>NC_079289.1:40222500-40867500 GCF_023638135.1 Falco biarmicus | reverse complement strand
AAAAGATATTGTTGGGTAAAGGTTGGGGTTGAAAATAATTAGTTTTGTTGTTTGTGGGGTGAATTGGGATAGAATTTGAACAAATGGTGATTCTTGTAAAACTGTTTTAAAGGAGTTTCTAGGAGAAAATTGTGGAAAAACAATTAATTTTACTATTGTGCACAGGTCTTTGAGTTTACAGTTGAAAATATTAATGATTTTTGCTTTAGTCTTAACTCAAGGATGTGAAAGACTTTTTGACTGAGAAACAAAATGATAAGTTATGCCTTCTGAAACCATATACTAATGAGGTTTCTGTAATTTTAGTTGATTTTTATTATTTTCCCCTCTAAGATCTGTAAGCCAGCTCTTAACCATTGCAAGATGTTTGTGGAAAAACTGTAAGTCATTACCGCTTCTTTTTATTGTTTCTTTTTAAGGAGAAACTGATGTTGTGTAGTTTCTGGCTAGTGTCAAAGTGAACATAGTAAAATAAATAAGAACACAGTGATACTACCAGGACAGGGAAGGTGGAATTGATATCCTTTAAGTAATGCAAACAAAGCAATGACAAGACCTGATTTTCTAAAACAGGGAAAGCATATTCTGTGATTTTTCGTAACTTCAGAAGCATATGCAGGACTTTTGTTACCCTTGTCCTTATTTTTCTATTTGAAAAGCCACAGTTTCATGTTAAAGAGATGAGTCTTAAAATAAAGACAGCCTCCAAATATTGCTGGTCTGCCTCCTGCTGCTGCCCAAGAAAGGTAGATGTGAGGCACCACATGTGGTAGAGAAAATTCTGCATTATGGCTGGATTGGAGAAGCAGCAGTGACAGGGACAGCACCAGGACACTGAGTATTACTATTGCTATTTTACTGTTTTATGTTTGTCTCCTCTGATGTTTGTCTAGTGCTGAAAGAAGATAGGGACAATTGAAGTGACGTGACCTATCACCTCATATGTGCTGTGGTGGTTCTCTCTGTGTGCTATGGACCAAATCACTCCCTGGGTAGCATAACACATGATTTCCATTGATTTTGGTGGGAGCTGAACAGAGGCAAGTAAGGGCAAAATTTGCTCTTTTGGCTGCCGTGATTCTGTGCTTGAAGATTGCAAAGGCAAATAAAGGTCTGTGTGATTCCGTTCCTTCTGAGTAAACTACTGTGTGAAAAAGACTAAAAAACCAGAAACTTGCTGCAATGTTATTATCGGCTTGAAGCCCCAGCTTGTGTCACTGTAAAAGAAGGGGAACATAAGCCAAATTTTTGAAAATGTCAAGAATTATCTCTGCTTTTCAGATTTGAGAGTGGCATCATGGGGCTTAATTAGACATCATGTAATAGAAAATGCAGGGGTGTTAGTAGTGAGTGTCTTTCACAGAGATATAAACATTCATGCTGCTGCATTATTCGACATCTTTCCAGTGAGTTTGTGAATGACCTAAAATATAAAGGAAGATTATTCTGCTGTGAAATGTCAGTCTCATGCTCAGGTATAAATTCTTCCCGATTTGTTTCTAAGAGGTTTCTCTAAAAAGAAATCAACTACAATGATTGAGATTTTTAAATATAAAACCTTGGAATTCTTTAACTGGTCTTTTGTTATGGGAAAACTTAAAAAATCCACTGGGTAATTCTGACAATGTTACTTTCCTTTTTTTTGTTTTGTTTTTTCCTTTGAGAGGCTTTTAATTTGTAGGAGGTTGAAAGTATTGTATTCACAGAGTTCAGCTTTGCTTTCCTGAAAGTATATGTGCCTTCATAAAAAGCCCTGATACAATTAGATACAAAAGTTTTGCAGTCCCTTGAGTTTTGGCCATATCTTTGAAGAAACTTAGCTTTAGGGACATACTGTCTCTGAAAATTATAAGAAATAATAAAAGTCAGTACATCCAAGATAAGCCCTGGTACCAGGGTCTTTTTTTCCATCTTTTCAGTTTTGTGGTTTGTTGCTTTGTTCGTTTTCTTTTTTTTTTTTTTTTTTTTTCCTGTCCAACTTATTAGAGCTGTAGATAATACCAGAAGACTGAATTTTAAATAATTCCGGAGGGGACATGTGGAGCTGATTGTATTGGATTATTTGGCTGTTAATGGAAGGTAACAATGGATGAACCTTTACAAAATGCCACCAAAGATTCATGGTTGTAATAATACACTTTCTCTACTGTGATGCTTGAATGGATACTGAACTGTGATAGAATTTTAGGACAGATTACGATATGATGCATAATAAGTGGGCTGTTTATCTTTTTTGCAATAATCATAGAAATAATAATTAATAAGAGGTTCCCCCAAGTGGTGGGATTGCAATGAGGTAAAACTACAATGTGAAAGAAGCCTCTTTCACACTACTTGAAAATCTATATCCCTTTCAGTTGTGTTGATTTACAGAATGGTTCTTTCTTCTGTATATCACCAGTTGCTGTTTTCCTTCCGAAATTTCAAGTATTCTTTGCTCAGTTTTTGACATGCTATTTTTGAGATTATGCTGCTCAGACCCAAGATTACACTTCCATTTAACAGTTTGCTGTAATAAAAACATCTTGTATCCTCACTGATATCAAGCAACTAGAGCAGTTTTTATATAGTGTAGTGTTCTGATGATTGATCAGGGAAGGAGAAAATCTCTTGCTCTGGGTCTGTGTATTTGCATACTGCTTCACTTCACTTGATGTATGGAAACATAAATGATAGAAATATAAAAACTTATAATGATGGACACCACTGCAGCTCTATGGAGAAATGCATGACAGTATCTGTTACTTTTGGGTTAAAAAAACCAAAATAAATCCTTCTGAAAATCTGGAAAACTACAGTTCATACCCGTTTTTATTAAATTTGACCTATCTAACAATTAATGCAGTCATGTTAGTCATGCAAATATTTTTACTCATATACCACCGTGGCATATTTTGCCATCACTGAAATGGAAAAATAGATATTCCGTATATATATGTGTGTGTGTGTATGTATATGCATGTATGTATACACACATATAGAGACATATATTTATGTGTACATTATAGATATATATTATCCCATTTGGGGATCAAACTTATGCAGATGGGATTTTCCAAAAGGGAATGAAGTCATGGTCTTTTGACCGTTCAGTAATTAGGTCTCCCATATTAGGTCTCCTATCAATATGTATATTAAGGTACAGTGTCCATACTGTGTCTGTTGTGCTGAAAGATAATTGATACATCTATTGATATTTGCATTGTCATAAGTTCAGTGTTGCTGTCAATCTCACGAGACATTATATTGTGGAAGCCTTTCTAAATTTTTAAGGGGAAAAATTAATATAGGAACAATCTACCAAAGTATGTACAATTATATTTTATTAACATATAATAATAACACATAATACATACTCTTACCTATTTTTGTCCTGATTCTTGTAGTACACATGCTATTACAATGTCACAATACCTTGCTATAGCTGAAGATCATCATATGACTCTAATTAAATAGTTCTTGCTATTGGAATAATTTTTAAATACTTCTGATCTATCCAAGTCTTTCCATTGCTCCCCATTCAGTCTGTGAAATTTCTAAGGCGGAATCAGATTTTAGAGACTTCATTTCTGTGGCTGATTGAAAATCTGAGTATACAGACCTCACCATGATGCAAAAGACGTTTATCTTTTTCTTTTTTCAGTGTCTCATCTGAAATCCAAACCTAACATAATAAGTCAAATGGCAATAAATAAATGATACAAACACCACCCCCACCCCAAATACTTACGTTTTCTAATGTCCATGCAGAATCAACCCCTGTGCAATGTATTTGGAAACTTTATCTTCTGTTACTGGAGATGGTATTTAGCTCAGTAAAAACTGGAGTAGTCCTTCAAGGGGGGGGTGGGGGGTGGGTGGGGGGAAAGGAACACAAAGCCAAACAAGGTCAAAGGCAAGAGCTGTAGTTGTATCCATTTAAAGTAGTTGGATGTAGGTTTTGTTGGATTTTATTTCCTACTTTATCATTACAGATAAATGCTGTAGTCTAGCTGGAGTTTCTCTATAAGGACAAGGGAGAAAGCACTCTCTCTGCAACATGCACAAGTTTTCCTTTTGCTGGATCATTAGAGGGAATGTCTGCTTAGTGATCCTGTCTCTAATTGTTTACACCTTTTAAACTTCTGCTGCATGTGGAGAAATCCCTAGGTCTTACATTAGAGATGAATTATGTGTTTTAAAATAAAACCTACCAGCTTAAGGTTTTCTTCTGCATGGGTTAAAAAACCAACAACAAACCATAACCAACAACAACAACAAAAAAAAAAAACCAAAAAAAATAAACCAGAGACAAAACAAAAAATGAACAAACCCACCAAATCAAAACCATAAACAAAAAAAGGACCAACCAAAAAATGCTGAGACATCTTTAACAGCAAATTTCATAACAACTACCTTTTTCCCAATTTTCCAAATAATGTGCTACATTGTAACCTGTCACATTAGATTATATCCATCATGTAGCACTATAGCACCTGATTTGACATAATGGGATGTGGAGGCAAGTATTAGATATGAAGAGAAGAGTTTTGTAAATGTTGAGGATACATCTGTGTGTTTGTGTATCTTCACTTATCCTACTATTAACAACTAAAAGCCACATTTTGCTCACATTAAGGGTTTCACTTCAACCCACTATACTGAAGACATTTTGAGTGCAGAATAAAGCTGTGTCCTTAGCTCATCCTGCCACACCACAACACATTACTGACATTACTGTCTCCGTTATGTAACATCAGTCATTCTTCCAAAGACTTGTCTGTTGACATTTGGGTGATTTAAAATTATTTTATTTCTGGGGGAGGGGAAAAAAAAAAGGCTTTTTCTACCAATTTTTTTCATCTAGGCTTCTCTTTCTCTTGTGTGTGTACTTACGAACAGGATTTTTTCAGCCCTAAGCAAAGCTGAGTCTTAGAAGTACTTTTCAATTTATTTTCCTTCTTCATAATTTATTGTAAGTAATAATAGGCTAACAGAATAATTTGTGTTCAGAGGAATCTCTGGATGTCATCTATCCTAGCTTCTTCAAAAGGCTGACTTCAGAGTTAGATCTGGTTACATGACATTTTACTTTTTAATGTGTAAGCATTGTATTACTATAGTTGGTGGCTATTATATAGATCGTAATATACATACATACAGATGTAGTACTATCCAAATTTTTCATTCTATAATGGATCCTTTTTTTTTTCCTAACCAAGGGCTTATATTTGTGTTTTGTGCAACTTAAACGAGATTTTATGCCTAAACAAATAATAATAATGTGGAGTAATAAAAAAATATTAAGAAAATCGCACATGAAAATAATGCACTGTGTTGTTAAAAAGCAGCACTTTGTTATTATGTGTAATAACTAAAAATGGCCATTTTTGTCTTAATGATGACATTGAGTCAAATCACGATTGAGCTGATCTGGTTTTCTTCTTTAGATTTTGTTGTTTAGGTCCTCTTGAGAACTATTTCCAGTATCAGGTAAGGCTGAAGGAAAGTGCTTCAGAAAGCTAGCCGAATGCTAGCTTCCCTTAGACTCCTAGATAAACTACTCTTCCCTTAATAAGGAAGACATACAACTTTTATTTTAGCAGTGCAGGACATAGTGTCCCTGCTTTACTTAAAACTCAGTCTATATGGTCATGTAGCTTCAGCATCTTGCTATTTTGGTATTTACTCCTACTGTTCTCTTAAGAAATATTACTCATATTTCCACCTGCAGGAGGATATGTATCTGCATCACAAATATGGGTTGGAAGAGACCTTGGGAAGCTGTTTAATTCAGGCTCCTCAATGAGTTCAAGAAGCAGCTCTTTGAATAGTGACTGTAATCAGGTTACCCATGGTTTCTCTAGTTCAGTGTTGAAAATGTCCGAAGGTGGAGATTTCACAACTTCTCTGTATAACCTGATCCAGTGCTGTACCAAAGTTTTTCCTAGTGCCACATGTAAACCTCCCAAGTCACAGCTAATAATGATTGCTCCTTATTTTACAATTTGCCATTGCCAGGAGTTTGACAGTTATGGTCGTAGATATTCTTCAAGTATTTGTAGGTTTATTCTTCTCTTCAACAAACTAAATAAACCCAGCTCACTCAATTTCCTCTGGCAGGCAGGTACCTCACTACCTTGGTTGTCTTCCATTGAGTACTTCCCAGTTTTCCAGAATGTCTGTTGAACTGAGACACAAAACACAAGACTGGACATATACTCCAAGTCCAGCCTCACTGGGATTGAGTTGAAGACAGTAATTTAGCTCTGTCTGCTGACCACAGTTTGTCTTACATAGCCCTGTATGTGGTTTGCCTCACTCACAATGAGCATGCAAAGTTCAATCCTATTCAACCTCCTCTTCACTGGCAAGACCCGGTCATATTCAGATGGTCTGGTATTCAGCCAGCTGCTTCCCAGTCTATATCAGTGCACTGGTTTATTCTGCTAGATACATAGTTCTGCACTTCCCTGAACTTCATGACATTTCTGTTAGCCAAATCCTCAGCCTTGCAGTCAGTCATATCAGCAAGATCTTTTAATATCCTCAGGTGAATCCCAGCCAGTCCCATGTATTTGTTCTACATTTGTGAGCTCTGGGATATATATATATATGTATATATATGTGTGTGTGTATATATATATATGTATATATATAATCTTAACACGAATGTAAACACAAAGTACACATGTCATACTGTGAGGGATATGGCTGCTTTTCTTATCAATAGGCAATAGCTTTTCACTATATCCTTGCCCTCACATCTTCCTCCTGTGAGCTACCATCTCTAATTTCATGCTTTGATCCTCATCTAGAACTCATGAATAAAACAGGTCCAGGCAATACTAGTTTCATATATGAACCACAAGGAAAGTTTCATTCCTCATGGATAATGTAAATCCAAAAACTGACTAAAGCATGTAACTATTTTTTGTGCGTTTGGGGTTGTGAGGGTTTTGGTTGGTTGGTTGGTTGGTTTTGGTGTTTTTTGGTTGGTTGGTTTTTTCCTTTCTGATCATACTTTCCCCATTTAAAATCCAAAGACAAAACTTTATCATTTAAATGTTTTTGACTAGAAAAGAGTTCCAAAGCACAGAAAGAGCAGAAACAGACCACTCTGGAAATGCTATCAGATTTATTTATCTTTTAATCATAGTATAAAAATTGAATATCTAAAAATACTACTGCTTCAGAAGATGAAAGTAAGTAAGCATAGTTTTAGATGAACAGGGGGGAGATTGCTGAAATCCTCTCTGATCTGTATTTATGGTGCATATAGCAATGATAATCAATAACAAATTCTAAATTAGATGGTGTATTTTCAGTGTATAACAGGAAAAGTCAGAGCCTTAAATGGAGAATAAAGTATTATGAATTATTAGTTAAAAGTCTATGAATAAATAAATAAATGGTAAGTTGGGTGTTTATAACCACTTTCTGTTGATACCAGTCATGGCATCAGTATCCATAGACAATATACAATTGAACCTTACAGGTAGCAGTACAGTGAATTCAGCTTATTCATTACTAAATAAACAAGTCTGCATTTTTGCTGTGTCACAGATTATGCAGTTATGTGGAGATACATTTTATTCCAAGGAACCAATTCCTTGTTCAGTAATTATCAGTCCATTACTTTTTGTATTTGATATCATCTTTTTTTCTATCTGTAATGTTGACTCCATCTTTTGTGGGACTTTGTTTCCTTAACTAACCTCAAATAATCACCAGGAAATTCAGGGGGGAAAAAAATAATGACAGCAGTAAGCAGATTTTTCTCCTCAGTGAAACTAGGTTTTTACTTATGTTGCACTATTCTTATCCCTCTAGGAATTTGGCTTGGTGATGTTCTGTTAGCAAGACAGATACAAAATTTTAGTGTCAGATATGATTAGAATTGTTGTGGGTTAATGAATTGTCATATAAAGTTTTGACAAATTCTGATGGACAAATTATGTACACTTTTCACTTACTGCCTGATTACTTCAGTGATCTATAGGAATGTGTCAGTGTTTCTACAATTTGGTGTACAATTGATTTCCCCATTCTCTCATGCCATTCCCTTAGGAAAAGCATTATGCAAAATGAGAAAACAGAAAGGAGGAAACTTTTTTCCCCTGAAAACTCAGTCATATAAATTGTTTATAGCACTTCATAAATACAAAAGGCTTACTGTAAACTTTATCGTACTCTTTTCCTTTCTTGGAAAATTGACTCTTTCTATTGTTTATGTTCAAGAATGTATTCACGATAAGCTACAATTACAACACACAGGGAACTGAGTGTTGAATAAATAACTAAACGCACCACCTAACAACCACTGACTTTAATAGAGACCATTTCTGTTACTACACTGTTGTGGCATTATCCTTGGATTATGCATTTTTGCTAATGAAAGTAGTAATGGACATTTCTGAATTGTTCTGGTATTACTTCTATAGGGTTTTGTATGTTTCTCACATGGTGAAATGTTTTGAGAAAAACAGAGCATTAGCAATTATTTGGAAAACATTCAGTACTGAATTTCTTGGACAATATGGGATTGTAACTGAAGGAATATTCTGATGATCCAGCAATAGTCCATTATCAATGAATTGGGTTATATAAATTAAAAAATGAATTTTCTAATATTTCTAATACTCTTGTAACACAGTAATTCTTATTGCTCTGACAGGTTATTAAAAGAAGTAAGTAACTATACATAATGAAGTGATATATTGTCACAGTTCAAACATTGGATAAAACAGGATGCAAACAAAGAAGTATGTGCTATTTTTTTTCTCATGGAAAAACTTCAGCAATGAGGCTGAGTTCAGATTTTGTATTTGGTCTTTCACTTCTTTACCTTTGTTTTAAATATCCATATCAATCGACTGAAAATACAGACAGAGAGTAATGAGGTAGTTATATTTAAAGATAACATATTTAACATCAAAGAGCTGTTTGTTCGCGATCAGAGAAATCATGGGGGTTTCTAGATATGCAAGGGAGCTGAAACAAATGGTAAGTGAAATTTAATAGAATAGATTCAAATTGTAGGAAAACAATTAAAAAAATAAAATGTTGTGCAATCCAGAATTGCTTATACATTTACTATTTTTTTTTCATGCACACGTAAACGGATTATAGAGCTTATATAAAACAGAACTCCATTTAGGTCAAATACTGAGGAAGTTTTTTAAAAAAGAAGTCATGGCATTGGCAACACATTTCTTTTCTTGTAACAAATTGTAAACCATTGTTTTGAAATTAATATTTTAATCTTAAGGTTAATGTAGTCTCTGTCTTTTAGATTGAATAACCCTAGATCTGACTGTTGAAGGTTTCTTACACCTTCCTGTCAGAGACAGGATGTCGAACTAAATAGATCTTGGATCCATTCCAAAGTATCAGTTCTCTGTGCTCAGTGCACCATGTGTTTATAGTAAAGCTCCATTAATACCAACTAAATGAAGATTCCCTGTAGGGAAGCACAGTCTTTATTTCTGAAATTCAGAAGGGAAAAAGAGATGGGAATGAAGCCATGGAAGTTTTCAATGGAAGGAAATGGGTGATAGAGGAAATTATGTAGATGGTAGGTATTTATCAGTCTAAGTTCAGACAGAGGAACAGTATAGGAGATTCAACTTTGATTTAATTTGATCTGTTTTTGAATTAATACATAATAATTAAAGTAAGACACTTCAAGCTTTGGATCATACTTGCTTTCTTCTGCATGGAGAAGAGAGGGTACTCAGTCAGAGGCTCAGTTTGTGGCAGCTTTAGGTACATATCTAATTCCTAGCCCCAAATTCACTTAGTTATACGTCACAAGTATTTGCTATTGCATAAAAAATTAGCTTGTTTGAACTCTTTTCCTAGTCTAAGTAGTTTTGCCCAAGTCAGTCCCCAAGGTTGCGTTGTTCAGCTGGTAGAATTTGTTATCCCTAAATACTTCATCTATCTGGCATATCAGATAGACCTGTGCAATTGCCATGTTTACAGAAGATACTGTCTTGGCAGCTTACTAGCTCATATTGTTCCAGGCCTTTTTTTTTTTTTTTTTTTTTTTTCAGTCTGGCACAAACTCAGAGTCTGCAAAACTTTCATAAACACTTCTAATCAACCACTCTAATTGCACTGCTAATAGCTGCCATTGAATTTGGTGTCCTCTGAATTTTAATTCTGTTGTAAGCCTTCACATCACTATCAAGGTAAGCAATTAGGAGCTAATCTGCCTGTTGCACAGCCATCAGTGAGTGCTGAAGAGACACTAGCTTCATAACAAGAGAATGACTTCATCCTTCATGCACGGTTAAGAACTTGCAGCTGACTTGGCTGCTGTTGGGGCTCAATGGATAAGAGTCCATTAAATCATTAACTGTTAAGACTCCATTAAATCATTAACTTTCTTTCTGGATATAAGTTTTTTAATAACATGATTGCAGGGATCAATGGCCAAGAACATCTGTCTTATTGTTGCTGTATCAATACTGAAAAAAATCTATGCCAAAAGTTGCTGGATAGAGTTTTCAGTTCTCTTAGCAGGCCTGATACCAGGAAATGCATTACTTTCTTTTTTCTAGGACCTTCTGTTCTTTTGACCCATCTCCAAATATTTCAATATAAAGAAAGTTTTCTTTCAATAGGCAAAATAATTGTCCCTTCTAAAGTGCTCATACAAGCAAACTTACTATCTCTGACAAAATCTTTCTAGGTCTGAAAGCAACAAGAAAAGTTACTGAACTATAATTTGTTCCATTCTTCCAAAAAATTTGAGTTACATGACCATAGGGCTATCACCTTCTCCCTGGTCTGCATATCCCTCAGCCTTATCCTTCAGCAAATCCTGAATATAACTGTTGGATGAACTGGGATTCCTAGTGTCCTTAAAGATTCTAAAACAGTATGTGCCAGGCTACCTAGAAGCTTGCCAGTATATCTGGTTAATTTGTACACCAGGTATGCTGCAAATTTATTCTAATGTTAATTTTTTTAATTTCATGAAGTCTTATTTAAGCCTTAGCTGTCTTCGTTTTATTCTAGGCCACAATGGCCTTAGTTCTCTTCCCTAGTATTTGCTGTGCTTTAGAAGCACTCTTAATTCAGAGGCAAATTTCTATCCTGGTTTCACTAGTTTTTGCCTTGAGAAAGTCTGTCCATTTTGGGGGCACTGAGAAAGGGAATGCGCCTTCACTCATGTTTTTTTCTGAAGTTTAGGTTATTTTTTAAAGTCTTTCAAGGACAGGGTAATTTCCTTTTCATTCTTGTTTGGAAGACAGGACCTGAGAAGGAGGAGAATCTCCTGTTCCCCTAGCTATGCTTGCATCGCAAGCCTTTTCCCACCAGTCCTTTATTTCTTACAGGTGCTCTGTTTAATTATTATTTTGTTTGATTAATTATCCCTTTAACTGAAACAGGAGGGAAAACTGCATTGTATTGAGATTCAGTCATACTTGTGGTTTATTTGACTGTTAAGCAAAGTTTAGAAATAGGTAGGAGAATTAAATCAACTTAGGTTTTACAGTTTTAAAGGGGAAAAAAGTAGGCCTTTAAAGCAGAATGCAAATACTAAATTAAACAAAATGCATAAGAAACTGTTTTCTGTTTGAAAAGTATGTGAAGGTCTTGGTCATATCTTTATTATTTAAATATGCAGTTTATATTTAAAATGTGGTTTAAATTAGTTTCAACATAATTAGTAATTTTATGTTCTGACGGAATATATTGTGTCAAAAAACTGAACGGAACACAAAGACTTGAAATACCCTGACATGGCCAGTACAATATACAGTGGCTACTGAGAGCTGAGTGTTGACTTACAGAGAATTTTACCAGTGTAACAAATACATATAATATACACAGAATCCACTCTGGTTTTATCCAGAATCTTGTTGCTGGGATTGTAGAAATTATCTGCTAAGAAAAATTCAAATAGCTGAGTGTCTTACTTAAATAAATGGTGCACAATAATCCAGTGTGCCAGACATCTATAACCAAAGACTCATTAAGCCAAGCTAATTAAATAAAAACAGTAAGCCAAATAATTAAGATGAAAGTCATGACCTGTAATGACCCCAGGTCCTGTCTATGACACAGAATTAATCTTTAATCATGCCTAATGGCTGCTTGCATATTTAATGCTTTCTACAGTTACTATCATCCCCAAAGGGAATCCTCAGTTTCCTTCCTTCTTTCAGTAGTTCCTTTAGGATTATGTGTTAATTGCTCTTACAGAGAAACAAAAGTAGTAAAAGTTTTCAGACCTTTTCCTTTTCTCTCTCTTCTTTTTTTTTTCTTTTCCCCTTCATGACTGTCAGCAGTGTAAGTGTACATAAAGTTTTAGTTGTGTCCTCAGTGGCATCACATTTATGACTCACATCAAGAGTTCCTCAGAGATCTTTCAACTTCAAATGTAGTGTAAGAAATATCTAATAACTAATTTGCTGATTGCATTATTCAGGCAGCATAAGTTGCATTTTAATTTGAATGAATGGAAGTGGCAGTTTGGTACATGGTTCAGGTCAAATTTAATTCCTTGCTGAAATGGCTAAATCGGCAAAACTGGCACAGCCACATCAAATATACTATGCTAATCTACCAGATGTTTTTCAGTAACATTAGAGAATTTAGAAATTTTATTTCCAGTCTTGTTGTTTTCTCCTGCTCTGAGCAGGAGGAGATTGATCATCAGTTTTTATATTTTTTCTTACACTTACTCCATTCTTAGATTCTGTTTAGTTTTAGGAGGGAAGAAGGCGTTTCTCTTAGAGTTGTAGATCCTTGTGAGGGAGATACACCCTGTCAGATTTTCACATGCTTTCACAATCAATGACATTTCTACACTCACAGAACACAGTAGTCCTTTCCTGCAATTGGTCCCACCTTTTAAAGGGCTGCTCTTTCCATGAAAAAAAGTACCAGGGAGCTAGCAAAAAGAGGTTATCTTCTTGTAAAAGACAAAACTGTTTAAAAGTGGGATCTTCTATTCTACTTTCACTTACCAGGGGGAAAAAAAAAAAAAAAAAAGACAGACTTCTGAGTGGCCATTGCTAAGCACGTATTCAGCTGTGGCAACATAATAATCTGTTAGACTTATTAAATCCATGACTGCCAAAGAGAAAGAGACTGACAATGGGAACAGGAGTAAACTGTATCACACAGCTCAAAAAACTTCAGCAAAATATAAGGATAGTACCTTAAACACCCCAAAAGTTTTGTATTATATATATCCACATGGATGTTAAGTTTTTTTTCCTCCCAGTGTATTATGATCTCTCTGATGATGAGAAAGCTATATATTGTTTCTGCAGCCATTACACTTGTTATGCATCCTCCTGCTTATGTGATTTGCCATACAGCTGTTTCTCTTCAGCTCAGCCTCTGAAGGAGCTATGAGGTTGCCTTTGTGTGCATGTCTAAAATCAGGTAAGCATTCTTCTTTTGTTAGATTTTATTTTTTCCTTCCAAGTCTGATGGAGAGAAGGCACTTTACCAATAAGTAGATTTCATTATCCTCCTAATTCAGTAGATAATTTAGAGCATGTGTTTAGTCTTCCATTTCTTGTGGACTTCATGTATCAGATATTCAGCTAGTATAAATTAGCATAATTTCACTCACAACTGAAACCATTCTGATTTACACCAGCTTTAGAATTGGCTTTGCCTTTGTATCAAAAGCTGCAGGTGGTCACTGAAGAGACTTAAATTTATTACTTATTATAAAATGTCAGAGGCCAATACTCTCTGATCAAGTTCTTTTAGATATTCCACATTGGAGAGTGTAATGTTTAATATAAAATTTACTTATTTTAAGACAGGTAGTGTTACATGGGATTTCTGATTTAGTGAAGTGATACAAAATATACTGAAAACACAATACAAATATAAGTTACGCTTAGCAAAATATAGTAATTACAATATGCAGTTCAATCACAATACCGATGTGATTCCCATTACCAGTCTCTATAATAGTCTCAGTGAAGTGAGGTTAACATTATGTGTGAGCACATTTTTCATCTTTCCCTGTATTTTCAGATCTTCCTATATCTTCAGATATAGGAACGTTTAGCATTTGTACCATTTGAACCTGTGAATCCAGCAACTTTTTTCTCTATTTACTTATTCTCTGAATTCATCATGTTAATGGCCATAGATGATTTAAATCCAGAAAGGAAGGGAAAGTCAAATTTAGACAGAGACATGGGGCTATGTCTCAGCCCATTACAGAAGTACTGAATAAGCGTAACACCAGCACAGAATTAAACACAACTAAGCATTATGAAGCTGAACTAGAACAGATCAAAAGATCTGCACAACTTCTGCACATCTATGTCTATACTGGGGGGAGGGGAGAAGAGTACGGTCAAAGCACCCCGTATCACTGTTTATAAAGTGCTTATTGTTGTATCACTTTCAGCCTCCCTCCTTTTGGGCAGTGTGCATAAATTGCCGATTGCATGAGCAAGCAGCTGACGTGCGTGAGGCAAGTCAGAGCATTCAGGAGTCCAGTGATTATGCTGTTAACTTTGGGTGAATTCCTGAATTCATGCTATATAAATATTTTCCTACATCCAGACTGGAAGATGCCCTTCCAAAAGACAAGTAATCTTTAAATGGTAATGGTGATTTATGCTTACAACACATGTGGGACCTGGTGCATGTCCTTACCGTAATCCAGTCCTCCAGTGATTACTCACCCACACAGCTGGAAAAATAAAGTCAAGACTATTTCCAGCTTGAGTTTTCCTAAATTCAGGTGCAATCTATTTGATACTGGTTTTCAGTCTGTAAGACTGAAACTTGCCTTTGTCAGACCTCTCTCTCTGGATGTGCAAGTGCTTGCAAACAGTGACCAAGTTGCACACTCACTTTTCTCATAGATGACCTCTGAGCTGGCTTCTGTGGTTTTTTCATATTTTCTGAAGTCTGCATGCCTGGCTGAGATTTTATTATCTCAACCAGCATCAAGTCTGCAAGTTTTAAAATATTTCCTCTGCTTATAGCACTGAGAGCAATTATTTATGTTGATTCCCAAACACTTGTTTAGGCAGCAAGTGGTCCAGGGGCTCCCTAGAGCCAGGAGTGATGGGGGGTCCCTAAAAGGTCCCTCAGGGCAGGGCCAGGCACCCCGGGCCAGTCCCACCCTCAGCCAGGGGCAGGGCAGCTGGGGGTTGCTGGGGCAGCCCCAGCCCCCAGCACTGGGCAGCTCCCTGGGGACAGGCTGAGGCTGGACAAAGCCATGGGCTCAAGGGTGGGCCTGGCTCAGTGGAGCCCATGTCTGGGCAGGGCAGGGCTGGGCAGCTGGAGACCGGCCCTGCTGCGGTGTCGCTGGGGCAGGGGCTGACGGCTCTGGGGGGCTGACACGGGGTCCTGGGCCCTGGGCAGGGCACAGAGAGGCCCTGGGGACGCCTGGGCAAGGACAGTGAGTCCTGTGAGTGCCCTCAGAGCTTTGGCAATCCTTTTCTAGGCCACTACTTTTAAAGCTCCTGATTTTCAAGTACAGCTTGAATTGTTAATTCTCAGGTGCATTAGCTTTTATTTGCTCTATTAAAATGCATTTTGTTCAATGGGGCCTTTGAACTCAGTGATCTGCATCATTCTGTAAAAGTACGGTGTCCTTAGTATTTATTACTCCATCAATCTTTGTGTCATCTGTAAACTTTACTAGTAAAAGTCCTAATGTATTCAGTAAAACACTGGTAAAATGTACAGGAATTGTGTTGGATTTACAAACCCTCTCTGCAGGACCACAGCAGGACTTGAGTCAGTAGGCCAGCTCTGGCAACAAGGGAAGCAAGGGAAGAAAAGAAAACCGTTCTCCTTCCTTTTGTGTAAAGTAAAATACTGTGTTGTGTTCACAGCCAGAGGAGTCATTTGACTGCATTTTTCTCTTGTCACTCTTCTCACGTTTTGGGGCATTTAATGACATAGGGCCCATTGTGTCAACTGGAGGCAGAAAGCGACGTGTTTGGTGTAGTGTGGAGTGGTGACAATGCATGGCTGTGTTTTGAAGCAGTGCATCAATACCAGTGAGCTTGTGGGAGTGAGAAAGTGATGATGATGATGAAGCAGTGTCAAGGAGGTCTCTGTGAATTTACAGTTCTAGATGACTCTGCCTGCAAGGTCAAAGTGTGGTATGCTTTCACCATTCTGTATAATGATCTAGGAGAATGTGTTTTTTTCATTATTAGTTAGAAAGTTTTATTATATTTTGTGAACTTCTCTGTCAGATACCTGGCACCTGTTCACTGCAAGTCACTCTGTTTCCAGCACTTTGTAAAACCTATAGAGGTTTGATAAGTTTTCTTATTTTACTTTTTTAAAGCTATTAAAGCTTCTTTAAATTACTGGCCTTATTTGATAAGAAGTCCTGCTGTCACATGTTTCTGCTTTTTCTAAATCAAATAGAACACACAGAGATGAGCTGTACTTGGGGAATGAAAGAACAAACAGTTTATCTTGTGATCTGAAATGTCTGCTATGAAAATATCAGCATCTTCAAGACAAAATAAAGTGCTAGCAGTGGTGGAACATTAAAATGTATGTGAGTTTATATAACTGTTTGCCTCTGTCTTTTCCTGTTCTCTCTCTTTGAAGGTAAACAGGAAAGTGAGCGCACAAAAGTGAGCTAAATTAATGAAAAGCTTGAGTAGAACATTTGCATTGTCTAGTCATGTGTCATTAGGATGGAAAGCTTGCTTTAAGTGCACCTTTGTCTTTTACCTAGACAAGTAGGATAAGCTTAATGAGTGTGAGCAGCCATTGCTTGTATCCATATAAACTCGAGTGTGAGCAGCCATTGCTTGTATCCATATAAACTCTATCTGTGCCTTTTGTCAGGCAGGAAAAATAACGATAAAAAAGGAAAGAAGATTAGCCTTTGACAGTGACAGTTTTCTATAAAAGACTCAACAGTCATTGATGGTGGTTAATGTGTAACTGTACTGGATAACATTTACCTTTATGATGAAACTGCATGAAGAAACAAAAGCATTGGCTTAGCAGGATTTAGCTATAGTTGGACACATTATATACTACAGAAATCCCAGCAGAGGCTGCTGTTCGAAAACTTCATTGTTATTCTGCTTGTTAACATGACAATGATCAAAGATATCCAGGCCAAAGCACTAATTTATTCTAATTAAAGTAACTGTTCTGATCTGTTATAGGTTTTATCCTTATAGTGTGTATATCTAGCAAAAGAGTAACTGGTAACCTTAAAATGTTGCAGAGAAAGGCATAGTGCATTCTGTCTCCAGGGGCACTGTGATTTGATGCAGAAGGACCAGAGTTTTTAGGAGCAGTCCATTTTTGTTTCATCTCACTTGTAAAAAAAGCATTGGTCATTTACTGAGAGGTGTGCTCCTGTGCTCCTGGGAGTTGACCAGGTAGCTTGACACTTTATTTTGTGTTGCAGTTGAAAATTTGACAATAAGAAATGGCACTAAGCAGACTGATTTATACCTACTTTAATCTTTCTTCTGTTTCACAAAAGCATGCAAAGACAGGCTTTATGTGATAGTCCAATTGATTTATTTGAATCAGAAACAGCTCTATGGTATATTGATTCTAGGTGCATTTTATTTGTTGTGTATCATCATTTGTATTTGCTGTATTATCATTTGTATTTAATTTAAATTACCTGACCTTTTAGAATTGCAAAATAATTAAGTGTATTCCTTACAGTGAGAGACGGGCTGGCACTGAACTGATCAGCTTGCTCAGCAATTTGAACATCATCAAAATATTCAAGCAATTGCTTAAAAACAAAGGACTGATGAGTGTGCATATTCTTTTCCATTTTATACCAACTCTTACACCACTCTAATCTCAGAACCAAACTCAGGAGCTGTAATTAAGTTTGAGAATAATAAGTGATAGAGTCTGCCATCTTTAGGAACCTAATTTAAGTTGTGATTAAAGATATATGCTGTTAAGTGTCCTGGTCTTAGATCTTTACCTTCGGTTAGGCAAGACTACTGATTTATCTGCTGTGTCCAAGTGACAGATATTGGACAGAACAAAGGACAAATTAGGATGGGAAAGTAGCAACTGAAACTACTACTACCATTGGGAAAGTTTTCCTGTTTTCTCACTTTCACTCAGTAGGAAGCAGCAGACTAAGCGTTCTTGGAGCATCAGTGCGATTCTTTCCATCTTAGAGAGAAAGCATCGCTACTAGAGTATTCATGATCAATTAACAGTGCTGATTCACACCTGAGACCTGCATCCCACCTAGGTGGGTGCATGCATTACTTAGGAAGAGCAGCCATCAGGCTCAACTGGGAATAATAGGATCATGGAATCATTTAGGTTGGAAAACACCTTTAAGATCACCAAGTCCAACTGTTAACCCAGGACTGCCAAGTCCATCACTACACCATGTCCCTAAGCATGACATCTAAGCGTTTTTTAAACACTTCCTGGGATGGTGATTTTACCACCTCCCTAAGCAGCCTATGCCAATGCTTCACCACCCTTTCCATGAGGAAATTTTTTCTAATATCCAGCGTAAACCTCCCCTGGGGCAACTTGAGGCGGTTTCCTCTTCTCCTGACGCTAGTTATCTGGGAGAAAAGACCCACCCCCATCTACCTACAAGCTCCTTTCAGGTAGTTGCAGAGAACAATGAAGCCCCCTCGAGCTTTGTCCTCTCCAAGCTAAACAACCCCCGTTCCCTCAGTCACTCCTCATAAGGCTTTTTCTCTAGACCCTTCCCCAGCTTTTTTGCCCTTCTCTGGACATGCTCCAGCACATTTATGTCCCTCTGGAAGCGAGGGGCCCAAAACTGAACACAGTATTCAAGGTGCAGCCTCACCAGTGCCCAGTGTAGAGGGACAACCACTTCCCTGGTCCTGCTGCCCACACTGTTTCACATACAAGCCGGGATGCTGTTGGCTGCCTTGGCCACCTGGGCACACTGCTGGCTCATGCTCAGCTGGCCATCAGCCAGCACCCCCAGGTCCTGTTCTGCCAGGCAGCTTTCCAGCCACTCTTCCCCAAGCCTGTAGTGTTGTGTGGGGTTGTTGTGAGCCAAATGCAGGACCTGGCACTTCTTGTTGAACTTTATACATGTGTGTATATATATATATATATATATATATAAGTAAACTATACTTCTAACTGCCACCTTCAGTGTATGAAGTGAAGCAGGTATACTCATATACTATATACGCAGGCTCTAGAGTCAGCTGTGGAGCAACAATTACAAGCAAAGATAGCTACAAATAGATTTCCAGCTGTTGCTGCCTGTAACCTGCCATTCTGTCTACTTGATGTATTGGAACTCAGGAGGCTTTCCTTTAAGCCTGGGAAACCCACTGAGTATCAAAAGATGAAATCTATAGTCAGGAATTAAAGCTTTAAAAGTATGTTCAGCTGGTGAATTAGGAAGCAGGCTTGAGACAAATGCTAAGCCATAGCCTATTTCCTGTCTTTGGCTGCATCCGAGAAGCAGCTCCATGAATAATAGTCAAAATTGCTATAGCTGTCTAAAATGCAAGTGTCACAGTGACGGAATTTGAAGTCTGGATTGTTTCATTGTACCTTGTTAATGCATTATTATTTTGTTGTTGTTTTTGTTGGCAAAGAATAAGTTTTCCTCCTTTCTTCAGGAAGAAAATGCTGGTTGACATATTACTATTCTGCTGAGATTATGTGTCTTTCCTTACAATGGATGTCTAAATACTAAACCAGATTTTCACATTTTTAAAATCAAGGTCAAAGCAGCTATTTGCTGTATTTGTAGCAATGAGGTTTGTAGGGAAATGATGTGTCTAACAATCTTAACAGTGTACAATTCCCCTTTATTTCTGAATTTATAATTACTGTTTTTATATACCCATTCCCTGTACCCCTAACCCCACATGGTTTTATAGTCATCTTAAGTGAATATTGTTTTTTTCTTGAGAAAAAAGTATAAATAATATTTTTATGACATATGAAGTGCCACTGAGGACAACTGGATCACAGCCCAACTATATAGAACTCAGATTTACTTCAGTGGAGTCTTATGGCAGAGATAAGCTGAGTTACTTGGTTTTGGTTAGTTCTGTGAAACAAGGAATATTGTCTTTGTGACAGAGAGACTCATTCCTCAAACTTTATCCCTCTGTCCATATTCCTGCATAGAACACATAGCTGTGAAACAGTATTTTTATTCAATTTTGTCCTGCAGTGGCTTAATTCTGTCTTGTAGTTTTGTCACAACAGGTGGTGGGAAAAAAACCCAAAACCCCACAATACAAATGCAAGAAAACCTCAAGATCTGAAAATAAACCAGAATAAAAATATAGAAATGTTATTTATTTTTACAGTATACTGTGATGTAATAAACAGGCTAGGATTGAATGATGGGGATAGGAACTATATATTAAGTAAGGACAGCGACACATTAAAAGCAGTGCTTCTTTCTGTCAGAAGCAAATCACGCTTACTTTTTCCTGGCTTTTTCATCTTGTTTCACTTTCTTGTCTCCTTCCCTCATCACTTAGGCTTTCCATGCCATCAGGTTAGGCCAACAGCTGAATCAGCTGTTGATGGAGATAAACATCAACTGAGAGAATGAATCCTAGCAGTGAGCAGGAGCTCAGTGGCTGGGCATAGAGAGCTAAGTAGATAGAAATAGAGTAGAAGTCTCTTAAAGTGATGAAAGATAGTGTTTATAAGTAATGAAATCATAATGGGGAGATGCTTATGGTTTTACAGCTCCCACTGACAATTTGGTGTTCAGCTCTCTACTTGGAACATTATTATCTTGGAACTGTACAGCCTGAGGTCCTTCCTTAGCAGTTTTTCTACATTATTTTGTTGTATTATTCTTAAAACATAAAATTAGCCACCCAGCTGCCAAAGAGAAAGGAATAAATTAGTCACAGAAGTGTATTAACACTGTCTCCTTTATGTCACTGACTTGTCAGTTCTGAATAACCACTCTGGAGATGCCTCCTATCTCTATTAAGCCTATGGGGATCTCAGAATCCTATTTTTATTTTCTAACTAATAAGTAGTGTGGACCAATACAAACAAATTGGCAAAGGGTACAGTGTTCATATTGTGTGCATTTCAGAGTTTTTTTTCTGGACTGGTTTTATTTTCTTCTATTTCTTTCTCATTTAGATATAATGCCTGTTAGTGGTTAGGGTGCATTACAAATATGCCTACAGTGATAAGTGCAGTGGCCCAATAGGAGCAGATGTGTGTAATGAAAGAGGTGGTGTTTGGGACTCTGTGTCTTCACTGAATGTGTTTTGTGGGGTGTATGTGTACTCCTGAGAGTAGCTCAAAGTGAATCCTTTGGACTAAGTACCCATTACTGTTAGTGGTGGCAACTAGAGTGTCTATTGTGTCTCAGTTTCATCCAAGAAAAGATCTGTTTGTGTGCTCCAATAATTCTTTATGCTGTGAGCTGAAGAGCAGTAAATGGGCAGTTCAAGAGATGCCTTTCAAAAATGCACTCCTGATCGAAACTGAAATGCTAGTGTAGATGCTCCCTACTTAAAATACCTAATTGGACTATGTGAATAGATACTTAATAGTTAAATCTTGAGTCATGTTGAAAACCACTTAACTTAATAAATAGTCCTATTAAAATCAATAATGAGACTGGTTCAGAGTGAAGTGCTACCCAATATGAGTAAGAACATTAAAATCTATCTTAAAGTAGTATTAACAGTGTTCAGGATCCATAATTGATGGACTAATTTGCAGACCAGAATTAATACATGAGCTTTTGTCATACTGAAAAAGAGACATTTAAGCTGTTTCAGTGTGTGCTTTATGACTTTTATTCATAGATCTTCTGGACTGTAATTGTTTACTTACCCACGGTTAATACAAACTTTAGTGAAAATCAGTCATTCCAATATTAAACATTCATGGAAGTGGCTGGTTAATGACAGCAGTTAATATAGTAGTGATTAAAGAGCACTTTGAAGGTACGTTCTCCAAAGCAGAATATTTAGGGCATATAAGCTTAAAGGAAATGGCCAATGGCAAATAAAAGATTTGTCTTATAACAAGATTTCTAAAGTCACTAGTCAGTGCCAAGCAAGGTTGACAGGAATAATAATATGTAATCCCTTTTTTAAAAAGTAACCCCAAAACTCAGGTGTTTAATTATTGATCCAAGTAATATTTTTCTTTCAAACTCATCCGGGGGCTAAGAGCCATTAGTTAAAGCATCTGACAGAAACTCTTCCTAAAGGATTAATGTAATGAACTCTTCAGCAGTTTGCAAAAAAGGATTTTTACACTAGTAGATTAAAGAAAACAGACATGTAAAGCATACTGATTCACTTAGAAAGAATAATAATTACACTAAGGTTTTTTCCATTCCTCCTTTCCCTGTACACCACTTCTGAGTGATAAGTGGTGCATTAGTCTAATCCAAATGGTAATTAATGTTGCATGTGAAAACAAAATCATTTTCAGGCCAAGTCTGCTACCGTTATTCATACTTTATTACTTTACCACCCAGTATGTCTGTTTATACAAATAAGATTGGATAATAAGATATTAAGGAACAATATCATAATTTCAGACCTGATTATCACTCACTGTCTTTCTCTTCTTGTGACTGCTTAGATGTTTGTGAATTGTGTGTGTATAAATATTTCAGTGTTTGATATCTTTATGTTTATGAGGCATGTATAAGGTATGCACGTTCTGTTATGCCCATCTTAGAAATCTGTACCTTTTCCCACATTCTGTGAAGTCAGCATAGAATTTAAAAAGAGTTAGATGCCTTAAATGCCTTTTGAAAACCTAATCTGGTGCCTATCTGTATTTCTTGAAGCCTAACACCTTTAAAAATTGAGTCCAAAGTGACTTTGCCAAGACATTACTGGAAGAGAAAGGACTTCAGCACAGAGCCTAGGTTTATGCTCCAGCCCCTGTATCACTTCTGATCAGTGGTTTTTTTCAGTCTTTCTGCAGTCACAATTCTTACAAATGTCAATAGGAGCAAAATTACTAATACTGGAGTTATTAGCCAAGAAGGGGAAAAAGCCTACTTAGATAAATTTTATTTTGCACTCTTGCAAACCGTTTTTCAATAATCCACTTTATGGCACTCTACACCCTGTTGAATTGTGGGATACAAAAGTACAGCTGACATAATTCACCACCGAGAACCTAAAGGCAGGCTCTCATTTTGTGAGTGGTGAAGCAGGAAGACAAAATTAAATTGGTTTATTTTAAGCCTCAGGAGCTGTAATGCTGGCCTGTGCCATTTTACCTAAGCAGGTATTTTCAGTGTTTTGTGTAGAATCAAAAAGCACACTTCGGAATTCCTATCTATTGTAAAATTAAATAGACACTTTCACTTGGGTGTATATCAGAAGTGAAATTATGGCCCCATTCAATCTGATGGAACTTTTTGCAATGGACTTCAGTGGGACTAGGACTTCACCCCAGGAGTGTACTTTCAGGCTAGCTAACATCTTTTTTAATGTACCCCCTACATAGCCTATTAAATAATCTTGTCATTACAGAATACAGAAGAGCCCATTTTCCAATTTGTCATGCTCTGACGAGCACTGTTTCATAGAGCTCCCCTCAACCCCTGTTGTTTCCTACTTACTAGTTAGAGCATGAAAAAGCCAGTGGGTCAGAGGTTGCTTTCTTAGTCATCACGTATACCTTATAGCAGCTAACGGGTTATGAAGGCTTCCTAATGGGCAACCTGAATTTAGTTAGAGGCTTTTGACATACCTGGTCCATCTTTTATTTGAAGATTTTTATTATAGGCATGGTTTCTTAAAAAAAACATGATTTGAAACAGCTGGCCTATGGAAGTCATAGGGAGAGAGGGCACCGTGTGTGTTGGGGCGGGGGGGGAGGGGGGACAAAAAAATCTGAGCATCCCTTATGCAGCTACAAAAGAAAGAAAAATTATGCTGGGTGTTAATGACTATGTCTTTTTTCACTCCTTACAAAAAAGCCATTTTTAAATTTGTTGTGCATTTCAGTAACTCTGAAAACAGATTACCTTGGTACATCTGTAGAAGCACCCTAGAGTCTGTGAGTACCGATGTGTGCTGCCATCTCTGCGACAGTGCGGTGGTTATTGCTGTTCCACAACGCTGCCTACAGCTAAACGGAGTGCAGAGGTGAAGGAAAGACACATAAAACCAGTTATTTTCCCCCAACGATGTTTCCTAAGGGGTGCAGGAGGGCTGGTCTTCATCAGAATTAAATATGAAAGGGTAAAATATGACAACTGAAATAACACTGAAATGGATGGCAGGTTTTCCTTGTGAAGGATCTAAACTGCCAAGAGCTCAAAGCAATTTACTTTGGATTTGGTGGGAAAACTTAGGAGCTTCACCTGATGTAGTTACCTTAATGAGCATTTATCTTCTACTCAGTATTTATATTTAAGGAATGTTTCAATTTCTTTGTGTAAATAGAATGAAAATGAAAATCTTAACAATAAATTTGGGGTTGGGAAAAACCTGAATTAACTATCTATTTACATAATTGTAACTGAGAAAATAGTCAGTCCTCTGTTCTTATAATGTTCTTGTCATACAACGTACAAGAAGAACCATATAAATTAACAAAAATGGTAATGGATACAGTCTCATGAGGACATTGTTATTTGCTTCACTTTTATGGACACATTCAGAAACCCAATCCTATGTGATTAAATCTCAGGAATATTTTCATGATCAGCACAGATTGTAAGCTGTTAAAAAATGTGTAGTTTGAAGAAAGATAAATAGAAAAGAATTGTGGGTTTAGATCTCAGAACTTCTACTGTCTTTTAAATTGTATGTTAGAAGAATTTTTTTTCTTTTCAGAACCCTAAATTAACCATATACTTTCACCATAGTGTTTTCCTCATAATCATTCACAATATAGTGCTCCAAATTTTCTCTGATGCATGTATGTGCAGGTCTGCGCTCTATTTTACTGCTTGTGTAGATAAAAAGCTCTGCTTAGGATTTATCTTCAAAGCGTTCTACAAACAAAGCATTCTCCTAACTATATTCAAGTGTGCAATCATTTTTAGAGCCTGAAGTGGTTTTTGCTTAATTTCAGAAGGTTTAGGGGCTTTTGTATGTCTAATAGAGATCGTTAATATAAAGCACTAGTATGGGTCTGATCCTACAACAGGATAAAAACCCTCTATGCCCTGCATATCTAATGCACTTGACCGTTTTGAAGACAATTTACTAAACATATTGTATTTTTGCTATTGTTACTCTACATTATGCTGCCTTACACATGGCCAGTATATACATAAAGACCATTACATCCTTACATCAGAGGATTTCATACAGTTTATCTTTCAGGATGTTCTAATTCACCGCTTGAAAACTTATTAGTGTATATGTCCTGTATACATGAAGAAAATGGAAGAAAGCCTTTTCTTTCCTTTATTTGTACTCAAGAAACACCAGAAACTTCATATGTTATTGCAACCCCCATTGTGTGGGGGGCTATAAAAATATATATAGGAATTCTTTCTTTTTTTTTTTTTAAACAGTTGAAAAAAAAAACCATACTGAGAAGTGTTTCTGTCCTACCTTTACAGCCAGAAGTAAGGTTGGAGGAATGGGTCATCTTATTCCTGTTCACTTTTTTTCCCAAATACAGCTACCAGGAAAGTGGACTAGTAAACTGGGTGTGTGATTGAGTGTATGTTTGTTTGGGATATTTAAAATTTAATTTAATCCTAAAGTCCTATCCAGTAGACTCTCTTTTTACACTTAATTTTATAATACATATCAACCATCTATCTGTTTATGGTTTGCCTTTAAAAATCAAAATAAAACCAAAACATTTCAGGATTTCTGGGAACAAGTTCTTAGTAAGGTTCAGTCTGAGCACTTTTCAAGACATTTTAGCAACTTCAATCCATTTTGTTTTCATTATTTATCACATTTTAGATAAATGCTAATGGAGAGATAAATTAAGGATAACACCACTGTCATTCTCCATCCAAAGGGCAGTAGCTGGATAATTGAGCTGAAATACTTCGTTGGCAATGATAGCCAGGTCAGTCTTTGCTCATGTTGGTCTCTTTAATGTCTATGTAGTTAATACCTGGTTTTACCATAACTTAAAAGAAACAAGACTAATTCTATTGCTGCTGTTAAAGTGAAAGAGAGCTGGCCATGTGGATATATGGATGGGTGACTATTTCACAGTGCTGAAAGCCAGGTGGGACCAGAAAGGCACAGGGCAATACTGTAAGCAATGCAAAGCTATACTTTTGCACTGAGAGCCAGTCATCCATCACTTTTTATATAGACTATTTTTTTACATATCCACATTCACAAGAGTTAATGTGAGTGTACAGAACTGAATAGGAAAGAGAATGTAACTAGGCTGTTCTTTGTATATTCAAATTGTACATAGTCATATATTTAAAAGGACTTTGAGTCATTCAGGAAGACTTCCACTTTTCAGTGCTACAGAAACAGTGCAGTCAGAGCTTAGACAGGTCTTAGCTGCACTGTCTTCTGTAGTAGTTATCATTGGTTTAAATCGAATAAATTATTTTCTTTTCAATCTACAGAGCTAGTTTTATGCATTCTTAGTTTTACCAGCACATTTACTCTCAGATTTTCAATATGGCTAACTGACTGGCAGAAGCATTAGTTAATGGGATAAAAGCAGTAAAGGAATCAGTTTAAAAATCAGCAATCTCACAGGGGTTTGGATATCAGCCTACTTTAAAACATCTTTAATGTGTATTCTTGAGAGATTTCTACTGGTGGTTTAAACTGCAGCCAATCAATTTCTCATTCTCACAGCATTTCTTGTACACCTTGAATGCACAAAAGGGAAGAGCAAGTATTTTCCATCCACCCCAGCTCTTTTCAAAGATAGTTTAAAACCTCTCAAATCATTGCAATGAAGAAATGGCAAGTAATGACACATGTGAACCATGAAGAGTAGGATACTGAGCCTTTCCAGGGAAAACTCCAACTCCCAGTCTGAGAAGCATATCAGAATATGCTTGGAGGCCTAGAAAATTTTTAGTATGTTGTGGAACAGTAACTGCAAAAGAATAATAGAATATTCTTATATAGACTGTAGTCACTTTCTGTTTAATCAGAATGGTTCATCTACCTTATTTCCTATATAGCATTGCTGTCTATCTCTCTAATATGAGCATTCAAAGAATGCAAAGGGAACAGAATGACTAGATCTTGGTTCATGCCAAATGAGGAGGGGGCAGTTCCCATCTTTATGGGAAAAGAGTTGTTACTTGTCATTGTCTTGTTTTCCCAGGGGTAAAATGACTGTTAACAAAGCACTAGGGATTTATGGATGAAAAGGTAAGTAAGAATCACTGTTATTAAAAAATGTACATTTTTGTAATATCTTTGTTGCAAATTGAAATGTAAAGATATCACTGTTTTAAGGATAGGGTGATAGCCTCATACATGTAGCATTTAAAATGTGTTTATAATTTTGATACTTTTCATTATGTTCCTGGAAAATATTTAATGGACTGCATTGTGTGGGTTAAATATTAAACTGAAGCTGACATTATGATTACAATGTGCAAGTCTGTACCCTAAATTCTAGCACAGTTTCTCCTTCCGAAAGTAGGATTCAAGAGAGAAATAGTTTAACAAGTATTTCTACTTTTTCCCCGTATCCAGGTGTACAGGAATATGTTAAGGAAGAGTGACCAATGTTTGCTGTTCTAACTTCAGCATTAGGAATTAGTTTCAATTGTATAAATACATTGTATGACCTAATCCACCCCAAATATAATTTTTTTACTGTGGATATGTCATTAAAACCTCTTTCTAGTTCTGAACGTTAGAATTTAATTTTCATCAGCCTCCCATCATAACTCCCCTAAGGTTAATTGTCATCAACCCCTCTAAGGTCAGATACCTTTATACCTCTAAATGACTATGCCAGTATCTCTGACTATATCTATGTTACAAGGTGAAGAGAGGGCTTCACTTCGCCAACGCAGGCATCCATTATTTCTGACCACATTGTTTTCTATACCACAACTGTGGCAAAGTCTCAAAGCAGCCCGGTAATACTTGGGAATTAGCGTATACTCTGGGCTATTTTGTGCTTGGCTGTGGTTGTGCTTGGTCAACATAATTACAGAAGCATGCTAACATGCTGAGAATATTCAGGAGCTCAGGCTTTGTGCCTATCTGAACATACCCTTGAGGGTTTCTAATATAAGTAGGGGTTAAGTCTAGCCGTGAAAGTTGGCTATATATATGCTCTTAAACTATTGGCAGGTACCATATGTCTTGGTTCCCCTTCCACAATGCTGTATGTTAAATAAAGGAAAGTAATTCAATACTTAGAGTTGCAACAGAAATCATAGATAGGCCCTTCATATTACTTTCACCTAAAACTGTGGGTAAAAAACTTTCTGGTTTATTTGCTTTGTCTGAAAAGTTATGTGGTTCAGACAAAGCGTCTGCACTAGACAAGGACAAGCAGTGAGGAGAAGCAGAAGTGATAACCAAGGACATTCTGTCTATTATGATATTATACTGAACTGTCAGGAAAAATTAAATCAGAAGGTTGTCTAATCTCAGGAGCATCATACAGAACTTTAGCTAACATATATGCTATTCCGCCTTATTTTTACTTTTAATCAACTCCCTCTTTTTTCCTGTCCTCTCAATTTTCAGTGTTATCTAGGACTGACAAATGGGTAAACATGACACAGATATCATTTCAAAGGATGCAAGGCAGGCTAAAATCTGTTCAGAAGGGGATATTTGGGCATCATAGTTCACTCAGCATTGGTTTTACTACCACATTAGATGGGGTGGGGCGGTGGGGTGGGTGGGGAGCAGAATGTATATGTACACATTTTAAGGAAGAGGGCCATCCAGAGGGACCTTGGCAGGCTTGAGAGGTGGGCCCATGAGAACTTCATGAAGTTCAACAAGGCCGAATGCAAGATCCTGCACATGGGTCTGGGCAATCCCAAGCACAAATACAGAATGGCAGGAGAATGGATTGAGAGCAGCCCTGAGGAGAAGGACTTGAGGGTTTTGATTGATGAGAAGCTTAACACAGCCCAGCAATGTGCACTTGCAGCCCAGAAAGCCAACCATATCCTGGGCTGCATCCAAAGAAGCATGACCAGCAAGTCAAGGGAGGTAATTCTCCTTCTCTACTCCACTGTCATGAGACCTCACCTGGAGTTCTGCGTTCAGCTCTGGTGCCCCCAACATAAGGACATGGACCTGTTAGAGCAAGTCCAGAGGAGGGCCACAAAGATAACTGCAGTGGTGGAGCACCTCTCCTATGAAGATGGCCTGAGAGTTGGAGTTGTTCAGTGTGGAGAAGGCTCTGGGGAGGCCTTATAGCAGCCTTCCAGTAGCTCAAGGGGGCTTACAAGGAAGCTGGAGAGGGATTTTTTACAAGGGCATGTAGTGATAGGACAAGGGGGAATGGCTTTAAACTGAAAGAGGACAGATTTAGATTAGGTATTGGGAAGAAACTCTTCGCTATGAGGGTGGCCAGTCTCTGGAACAGGCTGCCCAGAACAGCTGTGGATGCCCCGTCCCTGGTAGTGTTCAAGGCCAGGTTGGATGGGGCTTTGAGCAACCAGATCTAGCAGAAAGTGTCCCTGCCCATGGCGGGGGGGTTAGAACTAGATGATCTTTAAGGTCCCTTCCATCCGAAACTATTCTATGATTCTGGGATGATGCTATGATACCATAATTGAACTATTTGTCACAGTACAAATGTTAGTGAGGGAATGTTCCAGTACAAAATGCTAGTGTGACTTTTTAAAAGCTGCATTAAACCAGTAAATACAAAATGTACTTTGGAAAATGTTGGGCATACTGATGATATTACAATAAAATATACCTAATAGACATAAATGAGTGCTATCAATCATTGTTTTAGAACTTCAGAAAGTCAAAACTTGAGAAAGATTGAATGTATACCTAGAAAGTGATTTACAGTGAAGTTTCTGTAGTTTGAGTAGTGTCAGCAAATGTGCCCTCTTCAACATCAGGAAATTTTAGATGGCTGTCTCCAGATGGAAGAGGTGCCATTTGAAAATGTGCATAGCTACCGTCTGAGTTTTGTGTGACCCTTCTGTGTTTTAAATAACATTGCTATATCTTCCCACTGGCATCATCCTCATTCTGTATTCTCAGTAATGTTGCAGTATTATTATGTACTTTGCTGATGTCCGATTGCAAACAACCACTGCTAATCGGCTTACTCCAGCTTCCATATATAACTTTTAAACAGCTTATGAAGGTAACCCATTGATATTAAGGAGGGATAAGGCACGTTGTTTTCAGGTGCCTGACAGGGAGATGGAAATTAACCCATCTTCCCATACAGTTCAGCAAAAGTAGGACAGCTTTCTATCAGTAATTCTCATTTATCTTTATTGTGTCAGATTCAGCGCTTTATCGTCAAACTCACTGCCTTATCACTGCCGAGTCTTGTATCGGGAATACACCAAGAATTGAGTTGCAGGAGGTTCAGAGGTTGAATATTTGGTTCAATATGTAGCAGTACGTTTTTTTTCTGTAGTGATTTAAGGTTGTCCTTTATGAGATTTAAAGAACACTGTTGGCATAGTAATAGGTATTTAAAAAACAAATATGAAGTTAAAGAGAAAAATCAGTGTTCACTTTAGAGACAGTGTGGAAATACTGAAGGTGGGTGAGGAGAAAACAAAAACCTTTTCCAGCAATCAGAGTTTCGACACTGATTATACAAATACTTCAAAAGAAAAAGTGATTAGTAGAGCATTTCAGAAAGCATGTTTAATACTATCCACTCAATGTAAAATCTTGGATTACGGTGTAAGAAAACAGCACTGATACCATACCATTTCACTGCATAAAACATGCAACATATTTTTGAGGGTTATTACTGAGCAATAGCGAAAAACATATGTCAAATTAAAAATAAAAGGTTATATAAAAAAATATTATACTGAAATAACACTTGGTATAGTTTAGGACACATACACATTTCTGAAAACAGACAAAATTCATAATTCCTTTATCTTATTCCCAACTGTGTATTCTCTCTGCAAATGGATAGTATTTAAGAAGCTAGTATGTTTACTGAACTCATTTGCATTTCCTTGGTGACAAAATATTTTGCCAGAAAAATGTTTTAAATATGTATAATATAAAAATATGTTCAGGATTTAATATGACATTGCTGGGCTTTGATCATATAAATATATGTAGTTGTATAGATGTCCATCTTCCATATATTTAAGAGGAAATACTGGTTCTTAAATTCTAAATGGGTTGTAGATAAAAAAGGGCTGTTTAATACAGCATTGAAATTTTCATTTTCCTGAACATCTTCAGATTTTCAGCAGAAATTAGAAATAAAAACATCCACCCCTACCCCACCCCACCCCCAGCAATAGTCTTTTAAGTGAGAGTAATGTGCTGCCACTGACTCCCTACATTGTTTCTGTGTTTCAGGCTTGTATATACATAATCAGACTAACTGAAGTGCTAGCCATGTCAGCACAAAGCACAGAGTGAACTCGTTTACCTTCTTCGTTTGAGTGTACTTTGTCTGTCTAACCAATCAACAGCAAACATTTTTTTCCTCCAACCCAAGAGGTATATGAATGCATCAAAGTAGGTTACTCCTGTTATTTCTGTCCTCTCAAGTTTGAGGTGCAGACAGTGACATTCAGGTATTCTGAAATTATGATAGAAATTTGGTTTTAGAAAGCCCAACCAACTAAAATCAGAGGTGTTTGTTTTGAAAAAGTAGTTGTTAAAAAAGAGCTAAGATAATTTAAAGATTCTCCTTTCTAGCATACACACACACACACACATATATATATAGTGTAATGTCCACTGAATATGCCCATCTCTCTGTTCACCTTGTAGTGCTGATTGATGCAAGCTTTCTAAGTTTAACATCTTTGCTGCAACAACTGTAATACTACCTGTATCATCTCTCATGTCTGTGACGTGTCACTGTTTTTTTGTTATATCAAAAAGAAAAGAAACTGTTTGCATTACATAAGCAAGTACATTAAATTAACACAGTTAAACTTTTTGAAGTTAAAGAAACATAGTAGGAATGAAGTTTTAATTTCTGAGTATCTCCAAATCATCCTTGGATGTTGATAAAGCCTAAGGAGACAATAAAACATGGCTGCATAAAAATAATGTTTTGATGTCTGATTGTCCCTAAGATATCATGAAAGGAAGAGTATTTTTCCTCTGTGGATTTTTTTTTTGTTATGTAAATAATTGCCTTCCTCTTTATCTGATCAAATCCAATTACCTCTGATCCTCCAATGCCCAAGAGCTTTTTGCTTTTTTGTTGTTGAATATTTCTCTGTATTAAAACATTCTGACTCTTTGGCAATGTCTCCTGTCTTCTACTTTTAAAAAGTCTTGAAGTTCACTGCTGAACTCAGATCTTTAAGCTGAACCTTTTGAGTCTAAATAAGCTTTATTTCAGATAGCTAAAGAAACTGTAGGTCACATATTTCAGTTCTCCTTTTTCTTTCTCATAGTCTTATCTCCCCTGATTTAACTAGGCTTTTAGCCCCCGCTGAGAAGTCTAACCAGTAAAGTGAAGCACAAGCATCCAAATTTAATTTCCAGAAGTCACTGCAATATTTTTTTTTATGTCATGTTTTTAAAGAACTGAACAGTTTCTTATTTTGAGCTTTTTTCCCCCCCCTTCACTAAAAAAACCTCATCACCTGATCTGCTGTATCCTGCTGATGGTATCTCCAATTGCAGTCAAGAGCTCAGCACTGCCCTGTAGCTATGTGAGATGAAGGTAACTGCTATGGGAGACACCTGGGAAGTAACTGAAAATGTATACCCCAGACTAAACAGATGAGGCTCGGCAGGTTTTATAACTCTTCAGGTTAAAATTTTCCATGCTGGCTAGTCATCTTGGGAGGAGGACTTGAAAAAAATCTGCCAAAATGGTTCAGCTGTTTCCAGCAGCTAGGCTGGAGAAAAATGTGTTATTTTTCAAAGCTAAATTGTAAGTGACCTTGAAATTTGGCAGAGGAGTGGCATTTGTGTCATGCATGTTTCTTTTGCTATCCTGTGACAATCCAAGCAAATTTAGCCAAGTTGAAAAGGCACATATGTTCGGTGGATACTTACCAGGACTTCAGTAATATTACCTCTAAAAAAGTTACTGAGCGTGTTTGGTCTCTTACAGTTCATAATACTATACAGATGATGAGATGCTATGCTCAAATATAACAAAAAAATACTTCATTCAGGTCAGAGCTGTAAGGATGAAACTCATCACACCTGATGTGATCTTTGAGCAAAGGAATTTTTCTGTCTTTCACCTGCTTTCCCCCTGTCCCAGTACTTTTTCTCCTCTCCCTCCATAACACTGCTGAGAAAGCTGGCTAGCTCAAGTATGCAGCGTTTAAACAGCCAGAGAAATAGATACATTGGTAATAGAAGTTTGGGGAGGGTTTGGCTAGATAAGGAGCAATCAAGAGGGAAGCTGGGGAAAGAAGCAACAAGTAAACTGAATTAAGTTGAATGAGGAATTATGGGACTCAGAAGTACATGGTTGCAGAGCAGTGGAAAGCAAGCAGGGTATAAAAAAAGAGGTTACTTTAAATAATGTGTAATAATGATATCTGACATAAGAAGCTACAGTTCCCTGACATTTTTCTCCACAAACTGATTACTTTTGGTACGGTGTTTCGTCAAAATCACTCCTGTTGTTACTGTAAAGCTAAACTATATAGCTAGAATTTTCCGTTTCCCTTAAGCAAGGTATTGGTTTCTTTGAAGAAATGGTGCATTTCAATCCCTCTCAGTCTGTCAGTATTTGAGGAGTTATTAACTTAGTCTTCTTTTTCTCTGCCTTTTGAAATCTGACATGGATTTGTCCCACATTTCCCAGAGGCTTCTGTGTGCAATTAGCCATTGGATTCACTGAGTAATTACCTCATTTTTCATGTAAAATGTGCTTGATTTATTGTATACTTGGGAGGGGATGGCAGGGATAGGTCAACAACAGGTAGAGGAGATTAGCAGGGAGATGCTTTGCTGCCCTGGTAGCAATCGCTCCCCAGGGAAGCAAACTGCGCGGGAGCAGTGCCACTCAAGCCTTGGCAGCGGTGTACCATTTGACTTTGCCACTCCTCTGTGGAGTTTGTATTAGTGACTGCCAGCCAGATTTTAATCCCTGCCTAGCTATAGGAGCCAGCAGATTGTGAAAATGATGGAGGTGTTTAAAGAATGTGCTTGGAAAAAAGCAGATACTTTTTTCTCAATGGGAGTTGCGAGCTGTTTTAGAAGCTATCTGCCAGGCAGAGTAGTTACAGTGTACTGGGGGGGAAATGTAGGCTGACATATCTTTTCAGACAGGTATTATTTGCCCTCACTGTCCTGGATTAATGGATTTTTAAATAGCGGTTTCAAAATATTGTACTAGAAAAATGATATGGAATAATGAGGGTTGGTTTTTTGTGAGTATTTTTTCCATGAAAAGCAAAAAGCATGGGTGGGGGGACTTAGCAAGAAGTATGAGCTGTTGAAGATATATGTGTGGTAGATTAAATTCTGGTAAATCATATAATGAAATCTGTGATGAACTATCAAATAATTTCAGTTGTAGTGGAACAGCCTGTATTTATTCTGCTTTTATATCAAACAAAGTTGGTAATGAGTATTCCTTTGTTATTGTCATTAGTTATTTTATTTTGAAATCCTTCTAAGATCCAAAATTTTAAAATTGAATTTTGGAGATTGAAGGAGAATTATAAGAAGAACTAAATTTCAGTTTTGAAGATGAAGGTATTTAATCATAGGCACAATTTACCAACAAGCATAACATGTTTAAACATCCTTAATATCTATGAAAGGTGGTTGGATTTTTTTTTAATAAAAAAACCTAAGTACTTTTACATGCAGAAGTATGCAGTCTCTACTGCTGTATGTGAGATCAAATAAGTGACCAAAATAGTAATATTTCACTTTTAAAATGATGGTTTTGGATGGTCCTTATCTGCTAAGCTTGTGCTGTGAAGTTGGCCTCTCAATATTCCTTTTATGAGAGACTAGTCAAAAATATTAGATTATAATGGTGGATGCTTATGAGCTTTCTGAAGATAATGAAGATGATTTGTTACATGATTTTATTTTGTCCTACTTTGGAACATTCTTAATTTTTTACTTTCATTCTATCAGTTTTCTAATTCTAATCAATGTCAGTGTATAAAGAGGTCATTGCACTGAGAAAGATTTTTGCTATCACGTATTTCTCATACACAAAAATCTCAGTGTATACATATAAACTCAGTATTCCACAAAATCTCTATGTAAGCATTTAGATACAAGAAATTCATATGTACCAATTATAAAGATGCAGTAAGATGATATGATGCTAAAGCAGAGAACAGTTCGACACACTACCAGTACTTAATTAGCTTATACTCCAAAAACAAAGGGCAACTTACTGTCCCGTGGACCACCACCCCCCACCCCTCTGTGAGAAATGAGCAGTAATTACGGTGGTTTTCTTCCATTTGTGTAAGTAAAGAGGGAGACCAACTGAATCTCTCACTGACACTGATTTACAGTACTTTGGGAGTGATTAGAACTTGTACAGGATTCATAGATTTACACAACAGAAGTTTTAAGTAATCATATATTTCCTGAAAGTTTCCCAATACTGTGGAGCAATTTTGTCAGAAAAGCTTTGTTGAGGATTAGGGGATGTCTGTGCTGGCATGCAGAGGTGAAGCAGTCGTGTCTAACACTGAGTAAATCCAATGAATATCTACAGTCAGATAGATGTAACTGGCATTTTCAGTGCATAGTTTTATTTTCTAGATCCTTTTTGTTGTTGTTACTGTTTTTCTTTAGTAATATTTTACAATATTTATTCATTGGAGGGTTTTGGTTTTACACTTGTCTGGGTTTACGTGTTTTTCTTTCCAACAGATCATAAAGTTCAGACTCCTTTTTAACTCTTCCCTTTATTCTAACTCCAAACTTAAAAAAGAAAGAAGAAAAAAAGACCCCCAAAACAAGATTCCATAATTTTCCATGACATAAAGTACCTAACATGTAAGATTGCAGAATGATGTCAGTAAGACTCCATGAGTATAATTTCTGATATGCTGATGGGGTTTCAGTGCCTGATTTATGTGCAGCAAGTCCAGACAAGTGATTAAAGTGCAAATGTACCCTTTTCTTCTAATTTTGGAACTTTTAAATTTTTCCTGTGCATAGAACAGGACGATGAAAACTGAATTCCTGTATTAACAGTGAAAAACAGAAAAATGTATTCAAACTGTGAATTGTGAATCGTGTTTAACAGTTTGCTTGGTATTGCCATTGTAAGGTTTGAAAAATTTCCCTCAGGAAAAAAAATACTATCTCTTAAAATAATTTCAAAAATCAACATTGATCAATAATTGTGGCTATATGGGATCAAAGTTATGGTTACCATGTTTTTCCCATGTGATTATGGTGGGTGCAATCTGTGGTGTCACTCTAGCAATGTTTAGTATATCTTATTTTTTTGCATGCTTTTACTTTCATTCAGGAAACATAAGGTATGTGCTTGACTGATATGGGGGGAAAAGAGAAAGGAAAAAAATTCCAAAATTCAAATTATAGTGATTATTGTAAGCCTAAACTTAAAGGGGGCTTTTAAGAAAGATGGGGACAGACTTTTTAGCAGGGCCTGTAGCAGTAGGACAGGAGGCAATGTTTTTTAACTAAAAGAGTGTAGACTTAGATTGGATACTGAGAAGAAATTCTTTACTGTGAGGGTGGTGAGACACTGGGAGAGATTGCCCAGAGACTTGTGGATGCCCCATCCCTGGAAGTGTTCAAGGCCAGGTTGGATGGGGCTTTGAGCAACCTGGTCTAGTGGAAGGTGTCCCTGCTTATGGCAGGGGGGATAGAACTAAATGATCTTTAAGGTCCCTTCCATCCGAAACCATTCTGATTCTGTGATAATCTATTTGTTGGCTTTAAGTCAGCTTTGTTGGAGGTGCTCTGTCTTCAAATCCACCCTTAACCTTAGCCAGGATGTCTTAAAATTGACATAATTTTTTGGCTGGTCTTCCAAGCTTGCCCAGTTTGATCTGAAAATACAGAAATCGTCTAGATGCCCACATTCTCTCTTTTATAACAAAAGACTGAATAGTGTTCTGGCAGCTGATATAAAATACTGATAGTAAATGTGTGTATAAGAATCAGTACTGGACATTTGTAACTAATATACAGGTTTTCTATTAGGCCAGTTTGAACTATGTCTTTCTAAGATTCCCTAAGCAATTCAGTAACTGCTAAGATAAACTTAGCTTTAGCTACTTAGTGTTTTCATGTAACATTTTTCAGAAATAAGCAGCCAATCAAAAGAATCCCATCCCTAGGAAAAACAAATATTTTCTTATCCATAAGGGAATGAAGAAACAAACAACAAACCACCAAACAAAAAGCCCTCTCATTACTTTAGAGGTTAGTTATCTTCCATATTCAATAGTTCCTAAATTATGTCATTTGTCTTTATTTTCCCTTTACTGTCACTGCAGTTAAGTGCAGTTTAGGAGGAAAGTGAGGTACAGAGTACGTTTGCTTTCTGTCCTTTATGATCCTTGGCTGGCTTTGTGATGGGTGACTGGCTATCCAGTATTCTTAGTGCACATTTGAGAGGCATCAAAGAACACCCAATGATACTGATTGTGTGGCTGTAGTCATGTCATAGTCCTGATCTTAATGGAACTGTATTCCTTCACGAGGAACCTAGTGGAGCTACATTATTGCTAGTATACCTGAAAAAGGGGTAAACAGCCAAATGTATTCTAATTCACCTTTATTCCACCACCAATACAATATTTGCTGTAGGATAACTGAAAAGCTGAATCTAAGACTTTCCTTTCCTTTGTATTTTGTCAGTATCTTCTCTGTACCTTTTCCAAAGCTAAATGACATTTTCTCAATAAGTATTATGTTCAATACTTGTGTTTCCATTATCATGGAACTATTTGCAAATTTCAGGCAGCATTTAATGGTTATCTTGAGCTGAAAAGGATGCTGTGACTTTCCTTTTATACAAAGTTTCAGGGGCTAAACTTTTCAACAAGAAACAGCAAGATCCATTCTGTGTCTGAGGACCTGTAAATTACTATTTTTCATTTTTCATTACAGGTCCTTAAATATTAGAGTCTAAGTATTTTAGATTTGGATTTTATTCAGTACATCCTGCTCCAGACTTTCTGCTCAATATAGGTTATTAAAATACTTAGAGGACCCAAGGGTGAAAATGTTGATATTGCCTGATGATTAGTGCATCCATCCAGGAGACAAACATGCAGCTTTCTGTTTCTCTTCCCATTAATTTTTAATTATTTATATGGAGTAGATTGACAGGACCTCCCAGAAATGTTTCTGGCATATACTTTTGTGAAGAAAGAAAAAAAAAGTCACATCCCTTCAGGCAAACAAATAAGTCAAACCTGTGTTCTTGTATGACTAGGCTTTTTCTAAAACTTTTTCCTTTCCTCTTTTGTCACTTTTGAAAATGCTGTGATTTCCCCTTAATTTACTCTGGTTTTCTTAAAAGTTTCCCATATAGATATCTAATTTCAATTTATTTTAAGATTGTATATCAAAGAATATGAAATATATTGCATGTTTCAGTAACTTGGGCAGGTATTGCTTTAGCCTGGTTTGTGTTTGTTTCTTTTGTTGTCAGCATATTCTATTCTTAATTTTATCATCCTGTGTAAAATACCTACAATTACCAGAGTATCTAATGTCTTGATTTACACTTTTTCAAGGTAGGAATTTTGCCAGATATTTTCAGGGTTGATTGCTCATTTTCAGCATCTATTTAGATTAATGTGTGTAATAGTTTTTGCATAGATAACTTTTGATTACCTAAATATAGCTTTTTTTGCGCTTTTTCCTCAATTGATGTCAAATTGATTAGACACTAACGCCCTAGTATGTCGCTAGACTGTTTTCATCTGGTAAACAGAGGTAGGATAGTCACTTTACAGCCCTCAGAGATTTCCAGCTGAAATGAGTTAACATGAAAAAGCTACTAAAGTTTCCCTACTTTCTCTCCACTCAGTCGTAAGAACTACTAACCTTTGAATAACTTTTCTGTTAACTATATATTTTCAAATTCCTTATAAGCTCCCATAAGAGTTGAAGTCTAAATTATGTTCACAAGGTATTTAAATTCCAGGTACATAACCTGATTTTCAATAATCAGATCATAAACTTTAGAAAAAAAACTAAATTCTTGGGCCATGCTAACAAATAGACATTCAGGAGAGCTCTGTGTAGAATATAACTAATTAAACCCACGGATGTGAAGTGCATTTATTAAAATACGTTTCAGCACTGGCTGAATGGTCTTAGCTTTCAAAGGAAAGTGAATGTAGGCTCTGAGCAAGCTTCTCAGCAGTGTAGTCAAAGAGAACTTTGCCTCCTCTGGGTAAAGTGACATGTGCTTTATTTGGTCCCTACTGCAGGTGACATTGGAGTTACATTTTGAAGGTGGCATCCTAGTCTGTTGGGATTAAGTGTACTCCAACCAATGCATTTAACCAGTTCATTTGCATTTCTACACAAATTCCCTCTTCAGTGTTTTAGACTTTGGACCAAACCCTTCCTTTTTATGCTCACCACTTATTTTATCCTTCCCTTTTTTGACACGTTTCTCTTACTTTTAATCTTGGGCTATTCTGATACATTTTGAAAGGCTTCACTCGTCTTATTCACCTCTCTTCTCTTTTTTTCTTCTCCCTTTTCTTTTTTTGGCCTCTCTAGCTGTTCCATAAAAATGCCTGATATTATGCCTCATGTCTTCAAATTAATCTTTTCTGACACATTCTTTTCCTAATCTCTTCTTAGTTCACTTGTTTGCTCAGTCTTTCTGTCTCCTTTCCTTTAGAAGTGTCCCTGGTCTTTTGGGTTAGTTTTTTTCCTTGTAAGTCTCCTCTGGGGACTTGTGGCTGATCTGTCCTTCAGAGGAATGGGACAGAGGGGTGGTAAAGAAGCACTGAGTAAAGAAGTACAGCACTTACTGTTCTTGTGGGACCTACAATGGGACAGCTAGGTAGTTAGATAATTTTAAATAAATGTGTCGTGCTTTCAATCGCAATATATGAGAGAAACAGACTACATTTCTGAAAACTCTCTGTAATGTTGGGACCAATCTTGTAAAATGGTATATTCTGACACACTTGGATACACAATCACCCAAAGTAAATAAATATCAAGTAATGAAAAAAAAATAAAAACTATAAACTGTTACATGTGAGAAAAGGCATATTTAGTTCTAAAGGAAATTAATAACCATTGTACAGTACCATTACTTATTAAACCCTGAAGCTTTATCACAGACAATTCCACCCTTTTTTCATTTGCCATTATTTTCCATTTATTTGAATATAACACAATAATTTCTCTAACATGATGGTGATAAAATAATGTGAACATGAGCTTTTCAAAAACAAGAACTCATTATGGTTGTCTCCCTATCTATGACTCATGTCTTGTTTAAATAACTAGTGATGGATAAATAAATTGCTATACATTAGCTTACGATGGGAAAACTTAAGCTACCAGTAATAAACATTTCATGTGGTGAGCTATATGAAAATAGCCCAAATTACTCACTTTCAGGAAGATTTGTGGTAGTCTTCCAGCATGTAGTGTTTTCTGAGAAAGCTCTCAAAAATTGTCTAATACAGAGACTTTTTCCTCCTCATGCAACCTTTATGTACTAAAACTAGACATGTATGGAAAACTGTAAATGAAACTAGAAGTGAAAAGGATGCAGGCACATACGAAATCAAGGTATCAAGATATCCTGCCTTATCTTAGGTGATGACTGCAGACAAGTCCTATCTCACCTTTTTTCGGCAATCATATTTCTAGAAATAGGTAAATTTGGTACAGAAACTCCTAGACTGGCATAACTTGGGTCTAGAACAACCAAAATTTGCATGGCCCTGTGCCTAACTGATATCTCCTGACAGGAAAATGAACACAAACATGAAGCCTCTGTATCCCAACTCTGCTGACAGGATAAACACAAACATAATATTCCAGCTCAGGGATCCATTACCCAATGTGGGTAAGCAATTTATGTCTCAGGTTCAAGTGATTGTATCAGGATTATAAAAAATTTCTGGTAATGATGGATATTCTAGTGAAGTTATTTAGCTAGCAACACCTGCAAAAATCTCAGCTATTTTATTAATTTCACTGAGATTTCATCTCTTCAGCTTGACTTTAAGAATAATTGCATTTTTAATTGAAATATATGTATAGAATAACTGTATGTATGCTTTTAAAAATGTCAGTGTCAGTAGATTTTGCATGAGTACATGGGAAATACCAGGAGAAATTAATTTCATAATAATGATTTTCCTGAATTGGAAAAAGGCAGTGTGTTGAAGTCTACTTTATTTTGTTTACTATTAAGCCCATTGTCAATACTAAGTATATTAAACGAGTTCATGTATTTTGCACCAACTCAGAGATGCTTCCTCTTCTCTGTTTCACAAAGTTCATGAGTGTGCTTTCAGATAACAGCTGAACTCCACAATAGATATCATATTTTTATCTAACCACCATCACCCGGTTGACCTGTAATAGCTGTATTGTAATACAGTCGTAGTATAATGTAATTTTCACAGGTGGTTTTTTTCATTGAATAGGATGCCTTTTGTTAGAAGTTTCTTTAGATATACAACCTGAAAAAAACAACCCACCCCAGCCAACCAAACTTCCACATTTCACTGTCAACTTTTAATACAAAATAAGGTACAAAACCATTAAGTTATATAATGCTGCTTTTATTTTTCTTTCATTTAATTATTTTTAAAAAAATCTGTAAACTAAGTATGCTTCTTTTGTTTGAGATATATTGGAAAGTGAGAAGGAAAAAAACAGTTCTCTATGTCAATGCCACATGATGTGACTGCTATTCAGGATCAAAATGGCCGGTATCACTGTGATAAATTTTTTTCTGATTTAACAAACCACATTACTTTCTTAATCCTGTTTACTCTGTAATTCATTGTATGTGAATTAATATCAATGTTTTAAGAACTTTAGCAGATTTAAACTCAGCAAAATTATCTTCTGTGGTTTTGCTCTTTACACAATACAAAGAATGTGTAAAAAACACTGTTTGGTGGTACATAACATTGATTCCTTATTGTAGATACATACACACACGATAACCTATGCATGGACAATATGAGGCATGTTCATACTCCAAAGGAGGAAATTACACAGCAAATTAATATGTTCTGAAAGTTTCCTCATAGGGTCACTTTTGCATTTCTGACCTCTGGCAGTCTCCGAGGTGCTTTTTAACTCCTGCTTCATGTTTTTTAGGATGGAATTGAAGGAGGAGGAAGGGAAAGAGAGGGCAGTTAGGAAATTAGAACATAAATATATACAAAATGGATTTTTTTAGTTCTGCCATCTATCCTAAACCAGTCATGTTTAGAATGGTGCTGTTATTCTACAGCAACTTTACTTACTCTAATCTAAAAGTGACTTTTGTGCTTACAGTACATAACTACTGTTGCAGACTTGTACACGTGCGCCTAACTTTATTGTTGCATATTGATAACAATATTATTGTACCAGTACTGTACATAGAAACTGAACTGATACAGAGGAAGAGGTGCAGCATTACAGAGGCTGTGTAGACACAAATAACTTGTCATTTACTAAGCTGCTGAAAAGCCCTCAAATAACACTTCTTATTGTTCACTATAGTATTTGTTTCATACTACCTGAATGCTTTGTCAATAGTTGAAAACTGAGCTCAGTATGAAAACGGTGTGTCAGAACAGCTGGGAGTTTCACAGATCTAATACTTTTGTTCCAGTTTCAAAATGGGATTGTATAGCTTCTAGAAGTGACTGACAGGAAACTTCTGTTTATAGCCTGGTGCAGAAGCTGAAAACCTCATCATGGTCCATTTCCTTTCAAATTGCTCAGGAAAATAAAAGCTGAAAAATGTGAAGGAAATGCTAAAGAAGCCATTTTTCACTCTGCTAATAATGTTCTACAACACAGAAAGCCAAATACTGCATTTTATCTCTGTGAGTGTAACTCAGATTCAGGCTTGTAAAGGGTGTGAGGAAAATGGATTTAAACATAGGTCTTAGTTTAATTTAGAACTGATTGCTCATTAATCTTTGGAATAGTTACCCAAGCTGTCTTCCAACTGCAGGGTAGGCAATTGGCTGCTATCATCAAACCCTGCTGTGCAGTATTCAGTTCTTCTTTGGCACAATATTTAGCCTTTTGTTCAATGTTTACATACAAAAAATTAGTGAGAAAATATTGTTTAATGAGGTAGTATAGTTAGATCAAAAGAGTTAAACATTCAGTGTCTCTAAGTGGGTAGCGGGTGTGAACCCACTTGAGTTGTTAGATGTAAAGCATAATTATTTCACACTTTTGATTTGGTGAGGCAGAAACCTCTGACTCCATGGAAACTGAGGAATACCTTGAGCTGCTAATTCAAAATGAGGAATAAGATCTGCAAAGGCTAGATTTAATTGTTATTTATTACTTGGTACATAATTTGATTTTTATTTTCTATGGAATAAAGAAGCAACACCTGGTAGCTGTGATCTGAAAGATTCTGTGGGATGGTTAGCCCTATTTTAGCTTTTGGATTTCCTGGAGGTTATATCAGCTGGCAATGTGGAAATGGTGAACTTTGGTGTGTCCTTTCCACTAAACAGGAAAAGAATTGGCAAAAGTGGTTTCCAACCGGGACAGACATTGTATGTTTGCTTGAGCAGGTGGGAGCCATTCTTTTGGCTGATTCCCTTGTTGACTGAAATTCTTCCTTAGTTTGAGTGACAAAGACTGAATCCTTTGAAGGTCACATAAAGTGTTCAGTGTTGGTGACATTAAAAACCAGACCATGGACTATCTGTCTGAGAGCAGAGCTGCTAGCTGACTAATTCCAATGGTCACCTTGGTTCAATATCACTTTTTTTTTTGCTTAGAAGTATCAGGGAACAGCCCAAGTTCATCAGCCTTTACCTTCTGACTTGGTAGAGAAATAAAATACAACAGAAAAATAATAGTATAACTTGTGCTGAATGACAAAAACTTTGAGTTTAGACGAGTATATGAGATGAAAGAATAGTTCTGTGCACATGCAGAAATGTCTATAAAACTGTTGTTAGTGAAATATCAGTCAGAATGGCATTTATATTTGAGAAATAAATGCATTGAAATGTTAGTATTAACATTATTAGAAAACAGCATACTAGTAAAGGCTAAATAAAGAATACATATGAATTTCAGGACTGCTGGCCTCCAAGTAATTTCAAGGAGCCTGAGGACAAGGACTTTTCATGTTATGTTCCTTTTTATATCTCTATTCTGGCACCAAAGGACAAATTGACTAATAGGAAACTCATGCCAGTCAAAACCATTTTATTTAGTGTAATCCCTTGTCAGGCTAATGCAAAAGCATGTATCTTATTTTAATGGGACTGCCACTGATCTGTCAAATAAAAAAAGTTGTGCAGTTTAAACTTGTTAGTATTTTTGTCTTGAAAAGGCACCCAGATAGGAGCTATGGCTGCTGTCTATAGCCATATCACCAAAACATCTGACAGTGGTCAGAGAAATTAAGCCAGATGATCTGCTACACAGTCAAGTCAGAATTAAGATGGTTTTACCTATTGTGAGCCCTATTATTGTAGAACAAAAAAATTTAAAGGAAGGAATATTCCATAAAGGTATAAAACAGAATAATCATAACAGGTACCTTCAACTTCTGTATGGAATATTAGTTACTATTACATAAACATAGATCTGTGAATTCTGTAGAGAGATATTATGTTGCATTAGTTGTCTGCCTGTCTTGTTTGATATATAAGGCATACTGTTTTGAGAAATAAGTAACATATTTGAGTTTCACTGGTGTAATATTTAATAAAATTTTTCTGTCAATTCTGCAAGTTTCAAAATTTTCCCTTTGAAAATAATCAAAGGTCATTCTTTTTTCCTTGTTGATAATGAGTGATAGCCAAATTGTACATATGTATGTAACATAGATTTGGCACTGCAGTGATGTATATATTTCTTATATATTTAGATATAGTGATAGCATATAGTATAGTACATATAGTCTCATATGGTATGAAATACATCTGTTTTCCACAGAAAAGTTGAAATTTCTGTAATGGTTATTCCAGTGCAAGCCAAAAGCTCCTGTATGGAAACTTGTTCCCATCGTAACTGAAATTTTCTGTAGGAAATACCCCTGTTTGATCTGGTGTGGGGGTTGCATGTTGCAGTCTCTTCCCTCAGGGTGTTGGCTCTGAAGGAAGGTGAGAAGCTGATGGGTAAGAGGCAGATCTGGCTGAGTAGGCCAATTTGTTCAGACAGGGTGGCTAGTAACCTGGCTGTTGAGCAAGTTATAGATGGTAGAAACATTATCTCTTATCTGCCTCATTCCAAATAGTCTCCTATTATCTTCAGATCTTACTATGCTCCTACCGTGTTTAGCTTCTTATTTAATTCTTCTAGTCTGAATGGCTAGCACCAATTCAGAAAAGAAAATACTGATATATCCGGTTTTCTTTCTAAATCTTGCCAGCAGACCAGCCAGACCTTTTTCTATTCAACTCTAAACTTTTCACAAAGCATTGTTATTGTATGCTTTTACCCATGGCTGTCAGAGCAAATGCATGAAGCCTTGTTTACCAGGTATTATAAATACTTACCAAAACATGCTAAGCCTTTATTTGAAAGTACTGTAACTTTACTACCCCAGAGAAGTAATGAGAATAATGGGGTAGCTTTTAAATATCACATATTTGGGTGCTTCTCCTGTCTTGTGAACATTGAGAAGTGAGATGACACCCTCACCCAGGGAATTATTTCAGTCTGCAGTAGTGTGGGATTTTTTAAAAATAAATAAATAAATAAATAAATAAATCCTTGATGTTTTACTCACCAGCCATGAGAAAGGGCATCCCAGACAGGGAAGAAACAAAGGACAACTGTCAAAAGTCTTTTTGAAGATAAAATTAGAACAACTAACATGGAAAAGACAGCATAAAGTCTTCCTCTGCTTAGGGAGACAAAGTAATAACTTTAACCTATTAAATATTTAGGCACACTTTTAAAAATTTTACTGGATTGTTGCTGATCGGAAGTGAATTTTTGAATCTGATATTCTTGTCTGTCTCATGTCCTGAGCAGCCACTCTGTAGAGTTACTGTCATGACTGTTTCTCACCATCAGACACCAGAGCTTGACACACTTATTTCATTCTTCATTTTTACAATCACTGCTTCAACTCTCATCACTTGGCTTCTAACCGTGCTTCTTAATGTGACTGACTGAGCCAGTGATCTCTGCTTTTCCGATGTGCTGCTGCTTAGATGGAATATTTCATTGTTCATCCCACTTGAAAGGATTACTCTGTGTTGACTGGAGATCAGGGTCAAGTCTCATTTCAGTGTAATGACTGCAAGGAAAACTGTTCTACCCCTCTCTATGGACAGCATTACTGTACTCAATATTTCAATATTTCTACAAATAATCAATATATCATTTATGTAAGTAAAATTTTAATCTAAACTACAAACTTTATTATAACTTGGATTAATAACCAAATATTGGTGAGTAGAAACAGGTGAAACTGCAGAACCAGTCACAATAACAATATTCTTCAGGTATCACAATAGACCTGGCATACTTGTAAAGCTATTATACTCTCTTAGTAGATGGGTTACTCCAAGGACCATTTCATAAAACTTGGAATGAACAACAGTAATGTAGACTAATGACAAAATGGCAAATGGAATATGGTCTTTGGTGTAACTAAATTGGACAGGCAGTGTTTCTGTTTCTTCATTAATATCTTAAGTAATAAAATGTGGAACAGCAGCTGAACCTACCACTTTTGGAATTATCAGTAGTTTTAATCATAACAGTTAAAGAAGTCCCTCAGCTTTGCCTCAGGGTCCATTTACTTTCCCAAGCAGCACAAAGCTGCTGGTATAAATGCCTCTGTCTCAGGTCTTCCTACTTAATTGTAACCACTACATATCATATGTATTCTACTGTCTGCAGTTAGGTGTTATTAATACAGAAGCTCCATGTGTATTATCCATTAAATTATACTACTTCAGGGAAATACAAATTAATTTGAATTATTACATACTTCCTTAGGTTAGTAATAAATGATAAAGACAAAAAAAAAGTAATCTTTTTTGATACACTAATTCCTTTTAAAACAAGGGGATTCAAATCGCATTAGGATGACATGTGAAGAATTCTCATAATATTAAAAAGATATTTTCTTAGCCTTAGCAAGGATCAGTTAATTTCTTTTAATACCATCCTGTTTTGCCATGTATTATATTCAGCTTAGCAATACTAGCCCCACAGAATACAGGAAGAAAAATTTATAAATTAGATAATCCACTAGATACCCCTGATTAAGCACAAAATATATTTTTTTTAAATGGAGTGCAAAAGGGAACATTATGTGTCTGTTTCTCTAAGCACAGTATTCTGGGTTAGGATTGGTGCTGGTGTATTGGCACACAAAAACCTTTCACAACAAAAATTGTCTTGTCAGGTTAGATGTCTGTCTTTTCAGTTAGTATTGGAAAGTGATGGACCGTATCTTTGCCTGGAACTTACATTTTAAAAATCTGTATTTCATTTTAAGAATGTCAGGTGTATTGGATCCTAACTACAAGTTTTTTAGCATGAAGTGCTGAAGTAGTTATTGCCTGTCTATGTTATACACTGGTTAATTTGCAAGAACTTTGGAGGACTTGCTTAGAGTAGGATTGTGCTTTGTATTGTGAATTTTGAGGAGTATGTGCTCATACTAATGGTTGTGCTTTAACCCTGGCTGGCAACAAAGCACCACACAGCTCCTCACTCACTCCCCTCTAGTGGGATGGGGGAGAGGATTAGAAAAGTAGAAGTGAGAAAACTCATGGGTTGAGAGAAAGGCAATTTATTAGGTAGAGCAAAAGCCACACACACAAGGAATTCATTCACCACTGCCCATCAGTGGGTAGGTGCTCAGCCATCTCCAGGAAAGCAGGGCTCCATCACACTGAACAGTTACTTGGGAAGATAAACGCTGTAATGCCAAATGTCTCCCGCTCCTTCTTCTTCCCCCAGCTTGTATATACTCAGCATGACATCATATGGTATGGAGTATCTCTTTGGCTAGTTCAGGTCACCTGTCCTGGCTGTGTCCCCTCCCAGTTTCCCGTGCCCCTCCAGCCCTCTCGTTGGCAGGGCCCAAGAAAATGAAAAGTCCTTGACTGAGTATAAACATGACCCAGCAACAACCAAACCCATCAGTGTGCTGTCAGTATTGTTCTCACACCAAATCCAAAACACAGCACTGCACCAGCTACTGAGAAGAAAATTCTTTCCCAGCTGAAACCAGGAAAATAATCCAAAGGATGACTTCTACAATTCATAAGATTATGACTTGCATAGAAGCAGCCATTCAAATGTAGTGGTGGCTCGATGCTCAATAAGCCTGTAGTGCCTATGTTTTTGAAGGTCTTTCCTTTAAAACCTTTACTCAAAATTCATCAATACAGCTCTATATGTGTCCTGCAATAATGAAAACATGTAAATGAGTATACATATACACAATATGGTTTGTACATATTTCATATACATTCTATGTACATATGCATACAAAGTCATATTTTATGTAACAGGTAGGTAGGTAGGTAGGTAGGTAGGTAGGTAGATAGATAGATAGATAGATAGATAGATAGATAGATAGATAGATAGATAGATAGATAGATAGATAGATAGATAGATAGATAAAAATACATTATTATTCTTGTGGTTTAGCCCTAGTAGGCAGAAGTGGGCCCATGTGAAACTTATGTCATGAGGTTCAGCAAGGCCTCCTGCAAGGTCCTTCACCTGGGTTGGGGCAACCCTGGGTATTAATAAAGACTAGGGGATGAAGGGATTGAGACCAGCCTTGTGGAGAAGGACTTGGAGATACTGGTGAATGAAAAAATAAGTATAAGCGTGCAATGTGCCACAGAAAGCCAATTGTAATCTTGGCTGCATAGAAAGAAGCGTGACTAGCAGGTTGAGGGAGGTGATTCTCCCCACTCTACTCCACCCTCATGACACCCTGCCTGGAATACTGCATCCAGCTCTAAGGCCCCTAGTACAAAAAAGGCATGGACATGTTAGAGCAGGTCCAGAGGAGGGGCATGAAAATGCCTATCAGTGGGCTGGAAAATCTACAAAGAAAAGCTGAGGAAGTTGGGGTTTTTTCAGCCCAGAGCTGTAAAACTCCGTGTCATGACCTCACAATTGCTCTTCTTTATATACCTGGCACCATTTTCCATCCTTCATTAAAAGGTTTCAGGCATTTGTGTCATTTCAAGAGTAACTAAAGTGAGATTATTTCAGTTGTTTTATATGAATTACTGAGTTCATGAATATGCTCCACAATTTTTGCTTCATATGGTTCTTAGGAGATAGTCCAAGACCTCTGCAGGAGGAACTGGCTGGTCACTGTCATCACCACCTCTTCATAGTCAAAGCTTGCCCTTCTAAAGAGAATTTTGAGCTTATTTCTGTCACTTGCAGTTTATTAAAGAACTTAAAAATCTATTTGTTCCCTTGTTTTTAAGAAGTATTTTCTACTGCTTGATACTCATGATAGATGGTTAATCAAGAAACTGGTGAAATAAACTTATTTCAAATATTTCAGATCTTAACAGTTAACTTTGATAGTTCAGAATACATCATGGTTCATAAATGGCAGAGTGGGGACAAGACCCCAAAGAAAGTTCAGTGCAGATGAAACTTCACATGAGTTCAGGGCAGTTTAATACAGATATGCTCCAAAATTCTGACAAAGAAAGGAGAAGAGAAATTTGTGATAAAGGGTAGCTTCCTACCAAACCACTTTTCCCTCAAGCTTTCCACTTACTAAGTGACAGGCCACTAATGCTCTGCTTGTATCTGAACTATTCACTTTGCAGTGAAGTATCTCAAACTCCTTTATAAGTTTAATAGCAACATCTACCTGAGGCAACACACTCAGACACTGCTACAGACTTTAGAAGGGGGATTACCACCAAATACCATGTCATGGAATCATAGAATCATTTAGATTGGAAAACACTATTAAGATCACCAAGTCCAACCATTAACCCAGGACTGCCAAGTCCATCACTACACCATGTCCCTAAGCACTGCATCTATGCGTTTTTCTAACACCTCCAGGGATGGCGATTCCACCACCTCCTTGGGCAGCCTGTTCTAATGCTTCACCACTCTTTCCATGAGGAAATTTTTCCTAATATCCAGTCTCAACCTCACCTGGCATACCTTCAGGCCTCTTCTCCTGACACTAGTTAACTGGGAGAAAAGACCTACCCCCACCTGACTACAACCTCATTTCAGGTAGTTGCAGAGAGCAATAAGATGCCCCCCCGCCCCCGAACCTCCTTTTCTCCAGACTAAACAACCCCAGTTCCCTCAGTCACTCCTCATAAGGCTTTTTCTCTAGACCCTTCCCCAGTTTTGTTGCCCTTCTCTGGACATGCTCCAGCACATTTATGTCCCTCTGGAAGCGAGGGGCCCAAAACTGAACACAGTATTCAAGGTGCAGCCTCACCAGTGCCCAGTGTAGAGGGACAACCACTTCCCTGGTCCTGCTGCCCACACTGTTTCACATACAAGCCAGGATGCTGTTGGCTGCCTTGGCCACCTGGGCACACTGCTGGCTCATGCTCAGCTGGCCATCAGCCAGCACCCCCAGGTCCTGTTCTGCCAGGCAGCTTTCCAGCCACTCTTCCCCAAGCCTGTAGTGTTGTGTGGGGTTGTTCTGAGCCAAATGCAGGACCTGGCACTTCTCCTTGTTGAAACTCAATACAGTTGGCTTTGGCCCATTGGTCCAGGCTGTCCAGATCCCTCTGAAGAGCCCTCCTGCCCTCAAGCAGCTCAACAATCCCATGCAGCTCGGTGTCATCTCCAAACTTACTGAGTGCACTCAGTGCCCTCATTGAGATCACTGATAAAGTTATTAATCAGGACTGGCCCTAATACTGAGCCCTGGGGAACACCACTTGTAATCGATCACCAGCTGGGTGTAGCTCCATTCACTACCACTCCTTGGACTTGGCTGTCCAGCCAGCCTTTAACCCAGCATAGAGTACACCTGTCCAAGCCATGAGCAGCCAATTTGTCCAGGAGGATGCTGTGGTAGATGGTGTCAAAGGCTTTACTAAGGTCCAGGGTAGACAACATCTGCAGCCTTTCCCTCATCCACTAGGTGGGTCATCTTGTCGTAGAAGGAGGTCAGGTTTGTCAAGCAGGACCTGCCTTTCACAAACCCCTGCTGGCTGGGCCTCATCTCCTGGGTGTCCTGTACATGGCACGTGATGGCACTCAGGATGATCTGCTTCATGGCCTTCCCTGACACTGTGGTCAGGCTGACAGGCCTGTAGTTTGCTGGATCTTCCTTCTGGCCCTTCTTGTTGATGGGCATCACACTGGCTAACCCCCAGTCTTCTGGGACCTCTCCAGTTTGCCAGGATTGTTGATAAATGAGCTTGGTGAGCTCTTCTGCCATCTTCCCCAGTACCCTCAGGTGAGCGGATGCCATCTGGCCCCATAGACTTGTGTGTGCCTAAGTGGTTTAGCAGGTCACTAACTGTTTCCTCCTGGACTGTGGGGACTTCATTGTGCTCCCTGTCCTAGTCTTCCAGCTCAGAGGGCTGAGTACAAGCTGAGGGAAGCTGGTCTTGCTGTTAAAGACTGTGGCAAAGAAATCACGAAGTACCTCAGCCTTTTCCTCATCCTTTGTGGCAGTGTTCCCTGCTGCATCCAGTTAAAGGATGGAGATTATCCCTCGCCCTCCCTTTGTTTCTAATGTATTTGTAAAATAATTTCTTACATTCTTTTATGTCAGTGGCCAGCCTGAGTTGTAGCTGGGCTTTTGCCTCTCTAATCTGGGCCTTGCATAACCTCGTGACATCCTTATAGTCCTCTGGAGTTGCCTGCCCCTTCTCCCAAAGGTGGCAAACTCTCTTTTTTTCCCCAAGTGCCAGCCAAAGCTCTCTGTTCAGCCAGGCCAGTCTTCTTCCCCACCAGCTCATCTTTCAGCACATGGGAACAGGCTGCTCCTGCACCTTTAGGACTAACTTCCTGAAGACTGTCCAGCCTTCCTGGATACCTTGGCACTTTAGAACTGCCTCCCAATTGACTCTGTCGACCAGTGTCCTAAACAGGCCAAAGCTGGCCCTCTGGAAGGGTAAGATAGCAGTTCTGCTGATCCTCTTCTTCTCCAAGAACAAAAAACTCGTATTATCTCATGTTTGCTGTGCCCAAGACAACCTCTGACTACCACATCACCCACCAGTCCTTCCAGCAGGGCATCTCCCCTGTTTGGCTCACTGACCAGCTGTGTGAGGAAGTTATCTTCCTGATATCGAACCTGATCAGTTCGTATTGTGGATTTTACATGTGCTGGCAACAAAGCTGTGCTGGATGACCTAAATCCTTATATGCAGGAGCAAGGTGCTACAGAGTTGACATCAGGTCAGGGTGAAGTCTGGCATAACTCAGATTTGCGTATGTTTGTCAGGACCTTTCAGGAGACATTTTCCCTTCTTGCTTGTCAACCATTCCTGGAATTGTCCCTCTCTTTGTCTTAGTAATTTTTGTGCTAATTGTATTGCTTCAGTCAATGGTAAGAAGAAGATTCTAATTTGTCGTATCACAGAAAGGCTCTTGCTCCTTTCAAGATAGCATCCATAAATTGGTATTCAGCATTGCAATCAATGACTATCTGTTCTTTCATAAAGAGTGGTATATAGTTCAGCCAATGGCATCTTAGTTCACGTACACATTATTTCAGAAAGTGTACTTTGATCAAATTGGATCTGTTCTTGCAGTTTAGTGTCTTTAAAGGTGCGTCTCAGCCAGCAGTGCAGATGTATCCATAGGGAATGTATCCTTCTCTAAGAGTGAAACGAAACAAATTACCATGATCCATCCCATATTAACACATACATTTTTCTATTTTAGTAAATCAATAGCAAGACATGACCCAGATTTTGTTTACAGAACAGTACAGGTGCAATTAACTGGGATAGATACTACTGCTGTCTTGCAATGCTTCTTTAAAACTGCCTTACTTGAGGAATTTATTTTTTTTCTTCCCATAGGTCTTTCTACCTCTGATTTTTCTTAAGTTTTCTCTACTGGGAGAAAATTAATTGTTACATGAGGGAGTAGATTACATCCTTTTGAAAACTTAAAAATGGAATTTTGCAAGTTGTTGTTATGTCAGGCTGTGTGAGTGTAAAAGTACAGAAAGGACATCAGGTCCAGAAGGTGAAGGCTGAGAAATCTGCGTTTTGTTAGCGGGGATTGGATGCCATACTCATCTTCTTTCATTTTTTAGGCTTGAAAGACAGGACAATTAATTCATTTTTTTAATAGTGTTTTCCAAACTACAGTAATGTCTAAATCTAAAGTGAAGCATTGAAACTTGTTGATGGAAATAAAAATACATAGTTTCATTAAAGGAGGGCTCCTGATTTGCTTAAGGATATGCAGTAACAAAGACCACTTAGGCAATTACAAACTTATATACAGGGTACAGGCAGTAGAGAAAGTCTCCTATAACAGCAAGTTCTTTAAATTAAATCTACAGTTTATTAAATTAAGTCCACATATGATTAGATACTTTGATTTCATTATAGAGCTGTGAAACTTCTTTGAACTTCATGGGAGGGGAGGTAGAAATCCTGACTTCCACAATTTCAAGGACAAAGCAAAGCATAATCTTTTCATTTTCAGGATTTTTTTAAGCCTAAGAGGGTCACATCATTTGTATGCTGACATCCTTCTTATTGTTTTCATTAAAGAAAGAAGAATGAGAGTCTGAGAAATCTTGAGCTGCACCTGATAAGAAATTTTTTAAAGATGACCCCTACCTGTGGAAGATGATTTATGAAATCATGGTTTTCATTATTAGACTTAGTGCTGACTCTGTTGTTTTTGATTGATATGCCTTGATCTTATAGGCTTCATTTTTTTGTCTGAAACAAAGAGCAAGGACATTGGAATTTTACTGGAGAACAATGTTATGTTAAAGACATCCAGGTACCAGAACAGGTATCACTGAAGACAGGAGAGCTACTAAGAAAAATTATTCATGTTTTTTAATTACTATGTAAAATATGTGAACTTTAAATTTTAAACAAAGCCTAAGGGATAACAATACTGAAAAAAAGAGCAATTTACTTTTCACACACAATCACTGAAAGCAGGATATTCCAGATAATTTGATTCCCATCTGCATATCCGTCACTACAAGCAAAAAGATAGTAAAAAATCCCTTAAAATCCCAGAAAAAAAATCCTAAATGCAGAAACTGCAAGGAAAAAAAAAAGGTATAATAGTCATATTTACTCACATTGGCATATGTGTTGTGCCTAAACTGTGACAATATTGTGCATATCTCTTCCATTGGGGTTACAAAATGATATGACTGCTCTTCAAGATACTGAAGATGTCTAAACTCAGTTGACAGCAAAATATGTCCTACATTAAAAAGTAGTTTAAATTTCATATACGCTTCACCCATCCGGTTATCAATGTCCAGGTAAGTGACAGTGTAATTTGTCTCACATTTTTAAAAGTCTAAATTGTCAGAGTAGTATTTCTCGGGGCAGAGAAGAAAAAAAAAGTACCGTAGTTTTAACTTGTGCCAAATTCAAACGAGACAGGGAGAAGGTTACTTTGTTTGGAGAGCTAATGGAACAAAATTATTAATGCATTTTTACGAAATGAAATTATTGCTTGAGAGTAAAATGTATTTATGGAAAACAAGATAGGAACGTGTACTACAGTAATATTTACTATAGTTACTATTATATTCCTTTTTGCTGATAGTTCTTGTGCAAGTTAAATTATGGAGGAACATAACACTCTGGAAGATGATACTATAACTCACCTATCAGGGTCCAAAATATATTATTAATATTTTGTTACCTTGTGACACTTAGGTTTGCAAGTGCTGATATATGTGGCACCTATTGTTACGCATCATAGCAGCCAAGGCAAAGAACCGTACCTTGGTGTTTTCATCCTCATCTACTTGCAGTAAAAATATCTACTTTACTGCTGAACCCATCGGAAATGAACAAGAACATTTAAGCTAGATGCAGAATGAGCTCCTACTAAAGCCAGAACACGTTATCATGCATCAGTTGCACTCAGCAACTGACAATAGTCTATAAACGTCTGGATTTACCTGCATTTGCCATGGGCTAAGAACATGCAGGTGGTTAATTCATACACATATGGGTTGACTCACGGGTGTTTGTAGAAAACTCATGTTCTTGATTCTATGTCTTAGCCCTAAGTAAATTCTGTTGCACCAGTAAGAGTTAAGGTGCATGTGCTCACCTGAAAAAGAAAAAAGAGGATGAGGGAGATGGGGAAAGACACAGAATGGAAAAGAGTTTTTTTCTGATTAGAGGGTTCTAATTCTGTTCTGTACTTATACCCTTTTGTGCATATGTCTGAATATCATGTATATTGCAGCTTTTTAGACACCAAACCAGTAAATAATTCTGTAATTAACATGTGTCATGCAATAATAACTTTGTGCTGAAAGTCAAAATCTAAAAAACCACGATCTGAGCTACTGATTTTTGGGAAAATATTGTAGACACTAGTTGCACTCTATGCTTCACATGCGCATACAATGTTGTGTTATAGTAAATTTCAATATGAACAGAAGAATCATAGTGTATTTTTAGTATGTGCAAGCTCTTACACTTTTGAAAGATTCAGTTTTGTCAAATCACTGTGAGGAAATGGCTGCTCAGAAATGTCACTGATAATAATTAGCCTAGTGCATAAATTGCTTTGTCCAACTGTTTCTTTTTAGCATAGATTCTAAATAGTGCCCATAATTGCACTGCTAAGCAGGGTAGAAAATAAGCCTTAAACAGTAGTTGTATGACTGAGGGGTTGATGAACTTCAGGAAACTGAAGATACGTTCTTGACACCTCAATTGAACATCAGGAATCTTTTAGATCATTAGAATAATGAAATGCATCATTCTTCTAGTGCCTTTTTTTTTTTTTAATTGGTTCAGTTGTTTGCAAAAATTTCTTAAAAAAAAACAGACATATATTCAGCTTTGTATTTTTGTTCTGTTCTGTTCTGTTCTGTTTTTACACATAAATTTTCTTTCCGCAGACTACATGCCCAGTCCAGGAAACTTATTTCAATAAGTTTTTGGATTTTTTCATGGCCTTTTTTTTTTTTTTTTTTAATAAATTGAAGCAAGCTATAGAGAATTATTCAATATTGGGTAGTACAAGTTTCAACTTTATTGTAATCTACAGTCTGGTAGATGAATAAAAGTTTTGGGGACCATAATAGGGTAGCTTGCTTGATTGTTGCTAATATAAAACTCCCTGAACTGGAAAATCTACTCCATTCCTTTTAAAGTAATTGAGTAAGCAATTTTGCTAATTTTTAAACAAAATCTCTCAAACAATGTTCCTTCTAATACCAAAGCCATAACCCACAGATTGGTAATTTCATCACAGTTTGTATGCAGAAATTTAGACAGATCCATGTATAAGATATCTTCTTCTGCTACAGAACAATTTGGTTAGACAAAAGATGTTTTATTAGCAGGGTTTAGGGAATTTAGCTGGTTCATTAATTCCCATCTATTGCTTTTTTGCATGAAGGTGACTTTTGCTTATGTTTTCATTAGGCATGATCATTCCACCACATTCCAAGAAAGGGAAAGCCTCTTCTTTCTAATTCAAATCACAACTCTGCGTAGTCCTAGTAGAAAAATGTGTTTTCAAAGATATGTCAGGCACTTTTTTTAATTATAATTTTATGTGAATTCATACATTATTTATTTTAATACTAAAAGAATTATAAAAATAATACATAAAACCAAGCAGACCTTGTTTAGGACAGTAAATACAACTCTGAACTAAAAAATTAGTATGTGGCTTCTGTCAATTCCCATGTAACTCTCGTCTGTGTAGATGAGTCCATACTATTTCATACATACTTTGTTTTGCCCTTTCTTAAAAGCCATAATACTAACTGCAATAGTTTAACTAATTTCAGTGGTGTTTTTTTTTTTTTTAAGGTAAAACAGTGACATTTTTGTACAAGCAAAGGAGATTGCACTACTTTTTCATTAGTTTTCTTTTCAGCATTTCAGAAAATTACATACCTGACTCAGCTGGAAATCTATACATTTTTGTCACATAACATTTGAAAAAAATAATGTTGCATTAGGAAGAATGTTTTATACACCCTGGGATAGTCTGATCTGCATTAATGTAGACTTCTTAAATTTAGCTGTCATCCACAGAACAAGACAGACTCAAACCGTATTTATACTAAATGAAAGGACATAGGCACCGTGAGAGTATGAACCTTCTGATCTGTTACTTGACTGTTTAAGACACCTCTGTACTCTTCTCTGATGCTCCACATTGATTGTAAAGGACACTAGCATGAGTACTGCACTCTTAAACATGTAACTTTTAAGAGTTCTAAAGTTCAGTGAGATGATTCTCTGTTTATGTCCTAAATTATCACTTTAAACTAATAAAAATGCTGTAACTCATCTGAGAAAGCAGAGAATCCATAAGTTCATGGATTTAATTTTCAATTTACAGATATGTAAAATGGCAGCACATCTATTAATGTTCCCTCATAGAAAAAAGTATTTCTCAGTTTATTCTGAGCATGAAATATACAAAGAGATAAAATAGAACCATCCAAAAGGATATAATAACGCTTTTATCATGGTGATAGTTTTTTTTTTTACATGACCCAGTTTAATTTAAATGTAAAAAAAAAAAAGACCTTGATATAAACCACAAAGAAAAACGATCCCTTCTTTTTCCTATTTTTTGCAAAGGAACTTGTTTGGACCTTCAAATTTAGTTTTGTGATGTTGTAAATATGAGAAAGATATGCTCATTATGTGAAATACTGATAAATTGTGTCTTCATAATACTTAGGCACCCAGCTTTCTTCACTCCACTGGGTTTGAATGTAGTATCTTTTCTGGGGCTTCTGAAGGATTAGAGATAGAAGTTGATTCTGTAGATCGAGCAAAGTGTGTCCATTATAAAACTATTTATGAAATTCAGAAATGCTGAATCACTTTATGTTTTATGAAATGGCAATACTTTTATAACCCACCCCCCGCCTTGTTGCATGGTAAAGTACGGTTCTGTGCTGAATCTCTCTGAATCAGTTGGAGGGATGTGTAAGTAGTGACATGACAAACAACTAATCTTTCTTCCAAGTACCTGTCTTCAGATACTTCAGGCTTAGCCCCAGATTGAGAGAATTAATTTGTCTGGCATATGAAATGGGCATTTAATAGCTACATATTGTGGCTTTTAGTATTTCACCTTGGAGATGAAAAATCAGTTGGGATTTCAGGTACGTGACCAGTCTAAGAGGATGTAGTAACGACTTAGGGAGAAGGCCTCAGCCAGTACTCAGGGACAACTCATGATGCCAGGGGGTAAAAAATTCAGTCACATACTGATACCTGTATTCTCCTCAACTAGTTTCCCTTTCTCTTAAGCAGGAATTGTGATCCATGAGGAACACAATTACTCTGTTTTTCATATGAATATAATTAATAGGGAAAAAAATATCTCTAATGACAGATAAGTTTTAGTATTGCATTCTCTGCATTGACAGCATTGATTAAAATTTCTTTCCCAGAATTCATTCCTGGAAGATTATAGTTTTTGTATATACTTCTGGTAAACAAAATTAAACAATAATTAGATATTTCTAGCTGTGCTGTTCATCAAAAAGAAGCAGAGATAAAACATGTGTTTTCTGCAATTAGTAATTTGAGTTAGTCCTTTCATAATTTGGTTCTGACACCTGCTTAGGCAGAAGACAAGTTTAATCTACAAGTAATTTTCCTATGCAGTACTTTGCACTGGGAGAAAAAGCATGAGACCAAGACCCACTTTCATACAGATGAGAAGCCTAGGGAGAGAAATTCTGTTACATCATACAAAGAAGGTCAGCATGAATGTCACAGATTCAAACACAAGTCTATCTGGTGCTCTAAAATCTTACAAAAGCAGAACTCATATGTATCATATGTATCAAAGACAAAGCAGATCATTAATTTAATACAAGTTGAAAATTCATATATAAATGGGAATATAATCTAGAATAAAAATCTTGCTGGTTATGCTTTTACTGGGTTGAAATTCTACCTGAAAACTGAATGCCAAATAATCATACGAGTCCTTCATAAAAAGAGGAAGTAAAATCCCTCCTGACAAACTGACCCAAAGATGACAAGAGATTTCAGTACTTTTAGTCTTCTTGACCAAACAGAAACCGGAAATCCACACTTCAATATTAGTAGAAATTTCTCATTGCCTATGTCAGAAGTTCCAAACCAATGTTTAGAATTTGTTTGGATCATGCTATTGGCTGACTGTTCTTGACATTTTTTATTTTTGTTTTAATTGAACATTGTGATTTTACTCTAGCGATAAAGGGGCCAGTACTCACTAAAGGCAACAACTGTTTATTATGGCCAGTGGTTCTCATTTAAATCCAGCACCAGCCTGAGCCTTGAATATGTGTAGTATATTTTGCTGATTTTCCAAATATATATTGCCACTTTTATTGTCTTCCTACTGGCAATTATTTTATATCCTGCCTCAACCTTTACACCTCATCTATGGTAAAGCAAGGAGGAACCCCATAAAATATGTCCAGAAATACCTTTAGCATACAGCGCAAAGTTATCTTACACAGAAAGAAATGCAGTGCTAATGAGTTTTAAAGGAAAAAACCCTTCTACATAGGAAGTCGGATATCTGAGATGGTTGTAATTTTTAGAAAAACACATGAATGTATAAACATTTGCACTTTTGTTTTTGTGTCATATACTTTTTTTATTATTCTGATTTCACAATTCTATAAAACTCATATTTGCTTATTAGTATTTCTCAGTTTCATTTGAGAGTGGTTGAGGGGGGACAGCCATGAGCTAAGTGCTTTCCCAAATCCTTCTGCCTCCCCTCTGTTCTGCTGCATGGATATGGTTAGTCTGAGGGTGCCTGGAATGATGGCTTTCTCAGTGTTGGTATCTGCCATACCTGGCTCAGTCTTTTGCTGCGTGAGTATATATGGCTTTAGGACACTCCCAAAATATAATGTATCTCTTAGTAGAATTCAGTAAAACAGCATTAAAAATTACCAAATCCTATGCTAAATTCCCAGTGTTACAGCAAGAATAGTGGGAATAAAACATAGAAATTCTAAATAAAATTGTATTTCCCTCACTGAGCTTTGTAAATGAACCAAATTTCAAGTCTGTGAGCTATTTTCCATTAATTTGGCTGCAACTGCCCAAAAAAAATTTCCCTTGTGAAGAATCCTTTGCTTCTACATTCTGGATCAGTGAATTTTCCCACCTTTTGTATTCAGAGGAAATCTTGTCTAGGGGGTATTTAAAACTTTGTCTTTATTTACTTAGACCTTTTTGATTCCAGAGTGGGTAAAACCTGAAGTGAATCTGTAATTTGGAGGTTGAGTTAGGTCTCAGGACATTACATCCATCTGAAGATTTAACTGCACTTTAGTCATTACTGTAACCACTTACTCACAAAAGTCATTTGCCTTAATTTCAAAGGCTGCTGCCTGCGGAAATGCTCACCACTGTAAGGACATTCAGATGGTCCAGACTTAAAGTCTTCCACAATTTAATGTCATTTTATCTGAACAGCTACATGTTGAGGGGAGCAGTCTGGATGTTTGGTGTGCTAAAAGTAATCTGTGTTCGAGATGGAGTTTACCTAGCCAAAATAATCAAAAGTAGGAAAAATAATATCTGCATACAAAGGTTCCAGATAAATGATTATTTGACTGTTCAGCCCTGATAAATAGACATCTTAAATTTTTAAAACCGAAAAAAATCTTCTATGACTTAAGTACATTTTGCCTTGAGGAGCTTCAGTCAGTTTGAACCTGAAATGCAGTCCAGGGATGAATATTTAATTTCAGTTTCCTTATAAGTGAAGTCGAATCACTTCTACAAGTCTGTGGGTGACAGTTTCAAATTTCAGCTCAGGCAGGCAATCATCAGAGAATAACATTACAGCAGGGCAAAAAGTTAGTGACTCAGTAATGACATTTTAATTTTACAGAGCAATAGTAAAGAGATCTGCAGTCCCTTGTGAAAGCTTCTGTTGACTTACTAATCAATATCATCATAACAAGCAGCATATGTAAAATCATACTAAGAGCCAGTGCCTGAGGATAATGGAGAAATGCATTCCTCACATTTTCCTGGGTTTGCAGTTTATGGTTTTTTCCCTATAAATGATTCAGAGCAGTACTGTTTCAACCTATAGCCCAGATACAAGCACTGAAGGCCCTGTGATTTGCTCTTGCGACTTTCTCACTTGTGGTCAGAATTACTCACATTTATTTCTACCCCAAATTAGTTTTCTCTGGGGTATCTCCTTACCTATTCTAGGGTTAGGGTCAGATCAGAACATTGTGGACCAGAATATTGTTGCAATTAGTATAGTGGAACCTGCCAGCCAATCACTGGTCTTCACTACTGTCTTCATAGGCTGAACCTTCATTAACCATGTCTGTGTCCAAGATCTAGAAAACAGTTTGGTGCAAAGGAAATGGACCTGTCACTCTGGGTGAAAAAAATGAGGAATTACAATATATTAAATGGAGTTGAAGCAGAGTGAGAACAAAACCGTAGAATCATAAAACAGTTTGGGTTGGAAGGGGCCTTTAAAGGTCATCTAGTCCAATCCGCCTGCAACGAACAGCGACATCTTCAACAGGATCGGGTTGCTCAGAGCCCTGTCCGACTTGACCTTGAATGTTTCCAGGGTTGGAGCATCTATAGCCTCTCTGGGCAACCTGTTTGTATTTTGCCATCACTGTAAAAAAATTGCTTCCTTACATCTAGTCTGAATCTGCCTTTTTTTAGTTTAAAACCGTTATCCCTTGTTCTGTCACAACAGGCCCTCTACAAAGTCTGTCCCTACCTTTCTTACAAGCCTCCTTTAAGTATTGGAAGGCTGTAATAAGGTCTCTCCAGAGCCGCCTTTTCTCCAGGCTAAACAACCCCAGCGCTCTCAGCCTTTCCTCATAGGAGAGGTGTTCTATCCCTCTGATCATTTCTGTGGCACTCCTCTGGACTTGCTCCAACAGGTCCACATCATCTCCAAGAGCAGAGTAGAGGGAGGGAGTCACCTCCCTAGACCTGTTGGCCATGCTTCTTTTGGTGCAGCCCAGGGTATGATTGGCTTCCTGGGCTGTGAGCGTACACAGCTGGCTCATGTCCAGCTTTTCATCCACCAGTATCCCCAAGCCCTTCTCGGCAGGGCTGCTTTCAATCCGTTCATCCCCCAGCCTGTTGTCCAGGTCCCTTTGGATGGCATTCCTTCCCTTACACATTAGCTGTACCACTCGGCTTGGCGTTGTCTGCAAAGCTGATGAGGGTGCACTCAATCCCACTGCCTGTGTCATTGGTGAAGATACTGAACAGTACTGGTCCCAGTGCAGACCCCTGAGGGGCACCACTTGTCACTGTATTCTTAAAACCTTGCATGGGTTTGCAATGTTTCGTTGTGATACAACATAAATTAGAGACAAAACTGAGTCCTGATGGTACAATATCATGGCATAAATCTGACACTGACAAGTTGTTATGGCAAAATAATTACATTATCTCTTAGTTATTTAGCTGCAATGTTGCAGTGTGTCTTGAGCATCACAAAAGTGTATAAATAATTGTTATTTGTGTTTAATTAAATAAAAGTGAGCTGCAAGTTGTTAAAAATAATATTTCTATCTAAAACAATGAAAACTCAATAAATTACATCTTTAAAATTGATTTAGAAATGCATCTTTGAATAGGTTCAGATTGGAATCTCACTTACTGCCTGTATAGCTCCATTTGGTTTCATAAATGGTATCTTGTCTGCATACAAATATTTGCATGTATATATTTATGTGTGTGTTGGGGGGTAGGCTCATATGCAGTTTTCTTTAATATTTTCCAGAGGATGGTTTGCCCATTTTTCCTGTAAGGTTTTTAATAAGATGAATAGCTTTACCATTTGTATTTCAGAAATTAGTAGGAGGAATGAAATATAGGAGTAAAGACCAGAATGTAAAAAAGCACAAACTAGTATTTGAAATAGTAAGCCTCATACTAATTCATAATTGTTCATATTGGTTTGCTTCCTAGCACATGGGATAGAAAGGAACACCACAGTAATAATTAGGCATATATACATGGCAGAGGGAGCATCGTCTTTGAAGGGTAGTAAAATGTGCTAATTTTTTTTCAAATTTATTCTAATAGATTAATTCCTGTAGCTTACTGAGATCAGTGGATCTCCTCATATATTCCAAACCTAAATATTAAGTTCTTAGCTAGATATGGTCCTAATCACTTAGCAGAGTCTCTGTAGTCATAAAAACAGAACTTTGATTGAAATCAGCAGTCAGGTCTGAGTGAAGGAAAAAAAAAAACAAAGAAAAGCAAAGCAAGTGCCCTCCCCCCACCCATCCCCCACCCAGTAATTGCCCTTTTGATTTTAAAACAATTTTTTCATAAGTTTTGGGTTTAACCTAGATCTGTGAAATAGCCATTTAAAGACTTATAATGTGTGGAGTAAAAGAATGTTTAATGGTTCACCCAGTGATAAGGTGGCTTCCTAATTAACATACCAAATGTAGATTACTGTCAATAAAATAGATCTTGCATGCCTCACAATAAGGGAAAACACATGTAACACAAAGGGAAATGGAGCAGAAATGAAATGCTAGTGTTAATTTTAATACATTTTAACTTAGGAGACAGTAGTCTTCCATATACAACATCCTCTAGATTTTAGAAGTTTCAACATGGCATTAGTTTTAACTCTAGCATAAAGGTGAATACATAAGTAAATCAAGGCAGGCTTTTAAATATTATCATTGATTGATTTAGAATTCCTTTTGATATTTCTTACCAAATCCCGTTGGTCAATTTTGTACTTCAGAAGTCAAGTTTCCTCTTCATAAATGTATTGAGATCATGCTCTGTGTTACCTTTTTGAAGGGTAAGTGCCTAAATAAAACAAAATGGAATATTATTTTTGCCAGAGGGATGAAGGAAGGCAGAGGTCTCTTGATGTGGTAATAATTAAACAGTCACCAAAGGGTGAACACTGTTTGCACTGAAGTGAACGTATTAAAATATTGGTAATATATCCTTGAAATATGTACTGCAGGGATATTGGTAAAGTATAATTTTAGAATTAATTAATAAAGAAGATAATTCTTTAGACTTTTGATCTTCAGTATGTTTCCACACATTTTATTCTACTGAGGCATAACTAAGAGGAGCTTCAAACAATATTTTGTACCTTCAAAAACCTTTTTGCTATCAGGAAATTTGTATTAATATTGGCATTCATTGGAACAATGCTATTGCAACTCGAAATTCATGATTCAGATCTCCTTTGCATTCAGATTAAAAAGTATATGCTATTAGGCTTTTTATTTTAAATTTCTTTCTTGATTTACTTTTTTTCTTTATTGTTTTACTTCTTTTTATTTTCTAATCAGTTATCTTACTTTTCCACATGCTATGTAATGTACTCAACAACATACAAATCAGTTGCTATCTCCTCATTATGTCTTGTTGGATTGCTTCAAAATGGCTTTTTGAGCTTCTGCCGTGAAGTATTTGGGAATCAAATCCAAGTTGCATGTGTGTCAGATAAACCTCCACTATTTCAGAGGCTGTGGGTTTGTAGGTGACAGGTGAACTGCTGCATGCAAGTTTTTTAGCTTAACATTTATGATAGTCTTGTCCTCTTAAGATTTTTACTTTTACTGTTAGAATGTTGTTGTGCCCCAATGAATACAGTACATTTATGTTGGATTAGGAAATGCAATATTTGAGCATATTTCAAAAACAAATTAATAGTGCAAGTATCCAGGTATTGATCCTCGTCTCATCTCATTAAAACTGTTGATGTAATTCTGACTGATTTCAATTGAAAAAACTGAAAACAATCCTTGTTTTGATCCATACTTTTGCACAAGAAAGGATGGACTGATTTGAAGCAGGCAAATCTTTTGCATTAACAAAAAAAAAAAAAAATGTAGAAAGAATAAGCTTATATAAATGGGAGTATTGCTGGGAGTATTGCCAGCAAGCAGTGTTTTATTCCTAGCTAGTCTCTTCAGTAGAATTTTATTTTTCCACCGAAGAGAAGTAAATGGGATAGCTACACATTGCATGTGTGCATTACATTAATATACATATATATATGTATATATCAGCTATAACTAATTGATTTGTGTTTCCACCAAATCCCCAAGTACACCCATGATCACCCTGAATATTTTCTCTAATCTTGAAGGTACTGCTATGAAGTAGCGTTTTGAAAAAAGACCTCAGTGTAAAAATTATGTTACCCTGTGTTCCTCATAGTGCAGAAGTCAATAGCATGGAACATGATTATCGGTACACAGGATATGTCATAAAACATACTCAATTTTATTTTTCTTTTTTTTTAAAGCAAGGAGTATACATTTCCACACTAAAACTGGAAGCAAGAAAAATCAGTACCACGTTATGCTAAATAGTTAATGTTCTTAATTTTGCGTGACTCTGTTATGAAACTGAGTTGGATTAAAATTTACAGGAAACAAATAATGATCTAAAAGGTTACATAATGATTCAAAGCTGTGGATTACATCTGTAAGACAGCTATAAACAAATTCATAACAGCTTCTATCCCAGTTTTGGTTGATTTAAAGGCAGTTCTGAAGTGCAAAGTAACCGGTCAGGTCCTGTAGTCATCTTGAGGTTTTGCATTTCTGTGACTGCCCGGACTTACTAAGAGCCCCACAGCGAGTATTGCTGTGTCTGTAGTAACTATGTTTTGCTTTGTGGCTGGTCAGTCATGTTGGGAAAAGCAAGGGAAATTAAAATCTATTGTGCACCATGGGAGGTGGACAACTCGTTTCCGTAATCTCTTGACCTCCCTATCTGATCTTGTGTTTTCAGACTTTTCAGAGCAATTTATATTTTTCAAGGCATTTGCATGGCTGGCCTCCTGCAGAGCCACTACCCCAGTTTCTGATCTGGATGTGTTCTGCTAGTTTGAGCACTAAACATTTTAAGATTTACTAATGCTGACAAGGAAGTGGTGACATTATGATGGAAAGTATATTTTTAAAGCTATTAAGTACTTACTGTGTATATATCCTTATCATTTGACAGAAGAGTAATTGCAAAATGAACATTTAGATGGGATTGAGGACACCATAAGCTAGAAAAACTGTGGGTGGGAAGAAAGACAGGCTTGGTGGTACATGCTTTGCAGTATATCAAAATAAATAAAAGTCTGCCATGCCAACAGAAGGCACAAGGCAGCAGTGGTAACTTCTTGTTAAATCTTCTTGCCTGACCTTTTATAGCACTTGCTATATGACAGGTTAATTCCTGAGACTTGGGTGAGTGGAATCACCTTTTCAAGTATCAATTGGTATACATGTTATTCACTGACTATTGAGTAGACTGCGTAGTAGTTCTATCCCACCCTACACCCTTTAATTAAATTTCTAAAATTGTTGTTATTTAGATGACTTGTTTAAGCACAAACTTAAGTATTTTGCTAGATCAGCATCACAATCATGTGTATATTATATCATATCATATCATATTATATCATATATCATATTACATTACATTACATTATATTACATTACATTACATTGCATTGCATTATATTATATTATATTGTATTGTATTATATTATATTATATTATATTATGCTATGTTATAGAAATTTCACAAATATTTATTAATAGTATTTGCTGCAAGCCTTAATTTAATAGCAGTTTGTGAATAAATAAGTTTGTTATTTGGCCAGGTTTATTTTCAGAAAACTTGTTCAGGAATGTTGTTGGGGCTATATGAAAGAAAAAAAATTGTGAACAGTCCTTTAAGTTGGCCAGAAGAGAAGACTGAGAAACCTCTATAAGCAGTCCATCCCAAGCTTATTTTTAGCATAAATAATAGGTATTGCACAAAATATTTTTCAATTCAAATGCTTTGAAATTACTGTATCCCAAAAGATTGTGTATGCCTTCTGTATTTCTTACTTAGATGTAAATTTTCTTGTTTTGCCAGTTTTAGTGTCAAATGTAAGCTCAAAAAAATACTGTTGGTTTTTTTTTTCAATTTTGGGTCTGAATAGTTCAGTTCCTTCTAATGAGGTGGGCTATTTGCCTCGTTAATGTAATTGCATTGCTATTCTGCATTATTATCTTAAGCACTAGGCTGTTTTCCAGCAACAGTTGTTATACAAGTCATACTAATTTGTACATTTTCACTGCCCTAATATTCCACTGAGATACTACTTTAATTAAAATGTGACCTTATTATTCATAACTAAATGTGAAGCATAACCTTTTCTCCTCAAGGAGTGTCATCAAAGGTTGCATCTTCGTTCTGCATCAGATCAATGACTGTCATGCAGGATGAAAATCCTATCATCTGTGAATGGCACCTGATGGTAATTTATAACATTACCTGCCAACTCATCTTTCTTGAGAGACACGCTGCCTTAGATGCTCTCATTCAGCACTGCGTAACCATTACTCCCCAGTGATAGTCAGGAAACAATTCATAAAATCAGAGTGAATTACCATGTTTATATATGTCTGAGTGTGAAAGGCAGTAAGCAAGTCTCCAGAGGCTGAAATAAGTTTTTATATGCTGTACCATCAATTTATTTTGTTATTGTACCTGGAGGGGAACCACTTGTGTTTTAAAAGGTGAGCAGTTCTGCTTCAGAGTTAGGGGACTGTGAAGCAAGACTGAATAGTTGGATCTATCAGAGGAAGAGTGAATAGAGCACCCTGCAATAAAAATAGCTGGCCCCAGGTCAGCATAAAATCCATTACCATGGCAATTGAATGTACTGTAAGAAAAATAACTAATGAAATAACCAAATGAAGTGCATACTGTCATATATGAATGTTAAGTAATTATTTTTTTCCCTAACAAAAGTGACTTTTCTAAGAGTTAACGCTATTGACTGGGAACCTCTATCTTGTCCATAAAAGATGCCACTGTATGCATCACTGTACATGGTCCATTCAACAGCTAGTTCCATCCAGGAAAGCATCCTTATGCAAAGTGTCCTTACGCACTGACCTGCATGCTTTGGACTCCTGTTCTGCCCTCAGCCTTGTCACTTGATGGGCCCTGTTGGAGTTGAAGGGATAAGGATGATAAAAGAGGTGGGGCTACACGGGGAAATGCTTAAGCTGTTTTAGGAGTGTTGATGGATTTAGATAACCAATGTGATTTTGTCCTTATTGCAACTGGACATATTTAGAGGTTATAATTTTGTTTTACTTTGCTGTTACAGCCAAGCTAAACCCCAAAAATACCCTTCTCAAACTAATACCGTTCAAAAAGGTCATGTAATGAAATCATTTTGTTTGCTTGTTTTGCTCATTGTTTAGTACCAATTGATTACTCTCATAACATTTAATAGGACTAGGTCTAATCAAAAGGTCAACTGACAGTTACTGTTACTATCTGGTACTGTTTAACTCAGATGGCAGAACACACACAGCTAATGGAGCCAAGCATTTCAGTAACTTTTTGTGGCTGTGAAGGTATTCTTGATTTTTTTCCAGTACTCACCATTTCTGTGAGAACCATCTAGAATAAGATAGAATAAGAATAAGATATAGAATAAGAAAAAAATTTTTGTAGCACAATGGATTAATTTTATGGAAAATTTAGATTTATAGATTCGCAAGGGAAAAAAAAATTAAATACTGGAGAAGTATGGTTAGAAGGCTCAGTAAATTACATGTGTAGAATAATATCCAAGCCATCTTTAAAGTGACTGAAACTACAGAAAGAACGCAAGAACATGTACCTATAAAAAAAATCTGGTTTTCCTTTGCAAATTAAATTGATTTACATAAAATCAATTAATTCTAAAATCAAGTTTCAAAAATCACAGTGAATGAAACATTACATTCCAAATAATTAAAAATAAAAGTTGCTATTTCTGTCTATCTCAGAAAAAGGAAAGTATTCTAAATCAAAGTAATTCACGTAACATGCATTATACCAGCCATGCAAGAAAATATTTCCAGATCTTCCAAAATGTTCCTTTTTTTCCCTTCTGCCTCTAATTTTTTTGAAGATCAGTCGTTGACATTTCATTTTTTACACAGCATTGTACTTCTGTAAAGCATGCAATGGTATTACTATAGCATCACTCTATAAGAAAAATAAAATAAAACAAAAACAAAAACAAAATCAGAAAAACCCCACATAGGTAGACATTGATAAAAAAGAGAAATGGTCTATTGCAATAATTAGTATTTTCATTGTACATCTTAGTAATCCTTCGTTGAATTTTGTACACAGGAGTTAAAAAGTTTAATTCTGCTGTGAGAATGACCTATGAATTAGTGTTATTCCCTTTAACACTCAACATTGTCTTTGCCTTTGATTAGTTCTCTTATAATCTTCAAAATATAACTCTCCTGTATTGTTTCACATTCCTTTTATGGACTTTGTTCCATACCAGTTTGCCAATTAAGAAGGAAATTATTTTTTGTTCTTTCAAGGGACAGGGTTTTCTACATCGTAGTAGTGTGTCATTTTGACAATGTACTTAAGAACGGAAAAGAAAAATAGTAATAAAGCATGTTCATGTTCTAAGAACTGGCTTTGAAAGTGCTATGCTAACTTCCATGAATGTTTTTTAGTGAACTCATGAATTTTACTTAATTTCTCGGTGAAAAAATATGTATATATTTCCTGGCTTTATAGCATTGAATGATCAGATTGAGCTTTAATTTTGATGGCAAAAATGCCATATTCTAACATTAATCTAGGGTTCTGTTCCTGACTGGGAGTCTTTGAGAATGCTACGGTAAAATATTCAGGAAAATGAATAAGTATCTGCTAAAGGAAGCTTAGCCTTCAGTCCATCAGGATTTACAGGTCCTAGTCAGCAGAGCTGCTGCCAAGCCTGTCCATCTGTACCAGCACAGGGGGTTCTGCCTTTGCAGATGCAGGCCTATGACTGTCCTTTTTTAATTCCCAGATGTTCCTGGAAGCCCATTCTTCCAGCCTGTAGAAATCCTTCTGCATGAAAGTTATGTCTGCCAACATATTGATTACTACCCCCAGTTTGGGTGTCATCCAAACTTGATGAGAATGCATATCTTGTTTGGACTTACTGTTGTTTACCTGTGACAGAAGTAATTAAGTCATAGAAACATAGAATCATAGAACAGTTTAGGTTGGAAGGGACCTGAAAGAACATCTAGTTCCAACCCCCCTGCCAGGGGCAGGGACACCTTCCAGTGTACCAGGTTGCTCAAAGCCCCATCCAACCTGGCCTTGAGCACTGCCAGGGATGGGGCATCCACAACTCTGGGCAACTTGTCCCTGTGCCTCACCACCCACACAGTAAAGAATTTCTTCCTAATATCTACTCTAGATCTACCCTCTCAGTTTAAAGCTATTCCCCTCTTGTCCTATCACTACAAGCTCTCGTTAAAAGTCCCTCTTCAGCTTTCTTGTAGGCCCCCTTGAGGTACTGGAAAGGAGCTAGAAGGTCTCAAAAAAAAAAAAAACCTTTAGCAGGGGTGGCGGTGGTGTGGATGTTGTTATGTGGTTTTAGAATTCCTTGGTTGCTGAGGTAACTGTAACAAACGCAGAACATCTGAGATGTAACATTTATTTTATTACAATTTTTTTTCTTGATAATTTTTAGAAATAGTAAGGATCATGAGACTTCCAACATATGCCACTCATGTTGAAGTCACACATTGTAATGCAGTTTTTCCACCTACGCAGCAGAAATCAGTGCTTTACAGGTTAGCCATTCTTTTTGCCTAGACTAAATTGTTGGTCTATTACAGACACCAACCAGTACCTTATCTAAGCTTTTTGTTTGTGTGTTTGTTAGAACATGAATCTATGAACATGCAAAATGGTTTTCTTCTAAGTTACCAGAGAACTCAGGAGCAGGTAGTACCCCTTTTTTGATTTAAAGTACCTTTGCTCTTTTTTGCTCACTAGATCCTGCCTAAATACAGTATATCAGTGATTTTAACGTTCTACTCATGCAAATCTTCCCACCAGGTCTCAGCAATACCACTAGATCATAAAAGAGCAATTCCAGTTCCAAATCCTCTTTCTTATTACCCAGACTTTTACCATTCATATATAGGCAACTAAAGCATTTCTGCTGAAGCTTCTTGGTGTCTTGATTAATTTTATTCTTGACATCTTGATTTTGTGCTAAATGAATGTTCATTTGTTTCTCCTTTACACCCTCCTTGGTAGTTGTTAGTTTAATGTCCTTTAACTAGCTGAGTCAGCTGATTCCCCACAAGTTCTATGAATTCAGATGGATAAATGGCACTTGTACTAAAATGGACCATCACCAATAAATTCTTGTGCAGTGACTAGTGATACATAAATAATTTTGTATTTATGCTGTGGATAATATTTATTGTAATGACATAAGTAAATCAGGCTTGTGGTCTAAGCTGCTCTATAGGCTTTCTCTATAGTCAGTGGGGGAAGGTATCTCCATTCTTCAAATTTAGGACACTCTTAAAAAGAAATGAGTAATCATCTGGAATCTCTCTGCTGGTGGAAGAAACAGCTTGGATAAAGTCTCATTAACTGGAATACTCTCTCTCATGTTCAGGGGTAGGACATTTATTGATTAGCTGAGTCATCAAGAAATAGCTATTTCTTTTCACTCGCTACACATTACAGCACATTCCTAAGTGAAGACAGTTGAATCCCACCCAAAGGAACAAACAAACAAACAAACAAAGCATCCTATTATCTGTCTGTTAATGCAGAACACTGTTTATCCTCTGTAATAAGTCCTTGAAAAAAATAGTTTTTCCCCCTTTTTTCCTACTCATTAAGTTCTTTATGTTTGTGAGCAGCCATGGTTATCCTGCAAGACTAGCCAGGCCACTGTGTTCAGCAATTTTCTGTTCCTTCATGCAAAGTAGGATTTATTTCTTATAGGATGACCTTCTCCAGATGTTGAATTTTCCCTGGACCTCTTAACCCGTGTTTCACTTGTTTTGGTCATTCTCATCTCCCTCCTGTCATCTAGAATGTTTCCATATCTTTTAACCTGTAAGTATAAGTTGGAACTCTTCCTCTGGTTTCCATTCTTTGTTCAGTATCAAGTGGGTATAATTCTTAAATCAGGTTATCAAAGTCTCCTTTCTGGTGCTCTTTCTTATTAGAAGATATGTACTAACCCTAATCTCTGCAAACTACCCATCTTTATTTTGCACCTGTTTGTGCAAAGAAAGGTCCTTTTGATTTCAGAAAAGAACTAAACAGAGCATCAAAACCTGTTGTAGGTCACATCCTCTGTTTCAGTGCTGACCAGTACAGTATGAAGCAAATAGCCATACCTAGAAATCTCCCTCTTTCAGATATTTTATTTGCCTGTGTTTAATAGGAAAGTGTTCTGCATCTCAAATGTTTGTTGTGTGTCATTTCTGTAACCTCTTACCAGCTTCAAATCTTAAATAATATTGCAAGCCAATGCTATTGTGCACCAGGATTATTCTGATTTAACATTTAAATCACAAAACTTTTTTTCCTGCTACGTACTGCTTTGTAACATTTCTTTCAGGCTTTGGAGGGCAGGGAAAGGGGGGCCTGTACTATGATTAAATTAAAGCTTATAATGTGATTAAAGAAGTGGTTACTACAGTCTAGTATCAAAGTAAGGAAAAATACCTGGGACTCCATTTCAGTGGCTGTACTGGTTGACTTCATTGTGTCTAGGTTAAAAATTGTTTGTGGGGAAAAAAGTTAATGTTTAAATGCCCTGGAACAAGACATTTAAAATAGATTCTCCTGTTCTGTACCAGTTAGTCAGCTGACAGCATACTGAGAAGAAACCCCACTGAGTCAGCACCCGCTACAGGCCTTTGTAACATTTTTGTTTCAATTAAACAGTTGGAGTCCTCTGGAATAAAGATTTTATGAAGGAAGAAAAGCTAATAACCTGTTTTGCAAACATGGAAATCCAATCTTTAAGCTTCTTCAGTGCCTCAGTTTCTCCATCCATAAACCAAAGATAATTATCGCTCCGTTTAAAAGTTGTTGAATTGATAGGAGAATGCTATAGGAGAGGCAAGCATTATTATCATTCCTATTGCTATTACATTTATAGACTGCTATCTGCATACTGAGTCATGATACAAAAGCAGTTGATTTGCATAGGGTCCTAGGGCTAAAAGTACAATATGGTATTAACAGCAAACATACAATTACAGATTCTCAACGCAGCAGAAAAAAAAAGGGGAGGTGGGGGCAGGGTGGAGACAACCCACTAAATCCTAGAAAAGCCCTTTGTTTGCAGATAATATACAACTCAAAGTTTGCTTTTCCCCTGATAGCTCAATGCTGGAGCTTTACCAGTCTCCTGGGGAAATCAAGATCTGCATTTAAATAAAGATATTAATAACTAGAGCTAGTTTTTATTTTGCAAGGATGGTAAGTGTTGTAACGTACTTTGTATAAGAAAGCACGTGCAATGAATACTAACTGACATTCCAAAGATTCTGAAGAGTTCATCTGTTGTCGTTTGTGACATCTTGTACAGTAAATTGTGGGTTATGTTGTTGGAAATTTAATAAATGCATTGTTCAGAAGTTACTGGTGGGATTCTGCTAAAGCAATTCAAGTTTAACTTTAGTGTTAAACTAAAGTGTTTTGCTAGGACTGCTCATACACAAAGAGGCAGCATATGTTCATTAAGGCTTGTCACCATTACACAAGAGAGAAACTAAAAAAAATCCCCAAACTAAAAAACCCTGAAGAAAATAAAAAAACACCCAGCAAAACAATTGTATTGCTGGAAAAAAGCAGCTGTGTAATTTAGTCTTGGAGTAAATGTTTAATGTGAAATGAGACTAACAGTCTTCTGAAGATTATGTAAAGGTTAGGTTAAGGAGACTTTTGAGTATTATGCAAACAAAAATCTGATTCCAGAATTTATTGTGAGGGACAAAAAGCAAGAGGGGTTTCAGTGATACAGGGCTGTGGTGTGGTGAGCAGTGGTCAGATCCTTGAACTGTATGTCCACGATTATCTTTTTTAGTGGGAAATCCTCAAGAAGCATGACGTCTTTCTGAGTGCTAAAGGGATGTACTAAATTATAGTTTCCAACTTTCCATCTAATCTCTTTACGTAATAGCACAGGACGTTGTGCTACACTTTGGCCTTGATGCAAGTTACAAAGTAAAGAACCAAAGTCCTCATTGCAGTTAACTGAATCTGGTCCATACTTCATTGCTGACAGTTTTGAAATTCCTATACTTTTTTACCCTTCTGGATCTGTAAGTCTCTTTTTTTTTTTTTAATAGTACTTTGAAAACATTATTTTTAAGGTGTTCATGAAAGAAGTCATTCCTCCTTTCAGACTGCATAACTCTGATCTGTCCAACAAAAAGTACTGCTAGGGATTTAATTCTCAAGAAGACACAGTCAGCATATTTCCTCCTAACTTTGCTTACAAATACTATTTCCATCTGTGTGGACTGGGAAACTGAGAACTGGGAATGATCCAAACCCAAATTGTTTATATTCTGTCAACCTACTATGCCTTTTGATTTCACATTGTTTAAACTATACAAATCTTTCCAAAGCTTTGCTGTTAAAGTTTGGTTTCTCAAGACAGTGTCCAGCCATGCAAGTACAGTGATGTGATCATGCTTCATGCTGTGTTTAATCCGCTTTAGGACATACCCAAAAAACAGTGAAATAACTGACAGCTGCTCACTAAATTCCCCTGGCTCTGGCTGGCCTGGCTTGGAGGTCAGCAACAGTGCTTTTTTTAATGGGTTGAGATACCCTACTGGTGTGTTTCACCCTCCAATAGTGGTTGCTGCTGACCAGGTGAAAGACTAAGCAAATGATCGTCTTTGCCCGTAAGTTTCCTCTCTCAGCTGCAGAGGCCGGTGCAGGGGCAGATGGCTCCCTGCCTTCCCAGCACCACTCCTTGTTTCAGCTCCATGAGTTGGGCAAGAAGACGACAACGGTGCAAATTTGCCTGTATTTTGGTTTCAAATCTAATGCACAGTACCAGAAACATCTGGGAAATACTGGGAAAAAATACTGTAATACTGAACACAGGAAGTTAGATAACTACATAGGAAATACATTATATGAGAAACCTAGTTTTTAAACAGAGTAATAAAAATTCTGAGGATCCCACCCATCAGGACCTTGCTTAATTGGTGTTTTTTCCACAGAAGTAGAAAAGGAGATACCTGTAAACTAAAGACAGATACTAGTACAGTTTAGTAGATAGTGAATCTGGTTTCATCTGACTTTATCATATAGACCATTCATGTTTCTCAGACAAATACTGCTCCACCACATATTAATTGCAGTCATGATGAATTCCTGGGCTTGCCTAACACATCCATGTGCGCAGAATCAGGCCTTGTCTCTGGCCTGGACTTGTCCTGGTAGCGTTAGCCCAAGTGGAAGCTAACTGCAGATAACAATTTTATTTTTTTTTAATTCTCTAACATTTTGCCACTATTAAAGTTGTGACAAAAATAAAGAATATTGTCACTTTAGTGGTTAAAGCAATAGCTCATTCACACATGAGGGTGAGGAATGGCTGAATGTATTTGAAGCTTTCTCTTTTTTAAGTTATGATCCTTCTGTTCTCTAGTGGACCTGTAAATAAAAAAGTACCATGCCCCAGGAACCTCTGATGTGTAATATTCATAAATAAAATGACACTAGAAAAAAGATATTAATCATCTTTTCAATTTTTATTATTATGATCTCAGTAGTTGTTTCTGCAGCACTTTTATTGTGAGACAACATAATTTGCTTTTGTGAAAGCACAATGTTTCTTTGTGCTGAAAACAGGTATATTGCTGTCCTCATTAAAACAAATTGTCAACCATGACTGTGTATCTAATTATTTAATTTGCTGACTTTTTCTAAGGAGATATGTTGAATGGAAATAATTTATAAATCTGAATGAAATGCTGCTTTCCAGGCCTTCAATATTCAGTATATACTGATATATGTCCAAGTAAAGACATATTTTCTTGGCTTTGTTCTTTCTGTTACAGCAAGGACTCTTGGGGTCAGACCCTTTGCCTTGCATAAATGAACAGAGCCCAGCTTGCTCTAAGGCACCATCTTAATTTCATTAGGAGTTTCTCCAATAAATGCTGCTGGTTGAAATATGTTTATAAAAAAAATTGAAAATATTTGAGTATTTTCTTAACAGAGTAAAAGTAGCCTAACTTCTTCCATTGAAAGACCAAACCTCTTTTTTTTTTTTTTTTTCTTCTTTTTTCTCTTATTATATAGCTGAAAATGCTGAACAACTAGTAATAAGAAAGCAAAGTTAAGGAAGTGGTAGGGGGTAAGAAACAACAAAAATTGAAAATTATGGGGAATTTTTTTCATGGAAGAAAATATTCAGAAACACAAACGCTGAGTAACTTGTGAGCCAAGAGGAAATAAAGATGTACCATTTCTGTAATGATAAGCTACGCTGGGGCAATAGTTGATCAACTGAGATCTGGCACAGTGTGGTCCGCTGTCAAGCCTGATGTTTTGTTTTCTAGTATACAGCTGGAACTGTAAGAAATGATTTTTCAAGAGAGAGGTCTTTTTTTTGTTAGAAAACACAAATTCAGCAAAATCATAGTTTGTTCGGAAACATGCCAGTGCCAGTAAAGACTCTCCCATGAAATATTTCCCACATCCATTGATCATTTGCAAAAAAAGAGAGGGGAAATACCTGCTCTGTAACACTGGCATTCACTAGGACGTAGAGAAAAGTTCACACTCCCGCTTTGCTTCAGTGGTGTAAGCGCCTCCTGGGAGATGCATGGCTCCAGTCCCCACTGGCCTCTTCTTGCGTATTGTTTCTCATTCTGGGGTGGACTAGCTACCTCCCTGCTCTTGAGAGGCTTTTCTTTGTTCAACTGTGGTGTGAGAAATTTTATGAAAACTTACAAAGTAAATATTGATAGGAAGAATTTCCAGGCAGCATTATTTGTGGTCAGATCTGGTTTACTCCCACTGTTAATGGTATATCCCAATCTCAGATCAGAGCTTGCTCCTCGTAAGTGATCAATAAGCCTTGGATTCTTCAGAGAAGTTTAGAGTTTTGGATACAATATTAAAAAAAAATATTTCTCTCTTTTTTTACTTTGTACAATTTTGCGATGTTTTCCTAAATGCAGATTGCTCCTCATTACATTTTTGGTGGCTTGTTTTCTGCTGTTCATCCACATGTTTATTTATAAACATACTGCTATGTATGATAGCAATTACGGTGTCAGTAAGAAGAATAATCCAGCAAAGCAAAGCCAATAATCATTGTGAAGTATATAGGAAAGGCTAAATTAATGCCAGAAAAGTGTAGTCACACTACAGTGAAAAAATACCCACTTTGGATACTGTGCTTATGATGAAGTCTCTAAAGCATTAATTACTACATACTCACAACAAAAATATGTGATAGTTGAAGGAAAGGAGTACTAAATACCTATTATTACAGCAATGCGTATTATTAATGAACATAATAAAACATGTGTATTAATAATGCAAAGGAGAGTAGAATATGAGGAAAACTTAATGCTAATAGTCTTGCAGGGGAGACAGTAGAAGCTCCTTTACTTGAGTTATTTAAAATGAGAGAAAATGCAGCATTTTAAAGAAATAGGTATTTGCATCAGACAATCGTTCTTGCAAAATCAGACAAATGGATAGTGAATTTAGCCAGTGACAGTGTGATGACAGTGTGAGTGAGGTGCTGACTGCATAGTATCACATAACTAAGCTGCAAATAACCTCAATGAGTCCCAAAGGGACTGCGATCCAGAAGATCTTTTCTATTTTATTTCATCAGTGCTAATGACCAGACAGTGAAGAAGGACAAGCTTTCCCAGTGACTGTACCCATTTCCATTCTGAAATGCCCTTAAGGTGATTCTTTTGCTCCAATGACTGTACAGAGAAGGCCAGAGCAACCTAAATGCATTTCTTGAAAATTATCTGAGTGCTTTATGTGTCCAGCGTAATTTGGAATTTGGAAGTAATTTTGGGCCCTTATAAATCTTGGTTGTTTGACAAAGGTTGAGAGGGGCAGTACCTATGGAGGCATATGTACTATGCTTCTGTTGCTATGTGGGAATAACAGAAGAAAGAAAATAGGTCATCAGCTTGTGTGGGTTTACAACACACATTTTCTCCTTTTGTGTGATAATATATTTGTTACTATTTCCTAGGGAAAAGTGGTATAGAATATTAATTTTGCACAGGTTCTCAGCAAGTATAATGAATAGCATTAGATGGGGCTTGCATACTCAAATATATGCTTACTTTGTAATATAGTCAATTTGTATTAAATTACTAGTTTTCAAAACAATTTTGTTTCAGCTTGAATTGACATTTTCAAAGTCAAGGCAATTTAAATTTACCAACTTGACTGCACTTCTTAATTCAAGTGCAAGTTTGAAAAGATTGGAAAAGCTGTTAGAACAGCTTAACTCTAGCTCAACACTTTGAGAGCCAAGAGTAATGGAGATTTGAAGTCATTGTTTTCTCAACACAGGCTTCTAAAATAATCTGAGGATTAAACCTAGCATTTTGGAGGTACAGCAAAAAAAAAAAAAAATAGAACTGATACTTTTGCTGATTATCCAATTCGTCAGTGATACTACTGGATTTCCAGGCTCTTCCAGTAAAACATAAGTAAGCTCTTAATGCATCAACAGGAAAACTGGGCAGGTTTGGTTTGTTTAGTTGTTGAGGGTTTTTTTAGTTTAATCAGAAGGAAGACTGAAAAACAGGAGGAAAAAACCCTCAAACGTTTCTCTTAACCTCCATACTTTTCTGGACTATCCTGATCACATACAAATGGGATTTTTGTGAAGGAAGCTGAGAAAAGAAAAAATATATTTGAAATTGCTGTATCTCTGTGTTGTAACTTCATTAGACATCTACAGATTTCTAGATGTAAAAAAATGTCTAGAAATTGGTTTTATCAAATACTAGACTCGGGGAAAGTATCTTAAAGTCAGTACTTCTTGCATTCTCTGATCTGTTAGGCAGTGTTCTCAATCTATGGTACACAGGGAAAATGTCTGTACTATAGCTCACACTCACTGAATATTGATAAAATAAATTGGGAAGCTAGAGAAAGAACATAATATGGTGTTGCAGATTCTTCTTACAAAATGTAAGAATCCATGTAAGCTCATGGATCTACCAAGGCAGGAGACTATAGTTTTAGGACTGATGTTAATCCATTCTCATTATCTTTCTCTTCACTTGCACACATTGTAAAGCCTCCATTTCTGTCTGGGTTTTTTTCTGTTTTAAAAATATAAAATGCTATTGTTGTTTTTCCAAAGTTACTGCTTGATGATTTTAAAAATTTGCTTCAACACAAATAAAGTTGAGGTATACTGATGAAGGAGCTGTGAGTGACTTCATAGTGAATTATTCCTTGATATACGTGAAGTAAGACGTCCTTACTACTTTTCAGAGTTCTGACTCTTGCATCAAGATCAAAGCAAAAATATTTGGAATGATTCTAACAATGCTATAAAATATAGAAAATTGAGAGATGAAGAGTCCAGTCCAGGTTACAACAGAAAGAAATCTTGTCAAATACGTGCTTTCACAGCTACCTAAACATCAAATAGAGGAAGCTCTACAGAATATTTTGTCAACCTGTTTATGAAAAAATCAGTGTGTCTGTGAGGAATTCAGGAAATCTATTTACATTCCTGCTAACCTTAATACTTGAAAGATCTGCAATATATAAACATATTTAGTAGTGGTTCACTGTTTTTTACCCTACAATTAGGTATTTTCTATCCATCACAAAAGAAACCCCAAACAAACCCAAAACACAAAAAAAAACAAAAAACCAAAAAACTGGAGAATTAATTTGGAGTTATTCTGGCCTGAAATATTTAGTTTTCTGGACTTCTGTCCTCCTGCTTGAGAATCTCAGAAGTATTAATGAATTTATTTACCAAATCTTCAGGAACCAGTGTTCTTGATTTTTCAGCAGATATCACCTGTAGCATGGAAAGATTTGAGTCCATTATTTCTCTTGGTGTAAATTGCAAGAAAGCCTATGAAATCTACCCAATTTCTAGACTTACAAGAACATGGACCCAGATATTTCAACTCTCTCACTAAGGAGAGATATCTCTCTCTTTATTTTAAAGCTAAGATGCAATGCAAATATGAATCCCATTTCATGGGTTAGGCTGCATTCTCCAGTGATGTCATGACTTTTTTCTGGGAAGAATTCTGAGCTACTTGCTCCTACTCCTTGATGAGTAGACCTGGATTTCTAGGTTATAAGAAATTGTGGTGTTCTCCTACGTGTTCCCTGAAAGGAATGACTGGGAAACCAGATATATAGAAGACCGGTGTTTAAGAGCATCTGTCATGTAGAATATAACGTCTGTGTATCCTTCTTAATTTCTGTGATTAAAGTTTTTTCTTGTCAATAGAATATAAGCTGAGGAACATACCATTGTCAAACTTGCTCTCTCTAAGAAAAGACTGAAGTGTTTCATGGTGTCTTTTGCTTTGATTTTGTCACTGATTTAAGGTTAACAGCATTTGTGTGCCATCTGGAAATAAAAACCTTTCTACAAATCTATCACAAGGCAGCAGTTCCTTTGGGAAGTAAGTTAGGGTTAGAGCAAAATTAGTGAGTCAGAGACTATGCTCTTTCAAGTCTCTGGACACTAAATCTTTCCTGAGATGCACATCAGAAGACAGAATTTGACCCTTGGCAACAAATCTGAATAAATATAGAGGATGTGACTTTTCAGTTATCTTGTTCTCATACTATGTCTGGGTTTGCTGAAATTAAAAACATGGAGAATAAAAATCCATTCCTAAATATTTAGGGGTTTTGTGAGGACTTCTCACTTTAAAAACTAAATTATCGCCTCTTTTGTGCAAAGGACATTGAGTTTGACCTATTACAGCGGTCCCAGTTAACATGTATGCTGCTGGGTCACAGCACTCTGCCTTTCTCATGTCACTTACTTCCACTGTAATACAGAACAGTCAGTGTTTCCTTGGTGTTTTGAAAGAACAGAAATCCTATTCTGTTCATACAGTAAAAAAGCAGTGAAAACTTGCAAACAGAAAAATGTCTTTCAGTTACAAATTCATTTGTTCACTAAAAAACTGATACTTATAAAACATTTCTAGTATTTACTTCCCTAAAATACTTTCCTATATGATTCAATCCTATGTCTCCTCCTTCTCCGTAGTTTAGATCATCCTTGGTCCTAATGTGCGGCCTGAACATCTTTTTTGCCTCTTGCCTTATTCCTGTGCACCTCTAACAGAAGCCTTAGCATATTTCTAGTGTAAATTCATGCCAGGATTTATCCATCTGATTTAAGATAGCTGCCGGTAGCGCTGAATATTAGGGTCACAATTTCCTAGGTTTTCTCTGTAAAGAAGCAGGTATTTCCAAAAGAGGATTCATTCATTCTCTAGAAGGACTCTGTGTCTTTTCATAGAGGTCTATAGGAACTGTCCTGATTTTCGCTGGGACAGAGTTAATGTTATTCTCAGTAGCTGGTGCAGTGCTGTGTTTTGGCTCTGGTGTGAGAACAATGCTGACAGCACACTGATGGGTTTGGTTGCTGCTGGGTCATGTTTATACTCAGCCAAGGACTTTTCAGTTTCTCAGGCCCTGCCAGCGAGAGGGCTGGAGGGGAACGGGAAATTGGGAGGGGACACAGCCAGGACAGGTGACCTGAACTAGCCAAAGAGGTATTCCATACCATGGGGTGTCATGTTTGGTATAAACTGGGAGGGGTTGGCTTGGGGCTGCAGATCATTTCTTGGGGACTGGCTGGGCATTGGTCAGCAAGGAGTGAGCAGATGTGTTGTGTATCACTTGTTTTCTTTCCTCCCTTCCCTTTAGATTTCATTCCTCTTCCCTTCTCCCTCCTCTTCATTATAACTGTTATTACTATTATTAGTATTAGTATTGTTGTTGTTGTTGTTAGCTTTATTTTATTTCAATTATTAAATTGTTCTTATCTCAACCCTGGGGTTTTACATTCCTTTCCAACTCTCCTCCCCACCCCTCTGGGTAAGGAGGGAGTGAGCAAGAACAAGTAGCTGCGTGGTACTTAGTTACTGGCTGGACTTAAACTACAACAGAAACCTGCTGTGTTTTCAGTAATTACCTGAATTTAGGCTGGTTAAACTGAGCCTTCATCCCTATTTCAAGTGACCGTGGATGGGTGGATTCAGAGATCTAGTTTGAAAAGGGAAATAGCAATGTATGTTTCCCTGCAGTACCTAGCCAGCCTGCAACAATCCTGGGGCCATGGCTATGCAAGAGGCCATGGCTATGCATGGCTAAGCACTGAATGCTTGCTCATTCGGTACTTGACACTACTGCTCCGACTGCCAAGAAATGTCACAATTCTTCTGGATGTTTTGTAAGAAGGACAGGCTTAGCCACAGGGAAGTTAACTAAGACAACTGCATTTCAAGATGAGAGATAAAGGAAGCATTAAAGAATTAATTTCAGTCCAATGAATACTGGACTATTGCTAAGCCAATAAAAAGGCCAACTTCTGCACTAGAACTGTTTAATTTAGCTGTGTGTATTCAGTACATTTAGTGTTACTTTGTGTTTTGTACAGTGCCTGAGAAAAGGTTATGAAAAATGGGTTGATGAAGAACGAGTGTGGGAAGTTATGACCAAACAGTGGTTTGGGAATCAGCACTGAGATTTTAAGTTCAAGGGGAAAAAAAAAAGTTTTTATTTAATTTGTCTATTCATAACAAAACTTCTAGGAGTTTACTGAACTGACTTGATCTTTAAGAAGAGTAGCCAAGGTTTACATACTTTTTAGGAAAAAATGTTGAATATTAATTTTGATTGAAAAGTTCAATAATTAAATATTCAGTACAATTATTGACAAAAGTCTGGTTTTAGTTAATACCCTCACTGTTTGAAAAACTGTAATTAAAATATCATGCCTTATTTCTAATTCTCATTTGTCTTTATTGTTGATTCTAACTTCAAGGAGTCCTTCTGCCCAAGAGCAAAGAACAAATAATGTGTTTTGATAATAAAGGCTAAAAAGAAAAAAAAAAGAAAAAAATATCCTTCAGAATGGATTGGAAACATGAAAGAGAGTGCCTGGAGCACCATCAACATCAACACAGAGAGTCAATAAATTTGTACTTTTTATCAGATTCAGAAGTATAGATATCAAGGTGTTTATTCACATCTCATTAATAGGCAGAGCTGGAACAGTGTCCCTCTTCCAATTTCATGGAATTTAGATATCAGCGCAATGAACCCTCGAGAAAGGTTATGTTAACCTTGTGATCAGTCTTCCACATCTTTGTATATAGTTAATTTTATTTCAAAATCACTCAATTTTACAAACATTAGAAAATCACCCAGGAAAGCCTCGGCGTAATCGCCTCTTAATTGTCTTAAGGGATACATTCTGCATTTTCTGTTGAACAGAACCCTTCCCAAAACAATATCCTTGCAACTTCTCAGCAGCACAGTGTTCTGATATATACTAGTTTAAATTGATAAGCTAATATGTATCAAGACTGAAGAATGGCTGTTCATATTTGTGATCACAAAATATGTCTTAATGAGTTCAAAAATCATGCAGAATTTGGTGTGTGCTTCAACATTTTCGCTATCTGTACTGATATGTAGCAAATGGCTGAAGCAGGCATGTTAAAACTTTAGCTTGGGCTACTACAGTTAACTGAGTAGATCACATCCTGCCTAATTATTACCAAGACTAATTCCACAGAACCAAGACTTTTTTGAGATCTTCTAGTGGTCTATTTGAATAAACAGTTGTAGTGTTTTTTTCTTTTTGCTTAACATATTTTACATTAAACCTTTTTTGTCCATGTTTACCCGTGTTGGTACGTAACATGGAAAACATGGAAGATTCATCTTATCACATATGATTTCTTCACATTCTTTTTTCTAGGTATATATAGTAGGAAAATGTGTTGAAGTAATATAACCTATTTTACTAATGAACATGTGCAAATCAAAACTGAGTACTACAGAAGGTAATTTTTTTTTTTTTCATCAAAACATGATGTAAGGCTATTCCTCCTTAGAAAACCTGGAAGGCTGACCTCAATCTTTCAAATCTGTGGTATTCGGTGTATGACTTTTAAGAACATCACTCTTAAATGAAATTGCATGGATTTCACTCATTGCAGTAAACCACAAAACCGTTGATGTGGACAATTAAGTGTAAGTAATGGTAACATCTGATTTCTTTTATGAATGTCAGCTCTGTAACTGGCCGACTTAAAGTACAACCTATCACTGTGCAGCGGTAAAGTGACTGTAGTAAATTCTATCTCCCAGCTATATATTAGTGGTTTTCATTTACAGAATGATTTCAATCTACATTACTAAGATAGCAGGAAGATAAAATGAGTGTAACTTTTTAAAAAAAAAAATTTGCTTATTTCTTGGTTCTGCTCAAAATAAATAATTCTTACCAATAGGGAGTGGGAATTATCTTTTTTCTCCTTCTCCATTTTCTAGGCTTGATAGCCTTTCTAGTTTATCAGAGAAAGGTGAGTGCCTTCATTATATTATGAATGTGCAGCTAGTACTTCCTTGGTTTTTTGTTTAGTAACTTTTACCAATTTTAGTACGCATCTTAAGTATACAGAGATACATGCACATTCCAGCACCTGAGACATGGAAATATACTGTGGGAAACAGTAATAGTTATAAGACTATCTCTATAGAAAGACAATTGTTCTTTTAAAGAATCCGTATTCCCCAAGTATCTAGAAATTTTCGGTAATTTTGGTGCATTACCTACGCCCCAGAAGGAAGAAGAAGTATTTTTTAAAGAGTGTGATTCACAATAAATGTAAATGTACTTTTTGTTCACTTATTTATTAGTTCATTATCCACTTAGTGTTTTCTACTGAGTATCTCGAGTGCACAGATTTACTTGAGGAAAGAGGAGAGAGGAGCAACAACTTCAGTGAATTTACAGACTCCTATTTGGGGTTGCCTTGAGCACTGAGAGGAGTGTCCTTTAAGACTCACCTTTGCCAGAGTATCATCCCTCTCACTAGATTCACAGGTGAACATGTCCTGAAAACAGGGATTCAAGCTAATCTCTTCACACAAAATGCAGAATAACAAGGTCCTGCACATTTTTTTCCAACAGTTAATTGATTAAAGAACCACTCAACCATTTTCTTTAGATCCTTTTAGTGCTTGATGAAACTTGAATGTATGTTTCCTACAAGCTTGCATCAAGTACTGGGCTATAGATATATTCAGAATAAATATTTTCTCAATCTCTTTTTCTTCTTTCTCTGATGTAGTTGTATGATCTGTTTAAATATTTGTTGGAATGGGGAAAAAAAGATGAGGTATGATCTCATTTAATAAACTAAAAAGGCCGAAAACTGATCCAAAACCATGTGATACATGGTTTACAATCTTTTTCTTATAAAAATGGATCACTGCGGGGATAGAAATTCTGAAGACCTAGAAAGGTGGCAAAAACTGAAAAACGTGATTCCAGTCCCAGCTCCCAGGACTATGTTTCTGAAGTCAATGATTTTTGTATAAAGCACATAAACACCCTGGATGCTGGGACAAGAATTTTAAAATAAACATCCTGGACAGATTGTGTCAAGCCATTTATCTTGTCTGTGATGACAGCCATTTGAAACCAGTATTTCATCTTCCCTGGCAGGACCAGGCCTCAGCCGTTTTTTTATGTCTTTCCTCTGCAATTCACAAAAAAGTGTAGTTAACATTATTCATGGAAATGGTTTTAAATGGGTTTTGTGCTTTAAGAGAAGCTATGCAAGAGCCATGAATACAATATGATCTTTGATCTGCTTTTAGATTTGAAGAAGCAACTTTTTCTATGATGGTGAATTAATGTGCACAATGGCCAGGCTCCTGCATGTCTTGTGGAATGCTGGCTGGCAGCTCCTGGAGTTTGTTTGCAGTTTAGTGTTGTGACAGGTTTGGCCTCAGCAGTGGCATTGGGACACCCTACACAATTCCTGTTGGCATTGCTAGCATTCTTAGACAGGCTTTGAGCATGGACTTCAAAGTGGATTTGATTGTGGATTGAAAGTGGATTGAAATCAAAGCATGATTTCAAAGTGGAAGGGAGGCCTGAATCAACAGGAGTTGTTCCCTGGCAGGGCCTCCTACTCCTGCACCCATCTGAAGCTACAGGCAGTTGCAGGGTCTGAAGTGGAGGTGCTGGGGTAAGGTGGGTGCTTCCAGACTTGGCAGCAGAAGACATTTTCAAAATCCTGTCTTCATCACCAATGTAGATGAGCATCTCTTCCCTGAGACTTACTTTGGATCTCGCTTATTATTCTTTTATAGCTGATGGAACTACTCTCATTTACAACAGCTCAAGATCTGCATTAAGTATGCACTTAGTTTGGACCACTGCATGCTTTCACAATAAATGTTCTAAACACAGCGCGTATGTAGCACACTATGGCTCATGGAAAAAAATATGGGCCTGGCATTACTTACTTACTTTTACACGATTGTAATAATTATCTTCTAACTTGGAGGCTGGTTGAGTGAAAGTGACTGCTGTACCTCTCTGGCTACTGTGTTATTTTGGGTTGAACTTGATTAGTAAAGCAGAACAGTGCATTTACAGGTTGTTCCTACATGCCTTGAGGGCTACCACTCAAGCAAACAGAATATTGAGGTTTGTAACACTGACAATAGAACAAGTTTTAAATGGGATGAAAATGCAGACATGAGAATAGGATCTTCCAAGAGGAGTATGTTGTGGTTGGAATGCAGAGAAAAACAGGGTTGAAGAAGCAAGTGATGCTGGCTCTCCTTTCTAAGTAAGCAGCACTTCAGATTACAAATGTACTCCGAGAATGCCTCATTCTGAATCTCAGCTTAACTATCAACATTGAAATTCTCTCTTTCCTGAACTTGTTTTCCTAGCTCTGCCCATCATCATCTCTTATACTCAATAATTTAGAAGGATACTCTGGCCAGTCAATCTGTATTGGGAAAGTATGAATTAGTCTTCAGTACAGATTCCTTAGGTTAGAATCACTTCAGACAGGTAAAGTCTTTCAGGTGTTCCTAGCAGTCAGAAAAAAACCTGCAGCTTTAAAACTGGCTTCTATGATTAATTTTATAACTATGTGGTAATTCACCTTTCTCTGCTTCTTTCTCTGTATTGCATTCAGTTCCCTTATATAGGCCTGTAGACAACCTAGATTTTTCTTGCTCGTTATTTGATCCATTTTTGGATTTTAATTTTTTTTTGAGATATGGATCTCCATTATAAATACTTTAAAAATAAACTTTGACATTTTTTGTGATGTCTACAGTATGTATTGCACTAAGTCTCAAAAACTTAGAATGTTATGCATAGGAAAACAAAACAACAGAAGTTATTTATATTTAAGAATGCTAGAATATCTAATTTAATAGCAAAATTATTCTTCAGACTTACTGACGTGTTTCAAAACATATACATCATTGGAGCCAAGAGACTTTCAGGACAATTTAAAGTCAAATTCAGGGTGCAGCTGCATTACATGACAGAAAAAACTACATCAGAAGATACACGTATCTTCTTTACCCCTTTTTTTATCTTCCCTGTGTTTATGCAAATTTTTAATATTTGTAGATATCACAATTTGGCACTGAATTTAAATTGAAATGCAACAGGAAGATATTTACTGGTTGGTGCAATGCTATAAATACCTGAATATCTGAAAGAAGTTTATGCTAGATGATAATGTTATGATGAAAAAGAGAGGCATGAACTTGTACTGAAACTGCTGCATAGTGACATAGTAAGTCAATCTGAAATGTTTAGATACACATCTATGCCTCTATGTACTAATTCTATTACTGGAAATGGTAGTCTGTTCTGTAGTTTCATTGAACTAATTCCTGACTTTCATACTGAGAAAAGCAGCTGTCAGAATTACAATAATGGCTGAACTGACACCCTATATTTTTCTTACCATTTTAAAAATACAGTTTTTGATCATGTCCGAGTCTATCCGTAAGAACAGCTATGGAGGTATCACCAAAGAGCCATGTAGTTTGCCTTCAAGTCATACAGAATACCATTAATTATTTTATTTGCCTTTTCATCCGTTCCTCTCTGCTCTTACGTACTTGCTGACAGCCATACTTGGTGACATAACCTTCCCTGGAGCAGAACCCTTTGAGCATGTGCATTATTGTGTTGCTTAGCTGGATGGAATCGATTGCTCTGGGTCAGCCCATCCATGTAGGCAGCCACTTAAAGGAGACTGATTCAATTCTACCCAGGATGTAGCAGGACCCTAAATTTGAGCTGGCAGCATTGTCAATACAAAGCAGAGAAAACTATCCAGGGAAAAAGTGTGAAGATCAGGATGCTTTCATGCTCTTCCTTACTTATTATTAGCTACTGTAATTGAAGAATATTACTTTATTTTCACATTCTGTTAGTGCATTAGTCTAAATAAGATGTCAGGGTTTTGACAGTAGATGTTACAAGTCATCATCCAAAACAGAGACTATTCATATATTGCTGGTAGTTTGGAGATTTCTTTTGGCAATGAATATATTCAACTGAGCATGATTTACATAAAATGCTGTATACTAGGTGGGTCCATGGTTAAGTTGGTCTAGGAAATGCAGTCGTAGTACATATAAACTCTGTCACTGTTACAGGGAGGACACGCTGGGTGTTCATCTCCTGTACAAAGTGGAGTCATACTTCTGGCAAGTCACAGTTTACTCAGTGCAAACGGTGTTCATGTAATGTTGCAGAGTGAATCAGTTTTGCCATACTTTCCTATTGATCCATTTTTATAGTGTTCAGCTGGCTTTTCAATTCAAACTTGTCTTTTACCTCCTGTTCAGCAAAAGAGCGGAAAGAAACAAAGTGAAATGGTAGCCAAACCACAGAAATCAAGAGTATGTTTTCTATTGCAATTTATAAACAAAGAGTCTACCTAAAAGGAGTAATTTTATTTTTATGCTTATATTTCTCCTTCAGAGGCATGAAAGGATAAAAGTAATGATGCTCTCTTTCTGTGATATTACAGCTTAATTTTGTGTTGCTGCTAAATAATGTCATGAATAATATTATGAATGAGTCAGCATTAAATCTGTTTTGGTTTCCATGTGGGAATCTATAGGAGGATAGCTAGTAATGTTGCAAGAACAAGTTAAAACCTGATTCCACGCCTGCAACGTCAGGTTTTTTATAAAGTGAAACAGAACAAGGTCTTTAAAGAAAAGATTAGTCAGGATGAGTTTGGTACAATGCTCTGGGTGATGCTCTGTGTTGAGAAAGGAATGTATTCTGAATAATTAGAAAATATAAGGTGGGCACCTGAAGGAGATAAGGAGACCATCAAGTCAGGAAATAGTTGAGCAAAGAAAATTGAAAGGTCTATTCCACCTAGATCCCACCTATTATGAATGGAATGATTGGGTGTCAAAATCAAACGACTATGTATGTAAAGGTGTTGTAACCTCTCACGAAAACTATATAAAATACCTAATTTTTCACTGAAAACTTCAGAGCTAGTTTGTCCGGTGCAAATCAGCTAGCTCCCCAGCATTGCACGAAATAAACACCTTTGCTGCTTAAAGACAAAATTGGTCTCTGAGCAGTTACTCTGTGCCGTTTTGGCATCAAAGTCTCTTTGGAATGGTAGGAAGACGTCAGATCTGAAGTACTCATTCTATACTGTATGCTTATTGCCAGGAATGGGGAGAAAAAGACCCTCCTTGGTCTTAGAACTTCTTAAAAAACATACTTCCATTGGGAATTGTGAATATTCTGGAATTCCTGCACCTTCCTCCATGCCATAAAGAAAGGTGGCATAATCGTTTTAAGAAGTGAAACATCACAAAATTCGTTGGGAATTTGTTAGAAAATATATGTCCTAATAATTGTACTAAATTAAAATAAAATAGAAAAGCTGCAAGACATTTATGCTGAGTACTCTGTTGCCTTCCAACAAAACTGTATTTTAAAATGGGTAAATGCCATAAAAGTGTATTTCCAGCTTCCTGTGTCTCTGGCAGATGAGCACAAATTAACTTTTGCTATAAGCCTGCAAGCTTCTGAATCCTTCACTGAATTTCACCAAAGGCAAATAACTGCTATCAAGTATTTTCATGCTTCCACAGCTGTGCAACTAAACAGAACTCTTTACAATATTAGCCAATGCAAATCAAAATTGTCAATATTCTGTAAGTAGAAGGAAAAATATTATTGGTCTCCATGTTTGAGTAAATCCATGTGTGAGGAGGTGTTGCAAAAGCATTTTATTTACTGACTCAAGTTTCTGTTTTCTTTCAGTAAATCAATTGCTTCACCAATCTATACGATAATCAGAAAATTGAGAATGATCAATTTCTTTTCATATGCCTGGCTATTTAATTCAGGTTTACAGCTTCTTTATCAACAGCAGAATGGAGTTTGCAAACACTTTTAATTTTCCTTAACAGTCATTGCTTCCTCTTGATTCTGCAGCCCTTACAGAAGCAAAACACCTATTCTCACTAAAATAAGGGCTGCAAAGCCCCCTGTCCTTGCTGTTTTATCCAGTTAAAAGGTCTGGTTGCACAACGTAAAGCCTCTAAACTACCGCTAAGAAATCTTGAATTCTCTTAATAAATCTACCACTGACTATTATAGAACTTAGAACAATTCATTTAACCTCGGTTTCCATCTATCTTTCCATTCTTTGACTGTTTTGTGTATGTAGGTCATATTGGCCAATGGCTTGTCTCCTCACAAGTTTGCAAAAAAATGTTGGATACTTGGCCTCAGTCAAGAACTCTGGAGAGACATTATCGTACAAAGAAATAATAAATCAAATCTGCAGGAGACTTGATAATTGACAATGATTTATTTTTATCGGTGTCAAATAAATAAGACTTGTAGTCCACTTGGAGAAATCTGCGTCAAAACAAGAGACTTTTGCCTCTCAGATACTTATCTGTAATCTGTGCTCAATCTTTTTTTACATTTATTTTTCTGCTTAAGAAATACAGGATTTTAGCCACTCACTTCCACCTGCAGTTGCACAGAGACTGAGGAAAAGTTGCTTAATGCTGCACTTAACTATCCTTCCAGCAGCTCCTGTTCTTTAAGACCTGTGTTTACTGACAACACAGTAAGCAAATGCTGTGAAGGTTAAGCAGAGAAGTTAAACAAAAAGTAGTTCTCCTACATGTTCTTCTAAGGGCACCACCAGCTGATTACCAGGACTGGAGGATGGAAATCTGACATTAAGTGAATAAGTGTTCTTTGGTTCAGTCAAACTGAAAGATAGACAGAAAATGTATTTTTTTTTCCCCTTCTCTTCGCAAGTATGCCCATGCTCTTTGTTGGAATCTTGAGTATGGTAGTTACTTCTCTCTAACAAACTACACTTAGGATTTGTGGTCTCTATGGAGAACAACAATTATCTATTGATCAAGGTATGTATTAAGGCATAGTATATTTCTTTCTGATGATAATCAGAGGGGGGGAAATGGCACTCTTTTACATAAATTCATGATCCTGAAATACAGATTCATAGGATGAATAAACCAGATGACCCATGCAGTATTCATTCTCCAAATTCTTCAGCAGAATAAAGCATTATTTCGTAGAAAAATCATGGTAGGAAGAAAAATCAGTTACAGGACCTATCAATCTAGTACAATAGGACAAAGTATATTTTGAGGAAAACGAACACCTTGTGTTTGTAGTTTGGCCTTAACTTGTTAAAATACTTAGGTCTAAATTACTTCCATCAAAATAAAGGACTCTGTGTAAAAGGCAGATGAAGAATTATAATGGAAGAAATGTATGTTGTTGTTATCCATTTCATTACTAGTGTTTGTGGTGAATATTTGAATCAAGGTACCTGATACCTTGAGAACAAAAAGTGACTGTGTAAAAAAGACTTATTAGCATACTTAGTCCTTACTAGTATACTTAGTTTTGCTGAGGACTGCGCTGCAAAACAATAGGAACTTCAGCTAAACTTATTCATAATAGCTAACAATCACAGACACAATACTTTGTCTGTTTCTAGGAAATTAATAAACAGGCTGTTGTTAACCAAGGAAGAGGAAATAATTTCAACAAGGGAAATTGTAACACTCTCACACTGAATCCCAAAGGAATAAATCCAGATGTGTTGGTAAAAGTTCTTCATTTTTAAGTCAGTTGTTGCGACATATGAGAACTCATTAACAGAGAGGAAGGAAAAAGGGGACTGAGTACCTTATATTTATTTATTTTCTAAATACTTTTTTCTTACAAATTATTATTTACAAAGACTTGCATTGATGTATCTTGAACCTCTTTTTCTAGCAGTAATTACTTGCATCTTTAATTGCTAACCAAGTCAGCCCAGTGCTTACATATGAGTTTTAGAAAAGTGTAACTTTCAAATGTTTGCATTTGTTTTAAAATATTAAACTTTTTTTTTTAATAAAACAGTCTTAGTATTAACTTTGTGATGAATCTCTGTATAAGTGCTAATTAAGATACCATGTAAGAGGTAAGAAAGTGTGTTCATTTTCACATCTGTCTGTTAGAATGAATTTCCTCTGACTATCTCTAATGTCACTGATTTTCATTTTGGAGCAGATATTTATCTTTTTTTTTAGCAAAGCCCACACAAGTGAACTGTGAGAGAGGAAGATACAGAAAATAAATTAATCTTTCTTTTTTTTTTTAAAGTAAAATTATCTTGCCCTTGATTCAAACAATTACCATAGCATTATTTAATAAACCTTTCCTCACTGGCACTACTATTACATTTAACAGGGTTTTCAGCTAGGCAACACGTTTTTCTGTAATACTATTTCGTATCATCACCATATCATCTCATGCAAGAGTGGGTAATAGAAATTAATTTTGTAGCGATACCCAGTGACACTAATTGGACTAGCTTACTTCACTATTATTGAGGAAAGAGGATTGTCTAAAATTTGTTTGGAGGAATTGCAGGAGAAACAAATACAATGCATCATGTATGCATTTGTCTGCGCTACCAATAACTTACTTAGGTTTGCAGCATATTATTAAAATACCTAAGTATATGGTGCATAAAATTACGTTTTGTATAGAAATCAAGAGAAACAAACCAAAAAAAAAAAAAAAAAGCTAAAGCAGTAATGAGAGGCTTAAAAGCACAGGTGTAGGAAGATGAGTGGATGATCACCACATAAGGAAAAACCACATCAGCTGGAGTGACACACACTTAAAAGTAGCTTTCCTCATTGTAATTGCTGTCTTGAAAATTCTTGCCAATTTGCAGGAGATTTACTAGTTATATTTAAAATTGTCTTTTCCATTTATCATAGTCAGGAGCTAAAGGGATCACCTAGTAAGATACTAGATAGACCATTTTATTCACTATTGATTTTATCATCAGCTAAATCATGCCTGCAGATAATCTAGCTGAATTATAGTTTATGTGAAGGAAACATGTCTCTAGCCAGTCATATCTATATGGTCATTTCGATGGGCTTCTGGGGCTTGAAATGATGCTTAAAGTAATATACTTTTTTAAAAACATATATGTAGGTACTGTGTGTTCGAGTTTCATTTCAAGCTGTTAATAGGATCTTTTGGTTCATGGTCTTTGCAGAAAAAAAAGCACTATTATGCATTTGTTACAAGACAGGTGCTGAGAATACTTGTATGTGTAATGGCATATAATATTACTTTTTCGTAAGGTGTGAATGAAATAGCTCCAGGCTTTTTTACCCAGAGGCCTTTTCTCAAGGTACAGGAGCTATTTCATTCCTCCCTGAGATTATAGTAACGTTAATGGGGAGTGAGATATCCCCCATCTCCCATTCTCCCAAACCCAAAGGTTTTTGAATTTGGTTCCTTTCAGCAAATACTTGGAAGAAAGACTGTAGGCTGGTTCTCAGAATCCGAGGCTCACAGGGGCCAAATTATATCTATTTCCAGGTCACACAAGTTTTGGTTTTGTTTTTTTGGTTGCGTCCCACCCTGTGCTAGATTTTGTTTACTCTTAATGACTTTGTGGCTCTGTGATCATTTTCCTGTAGTAACTGAGCTTTGTAAAAACTAGGCTTTTATTTTGGTCAGAGTTTATGCTTGAACTAAAGAGGATGAGAGATTGTGCATGTATCCACTCCAGTGCACAGCCCCTAGGAAACTTGCATAAATGTAAAGATACTGGAACTTGGAGTAAATAAAAAATCAGAAAACCAGATTAACCTCCTGTGACTGCTAAGCCTCAGGGAACAAGGTCACAAAGAGGCAGAGCTATTATAATTGAAGTAATGGTGTTACACAGTGTAAACATAGATGGTAGAAATGGCTGTCCATTGCGAACATTCCCTGTACTGCAATTGTGGTTAGATGTACACTTTCCTTTTGATATGATTGTGTGAATATATATACATCATGATTGGAGTTGATCATATTTAGCACAAAAGATGATTCATAGTTCATAGTTTGTGAATTATGGAGTTTTTATGTGTGAAACAGAAAGCTGCTGCTTTCTAAATACTAAGCATACAAGCAAATGCCAAGTGCACTGTTACTGTATGTGTTTCTGGTAGTAGCTGGTCACATCTGCTTTGTGTGTTGGAGTAAGTGCCACAAGTCAGTCTTGCACTGTCAGTGCTTAGACTCTCACACTCTATAGAGCTAAAAGACCATGTCGTGGCAGGAAGGATGATAGACACCAAAAAATCACATGTGCATTATCTTTTGAACTTACTGATTTCCTGTCAATGAACTCACACCTCATGGATTTGGAACTGCTTTTAGAATGAGTTCACATGCTTATCAGCGTTGACAAAGTGACGGGGGAATGAAAAATAATCCCCTGCTGTTTCCTTGATTTGCTTTCCTGTCCCTTGCATTAAGATTTCATGGGATCAACATGGAAATAAGGCTTTCTCTGAGACTTCAAACAAATCAACAGACCATTGGAAGAATGAAAACTAATGCTTTCATAAAAATATTTTATTTCTTTTAAAGAAATAATTAACTGCCTAATTTACTTTTAGTATCAGTTAGTTTTAACATTATTTATGCTCAGTAATTCTGCAGAAAATGTACTCCTGACCTGCTAAACTCTCAAGCATATTTTATGGAATGATTGACTATTGCTGCAAATATGCTTGAGTGTTACATGAATATTGCAAGTTCACCATATCAGCATGTCCTCAGCTTCTGGAGTGGGGCAGATTCACTTCTAATTATTCCTCAGATCTTTTCCCTTCTGGGCCAATTTTTTGTAATTCACTATAACCATTTCTTAACTTAGCTTAATTGCTGGAATCTTCTAGATGCTATTGACAAAGCCTTAGAAGAGCACATTGAAGAATAGCATGATGTTATCTGTATTTAGGGAGAAAGTATTTTGATGTCTTCTGAAAGTACTGGTCCTAAGAATGGCTTTCTGATGATTGTATAACTTTACTTGAGTGTGGCTATTTTTACCCTGTAAATAAAGTAAAAGCAGAATGCACTGTACTGTTCTCATTTTGTAAGACTTCAGGTGAGTAGTGAATCAAGCTCTTCTTACAACACAAAAAATATCTTCTCGTGAGATTAGTGTTAAGATAAAGTCATATGATCTGTTTTGGACAGCTACCTCAAAGAATTGTCCTCTGGAAATACCCCACTTGATATCAAGTGAGACTGAGTCACTATTATAGTAGATACACAGCTTTTAGGTGAATAAAGCTAAGGGAGATACATGTCACTTTTGGTTGTATCACACAAAAAGTCACATCAAATGTGATATGAACAAAAAAACCTTGCCTCTTCATGATATGCTAATAGTTCACAAACATCGTTAGACATGCTCAGCTCACAAGTAATTCAAGCCAAGATTATTTAGTTCCATCTTGATTCTTCTCTTCTCTTTCTTTCCCTTTGCTTCGCTCCCTTCTTGAAAAAAGGTCACTGTGCTTCTCACCCTTGCCTGGTATTTTCCCTATGTAAAAAAAATCCCAACAACATAAAACATTAGCCAGAAGCTGCCTCTACAGTGAACTCAGTGGTGTCCATATATCAGATATCCCTATCAGATAAGATCCCTTAGGGATCTCAGGAGCAGGTCCATTTCTGACTTTCAAATGAGCTTCAAGTGTGAAAGATACTGAAATCCTCAGATTAAGTAAAGCAGCCGCTGGGGTAGCCCCTGGGTCTAAGCAATAGCAGAGTCTGAGACAGCTGTAAGAGTTCCTGGCAAAACCTGTCAGTACCTGGATACTAATCAGTTTTTTTGCTCTTCCTGCTTAAGGTACATTCTGTTTTCACTGGACGTCTTGTTTGGTCTCCCTTTCCTTGAATTTTCCATCTTTGAAATACAATTTTTAATATTTTTTTACTGTAAAAGGCATTGCAAGGCTAGAATTATTTAAAAGTCTAAAGCATTCTGGGTCTATGGTGACAGAGGTCAGCTATTTACTAGCTTGTAATATATGGTTAAAAGAGAACATTTATGTTTTACTCTGATGTATCTGTCTTAGATACATCAAAGGAATAGAAAAATCTGTGTGTGACCCCTCAGGTACTTTCTCTGAGTGACATAACTGAAGGATACTGATATAAGGACTAGAGTTTTATTTATTTATTTATTTTACAAATAAAACATTTTATTTGATTCAACACCTTTTTAATAAGAAAACGTTATTTGTTGAATTTTGGAGGAGTGAAGGCCAGTTCTTCATGAACTAACTTGCAATTTATGCTGTTATTTCACAAAAGCATTGTGATCCCTTGTTCATAATCTAGTGATTCTGGGAAAGACTGGAGTGGTAAACTATGCATAAATACTTTTGCACTGATCTTGTCTGCTGAGCATAGGAATGTATGCTCCTATGAGCTTATATTTAAAACATAAAGAGCCAGCCTTCAGGAGGTCTGAAAAAGAGAAATTATATCCAGTATTAGTATGCAGAAGTGAAGTATAATTATATATATAACACTATACTACTAAGAACAAAATGAGTACAAATCACAGCATGCTGTTTACGCTGTTCTTGAAAAAAAGGGGGAAAGAGAGAGAGAAGAGAAGGGGTAAGGAAAGAAGGTGTACCTGGCTAGGACAGAGTTAATTTTTTTCTTAGCAGTTCATACGGGGCTGTGTTTTAGATTTGTGACCAAAACAATGCTGGTAACATAATGTTCTAGCTTTGCTAGCCTCAAGGGCTCCTCTGTTTCTCACCGTGACCCCCTAGTGTAAAGACTGGAGATTGCACAGTAGTCTGGGAGCTGGGAAAACCCTGCAGATGACATGAACTAACCAGAGATACTCCATACCATATAATGTCATGCTTAACAATAAAAAGGAAAGGAGGAGGTTTTAGGAAAGTTGATCATCTTTTACTCAGGAAGTTGCTGGGCATCTGTTTACCCTTGAGAGGTGGTGAATGATCACCTTTGCATCACTTCTTTTGTTCTGTTTTCATCTCTTTCATCTCTCTTCTTCCACTTACCCTTCAGTTATGAAACTTTTTTTTTTTTTTTTTTAAATCTAGACATTCAGGGTTTTTTGTTTTTATTCTTCCTTTCCTCCTCTTCCCTCATCCTACTGTGGGGTAGGGGGGGAGTCAGCAGTCATCTGAGTGGTACTTAGCTGCCCACTGGGGTTTACCAATAGAAGGGAATGGCAAAGGGAAAGGAAAACTTTCATACTGATTTCTGATGTTCATTATGCTAGGGTATATGTATTTTCCATTTGTAGCATATTAATTAAATTGTGAGTAAAAAAAAATAATAAAAGGGCAGTGAATTACACTGTTTGTTAGCAGTTACTTCAAGATTACAATTTTAAGAAGAAAAATCTGGTTTTGAGAAAGCATAGCTTTGTACTGATTATACAGAACTGTATTAATCTTGAAACTGTAACTGTTCCATTGTGTAAAGGATTGAATTATGAAACTGCTTTTACAATCCTTACTATTTTCAGGTTCTTTTTACTTTTAATAGCACCACAAAACAGTTACCATTTTTTAAATTTTTAAGCTTGTGGCATTCCGTGTAGCTGTTCCTAGAAGAGCAGATTATATGCCTATTCAAATGCCTACTGTCCCTTTTTATACATAAACTAAACTTGGGAGGTTTCACTGAGAGGAACAGGTACTCTTGCAGTTTATCCCTAATATACAAACACAGATTTCTTTCTGAAGTGCATTAAAGACATTGTTTCACAGTTTAATTTCTTTATATTAGGCTCCTGTCCTCTGACAGGAAGCTGGATAGATGATATAAACTGAAAATAGGCTTGTACAATAGACTAAAAAGCAAGTGTGACCTTCACTTGGCAGCCTGCAAGACAAAATTTTTGTTTTTCTTTAAACAGTGTTACCCCACTGTTCTTCTAGATGAAATCTGTTAACTTATTTGCAATGAACTACTTGAAACCAAAATCACATAGGAATGAATCCTTTTTAATACATTGCTCCCTCCACAAATAACCCTTGCTATGTATCTATCTACTACTTCCTTAAAGAACTCTATCTTTTTTTCATGGCCCTATTTCCAAACATTGATTTCCCTTTTGCTGCCATACTCCACTGGTTTCTTAAGTCTTGGTCAAGTTTATTTTTCAGTTCCATTTATGCCTCTTTAACAGATTTCTTTGAAGTGCCCTTATCTGAACTAAATATGAATTTGTCTACAATGCTGAGAGCCAGCATAGATAAGTTTTCTTTTTTTTTTTTTTTTTTTAATTTATTTCACTTTAAGGTTTTTAAACTGTCTCCATAACTCTTTCCCCTTAACCCAGGGACAGACCTGACTAGAATTTTTTCTTGCAGTATTACTGCTGCTAGATGTGGTAAATGGTAAAAACCGTCATGGCTTTCTCTGCCTTCAGAAGCAAGAGAGTACTTCATCACAGCAAGCTATACTCACAACATTGCCTCCAGACCAATCACCATGTACTTCCAGGAAGACTGGCTCCATCTTCTGTGTTCCCTGCCACAAGGCATGTGAAAACAGCAATGAGGTCTCCCCTGAGCCCTCTCCTCCTAAGGCTGGAAAGACCTCACAGCCTCGCACAGCCGCTCCTTGCACACCGTGTGCTCTATCCCTCTCACCAGCTTGATTACCTTTGCTGGACCCACTCAGTATACGAGTGTCTGTCTTGTGCTGGGGAGCCCAAAGCTGGACACAGCACTTGAGATGCACCAGCTGCCAAACAGAAAAGGACTGTTTTCCTGGATGTGCTGACTACACTTCTGCTAATGCATCCCAGCTTGCAGTTGTCAGTTTTTGCTGCAAGGGTGGGCTGCTGATTTATGTTGTTTGTCCATCAGAACTTTCAGATACTTTTCTGTCAAGCCACTTTTGATCCAGCCAACCCCCAGACTATGGTATTGCATGGGATTATTCCCTCCCAGATGCAGGATTTTACACTTTGTTGAATTTCATGATGTTGCTGTCAGCCCATTCCTCATACCTGTCCAGGTCCCTCTGAAGAGGAGCCCTGCCCTCAAGCGTATCATCTGTTCCTCCCAATTTTGTGTCATCTGCAAATATGCTGAGAGTGCCCTCTCTCCCATCCTCCAGGTTGTGAATAAAGTCAGTGAACAATATTTGCCCCCGTAATACTGCCAGCTGGCTTTTTTACTGCTGATTACCACACTTCAATACTAACAGTTCAGCCAGTTTTTCTCCCACTTTATTTTACACTTATCCAGTCCATAGCTCATGAATTTGGCTATAAGAATACAATCAGAGACTGTGACAGATGCCTTGCTGAAGTCAAAGTATGCCACATCCACCATTCACACACATGGCCAGTTCTGTCATCATAACAAGGCTCAGACTGGTCAGGTACAATTTGCCTGTGAAGGGAACTCAGTGATTAGCATGTTTTCTGTCATGATGCAAGTGGCTGGTCTGAGGCTGGCTTCATTGTAGGCTAAATTGTGGAAAGGAGTGTTCTGCACAAGGACCAGAGAGGTGAAAGCGGCCTTTGGTTCATGGTATTTTCTGCGTGAACATAATGACGCAGAATGATCTCTTCGGAAGTCTCAATCCATGTTACATATGACACAATTCATGACAGAGGCTAACATTAACTTGAGTCTCCTGTCCCCACTCAAGGACCTTCAGTAGTGATTAGCCAACCCTATGAGAGATTGGTGCCCCTACCCTGCACCAGGTGATGTACTCTGCCCTCCCCCGCCCCCATTTACACATCTTGTAAGATTCATCTCACCTAACTTTACCTTGATACCTCGATTACCTCTTTAGTTACTGAAAAGAAGCAGGCTTTTCTAGGTTATCATTCAACTAACTTATTACAAACAGCTAGCTGATAGTGAAATGAGATCATACTCTAAAAGTACTCATTCTTTCTACTGAGTATAAGGAACTCTGTATTAGTTGTAGATTTAGTCAAATAAATCTCACATAGAAACATTTCTTTTGAATTTCCCCAGGGTATTTCTATTAGAAACCAGTTGTTACTAAGCGCATAGGAGAAAGTATAAATCTAGATTTTCCTCACTTCTAAAACATTCCAATCCAGAGGTCCTTGAAGATTTTGTATATCTTACGGTACATTGTGTCTCACACTAATAAATACATGATTGAATTTCCTTCTGATGCTATTAGCTGTGTTCTGTTTGCAACATCTGGACAACCTGTTTCCTTTTGCTGCTGCTGGCCATTGTTTAGGTATCCTGGAAACATGTCAGTTTTTTAAGAGATCCAGTCTTGCCTGAGTAAAAAAAGAATAGAGTTTTGCTATTGCCTTCAATAAATGCAGAATCAGGTCTCCAGTCTTCTTACTCTAATGTGATTCTAATTATGTTATGCTTTTCTCCTTCTTCTGCAGTTTTTCTTGCAATATTAAACTTAATTTGTTAATTAACCAGCCTTTGCAAAGTATGAGGCAAACCTGGAACTCATTTTATCTCCTTTGTTGCTTGCTCTGTGTCCTTCTTAAACAAATGGAGTGATAAACATATGACTATATTTTGCTAAACTAAGACTGGTCATGATGAAGGTTAGGGTTGACTGTAATTACAATTTGGCAGTAGGGGCTGCTTTCAGAATAATCTATTACAAGGATAAAAGCATTTATGAAATACTCTAAATACTGGAATAGACATTTACCTAATGCAAAAATGGCACATCTAAAAAAAATAAATTTTGAATAACGGAAGTGATTTAAATGCAGAATTCCATTCTTTACATGTATTTCTTGAAATGTTGCTGAGCACCACATATCTTTTGAGGAAGGGAATGCTGTCAATCTGAGATTAGCTACAAAGAATATCTTTTGAAAGATTATTCAAAGTCCTGTGTTAAAAAAGGCAACCAAACCAACAGTTTTCTGCAAGAAATCAGAATCTCTTTACAGGTTCTCTCCACCTCTGCTTTATTCATGGCATTCCTCTTGATACTGTCAACAAGATTGTCAGTTGTAATGCAGATATCTGTCCAAGAGGAAGTGAACTGAGACCATAGGATCAATTTTCATAAGCAATTGAATAGCCATCAGTCAGTAATGATGTTTCATTTGGACATGTTAATGAACTGGATCACATACAAACTAATTGTCTGTCAGAAGTTGAAAGGTCAGGGTCCTTTTACCAGTACTCTGAAATGTTTTGTTTCATTTTCCTTCTGTTTTTTTCTCTCATTTTTTATATATAATATACCTTTTTAACTGTCGTCTTCTAAGCCTTGTCCTAAAGCTGTAGTTTTCATATGATATTTTTTATGCCATGTTTATATTGTATCAGGCACATTTAGGTCCTCAAATTTGAGTGGAACTCTTGGGCATTAAACTAATAACACTAACAGTAAATAATGACTTCATCTCTGGGCTAAATTAGACCTGAAAAATAAAAGTAACAATGCTTGCTTCTCCACAGTCATTAGAATGATTCTTTAACTGCTCATAACCTCTGGGTGCACCATCCTGGAGGTTCAGATATCAGATCACATTTTGAAGATTTCCAGGTTTAGAGTCTTGTCTGTGAAGCTGGAGTTCCCTGATGCTCCCAAGAATCCTTACTGTAAGGCCAATGCTGAAGAGCATGACTTAAGCCAAGGATTTCGGACTCCTTCTTCCAAGAACAGAGAGCAGTGAGCATCTGGCAGCTCTGCAGCTGCAGATCTGGGAATTGAAGAATCTTGCTGCAGGGCCTTCCACCTGCCAGCATCTGCCTGCAGCCCTGTAGCTCAGACTTGTTCACATCACCTGACTGCAGAGCATGTTCATGGTGTGCACTCAGTGATCATTTATGCACCATGAACTAGACTCATGTTTACATTACCTGTTGTATTTGTAGGAAACTGACTTCTGACTCTATTCTGGCCTGCTCTATTACCCCTGGCATGAATTTTAGTAGGCTTAAACTTAATATAATATCAAACTTGCAAAATTACAGATTAGCAATAGTCCAGTGTCTTTCTTCTGTCCTTTCTTGGCAACTTCTACAGTCATTACTAGAAGGAAAAGTTACATTATTGTTCCCTTTTGTCATTTCCTGTTAGTGACTACATGCCTTACTGTAGGGGTCATAGTTTCAAAGATGAGTCTCTGATTTTGGGTATGTACAGTTACAGCTCTTTGTGTAATAAAAATGTTTGCAGTCAGATGTGTACGCAAGGCTTATAGGATGAAAATGCAAGTTTGAGCCAAAGACGCCAAATTTGTCATCCTAGAGTCTCCTCAAATATGCGTCCTTTCTCTCTATTCAGCCTTAACTATGTATTGCTCACCTGCAAAATAAACTCCATATAATGAGCTCTTGGTTACTCCCTTCTACTTCCCCTTTCTCTCACGCCAAAGCATATCTAGAGCTTCCAGGAACACTTACTGTAAAGGTACTGCCATCTTTTGAATAAAGCTGTGCTGTGTAAATGTAGACATATATAGTAATTTTCAACTACCTTCTTTTCAAGTGTAAATCATATTCTAAATATGTATCAACCAACTCTTGAGTTTGCCACTGAACTAAGGATTAAGTATTCATTTGGCATGCTTATCATACACTGGCTACTGCTATGCCAGGGGAACCAGCTGGACTGTGGAATAGAAGTCTCATACTGGATTTTCCCAAGGACATTTTATTTAAAGAAACAAACAGAAATAAGCAGGGAAAAAAAAAAAGAAAAAAACAAAACAATAAAAATGTTTACAGCATGAGGTGGAAAATGTATTTGCCCTTGCTGCTGGAATCACCTACCCTCACATTTAAACCTACTGTTTTTGAAGATACATGATTTATTCTGACACAAAATTCCTAAGACCTGCAGCAGTTTGAGTTGCTCCCATTAGCACATGAAACACTAAAAGTCTCAATGTTATACAGCAGGTGATTCTTAACTGTAGTTCATTGCATTTCATTCCTTTTATAAAGATCTAAGTCACAAAATCACTTGAAAAAAAAAACAACCAATCAACTGGAAAAAAAAAAGCCACCCTAAAACACCCCCAAAAGCCCCAGCTGTTAGAAGAGGGTACTGCAATTTATTTCCTTGTAAAAGCTTTCCAGTAGTTAAAACTGTCTTTTTTTTAATGCCTCTGAGCTACAGTATGTAAAAGTCAGTCCTACTAAGATATAATGAGAAGTGTAGGATAATTCTAATGCTGTTTTACAACTGATGAAATCTGCTTCAGATCTGTCTACCACCTGATTACCATGGAAACCATTGCTGGCCAACAGAGTAATTCTGATCAAAAGGAATTATTATTAACCTTCCCAATCAAGTCTGCATGGAGATTTGGACAGCTTATGTTAAAGTTTCTGGTGCAGGCTGAAAGTCTCAGTAAGGGTAAATATTAATTCTTAGGGTGTTAGAGAGCAAGAATGTTTTGTTATGAGACAAGTACAACTGACTGTCCAAAAATCAGATACTTGCAGATTGCAATATCAACTGTGCAGCTTTCAGGAACTGAACATAAATAAAGGTAGTTTTCTAGATGGTAAACAGCTACAAGAAAAGCTGACATGAGAAAATTAACTTTTATGTTTCAGGGATAGTCAAATGCTAGTTTAAAACCTAGTGCTGTAAGTAAAAAGTAGTAAGAATGTTGTACATATGTGAGTGTTTAGACAGGTAAATAGCTATTTACCAAAATATACTCAGAAAAAATGATTTTTTAAATTCTTTTTTAAAAAAAAAACGTTTGATATACAGATTCAATAGGCACGTCTTGTAATAAACATAGAAATCTAAATATTTTAGAGAGGTTTGAGAAGAGGTCATAGAAACCTATATCAAACTTCTGCTAATCAAACATTTCTTGGCAAAAAGAGGCCACCATTTTCCCTGTGGATTCTTTATGAAGAGGAATTCCTTATCTCTTGAAACAGGTGAAAATTGAAAAGTTTTTCAGTTTGCAAACTGATTTTTATACCAGACACCAATGCCACCAAAACCATGATACTTACACATTAAAACTGTACTATTCCAATTTTCCCATGGTTCATATTTCAGGAAGGCTAAAAAGAAAGGATACAAAAAGCCAGCAAAATTGGGGTAAGGAAACAACACATGAGGAATCTATATGGAAATTAATTGTAATAATTTTGTTCTTCTTTATGTAGAAAAAAAGTATTTTTACCATTTTATCAGTAAATAACTGTTACTTGACCTCTTTCCTCTCTGCTTTAATGAAGTACAGACAATTAGACACTTAGTTTCTGGTGAACTTAGTTACAATGAAATGCACAGATATTTAGCGATTGTTTTTCTCAGTCAAGTTATTCTTCCAGGCTTTTTCTGTAGACAATGGAGGTAGGTACCTTCAGACAATGGTTTAGCTTCATCTTAAAATGGTGTTATTCACCTAAATTTCAAGTGACTTTTTATTTCCTTGAACTGTGTTAACCAGTTGAACTGGTATGTTCAACTTGCTTTTAGAAGACTAACCTAGGTGAATGAAACTTGCACTTGAGGATCTTCACAAATGACCAAGTGACTTGGTGGTTAACTGCTTGTTGTCTTTGTCCATCATTGCCCTGGTGGCATTTAAAGAAGCATAGGCCACACTGGCTGAAATATTCAACTGCTTATCGTTTTCTCTGTAGGACAGATTAGAAGATTAATATCAGGCTGAGAAAGCAAGCTGTTGGGAATGGCAGAGAATGGATCACTGTTAACATAGCCTCTTGCTAAATCCAGGCTAACAGGAGGGTTGTTTTGGGGTTTTGCTTTTTGCTTTTGTGTGTGTATTTGTGTGTGTGTGTGTGACCAGATGAATATTGACTCTAAGGACATAGTTATTTTCCTGGATTTTTTATAAACAAAACATGAAGAAGGAAACATTTTGCCTAGTCTAATGATTTGGAAGATGAGAGGAAGTACTGATACATTGGAAGCCAAAAACATGGAGGGACTCTGGAACTCGTAATTGTACTTTATAATATCAGACTCTCAGTCTCCCAATGGGAAATAAAACAGGACTTCTTTCTTATTGTCTTCACCCTTGGTGGCCAATTAAGAGCCTTTTTGGTTCCAGCTGAAGAACTGGCTCATCTACTGTTTTGGCCACAATGTGGTGAGGAATGTAATGAAAGTTAAATTTAAATTAGAGTTCAGCACCTGTGGCTGACTTGGCTCTGTGTTCACATTTGACACTAAGCCAAGGCAGAGCCAGAGTGAAAATATTCTCATGTTGTTTCTTGGCAGTCAAAGTCATCTTAAATATCAGTTAAAATATTTATCATTTCTCATTTATATAGTTAAATCTAGTGCTTTGACTTCTATCTTGCTCAAAAGGGCAAACTAGGACCTTGGCGTGTTTCTGTTATTGCAGTTTTGGCTGAAGGAGTTCTGCAGTTTGAAGGTAAATGTACTTTCTAAATAGCAAAGATGAATCCATACTAGTTATTGAGCTCTTATTTTGAGCCTCACTGTTGGATCTCCCATTTGAATGGCTGTTGTGGTTTAAGCCCAGCCAGCAACTAAGCATCACATGGCTACCCACTCAGTCACCCCTAGTGGAACGGGGGAGAGAATCAGAAAAATGAGAAAACTCATGGGTTGAGATAAATGCAGTTTAAAAAGTAACCAAAAGCTTACCTACACAAGCAAAGCAAGACAAGGAATTCATTCACCACTGCCCATGGGCAGGCAGGTATTCAGCCATGCTCAGGAAAACAGGGCTCCATCACGCCTAACAGTTACTTGGGAAGACAAATGCCATCACTCTGAACATCCCCCCTTCCTTCTTCTTCCCCCAACTTTATAGGCAGAGCATGACACCATATGGTATGGAATAACCCTTTGGTCAGTTGGGGTCAGCTGTCCCTGCTGTATCCCCTCCCAACTTCTTGTGCCCGCCCCCCCCCCCCCCCCCCCCCCAGCAATAACCAAACCATCCCTCTATTAGTAACACTGTTTCCAGCACAAATCCAAAATGTAGCCCCATACCAGCTGCTAGGAGGAAAATTAACTCTATCCCAGTCAAAAGCAGCACAATGGGAAGTTATTTTTCTAGTCTGTGAAGTCTTTCAAGATTTTTAGAATTTTGTGGTCTGCATTTAATAAAACTAAGACTTTTGAATCTCTTCAAGAAGAAAGCGAGACCTATTGACCTCTAGACTAGCCGTTTCTCTGAGGACTACTACACTTTTGGAGAACAAGTAATACTTGTTTATCAAAATTGTCATGAATGAAGCCAAGCAGACACTAGGAGCTGGCTCGCTAGAGGAAGTAAAACAAATCTTGGTTCTTTTGGGTTGGTTTCTCTCAATCTCATCGTGGTTGTCCCTCTGAAGTTTTTATTAAATAGGCAGTGGAACAGGATCTTTATTTTTATCAGCAGTGAGTACTCTAAATTGTTCATTTTATGCAAGTCAATATGCCAAAACCATGAAGTGGGTACACTTAGAGAGCAAAAAAGGGATGGTATTTATCTTACAGGCAACATCTATGTCTAAGCTACCTATCTAGACTGATTACAGACTACAGAAGAAAAAGGTAATTTTAGGCATAATTTATCTTATCCTAAAGCAGTTATCTAAGAGGTCAAATAAATTTCATGCTAACAGCATCTGTTTCTCTCCATTGATTATAAAGGAAACTAGGCTGGTTAGCTCTGTTGCCTACAGTTTAGTTTTGTTTCAAGTAGATAAGATTAATTGCACCCCTGTTGTCTCTGTGGTCTACAGACCATGGTCTTTGACTGTTCATCTGGAAACAGATGGGGAGACTCAACCCCCTTGGAAAGATGTAACAGGACCACATGATGATACTGACACTTTACAGAGAGATTAGATTAGCAGTAGAAAATGTCTGGGATAGCCTGAGCAAGGTGTGGTACTGAAGGCACATGTTCAGATTACACACTCAGGAAAACAGAGTAGCTATCATTTTATTTTAGTGAAATACATGTCATTATTGAAAAAGTTTCTGAAGCTAAAGGTATGCCATTTAATTAGTTACTTCTGAGCTCATATTTTCTTAACAAATTTGTGTATATACAAGGCCTATTAAAAATAGAGGGGTTTTTTATTGTTTCCAGACCTCTTACTGCTTTCAGTTTTAAAGATGATTACATTACAGAAATGGTATGCGAGCAGTAATAGACTTATACACTACTGTCCTTTGATAGTACCAAAGTAAACCACTGATAGTAATAGAATACAAGCATATAACTATTTATGAATGTATCTGTTCAGCCACATAATATGTACGTAAATGCATACTTACGCAGGTATAGGTGTATATTTGCATGTCTGTTATCTTTCCTTCTTAGAGATGGGAGCTATAGTACTAGTCACGACAAATGTTCTCAGATGATAGTAGAAAGATTACAGGTTACATGCTGATTTTTCATGATCATATTTTAATCTTCATCTCAATCTCTTTCTAAATGTGTCTCTACCAATATGTATTGGGAAGTTGCTTATTTCTCTTTGGGTTTTGGGGGTCATTTTTTGGTTGTTTATTGGAGGCTTTGGTGGGTGATTTTGTATTGTTTTTTAATCCATTGATTTCCAGGTTACAGCTAAGGAATAATGTATAGTATCTGTTGCATCCCGTGCTTCAAGGCATTTTTCTTAGGAAAATAAATGTTAAACCCAAAATTAACAAACCCCATCTAACTGGAGGAAACAAAGGCACCATAAGCTTATTTAAATACCAAATTTGGGGCACTATAATGTAAGTCATGCCTAAAATAAGTGTTGAGGCACAGTTCTGCTTTCATTCATATGCAAATATTATGTATTTGAAACAGAGGGAATCATAGATGGCTTATTACCCATTTAAGATTTATCCTTCTTATTATAGCTACAGTCCAGAGGGTGGAATGTTGTAAAGCTCTGTTAACACAGCTGACTAAAAAAAGAAGTAGATTTAGAACTAGAACTTCAGATAACGGGTCACTGCCACAGTTTTCAAAACTGCAGTTCAATCTGCAACACTATACCTCTGTTATAGCTTCTGCTGAAGAAATAACTGCAGTGAAATTTTGCCTCTAGAAAAAGGAAGTGCAATTCTTGCTATTCAGGAGTAGAGAGCTGAGACCACACTGTGCTTTAGAAAATCATAGCTGTCATTGTTTTCTACCCTTGCTCCTAAAGGAAAGTAAATGATGCCAGTTGTGGATATCTGACTCATTGCTTCTTTTTGCACCAACTCCACTGTGCTAGCCGTTCCAGGGTGACAGCTGAGTAAAAGCCCTGACTGTGCCTCCATCCATTCATTGCCTCCTGTTCCAAATTTTCAGGAAAATGTTGCAAACAGTAAAGATAGCTCTTATAAATGCCTTTGTGTTCATTTTACACTTTTCTGGTCTGCATGCTAACGCAGATCAGTCTTGTCTGCAGGTTCAAAAGATGATACAGATGAATACAGGCATAGGTAGAGGGGTACTTGTGCTAAGCTTATGCTTGGCTACATAAATTTGATATACACACTAAGTGTGATAGACTAGTCTATAGATAGTTTTTCTGTGGACACATGATTGTTAAATACCTAAGGTATGAAATGTTAAGAAGGAAAAGAGAAAAGAAAAAAAAAAGGGGGAATTGTAGAGGAATGAAGCTGGGATAATTAGCATTGATAATATACAGCTGTGGCTTGTTCTGTTAAGTGGTTAAATAGCCAATGAATAGAAAACAGGAATGAAGGGAGACCTGGATGAGGAGATACAAGGAGAAGGCAGCAGAGGTGAAAAGCAGAGGGACTGGCTGGAAAAGTATGAAGAAATGGTATGAACAGTAGATGGACCTTTGAGACCTTGTGGGGGATTGGTGGCCATGCTGGGGCAAGGCGTGCTAACCACTTACTGAAGTTAACTTGATATGTGATGGTGAAAGACCTTGTTGCAGCTTGATAGTTTTGAGAGTGCTGCAACAGGTGTGCTGTCCTCTGTGAAATTTCTGTTGGCTAAGGGAACACATTTTATGAAGCACCAGGAATGTACTGATTGTTTAATAAGTATTTGAACTGTCTAGTCAAAATAAAGCCAGTTATTAGTCAAATTATGGTGCTGCTAACACCTATACACAGATTTATTAGTATACTGCTAATTCCCAGGAACAAAACAGCAAGCTCTGATGCATACAGACTTTCTCATATACATCTGTTTTTGCTAATGTTATGATCACCCTTTCAGTGCTCTGCTGGATCCCGAGGTAAATGGCACCACATTCCCTCAAGGAGAGTGGGAATCCATTTGCATTACAGAATGACATAATACATCCTGCATATTCAGTTATGAGAAGTCCTTCTTTGGCAATTTCCCCTCAACTTTCTTAATGAGTAGAGATGTATTCGTGTGAGGAAACTTTGCAGCTTCTATCTTTTAAAAAAATGTTATTTCATTTTAAATTTGTGTTAATTCAGTTTGGAATATTTTTCTTATCCAAATGAATAAACCACAGCCGTAAAGCCATTGTCTATATCCTTTGTTAGCGATTGCATCTGGTCAAACATATTCCTTATTTAAGATACCACGCTAGTATAATATGGTAGTCGGTTATCAGAGAGCAACCAGCTGGAAATACAGGAAAAGTACTGAGGACATCATCACCCCTTGATGCAGTAGTCATACATCAATGGATGTATTCCAGGAACTCGAGTTATTACAGTGGCTGCACTGTGAAGAGAGAATGCTAAGACTGCCTTTCCTTTGACTGTTAAAAATGTAATGATCTATCATCATATTGATGATATGAGGGAAGTATTGCCAGTAGAAATGCTTTCTGTGATCTAGTGTAATAAAATATTAGCCTGTATACTTAGGAAGTTACTTAAACAGTGAGACTTTTTTGTTGTATCTTTGGCCTGCCTTTTGTCTTAATGGTTTCATTTAAATTAATATGATATGAAAGGTACTTGACAGTATATGATCTGAGGGCTTTACTGTACTAGTGAAACAGGAAGAAACTAATCTCATGAAAGTTGTTAATAAGTCTTAAAGTATTATCAGCGTTTTAACATGTTATTCACTTTTGTATGCTATTAAAGAGAGGGGAGTTGGGTAATGTGATAAGAAACCAATTAATACAATACAGAAGCAAGTATATGATAAGACCTTTGTTCAGAATATTGCTGGCTTTGATAAAATCTCCCACACAGTCATTCAATAGCTTCTTCATTGCAACTGTGATAGTTTTTTTTTAATGTTCACTATAGAAGAATATAGGGATTTGTTGCTCTTTTTTGCAACTTCTAGCATTATCAGCGATAAAGTAACAATTTGGAAAATATTAGATTACCTCTTTCTCTTACAACATTTCAATCACCAGCCCATACCTAAAACTCATGGGTAACTGACACTTTTTAATTGTATCTGAAAAATTCAGTTCTAGTGTTGTTTCCCCCATTATTTTTTGTGTGACCGGTTGGAACGTTACAGTTACCGTGCCCTTAAGACAGAAATATTTTATAATTTAACCTGGAGTGAAAAAGTGTCTGATCATATGCTTCTCTTATGAACCTCATGACAGTCTTGTTTTTGAGAGATGTGGAGATCAAGTGGTTTAAATAATATGCATATTTATAAGCACTGACTATGCTTCAGTAAACATATGAACTTGAATGCATACTTTAAATGTAAGTCCTAAAAAATCTTATGTACTGCTAGATGTTTTTAAGTTCATGCTCAGCAGCCTATACTTTGCCAAATACTTAATCCATAAATTTGATCAAAGATAATCAAATATGTTTATTTTTTATTAGTGCTGTTATCCTGTGCAATATGCTGTTTCAGTGATTTTCAAATACATCTTTAATACACCTATTAGAGTTTAATAGTGTTGAAATTTAAGAGATTAGGTCAGTAGGCTTTATTTATTTTTCAGGCTCTTTCATGTGCTGCTACTTAACATTTTATTATACATAACAGTTAATTTCTCCTTCTGGTACTGTTTTCTTCATATATTGTTAAGTCATATTGGAGTCCTGTATCTTCAAAACATGCAATAAATTCTACTTTGAAGAAATGCTGAAACTATTTTGACAGATATTTGTCATTTTGGATTCTGATTTGCCTGGGATCTCCAGAAGTTTGTCAAATTCTGTCACTGTAAAACTATAATATGTTAGACAATGTATATTTACATTTCTGATTTTTTTCCTGTCTCATAACACAGATAGGCATGCCATTAAAAAGAAATTGAGAGTGGAAAGTCAAAGGTAATGAAAGAAAGTGAAAATTACTCTTTCCATACACAAAGTGCGTTTCCTTTAATTTTTTCCTGATTATAAGTTTGGCACCCTGTGCTGGAAGACAGTAGGACTAACAGATGCTGCCTTCTAAAACATGTTCAAATATGTTCTCAGCTTGAATTCAGAAGACACAGCTGACTATTTTAAATCTGGGGGGAAAAGATGAATGCAAGAGTGGGTGACAGCAGTTGAAGGAAGCTAATCATAATTTTATTTAACAATTTTTTTAAATGGGTTTCTAAAAGGAAGTTGTTAAACACTCATTTGTTTTTGAGAGTAAAGAATTAACGCCTCCACCAATGTATTTCTTCTCTTACTTCCCCTTTCCCCACAAATGAGATGAAGTTGCCCTTTTTCAAATAGATGTTGAACTCAAGGAGCCTTGAGATTAAAGCATTGCTATCTGTATTTTAATTCTATTTTAATTACACTACCTTAAATATTTTCTTTTAAATTGTTCTTTTGTGATTTGCATTTTCAGTTCACTAGGTTCTCTTCTAAACATGACTGAGCTTGTAATTGTTTGAGGCACAAATAATAAAAGCTAATTTGTTGACATTCCCTGAAACACCAAGGAATCCAGCCGAGACTTAATGGATTTCTCTATCTCTTCCTTAAGAGGCAGTTTCTAGTTTAATTCCTTCTCTGGCAAAGTATGTTTCACTGATGCGTAAATTCAGGGATCTAAAGGTTATGAATATAGCTCTTTACTGTCCTATTTATTAATCTAGGGTCATAAAAGCTCAGCCTGAGATACTGATCTCTTTTTAATCTTTAAGACAAAAATAGAGAATACAGTAAACAGAATTAATTTATTTCTCTGTGTAAATTGCAAACACATTCAGTAGTGTTATTTAGTACTTCTAAAAATTTAATAGATACTACAAGTGGGGCCTCTCAAGTAGTCAAAATACCTAACTGTTGTCATATTAAATCTGCAAAATGTGAAAAGCTAATCTAAATTAAATTATTCCTCTGGATCTTCTGAATAACTATCTTTCTGAGCTTGTTGTCCTCTATATTCTTTTTAGAGAAATGTTTCCTTGGTAAATGCATACATTATTTAAATTACAGGCTGCTTAATAGTATTATTCAACAACATAATTGCTAGCTCTGATTGCTATAATGATATTTCTCCTGGATTGGCTCAAAGACATTCTTTATTTCAGTTGTTTCATAATGCTCTAAATTCCTAAGCATGAAGTGGATTATAAAAAAAATAATAATTAAGGTAACTAGTTCGGACTGATAAAACTGCAAGAGAAAATGATGTCTTAGTGACTGATAGTTGAATACTTTCAGTCACTGACACTGTAACTATCACTTGATTTTGTGATTCCTAGGAAATGTATAGGTTTATATTTAAAAATACAGGTTTATATTAAAAATAGTTTTATATAAAATTTTGTAATTATTACTTTTACCCATTAATGCTCCTCTGTCATATCTTCATGTAAAAAGTAATAGTCAAGAATGTTCTGGATAGAAACCAGGAATTTGATATTTCTAAAGGAAGAAGCTTAGGTTTATCTATCTTAAACCTACAAAGGGCAGGAGTGCTGAAATCAAGTAAGGAATGGGGATGTTTCATACAATTTTCTGTCCCATGTTGCTGCTCCAGCTGAACTCAGGAAAAAATTTTGAGGGGCAAAGCCAAGGACGACAATTTCTAGGAAATGGAAACACCTGAAGGTACATGCATACAGGAATAACACTAAGTACTTTCAGTTTAGTACCCACATCTGAGACAGATGTCAAAGTTCCCATTACAGTCAGTGGAGATCTCACCACAGTAAGTAAGCACCTAAGGCTTGATTTAGCTGCTCGCACAAATGTGCGTATCACATATGACAGAAATCTGTGTCAGTCAGTCATGTAAGACAGCTCTGCCAGCTTTGATGGAAACTTTCTTGATGAATTCCACTAAAATAAAATTTTAAAAATCATATTTTGTGACTTTATTAATTGCTTAATGTTCTTCTGCTTGGCAATAGTAAATTTCCACGCTGGCATAAAGACTTTGGCTTTTATGTCCATAATTTATCCTCTTGGTTCCCATGTAAGTGCCCTACAAAGCTAAAAGTTAATTTAATCCTTCTTTAATTGCATGTTAATTTCATGTAACTTTTACATGAACGTAACTGAAAAGCAAGATAATCTGACCTATTTTTTTATAAATAAAGAACTGCAGATGCAAATAAACCCAATCTAATGCTGAAATTCTCCTTGTATTAATGAATTAAGCTTCTAATCTATGATTATAGATTTAGCTTGCCATTTAAAACTATGGTAATTATAGGTTAGCTTTTTTATTTAGTTCATAATCTAATTTTCATTTAATAAAAGTATTATTTAGAATATATAGTGCTTTGTCTTTATTCCTGTGTGACAGCTATCAATGTAAGTTTATAATTTATGTAGTACAACCAGAGAACACTCACAATAAGTATATAATTCTGTATATAGTTTAGAGCCATCATAGCAGGCATGATTGCTAAGATTAAAATATTAGACTGTAGTTCTTTCAGTAATTAATTAATCTGTAAAAATTTAACCCAAAATTTTATTCTTGCTACAGTTGGCCTGTGTCTACAGGGGTTTCCTTTGCCTCCCCACCTCCAAGGACCCAGCAAAAAGAACTGAGGTTGAGTTTGAATTCAGCTGTTTTAAAATCTGAATGTTGAGGAAAAATTTGTAAAATACAGTTTTGAAACCCCTGTTTAAAATGGAAGCTATGTTGATGTTAAAGTGAAATATCCAATAATGTGTTCTGCTTTAAATTATATTGCCTGTTATTAAGTTTTAATGTTATGTATGTGTACTGGACCTGGCTAGGATAGAGTTAATTTTCTTTGTAGTGGTTCATATGGTGCTGTGTTTTGGATTTCTGACCAAAGCAATACAGATAAGAGACTAATACTCTAGCTTTTGCTTAGTAGTGTTTACACAGCATCAAAGCCACGTCTGCTTCTCTCTCTGCTCCCCTAGTGAATACATGGCAGGGGTGCATGATAGGTTGGTAGTTGACACAACTGTGCACAGAACCTGAACTAACCAAAGAGATACTCCATACCATGTAACGTCATGCTCAGCAATAAAAGGGACGAGAGGACGTTTTAGGAGTGTTAGCTGTCTTTTGCTTGGGAATTGGCTGGGTGTCTGTCGACCCTTGAGGGGTGGTAAGTGATTTCCTTTGCATTTACTTGTTTTTGGTTTGGTTTTTTGGTTTTTCTTGTTCTCTCTTCCTCCACTTCTTAAAGAATTCCTTCTGAAATCTTCTTTCACATATTAATATTTTGTCTTATCTTGACCCCAAGCTTTCTTGCTTTTGTTCTTCCTTTCCTCTTCCCCCGTTCCACTGAGAGTGGGACAGGAGGAGGTGAGCGAGCAGGTGTGTGGTGCTTAGTTGCCCACCAGGGTTAATCCACAATAGTAAGACACTTTTTTTTTTTTTCTTGTTCCAAGACAAAAAAGTTCATGGGTATGTATTGCTGTCTAGTCAGATCACCATAATTAAAAGAAGGGAATAAATACAATATTTATTAATTCCTTTATGGCTTTTACAGTGAATGGAAAAAACCCCAAAACTGTCCAACTCATCTTGTGATCAGTTTTCTAAAGAACATTTGAAACACTACTTTGATTAAATCATGGAAAACATAAACTACACTGAATTATGCATATTTGCTCTAATCATTATAAGCACTTCTGAAACCAAACATGTGAGATGTGTGTGAGGGACAAGTCACACTAGCTCTGTGATTGACTTTTAAGTGGAATTATGGGGAATGGTAACTGTAAAATACTTGGAGTGGGTTCCTTACCAATCTGGCAAAAGAAACCACACATAAGCGATATTCCAAAGTCTAGACAGTTCCACGATGCCGTGAACTTTTGTCGTCTTGTTCCTGGTTATCGTTTTGCCCTGTATCTGTTTCATTATTCTTCCTCTCCTTCCCCTTCTAAGCCTCTTTATGCTTCCTTTCTACCCAAACTGTTTATTTAATTTTGCAGCCGTACCTTACCATTTTCTCATCACTGCAACAAATTGTTTGTTGCAATGAATGAAAAGACCTTTTTGAGATTTGAACCTTTCACATGTTTAATACAGTGGAGATGCAGTAACCACATGTCCCTTGAACTATTAAGTTGATAGGAAAACTGATGGACAAGATACTCTTTCAGCTGGTGTCCTTGTGCACTGTAATCTCTTTGGTGTACATCTGTCCACATTGCTGAACACTGTGAATAACATTTTCAGTACTGCTTTTCTCCAGTGGTAGTAGGGGCTGTACGCATATTGGAGCAAATATCAGGCAACACAAAGCAGAGAAGAGATGATAGAAGTCAGTTTGATCTCCTTATATTGAAAGCAAAAAACATGCTTTAGAATATCTACTATATGCAGTAGCAATTTTCCTCTGGGAGCTGTTAAAAAAAACCCACATGCTAAATTACTGAGTCTAGTCACCAATCCTAACTCACTTTCTAAGTACACATTCATTGTAAGGTAAGCCCCCATGAAATGGAAATAAGAACACTTAGTAAACTTACTTTTAAATAGCATTTTTAATTTCACATAATTATCAGTCTAAATTCACAAGTTTACTATATCCAGCATACATTACTTATTTTCAGTATCTAGGTGCCATATGGTTTTGTTAGCACTTATTTTATTAACATTTCTAAAATATATTTAGGAAAACAGATTGTGACAAATGCTTGATATGACACATGGGTTAATGCTTTATGCCTGTAATGAAGGATCACATAAAGACACAAACACTGCAAATGCATGTAAGATTAAAGAGTAGGACAATTGTTTGCGTCCTCAACAGAAAGGGTGTAAAGACTATGAATTTTGCTTTAGTAAGCAGTATTTTATATAATGACTACTAGAGCATAAGGTTTGGGGACAGTTATTTCCCAAGTCTTCCCAAATTACCTTGTTGTTGAGAAGTGATCATACTTTAATATTTGAGAGGAGTAAAAATAGGTTCTTGCTATATTCTGGACCATGCACAGTAAGAAAAGTAGTAAAGAAAATGTTGCTTTGAAGGCAGTGTGTATGCCACATTTAGCAGAAAGAAAGCAAACCTCACCTATCCTCTTTGCAAAAAATCCCCAAACATGGTAGTCTTCAATGATCCTAGCTATATTGTGCTGTTAGTTATTAGCTGCTGCTATCAGACTTGGTCTCTCTGGAGCCTGTAAACAAGCTTTGCTCTCATACCAACACCACACATTTACAGTGCAGGCAGTTGCGTTACCCTTGCTGTTATGTGATAATGGCTTGGCATATGGACACATTCATTTGATCTGTATTCGATGTCTTTTTCTACCACTATAACCAAGAAAATGCATTTGAAATTACACTTTCTTTCTGCAAAAAGGCACAGTACTTAAATGCTGGTTAGATTTGTTTAATAGCTTATCAGACATAATAGACTTACTTGTTACTAGGAGCATAAATTCATAATGTTACACAATCTGTTTTTTGTTTAAACCTATCATTTTAATCTCTGTACTTGTGGGAACTGATGTCCGTGAAATTTAATGATCTTGCTAGTGTCAAACGAATTTTACAATTTGCTTCTTTTAAATAAGGAATTCACACAAGATATTCAGGACTTCAGTGGATTCAGATTTCCCTTCTCTTTGTTTAATTTAAAAGATTATTGCTTAAATAATGGTGGTTCTTCAAATTTTTATTCGTAAATGCAGAAAATGGCTTTCTTCTTATTGGTGGCTCCTTAATAGTTTCTGCTTCCATGGCCATTCTTGGCCACATCTCTCAAAAGCATTTGAAAAAATGAAAATGAAATTTTACCAAAGACAGTAACTTCATAAGAAAAAGTCATGCTCAAAAAAGTTACTTTTGAGCCATGAAATTTGTGGTTAACATCAATCTAGCTGTTGATGACAAATATTTCAACTCTTATGCATGAAAAGTCGGTGTAAAATTAATCTCAGTGGTATTTAAACAAGATGCTAAAAATATAACAGTTAATTCTTGAGACGTTCAAAACATAAACAGATGAACATTGAAATTAATAGTGTCTCCCATCATTGGTATTTTTTAGACCTGCATTACAATGAAAATATGAAACCTAGGGGCATATGAGCTGTATGTGTGGTGTTACTTGTGCAATAATAATACTAAGAACCATCAGACTGGGCAGATACTGATAAAGGCAGATACATCATTACAACTAATGATTTATCTAGCCTTTTCTGTAGCATCTGCAATGACGCTGCCTTGACCAAATGCCCTTAAGGAGCTTATTTCTGCATTCAATTGATCTTAAAGTTAAGGCCTTTTTCTTGTTTACTGCCACCACTTTCCTGTTCTTTGCTTTTGGTCAATGCCCCCTGTCCTTGCCATTTTCTAGACTAAATAAACCCCTTTTTTCTTTTATGTATTATTACCCTGAAGGTATTTGAAGAGACTGATCATCTCCCTAGAGTTTCCAGTTTGATAGATGTCTCTAGATCATTTAGTGTACCTTTGTATGGTTTATTTTCTGGTTGTGTTTCATTTTGGCTATCCATCCTTGTATTCCTTTAGTTTGTTCTGTGCGACTCCTTATCTGTGAGAAACAGTGCTGCAGATACTGAGCAACAGGCACATGATCAGGTGCATCCTCCCTGCCTAGAGCAAAGCAGTAAAAGTTCTGTCAATGTTGAATGTGGTGGCTGTCCTGGGGGTGCTGGTATCAGATACGAATCCATGGGGTATGCCACATAGTGCAGTCCACAGTAAAGGGAGAGGCACAAACCCAAGTAACACTTAAGGCTTCATTTGACTTTGGGAATTTTTTTTTGTGAGCTTTGCCATGTTCAACACCAATGGATGAAAGCTATCCCATAGGTGGCACAGAGTTACTGAGGAACAGCAAGGGAAAGAGTTACTTAAGATGCTCATACTACGAAAGGCCAGTCAGTTTTTATTTGCAGAATCAGACTGGTTTCAGACATTTTAAACTCTGTAAGCTTTCATCTTTTTTAATTCTGTCATGGTACTTTTCCATTACAGCTAACCACATGTCTAATTGTACACATACACTTAGGAAAAGTCAGGGTAATAATTTTTACCTGAACTGCTTCTGAGGGTATAAATTTGGGTCTCTTTGCAGCATGTCACGTTTGAGTATTCCTTCAGTGATGAGTCTTTTGCTGCTCCTAAAGCTAGTGGGCCTGGAGAAACTAGGCCTGATATACTTTATGCCCCCTTCAGCTGATAGCTTTATAGGTGCCTTGAGGATGAGCTAGGTAAGTTTACACTGTCATTCTGTTATATGTATGTGCTTATAGATGTACTCTCCTCATGTACCATTGGAATATAGACAGTGGTGAAATTACCTCCAACGTCTTACAAATCTTAGCTGCAGTGCAATAAAGTAGACCTTGTTTTATATGTGCTTTTTTCGTTTCATTTTGTTTTCTTTCTCTAAGTGCATGCAGCTGAGATATTGACTACAATGATGTTGAGTACAAGCATGAATATTTACATCTAAACAGAAAATAATCTCCAGAATTTCAAGGGAGAGTTAAGACTTTCATGGTAGTGTTACAAAGAGAGCAGGTAGCAGTAATCTGGTTCAGCTGCCACACTTTCTAGTGCTGCTTTCACCATCGATTCATTTTTAGCAGTTGTCTGCACCTGCACCCACCCCAAGGGGCTGATCTCATGCCAAGCAGCGCAGGATGGCTTATGTGCAGAGCATCACTCAGGGCTGCCCCCTCTCAGACCAGACTCACTCCATCAGTGCTACATAGCGCACAGCCCTGGCTCTGTGTAATGGCTCTATCACCCTAAGACAAAGCAATCATTTCTTGTGTGCTTTCTCAGTGTAGGGTGTCTGAAATACTACAAAGGCTGTGCTGCAGTCTCAGCATGAGAATTTTAAAGCATGAAAGAGGATGTAAGGGTGGCCTTTCCTTTGATGTGGCCTGAGGACCGACAGGAATGCTTGCAGGTGCACAACCTGTTTTAAGTGTGTTAGAGGACTGCGTATCTGATGAAGCTGTGTTTGTACAAATGACCCCTGATCCCTGGAGCAAGCTGTCCTCAGAACTGTACGCAGGTTTTCTTTTGGAAACAACTCTTTTACTCTAGTAAGTTATGAATGAACTGAGATTCGTGTAGCAATGGAAATTAGGGAATGAGTACGTGGGAATAAACTGGGCAACAAAGATATTTAGCTTACATAAAGGTATTTCATGAGTATGGTTTAAGTTATTTCTTCACTCCTTTTCTCTCATAAAATTGTATTCCATAGTTTTCTCATTTGGAGATTAGTTGCAGAATATGATTTCACATGTGTCAAACTGTTTTACCTTGCAGATAAGGCAACAATGCATTTTGCTTTGGCTGTCTCTGAGCAGTGGTATTTAATGATCAGACAGTCTTGTTCAAATTAAGTATCAATTACTTTAACAGTAGCTACAAAAATCCAGAGAAGAATATATTTTAAACAAAAAAATCATCTATGTGTGGGTGTGCCTCATTCAACATTTATTACCCCTTATGGCAGCTCAGGCAATTTAAGGTATGTTTCTTCCTACCCAGAGTGTCAGCCTAGTTCTTCTAAAGAATGTCCATTCTCTACAGAAAAAACATGCATCATTAATCCCACCGCAGTTCTTGCATTTGTATATATTTTTGTATACCATTCCTGTGCAAATTTAAGATCAGTTTGGGAGGTTGGTATTAAGAATTTAGTTGATGATTTCAGCATTGTTCCGTAGCAAATCTTTAGATGTTTATATATTGAATCATTTGTTTCCTTCCTTCTTGTAATCTAATTAACACAGCAGAACTCTAGTGTGTCAGTTTGAATGTTATAATGATCTGTATATATTGTTTATTAATTGTGTTTTATTACCTGCCAAAAGGAATATATGCTGTGATTTCTGGGTTCTTGTTTAGATTGGCTGCTGAGAAATGTCTCAGTTATGTTTTCTGTTTCACTATAAGAACGATACCAAGACTGAAGTGAACCTTTATATTCTTAGAATACTTCTAACTGTGTTTAATTGCACAGTAAATGCTCATCTCTCCTGCCCATTTGTCTAAAGAAACTCTGTAACAAAAATTGTCGGGCATGCTAAAAATGGTGAAAATAACAAAAGCGAAAGATGACGACAGTCATTCCTATGGGAACCAATTTTCCAAGCTCTGTGGGTTCTTCTGGTTCATGAAACATTCACCTGAGGTAAAGGGGCAAGGTCCTGCATCATCAGTTGCTCTGTCCAGTATCACTACAGTGGTGTATCTTGGAAGAAAACTTCATGGACAAACGGAGTGTAAGACTAACTTCCAATTTGAGACTAGCAGAACAGCACTGCACCTTCTTATATGGCTGTATTTTGAAATAGATGCTGAAAATCTGATCTAATGGTCTGTTCTTTTTTTTTGTCTTCAAAGGCTTTGCACCTAGCCATTATGAATTTCATTCTTTACTTCATTGCCCAGTAGTACACAAAGCCATTTTAAAAACCCGTCAGTGTCAGTTCAGTCATAATCTGTTAATTAGGTATAAATTATAGGATGATGTAGAGATACATTCCTCAGAGAAAGGAGCAGTCGGTGATATCGGACGAAGGCTTGCTTATACAGCAGAGAAGGAATACATCCTGGGACTTAATACATTATCTATTTTATTTTTAATATATTTAATGAATATGCTTATTCATGGAAAATTACTAAAAAATCAAAATATTTTGAGTTGTACAGATGTCTGGGAAAATATTGAAAAGGTTGGAAAGGAAAATATTTTTAGGCTCAACATAGCCCAGTTAAAAATGTGCTGTCCTGAGAACTAAATTACAGTTACATTTTTCTTCTACGCTCTTCCATTATTTTTCTTCTGAGTGCCGTCTTTTCTTCTTCCTCATAGCAATTTCTTGCTTTTCCTTCCTGCTAGCTACACAAGTCAAAAGTAATGCCCACTTTGAAGTTTTATATATTGGTTTCAAGATCAACAGATCCAATAAATTAATGAGTAGTATGGATCTACTCTCTTTGACTTATTTCTTAAAGCCATCTTAAGACATAAAAAGAAAGGGTTTGCTTCCTAAATGGAGAGAGTCTGTAAGAACCAAAGAGTTTAAAGATGGTAAGTAATTCTGAACTTTTAAAGTAAACAGCAAAACCTGACATCAGCGAGGGCCAGGTTAGCCCTTCCTTCTTTGTGATGTTTGAACAAAGCATGAAGATAACAAGCCACAGCAAAGCAGGTCTCCCTCCTTGGCTGTATTTGTTACCCATGTACTCCCACACCACAGTTGGGAAATTGCGACTGTAACTGCTACACTTCCTTAGCCATCAAAAATCTGTAGTGGAAATACTGATTCAGCAGCACTTTAACACCTCTGAGTGTGTCTCTCTCTCCCACTGACATGGAATTTTTATAGGTTCTTGTGACTTGGAGTTTGAGCAGATGTGTGGAAAGACAAGAACATCATTACTGAATTCTGAGGGATTTTTCACATCAGTGCATTCTAAACTGCTTAACCAGATGGCTTTTTTTTTCTTGGGGGGGTGGGGGGGGAACCACAAACAAACAAGAAAAGAAGAAGAACATGAAGTGTAAGCAGCGGAAGTCTGTCATACCTAACTTGATACATCTATACTTTCAGCCTATAAAACCAGAGTTTTATATGTACTTCCAAAGAAATTGTAGAGGTTCTACACCCAAGAGGTAAGACAGTACTGTAAGATAAAACAGGGTGGAAGTCATCTCTGGACTAAGTACTTCATGAACTCAGGAGAGTTACATCTGTCCTTATCACAAAGTTTAAACACCAAAGGATATTATAATTACAGAACTGTAAATATATATAGTACTTTAGTTACAAAGAGTAAGTCAAGGTTACCTTCTCCAGTAAAATTTTACTAATTAAGAGACCTAATAATTAAAGTACCTGTTTCTCTTTCAGCTAACTAAAGGCAGCACAAAAATATCCAGTTCCACTGTTCATTCCCTGTCCTAACCTCCTTCACAATCAACTCAGCTTATTGGAAGGAGGAACTCTTTAAAAGGTTTCAAACATTTACAAGATAAAGGGAGATGCACTACATTTGTATATTTAGAATTATCTCGGTTTCTACATGCTTTAATTTGCTTAATTGCAAAATAAATTAAATCGCTAATCCTATCCTGGTATGGCCCTCGATTATTATCCATTATTGACTTTCCAGGTAGGCAGTGGTTAAGTTGCAACAAGAAGTCTGAGGGCAATAGAGAGAGACTTCAGGGCCTTGGGATGACTGGTGAAAGGGTGAGGAGCACAAGCAGTGTTCTCTATCCTTCCAGTTGCAGGGAATGATGAGGAAAGAAACGGGAAGAGCCAGAAGATCAATACCTGGCTGCAGGCCTGGTGCCACCAGCAGAATTTGTATTTTTTTCATTGTGGATTGGTCTACATGATACCAGGCCTGCTGGCAACAGATGGGGTACACCTGTCTCAAAGGGGGGAAAGAATCTTCGCACAGGAGTTAGCAGGGCTCATTGAAAGAGCTTTAAACTAGATTTGAAGGGGGAAAGGGATAAAACCAGGCTCGCTAGAGGTAAGCCTGGGGGCAGCGTGCCAACGTTTGAGGGACTGTGTGCTAGTAAGGTCCTTTGGTCTGCTGTCTCGGTGGAGGCAGGTAACAAAGATAGATGCAGCAGCAAAGACACAAGGTTAGAAACCATGGAAGTGCCTGAGAATGGTCATGTAGGAATTAGGGCGGCTTCCCCCAAAATGTTGGTGGGATCAATAGCCCAACTGAAGTGCGTCTACACCAGTGCACACAGCATGGGCAACAAATGGGAGGAGTTAGAGGCCATTGTGCAGCAGCAAGACTATGACATAGTCGCCATCACAGAAACATGTTGGGATGACTCACATAGCTGGAGTGCTGCCATGGATGGCTATGAACTCTTCAGAAGTGATAGGCAAGGGAGGAGGGGTGGTGGCGTAGCCCTGTATGTTAGGGAGTGTTTTACTTGTCTAGAGCTTGATAATGGCAGTAGAGTGGAGTGTTTATGGGTAAGAATAGAGGGGAAGGCCAACAAGGCAGACAGCATGGCGGGAGACTCTTATAGACCACCCAAACAGGATGAAAAGGCAGCAGAAATATTCTACAAGCAGGTGGGAGAAGTCTCAAGGTCACTAGACCTTGTTCTCATGGGGGGCTTCAACTTAGCAGATGTCTGTTGGAAATACAGTACAGCAGAGACGAAACAGTCTAAGAGGTTCCTGGAGTCTGTGGAAGATAAGTTCATGACACAGCTGGTGAGTGAACCAACTAGGGAAGGCGCCTTGCTGGACCTGTTGTTTGTGAACAGGGGAGGACTTGTGCATGAAATGATGATCGGAGGCTGTCTTGGGCACAGCAATCACAGAATGACAAACTTTTCAATTCTCAGAGAAGTAAGAAGAGGAGTCAGATGAACTGTCACCTTGGACTTCCAGAGGGCCGACTTTGGCTTGTTTAGGAGCCTTGCTGACAGAAGTTCCTTGGGAGATAATTCTGAAGGGCCAAGGAGGCCAGGAAGTCAAAGGAGCCAAGAAGAAAATCTTTCAGGTGCAGGAGCAAGCCGTTCTCATGTGCTGAAAGACCAGACATCAGGGAAGAAGACTAGCCTGGCTGAACAGAGCTTTGGCTGGAGCTCAGGTCAAAAAAGGAGAGTTTGCCACCTTTGGAAAAAGGGGCAGGCAACTCTGGAGGACTATAAGGATGCCACCAGGTTATGCAGGCAGAAAATTAGAAGGGCCAAAGCCCAGCTAGAACTTGGTCTGGCTACTGCTGCAAAAGGCAACTCTAAATACGTTAGCAATAAAAGGAGGGCTAAGGAGAATCTCCACCTTTTAATGGATGCAGGGGGAACCATGGTGACAAAGGATGAGGAAAAGGCTGAGGTACTTCGTTCCTGAGCTGGAGGACAGGGACAGGGAGCAGAATGAAGCCCCCATAATCCAAGGGGAAATGATTAGTGACCTGTTACTTAGGCACTTAGGCACACACAAGTCTATGGGGCTGGATGGGATGGGATCCACTCACCTGAGGGCACTGAGGAAGCTGGCAGAAGTGCTCACCAAGCCACTTCCCATTATTTATCAGCTGTCCTGGTTAACTGGGGAGGTCCCATTTGACTGGAAATTAGCAAATGTGACACCATCTACAAGAAGGGCCAGAAAGAGGATCTGTGGAACTACAGGACCGTCTGTCTGACCGCGATGCCAGGGAAGGTGATGGAGCCGATGATCCGGAGTGCAGTCACGTGGCACATGCAGGACATCCAATGATCAGGCCAAGTCAGCATGGGTTTGTGAAAGGCAGGTCTTGCTTAGCAAACTTGATCTCTTCCTATGGCAAAGTGAGCCACCTAGTGGATGAGGGAAAGGCTACCTAGGCTTCAGTAAAGCCTTTGACACCATTTCCCGTATTCTCCTGGAAAGCCTGGCTGCTTGTTCCTTGGATGAGTGTAGTGTTCACTGGGTAAAACAGTGGCTGTATGGCTGGGCCCAAAGAGTGATGGTGAACAGTGTTAAATCCAGGTGGCCAGTCACAAGTGGTGTTCCCCAGGGCTCAGTATTGGGGCCAGTTCTTTTTAATATCTTTATCAATGATCTGGCAAGGGGATTGAGTGCACCTTCAGTAAGTCTGGAGATGACACCAAGCTGGGTGGGAGTGTTGATCTGTTTGAGGGCAGGAGGCTCTGCAGAGGGATCTGGGCAGCCTCAGGTGTTGGGCCAAAGCCAGCTGTATGAGGTTTGCTAAGTGTCGGTTCCTGCATTTGTCTCATAACCCTGTGCAACGCTACAGGCTTGGGGAAGAGTGGCTGGAAAGCTGCCTGGCAGAACAGGACCTGGGGGTGCTGGCTGATGGCCAGCTGAGCATGAGCCAGCAGTGTGCCCAGGTGGCCAAGGCAGCCAACAGCATCCTGGCTTGTATCCAAAATAGCATGGCCCGCAGGACTAGGGACATGATTGTCTCAGTGGACTCAGCACTGGTGAGGCTGCACCTTGAACACTGTGTTTAGTGTTGGCCCTCTCACTACAAAACAGACATTGAGTTGCTGGAGCGTGTCTAAAGAAGTGCAGCCGAAGAGGGTCCCCCGTGGAGAGTCAGCCAAGTCACGACAATCACACCAACATGGCTACATGCTGTGCTAACTTTATTAAACAAACAGGTCATATTTATAACTTAAACCAACCGCTCACCCGACTTTACACACAGGTGATTGGATAAAAGTTTCTGGTCACGCGGGCGTCTGTGTTGCTGATGGGTGAGCATGCTACAGGCGCCTGATCAGAGTGTGCCGATGAGAGTGTGTTGATTTCACGGTTCCCAGGACTTGCTCTGCACCTGGCTTCTTGTTTGTGCATAGCTTGTTTTCTTTCTCACACTGCTTGTTTCAAGGACAATTTAAAGTTGCTCTGCAGTTTCATCTAACAGGCCTGGGTTGTCCAACCGGGACAATGGTAACATATGTCTTCGGTCTGTTAAAAATTCCTCTACATGCAGCAAAACTGGGGAAGGGTCTAGAGAACAAGTCTTATAAGGAGTATCTGAGGGAACTGGCGTTGTTTAGCCTGGAGGAGACTCAGGGAAGACCTTATTCCTCTCTACAGCTACCTGAATGGAGGTTGTAGCAAGGTGGGTGTTGATCTTCCAAGGAACAAGTGGTAGGATTAGAGGAGACAGCCGCAAGTTGGAAGGGAAGGTTTAGACTGGATAATAAGAAAAATTTCTTCACTGGAAGGGTTGTCAAGCATTGGAACATGCTGCCCAGGGAAGTGGTGGAGTCACCATCTCTGGAGATATTAAAGACATATAGATGTGGCACTTATGGAGATGGTTTAGTGCTAGACTTGGCAGTACTAGGTTAACAGTTGGACTAAAAGCTCCTAAAGGTCTTTTCCAACCTAATTGATTCTATGGCTCTATGATTCTATGAAAACAGTATGTAGTATCATATTGGGTACTAACGTGGGATAGTATTGTTTTGCTTTGCATAGTTGTTTCTTAATGTTGATTAATTTTTACTAGAAATTGAGATATTTACTGTCATGTCATATATTAATTATTTTGCCACATAGAATTTGAACTGAATAATTCAGAAATTATGTGATACTAATGATAAGCAAACTGTTCTAAATGAAGTAAGACTGAACTAAGACCTTTACTAACATTGGCAAATGGAATTGGCTGTTTTGCAATTTAAATAATGGACTTTTTTTGGTGGTGGTGTTTTGGGTTTTTTTAAAACTTATTATTCATGTTGATCTACTTCTTCACTTCAGATTAACACATGTGAGGGGAATCGGATTTACCAAAATCATGTACTGTATACTTCCAAGCATCTGCTTTCATTAGATTTCTGATTATTTTATGGAAAGCTTATTTTACTATGCCTTGTGATTGATGGGATTTTAATTTAGGAATGTTAGGATGTTAACTTTCAGAGCAAACCTTGCTGTCTCTATTTGAGAAGTGCAACAATAATAGCAATTGAATTGGGACTGAATGGTGCCTGGAAAAAACTATAGATTTCTTCTAGTGAGGCTATAAAAATAGACTGTAAAATCTATTTTCTTATATCCAATAAAGCCATGAAGTTAAAAGTGATATAGACTAAAATGCAAAAACAGGATGCCAACTTATAAAATATGTTCAGTGGTGTGCCAATTTATAAACATGTTTGCAGAGATTTTCAGTGATTAACAGTGGCCTATTCACTAATCCCACCTTGGCTATTTTAGGTGTATATTCTGTGTATGTAGCTATCTAAAAGCTTATACCACTGTTTTAATCTGTCTGCAAATTTAGTGTTGAGGGCCCAAATCTTCCATTAGATACACCTGAGCAACTCCCTTGAAGTCAATAAGAGTTAAGTGTGAAAGCATTTGAGGGCTGACCAAGCCTAAGGGCCGTTCGTTGAAATTCTCAAAGAAATTTAAGGTTGGTTGTTCAATTCAATGAGGCTTCAATAGTGTATGAAAATGATAATGTAATGCTAGGCTTAGCAATTATTTTTACTCCATCAGAAACCCTATAGTGAGTATCTGATATTGTTTATAAAGCTGAAACAGAATTTTAAGTAGTTTGTTCTCACCCCTCATACTGCAAGTGTTAACCTGCTGTAAGTTTAAATCATGGCTTTCTGGGAGTTGCCTCTTCTAGCAGTAATAGGATAAACATGAAAATCTGATCCCATGTGTCCTGAAAGACGTCTTTGTGCATACAGTGACTATTGCAGGAGAGAAGTTACTGTATTTTTTTTGTGTATCATATCACTATGGAACAAAGGATGGGAAGGAATACAGCTATTTTTACTCCTACTGTGCAACAAAAGTACTTACTGCAGTTGTCCTTCACTTACACCCTCGCATCACACCCACAGCACACACTCATTGTATAATGCTTTATTGTTTAATCATTCATTTAACAAAGGCTTTAAAGCATGAAGTTTAATTTATCAATTGTGTAGGATTCTCCTCCTCCTCCTCCTTTCTTCTTCTCTAAAATAGGATTTGGTACTTCTTGTGCAGTCATGTGAAGGTAAAGACTGAAGTGTTGTTTTATGTATTTCCTTAGGCTTTCCTCTTACATCAAGATTTTATTACTATTTTTTTCTAAAGAAGGAGAAACACGATCCTTTAAAATGCTCTACAGTGGAATACTGTTATCTCTTTTCCTGTGTAAGGAAGCCAAATTGTGGTGCATAATGATTAATTTCAGTTTCATTGCTCTAAGAGGTATCTAAATGACTGTATTTAGATTAAAACGAAATAAAATGTGAAGTAGGTAAAAAATAGAAGGATAACAATCCAAACATTATCTGAAAAAGTAAAGATATGTATATGCTCTGAATTTCTTCAGGCTCTTGCTTGCTGAGTTTTTGGGGTTTTTAGGTTGCAAGGAAAAGACATCATGTGGCAATATATAGGACTGAGGATAAAAACTGCTGGCCTTGAAGTTTCTCATAGGTTTCTAGCAGAAGAGCAGGTTTGTTAGATAAGCATATAGAACAAAAACTGTGTAAAACATCCTACAGCATGAACTTTGTTCTGGTGCTCTTGCTTTCATTTTATCATCTAAACATGTATTTTTTCTCACAGTCACCTATTGAGAAAAAAAGATCACAGTAGGTCACTTAACAGGTTTGTAAGGTGTTTTTTTTCTTTCCACAAACTATCAACACCTCACTGTATCGTTCAGCATTTCAAACATAAATTTTGTCTTCTGCTGCTATTCTGTTACATTTCTTCTCACACATCCACACTCACTTGCTCTCTCAAGCTCTCAGTTCTCCAGGATTCAGAAGCATCTTACCTAACTTTAGGCATTTATGCAGACCTTAATTTGGCTGAGGAAATACATGACTGTGCCAGGCCCTCTCCACTGCTTAGGAAGGGTAACTGAAGGCCTACTAATTTATTTGTCTGAATTAAGGACCTAAAATTAAGTAGTGATCCAGGTTCAATTGCCCCAAATTTTGTGTTTCTATTTTCTACCCCCCCTTTTTTTATTTACGTTTTATTTTACTGCTGAGTTATATAGTAAATGTATTGTCATAAATAGAGTAGTACTTTTACTAACACTTGTGAACAGCTGGATTCTCTATCACATGTCCACATACAAACAAATACTTTATTTACATACAAGAAGTCCTGCAGCATTGTTCATACCCACATTACTTGGGACTGTGTCCCTCTGGAGCAGACTGGCTCTGTCTGTTCCACACAGCACTGAGCTGTGGGTTTCCTTACAGCTCCAGCTGGCACTCCTGTATGAGGCATTAGTACCAGTTTTGAATATTTTTAACTGATGCAAAGGCTGTATTCAAACCATCAAAGCAATGTTTTTACAGCATGAAACAGAGGATGCACGTTGTGATTCAGGTGTGGATGTATTAGGTTGTAAAGAACACCAAGAATTTTTTAGCCTACCAGTGTTAACCTGCCGGGACAGTGCTGATAGAGAGCAGCACAGGGCGAATGGTTCCAGAACTGCTGTGGTTATGAACATGCTGAATTTTAGGAAGGGTCTCAGACACAAACAGCCCCATGAACTGTGCTGGGATGGAGTCCTGGAGAGAGCTGATTAAAATGCTGCAAACACTTCTACAGTTGCAATGGCTAATGCTCCTGTTTGCTCCCTAGTCTCATTTATTTAACAGTACAGATACACTCGGTGTTTATTTCTTATCTATGTATTCCTATAGCACTACTGCCAGTTGCATCACTGTTGTTAAGGTTGATCCAATCTTTCATTTAACTGACTTTTTTCTACATTCTCTACAAAGATACATCTATAAATATACACACATATAAACCCAGATAAAACTGTGTTTTCAGTGTTTTCAGATATCTTTCAGTGACCTGAAAAAATAGCCTCATATTTAGCATTTAGAACTATATCAACATTTCTTTGCTATAGTTATTTTCTTTTTTCCTTTCATTTAACATTTCTCCCACCAGCTCCGGAAACTTTTGAAGTATTTGCCTGACCCTGGAATATCTTTTTGTACTGTCTCCTGACTTAATTCATCAGGTTTTATAAACCATAAACCAGTTACTTTATAAACCATAAAACAAATGACGGTAATAGGTTTATCTTGGCAAAAAGAGCCTTAATGCTTTAACAATTTTCCCTTTATAAGCAATGTCCCTAGTGCACTGCAGGTGCCAAAAGCATTGCATGCTTCTTTTTCTTAATCTCTTTAGTAGGCCCTAAATTTTAGTTGTGATTTATAGCTTCTCAGTAACTAGTTTCTAGTTTCATACTCAGCAGTATCACGGTCCTCAAGTTGCTGACCTGCTCAGCAAGCAAGTTTAGGTGAAAATTGTGGCACCTGGCTGGTTTCCAAGTGTGTCCAAATCTCCATTATTCTGGAACTCCAGGGTTCAGTCATTTCAAACCAAAGCAACTTATGCAGAAAACTGACATAATAATTAAAAAGAAAAAGAAAGAAAAGCATGGCAAGTAAATTTGAAAAAAAAAATCACCAAAACCCTAATGAACTCTTCAGTACATTGACCAGTATTTGGGGTGCTGTCTCACAGGTCATCAGTGTGGTACTTATGCCTTCTGTCCTTGTATTGTGTCATTCATGTCAAAGCTGACTCAAAGACAAATGAAATATGAGGCTCCATTTTTTTGAAAAGCTGACTGTACCATTCAAGATTTTGACCTTTTTTCTTTTAGTATTAATGTAATTTTGAAATAAAGCTATGGTTTTCAAATAGTACCTTACAATTCCATTACAGGCAGAACAAAAACTAAAGAAAAATGCCTTTTTTTTTTTTTTTTTTTTTTTTTTTTTATTGCATTACTGCTTCTTTATGTCCTTTACCTGATTAGGGGCTAAAGTTGAAATCTAAAACTGATTGCTCTGATGTGCTGAATTTAGACTCCTTTCTCTTGAAAGAGAGGGTATGTGTAAAAGTGCCTGTTCTTTACTGATTATCTACTTTATTACTTCATTTTTGAACTTCTCTACCTAGCTGGCTTTAAGAAACCCCCTGTGCAAGGTATTAACGCTGCTCATGATTTTGAAAAAGATGTTAGTACTGAGATGTCTGGGACACATGACAGCTTTGTCCAAAGTATTGAGGAAACTCAAACAGACTCCTTTTTAATGCCATAAAAGTGTTAGGTGGGTTCAGTGTTCAGTGCTGACTTCTTTTGTGATAGATCTTCACTGCCGCAAAAGATCTGGAATGAGTTTCTTCTGAACTGTAGGTGTCTACCTCCAGTCACTCTCTATTGTCAGTGGAGATAAACAGGCACTTTTAAGGAACAATTCATGTGACTTGTTTTAGATATCCCCTTCAGTACAAGATGAATCACATCCAGGAATTTTATGTTTCTTTGAAATGACTATAAAAGAGCCTAACTTGTCTTCAAATACAGATACCTCTGTAGCATAGATATGTGAAGTTATTTGACAGAAATCCTACCCCTTCAGTCTGCTAAAGCCTCAAATTTATCAATGAAAACAATGTTTAATCTCAGCAGCAACACTGGTATGGATTTAGAATTCAAATGGCATTAAAAATCTTAGCAGAGTAAGTGAAAGTGCCAAAAAATAATCCAGTTTTAATCTTATTTTAGATTTGTCCATGTACTTTACTTATTTGATAATAATCAATCCATGAGTAATATTTACTGCCAACAGTTGCAGTAATCTCAGCAATCTCAGAGAAACTATTTTTTTACTATCAAATCTAGAAATCTTAGTCACCTCATGCCAGGAAACATTAAACAGTTTTTGCTTTGTGAGTCTTTACCTCCCAAATGCGACAGTAGCAGACATTGCCTGCCTTTTGTGCTCTAGTTACTCTTTACTGCAATACACCATCTTTCCCACAGGTGAGCAAACTGGACCAGTCTTGCCATGAAGGAAGCTTCTGCTTTCTTTTTTTTATTATTATTATTTTGTATACCACACACTTTTAATCAATTAGTTTCTCTCCTTCACACAAAGGAAAAGCAAATAATTTCAAAGACTAGTCATGCCAAGCCATGTGCATAATTTAAGGGTCTTCTGTGAACTTCCACCCCAGGAATCAGAGGCCACCAGAGCTGAAAGGATTTGTAAGGCTCAAAAGCTGGTGCACAAACCACCCTTTTGTATGGAAAAACTGCTGCTTAGGAATCCATTCCTTGAACTTTAACTCTCTATTTGCTAGCTGCCACTATACTTGAAAGCATTTTTTAATAGGGTAGGGATGGAGGGGGTGGTGGGTGGTGGTGGTGGGGTGTTTGTTTGTTTCTTTGGAGGCTTTGTTGTGCTTTTTCTCCAGAGCATAAAGAAACATTGCTTACTCTCCTACAAAATAATAATTGAAAATGTTAGCATGTAAACTGCAGTAGATGGTCAACAGGTTCAGATGAGTTAATTTCTACTATGATATCTGATAAATGCAAACAATTTAAGCTTCTATTTTACTTCTAAATATCAGTGTGAATCTTGTTAGAGATTTGACCAAAACCGTTGCAATGAGTCAAGCTAAATCTTTCATATAAAAGATCAGCTATGACTGTAGGGAGTGTATTTGATTACTTTGGAATGAGGCACAATGAAAATGAACATTTTTTTCTATGAAATCAGTAAGTTATAATCAAATGGTTAAGGCTGTGATGTGTGGCAAAGTCCTGAATTATGTTTTCCCTAGACTGGGATCACATGTGAGGCAGCAGCAGATTTCTCTGTAGCTGTGTGCATTAGATGAATGCTGCTTAAGGGCATGGCAGTGGAATTGGCTTCCATCTCTTACACAGTTATATAATGTACTTGGAATGGAAGAAGGATGCTTCGCCATTAGAGAATCCAAAAAGCTGTGTCCCGTACTGAACCCAGTGTTTAATATGCAGGAGAGCCCACTGAGAGGGGGAAGGCAAGGGGGCGAGTGAGCTGTAACATAGTGCTTTTACATAGCTTCATAGCAGTTCGGGTGTTTGTTGTTTTGTTGCAGTTTTTTTCTTTCCCTATGCTGTGCCTGAGCATACTAATTGCTTCTTTTCCTCCTCCTTATTAGTTCTGTAAGTGCTTCTAACACTTTACTGTGCATAATGCCTTACACTGGAGGTGAAAGTGTGAAGGTCAGCTGGTAGTTTGACATTGCTTTATGGAAAGGTTTTACCCTCTAGTATTCTTTACACATGGTCCTTTCAGTTATAGCAGTACTCTGTGTTTCATTTTTTCCTTGAATGGATGGTCTGTTTCTGAGCGATATTGTTTCTTTTCTTCCCCTTTGTTGGGCAGTCTTTTTTTCTTACTGGTGTGTAGGTCATGTGAATTGTGGCCAGAAGTTTTCCTTGGAAGCCTTGGCTTGAATTTATTTGAATGAGGGACCCAGGCACTGTTCTGTGAGAATAGCTTTATGAAAGGCCCATTGTTGAAATTTTGGAACAGTGGAGAATATATTAGTGCAGTCCTGAGATACAAAATGACTGTAAAAATGATAGTATGGCACTATGTATTTATGTTTCCTTTACTCTTACTCACTTTTCTACAGAAAAAAAAATAGTGTGGGAAATAGAAACAGTAGCCATTAATAAGATCCAGGTTTACCCTTGTCATTGATTTGACCTTCCATCCGCTTAGAGTCGATGTTCCTGGTGTGCCTTGTAAAAAGACCTGTAATTCACGACACACACATAAAACCTGATCTGATGACTGTTAGGTATTGAAGAAGATCAAGCATTTGCACTTATTATTCTGATCTATTAGCTGTCAATGAAATACAGGTGTCTTAAATAGATACAGGTACATTTTATAATAGTAGTTATAAAGAATACCTATAAATGGTCTGCCTATAAATCACCTCCTGTACCACGGCTGCATCAAAACAGCCTATCTTGAGGATGCAAAATCATGAAGGTTTTGAAAGTAAATATGAATAATAAACTTCACAAAGCTGGTTTGTATTTGGTTTCTGATAACTTTTATTGATAGGATATTAATATCAGCAAGTCTAAGGCATATTGTTTTTTTAAGTTTTGGTGTTCTAATGCTTTAAGTGCATTTTGTATGATTAAATATAAACATGTTGTTGATTTAAAGTGCTAGGAATAAAGCATTTTAGCGTGGGTGAGTGTAATACATTTTTCACAGCATGTCAGCATTAATAGGGACTCTAGTTTATAACAACATGAATAGTGACATCTGTGCACTATCCATTAAGCAGATTTAATAAATCAAAAGTCCAGATCAATCAACAACAATATTGCAAATAATTATAACTTTCAAATACTTAGGTTCGGAGAATAAATATTAATGGTTAAATCAATTTTCACTGGCATATATGGTTTATCAGTACAAAGCACAACAGAAAATTCTGTATTCATTTATAAAGATTCAAAATACTGATTTTTTCTTAACCTCAAAAGAAAGTTTTGGTACACAGTATGAAATGGCTGGACTGCTGAGTAACTATTATAAATCTATTTTCCCTGAATTTTCAGTTCATAGTTTTGATCTTCAGAACTAAAATTGTTTCTCAGATGGTACTTTTCCTATATATAGTAAGCAAGAATGCAATTAATTTATTGTATAGGCTGCTAAACACCTACTAATAAGGTACTAGAAATAGGCTGTCACAGACAACATTCTTTATTTAGTTTCTGGTTTTGCAGTATGTTTGTTACCTATTTTTATTTTCACCCATCCATCCACGTATTTACCTTTTTCTTTTTCCCTTTGTTTGCAACATTTGGACTTACAAAGTGGCTTGTTTTGGAAATAGCTGGCCTATGTAACAAAATACTATGAACAGGTGTGTAATCATAAATATTTGCACTTTCCTTTATGAAGAAATACTTGTGTGTAAAATTACAAAAAGGCTATTTACTGATTTTATATCAGTGTAAAAATAATTAAATGTTTCATAAAACATATGCCCATTTCTTAACACTGTAGTTTTATACCAAAATATATCCCTCTGTACATCTATCTGGCATTAATTATTAATAGGTAAGTTACTATAGTTTTAGCAGAAAATAAATAAATGTGTCAGTTACGGACTGCGCAGTATTACTGTATCCACTTACCTTTCACCACAGATTTTTCACATAGGGCTATACTAGTTGTAAGAAATACTGATACTCAGTTTAGTTCAGATAGATCTAATGTTTGTTTTGATTTATATATATATGTATATTAAAAATATAAAACCTTAGACACACATATGTATGATTTGGCCAAAGATCATTCTTAGTAGCTATATATTTATACACACACACACATATATATATATGTGGATATAGATACATACCACCTACACACAGATATGTGCAAATACAGTAACTCTAAGGATAACCCTCATATCATCCTAGAAACAGATTTTTTTTGTTCTGAAAAGTATCTATTGTTAAAAAAAACCACAAAAACACCGATGTACCAACAGTATATGAAAGGGGTATGTTAAACAAGCAAAGGAGTGAGAGCTGGAACAGAGGGAGATGAAACGAGTTGCCAGGGATTACAGAGGAAGTCTTTGGCAATAGGAAAACTGGACTTGGATCTCTGCAGTTTCAGTAAGCACCTTAATCACACATTTTCAGTGTTCATTTCCTGCCCGTATAAAACAGTTCACCAAGATTAATTAAGTTCAGTATGTTGTAAATGGGAAATAAATAGATGGTTTTTCCTCTTAATTGAATAAGATTAAATCATGATATATGAGCTTTTTTTCTGGAAGTTTATTAATTTACTCTTCAGCAGAAAAACAAAACAAAACAAAACAAAAACACACAACATAGTTTTCAGACAAAAACTGTATTCAAATGTGTAAATCTCCCTTGTCCTGGAACCATGTCAGTAACACAGAGACTGGCACTGATGGGTAAGAGTGAGTCAGGAGATGATTTGGTTTTAAGCAGAGATGCAGATCCAAGACAATGACCGTACTGCAAGAGGAAAGTGATGATTTGTCTAAATCAGGCTTTTATTTAGCCAGCCAGTGACAGCTGGCACTGGCTGCAGTGGGATAGATGGATTGGATCATCCGACAGCTCTGCCTCAGGTCACAAGGGAACATAAACCCACCTGAACAGTCAGAAGATAAAAAGCTACAGCAAGCAGGAGCAGAGAAGGATCTTGAAATAAAACTACATCTCAGGCCACCTACTCTATAGTAATAGGTTGGATTTGCATGTCAGAAAATAGAAACAAAACTGCTTCTTTCTAATATGACTCTGCTTTTCTGTGAGGCTCTTAACCATCTGATTATTGTTGAAGGTATTGTAAATAAGATATACAGTACTTTGTGGTTGAGACCAACTGATGGCAAATTATTATTCTAAAGAGCATTTATTTTTGCCCCAATAGCTTTAACTCTTAAGTACATGCACCTATTTCTCATCTGGCAGAACAGAAAGTTCTGCAAATATGCAAAAAAACATTTCCTTCTTTCATTTACAGATTTGTCTTTACTGTTGTGTTTTGTTATCAGTTCAGTTTCCGTATTGAGTGGGTAGTTTCAGAGTGAAAAGGATCTGTAAAATTTTAAGATCTAGTATGGGGGGGTGGGGGTGGGGTGTGTGTGTACAAGGTGAGTAGAACTTTTTGCTAATAAGGAACTTAGTTGACCAGTTGGCAAGTGGCTAGTCAATTGAAAAATATTTATATTCATATAGAAACAGAATGAAGAATCCATGTGGTTGGTAGAAATGAAATGTGCAAAATGCTTTGTTCACACTGTAGAGTGGATATGCTTGACACCATTTATGAAATGTTGATAATAAATATACATTTATACAAATGGATTCTCACATCATGGAACCCCAAAAGACAATGCACATGACTTTTCAGATGTGTAATGATTAAAAGAAAGAAACCTACAAAATGTGAAAAATAAAAAGACATTTCACTCAAATATTAAGACCTGGCTTCAGTTTTTCCAAGCAACCTGCATTTGATTGCTCTGTGTGGCTGAGGTAACTTTTGAAAGCAATGTTAAGTACCTGTGGAGAAAAAATTCAGGTGCTGTGTTTTGAGAGGAAACATGCATGGCATCCAAAACAAAAAGAAGTCTCACATTTGTGTCTGCACCTGGTTGGGTTTTTTTTTTCCTTCTCTTTAATTTTAATTTGCGTTTTTATGTTAATGAAAGAATCAATGTCTCATCTGGTGTCAGATGTCTTTAAATCCTCCTAGACATTTATCTGTATCTAGAATGCGATTTGCATAGATGGATTCAAGCCTTGGTTAGGCAGGAAGGCCTTTCATGTAACTCAAGATTGATATAAAAATTATTTTTAAATTCCTCCAGTCTTTAGTTGTAATTTTCCAAGTTGTTTCAGCCAGTGTGGGTTTTTTTTTTATATAATCTTTAAAGATCCATTTGAGTTATACCCTTATTTTGGAAATATACTGCCATTTTGTCTTGACGTTGTTTCTTCAAAAGCATATATGATTATTTATTTTTTTTAGGATTTAATTTTGCATAACCATTTGGTTTTTTCTGGGATGTTTTTTGGGGGTGTTTTGGGTGGAGGTTTTTGTGGTTTTTTTTCCCCAAATAATACAGTATGACACCCTTTAAAGTAAATAACACTAACACAATATAATGTGTCGTGATACCTTGCAAAAGGGTTATTTAAAGCTTATTTACAAACAGTTCTTTGAATCCATATCATGTACTCAGTCCATTAATAGATTTGTCATTTTTACCTCTGCAATAAATTACAACTATGCTATTATTTTGTCTCTATACATGTTTCTATTGTGTCCTCTAAACTGAATGGGCTTTGTCTAGTGTCTAGCATCAGCGCTGAAAGAACTTACCATTTTTTGTTAGTGTTGATTTCATTAACATTTTAATTATTTTTTTTATCAACATTATTATGAATCAATGATTCTTACTACTTTCTCTAAAACAGAACAATAAAAATATGAAACAACTCAATCAATTCACATGTTTAAAAGATCAGGCAAGTAGAAAAAGTGTTCTATGCAGACATACAGATTTAATTATTTAAATACTTAAATAAATATGTATGTATGGTTACTTAATAATAAATCCTTTTAAAATATTCAATAAGCAATATATTACTATTAGTCCTTCATTCTAGATACATGCTTAGTCTTCATCACCACGTTATCTAATCCATTAATGTAGCTGTAACTTATATCCCACATATGGTTTCACCAGGGTAAAGCAAATTTATTTTATTTATTTGATGTTAGCATTTATAGTTTGAATTCCCTCCTGCTGAGCCAGTATTTTTTATATATATATATATATATAAATATTATAATAGTGAATTACTGGTTTTCTGGGCTGTGGTTTTACCTGCTTCTGAGAGCAATTGTATAATATTTCTAGTTGTATTATTTTTATTAGTAGTATCTTTTTAAATGTTTGTCTGAATCTACTGATAAGGTTATCCATTTTCCTGTCATTCCTATTCCTATTTGTCCAGATGTCACATTGGCATTAGCTTTAGGGCATCTGTAAGCAACCCATTTTATATGAATTCTCTGTATTTTTATTTTAGTAGAATATCTGTCCAAGTGGCTACCACAGGCTGTCCTTACAGAATTTTAGCACTCATACATAATCCTGGTCAGTAAGCTTCTGGCAAAAAATGGAAATCCCATGAACCTAATGGAAATAGAGGCACCAGAGCACACTTCTGCAGTTTTATGTCCTCACATGCACAACCAGTGTTCTTTGCTTCCCTGGGTGCCCCAAGTCAAATAAACCAGTACAGTAAGGAAGGGGATGAAGAGATATGAATGCTATGAAATAAAGTAAAATACTGTGATTAAAAGAGGATCTGCTGAATATAAATTATTTGTATCTAGAAAGTTTAAGAGGCTCTCTAGTTCCTAGCTAATATAACAAATATGTTTTCTGAATGTCCAGACTAGCTGTGTGCTCTCACAAACAATTATGCAAATATCATGGGACTTGAAGCAAGATTATTTGTATGCATGCTGTTATCTTGTTGGCAAGGCTGGACTCTTAAAATGCATATCTACACAGTGTATGCTGAATTATTCTGCAGATTAATTCTGTTGTTTATAGGTTGCTGTAGGCCACTCATGAAGTCATGAGCATGGTTGTTCAAATACAGAACACTTATAAATTCTGGCATCAAAGAATGCGCATAAACTTCTCGCCATGCAACACTAACTTGAAACACTCAACCTGGATATTAATGTCTGTGCCAAGTGTTGTGAAATAAGTTATTTTTTTCTTATGAAAGCAATGAAACATGTGACTGTAACTGACAATTCTTATTGACACTGATGTGCTTGAAACATTTACTTTGTTCACATAACAAAAGAGAGATGACAGCAATTCCTAGATCCAGGAAAATTATTAAAATAAACTGCAGTGGTAGTTTAAAGAAATCATACATGTGGTGAAAATTGTAGGCTCTTGTGGAAGATGATGGATTTTTGAACTGATCATATCTCATTGCTTTACTGCACTTAGATCTTACACATTCTTGAAGATCTTTTTTCTTTTTATTTTAAATGCTATAAACATATGCTCATCTCTTCTAAAACACTAAGTGCTATGTTTAGCCCAGAGTGATGCTTTATGAGTAATAACACTCTGACAAGAATGGAAGTGCTGGCAAACCCTTTATTAAAATGTGGTGAAGATCATGGTTGTTATACATGGCTTTACTTAAAGTATGAGCCCCCCTGCATCTGACTGATGCTGCTGAAAGCAGTGAGATGCCGGGGTGCCTGGGCAGGAGAGGGGTCTGTGAACTTAAAAAGGGCATGCTCCTTGTAAGTGCAGTAAGTCAAGATACAATTTGAAGCATATTTATTAAAGTCTCTATTAGTAGGCTTGGATTAAGGCTTGATTTGTACATTAATTGTGAAAGTAATATTATAGGGATAAAATGTTTTATTGTCTGCTGTGGAGTGCAGTTGCAATTTCAGATCTAGCTTTAATAAACCTTTTCATCTCATTCTTGAGTAGTCACATATTTTCTATAGAGCAAGGAATACTTGCACAGTAAGAACAGAGATAGGAGCAAACAAAAAGGCCATCCAGAAAGTACCTGTGCTACTTTCCCAGCAGGGTCTCAATAATGTTATTTGAATTCAGTGACTGAAGCAGTGAGATCTCCTAGCAAAGAACTCATATGCATTTAGTGACTCCCTTTCAAAAATCCATTTGTAATAAATTATTTCATGGCGTCCTTTTAATTATTCATGATACCAAATGGCCATTCAACATTCTTACTCATGGCTTGATCCACTTAGATAAGCACAGCTACGCACTACATGGCTTTCAAATGTGCTAGGTATTTTTACTTTACTCAAGTCTGGTTTAAAATGCCATACACACTCTAAGCAGAGGCCAAATCTGATTACATGATTAAATATCTAAGACATAACTTAAGACTGTGGTATTGAAAGTATGCCTATATTATAAATATATGTGTGTGTGTATGTATGTAAAAGCAGCTATACTACTCAGAATGTTTGTTTTAAATAAATATTTGTTATAGTCTTTTAAGCTTTTTTTCTTTACTCATTTTCCTTAAACATACATACTTGTTTAAAATTCTGTACCATCATTAAAACATAAGATAATATATTAATGATAAACTCAATACTGGTAGCATAACCAGTGAGGTTGCATTTCATGTAAGTTATTTCCCTCTTGGGAATTAAGTTGTGGAGAGCTGCCACGACACTCTTCTGCAGCAGTTAAGAAACCCTCCAGTAAGTTGTGGTCTCGTTTGAAGAAATTGGGCATTCAGAATGGAAATGGACCTACTTGCAAAATTGGAGTTTATCCTGGAAGCAGCTTTGAGGTGAAGAAACCCTATTTTTTTTGTTATGTAGAGAACTAGCTAGCATCATTAGAGTCTTCAAATATGACAATTGAGATGAGCATCTGGTAGCATTTGATAATGGTCTACTACTGGAAATAAGGTAATTTATTTCTCCATTATTGTTCACTGCCAACAGTGTTCATTTATGAGTGAAACAAGATGACCATTTGTTTTCCCAGTTGGGCAGTTTTGTGTTCTGTTCCTTTTGGTGAACACCTTAAATGAGTATTAAAGATATATCATTGTAAACTAAGTGGATTGCTTTCGAATACTCTGTGCAACAGTTCCTTGTTGTAATTAAGTTTTAATGTCAAACACCTTGCAGATATCTTCATGAAAAAATGTATCTGAAAGTACAGACTCCAGCTTTTTCCTCCTGACTACAAATACATGCTTTCTGCATTCAAAGGGTAAACCCATAAATTTTCTGTTGCGTGCAGGAGGAAAGCTGTGAATTGTGCTCTTTTAACAATGTAAAAATCAGCTTAAGCTGATTCATATGCAATTAAAACAGAGCCTTTGTTTCTGCCACTTCTGAATCCAGACCCATCTAGGGCCTGGATTCACCATCAAATTTATCTGAGGGAATGTTGCTGAAGTATGCACATTTAGGAACTACTCTTAATTACAAATCAAATGTTGCTTTTTATTTCATTTTCAACAGTGGTGGTGTGTTTCTGGGTGTAGTAGAAATTAACAACTGTTCGGGTGAACTTCTAATGTCAGTCTAGGTCAGGATCTTGTGCCTTGACTTCTTGTGTCACTACTGGAGAAAGCAGGCACACTTTTACATTGTGGGAGCAGCTGTGTTAGCTCTCAGTCTCGTTGTGTTGTCATAAGATTATGACAGCTTTGTTAGAAGCTTTCACCTCATTTCATTTCTAGTGTGTCGAGAGGAGAAGCTAGGTAATTGTAGTGCTCTGTAAAAACACCTGTGTTAAAGTGCCAGCTAGGACCAAGACAGTGTGTCAAGAAAGACTAGCAAGTAGCATCCATTTGTCCTTGCAGTAGTATGGATTTGATGATTTAGAAGATCACTTCTGCTGTGCCCTTCCTAGATAAGATACTGTGCAGAAGTCTGAGGACTTTATGTGATCACTGAGAGAGTAACATACTTTGCTGAACAAATAAGTATTGTATGCTACCTCTGCTTTTTTTCAGTTAAAAAGATCTTTTTCTTTTTTTTTTAAGGGGGGGGGGCGGGGAGGGTGAAGGGTGAAGGACAGTAAACTTGTTCATGATAAATGAGTAGCTGCAGCAAAAGGCATTGTATTGCTTACTATGTCTACTTGTTTTTAAGGAGAAATACAGTTGTAACAGCTTTTCAGTTTCTGCATTACATGCATTTAAGTGCCTGTCCACTAAGGACGCCTGCTTCTACTGATTCGAGACAGGAAGGTTGGCATATTATTCCCCAGTGCTCTAAACTCGATGTTGGCTTCTATTAGATGCTGCCAGACAGCCAGAACAATATTTGAAACAAGACTGTTTGAACGAAAATGTAATTGGACTCATTTAAAGTCTTATTACAATGAAATCTGACTTCCTCCTTGTAATGTGACTTGTAGAAGCCTATCAAAAAACATTACCTTTTGCCACAGGCTGTAAATTTAAATTCTGCACTAGGTAAGCATAATGACAAAATAAAGTTCTGACATGTCTGGAGATCATACCAGTTCTGCTTGATTAATTATTTCCACACGATCAATCAGCACCTTATTTAGATAACTGGAGGCACTTGCTAGTTAATTTGTGAGAGCAGAACAATGAGGGCCAGCATTTATATGGTCAGTCAATACTCCAATTAGTGTTAGAAAGTCAAATGCAGGTTTTAAAATAGCTACTAGAAGAAAAGAGATTGAAATAACACAATAGCTTCTTGGTTCTTACATATATCCCTTTCTCTGATTACACTGCAAGTGACTGCACTCACCCTCCCCAAAAGTATTTACATAGTCTTTCTAGTCATCTACTTCATAAAAAAAAAAAAAATAGAAAGTTTCTGGGTACTTTTAAAATTAGTTACTAATGCTGCATTCATATAACAACCCTCAGATTTGCAGCTGTAGATCTACTCAGTTTCTACCTCAATAGGAGTTACTTTCACCTGCAAGACAGACACTTGCACTAGGAGGTAAAATCTAGGAGTAAAAACATTGCACTTTAAAACTGAAAAACAATTGCAAGGTGTAAGTTACAGAAAGGATCAGTTATTGCTCCATGTACTGCCTGGTGTATGGATTAATTTGCCTTAAAAATGTGATGGCCAAATCTACAGACTAACTTCTGCATTCAGAATAAACTTCCTGGTCACAGTATGTCAGATACAGGGGGATAAACTGGCAGAGGCTTAGAACAAACATTGTCCAAAATTGCATTGCTGTTGTTCCCCATAGCATCTAAGCACTGGCAAATGTCTATACATGAGAAAAAGAGAAATAATCATTCTATATAACATCATATTTCTCCACCTTCTGCTGGAGAAAGGAAAGAAGCCAAATTTACAATCTGACATTTTAGCTAAACCATTTTTTTCTACATCAGACTGATTTTTACAGCATTTTCGGGGGGGGGGGGGGGGGGATTGTTTAGAAAATTAACAAAACTTTATTAAAGAAAAATGTTGACATTTTGAAATATTTGAACATGTATAGTATTATTGTGCGTTTTTTGTTTATTTCTCTATATAATCTAGTATCATTTGAACTAACTCATTATGGCATATTTTTTTATGAAGCAACATTACATTGTTATCAGATATTAAGTAAGACAAAGCTTGGAAGGAGAATTCTGTTTTCGAGACTGATGAAAGGAAAAGATCTTTCTGCACACACTTTTCTTAAGTGACAATAGTATCATTACTATTCTTAGATTTTGACAAAATAGAATAGTAACATATTCTTTTACTTTTATATTTGATATCACTTCTTATCTTCAAAATCATAATGCCTCCATAAGATCAAGGAGAGATTAATTTAGATGAAAAGCCATCACAAAAATCACAGTTGCAATTCATAAGTACTTTTGCATGAATATAAGTACAAGAATCATATAGGGAAGAGAAAAGAGGGGAAAAAAAAAATTGGGTTGCCCCAAAAGCCCGAAGTTAATCAATTCAAAATGAAACTGAGGACCTTCATTGTTAGATCGTTGAATTGGCTTCCACAGCAATGACATTTGCTATCATGTGTGTTCCTGGTATTTCCAGCTTTTGAGGGGGAACAGTGATTCAGTGTAGCATAAATAACATAACTTACCTTAAAGCATACATGTAAACATGTAAACAAAAAATATTTGCATACTTCAGTACTTTGAAAATTGAACTCATTTATTACTTTTTCAGTACTGCTGTTCAGTAGAAGCTCTCTCAGTTTCTTGGCAGACTTTTAATCATTTGCTTAACAAATTTTTCATCAAGCTCCATGTTGAGGATCTGATAGATGATCTGTTTTACAAATCCTTAGTCATGTCTGACCTTATTGGGCAAAAGTTAAGTAGGCAATAGGTGGGAATTAATTAGAGGGGTTTAGCATTTTTATCATTTTTTTATCATTTATTATAGCTGTAATTATTCTAAATTGTAACTGCAACAAAAGTGGCAGGGAAGAACTACTCATCTCACTTGGGTTAAACTAAGTCAAGATAAAATAGTTTTATCGATTTTTGAATGATACGTAATTAATGGGCTAATTGGTGAACTATACATTTGGGATCAATATCAATACAGCGGTTAAAGTGTAACACTGGACGCCTACAGAATGTGGGTGTGCCATGACACGTTTCTAACTGCACTCAGCAATCTCAGGAAGCTCTAACTGCACAGGTACAACCACATGGTTGGTTATGTGCACACCTCTTCTCATCCATGAGTGCAGGTTCCCACCTTGATACACACCTTTCGGGTGGGATTGCAAGTGTGCTGGCTTTATATGTGACCTCTGCCCGTGCTGCTCCCTACAACCCAGTGCTACTGCAAAAGGTCCATTGGGCTCACATGAGTACTCAGAGGTGTGGGTCCCAGCATGTGGCACCCTTGCAGTGCCACCCCTATAGCTGGAGGGCACTGGTAAGGCCGCATCTAGAATACTGTGTTCAGTTTTGGGCTCCTCACTTCCAGAGGGACATGAACATGCTGGAGTATGTCCAGAGAAGGGCAACAAAGCTGGTGAGGGGTCTAGAGAACAAGTCTTACAAGAAGTGTCTGAGAGAACTGGGGTTCTTTAGCCTGGAGAGGAGAAGGCTCACGGGAGATCTTATTGCTCTCTACAGCTATCTGAAAGGAGTTTGTAGGCAGGTGGGGGTAGGTCTTTTCTCCCAGATAACTAGCGTCAGGAGAAGCAGCAGCAAGTTACACCAGATGAGGTTTAGAATGGATATTAGGAAAAATTTCCTCATGGAAAGGGTGGTGAAGCATTGGAACAGGCTGCCCAGGGAGGTGGTGGAATCGCCATCCCTGGAAGTGTTTAAAAAACACATAGATGCGGTGCTTAGGGACATGGTAGTGGTAGACTTGGCAATCCTAGGTTAGCAGTTCGACTTGATGATCCTAAAGGTCTTTTCCAATGTAAATGATTCTGTGGTTGTATTATTCTATGGTTCTGTGTTAATAAGAGGAGGCTTTGTGAATTCCTTGAGAACACCTAATCTTAACAGGAGTTTAGGATAAGGACTTCCAAGAGAAGTGGAGGAATCTAGTGGAATATGTTAATACCTGCATCTAGACACAAACCCCAATATTGAGTACCTTTGGTCTGTTAGCATGGCTAGACCTTGCTTGAGAATGAATTATCAAAGGTAAACTTTGGTTAAGCTCTGACAAAGGAAAAATTTATTTACAAGAGAAGAAAATATTTGAAGGGGTATGGAGGGCCAGAATAAGAAATATGTTTGTATCTTTTACTTTGTCTCATGTGTACCCTTGCCGACTGATTCTCTTCCAGCAGCTCCTACAGAATCTGTTTAAATGCTCATGAATGCCCTTTACACATGGCTGTATGCCAAGCCATAGGATTTTCTTATAATTCTCCTTTCTTACACCACTTACCATATTGAATTTTTCCTTGGAAAAGATGGCATCATTAGGAGTGAAGATTTAATTATAGCCACTTAGAGACAACTTAAGAACTGTTGTTTAATTTACTGCAATTTTAAAGTGCAAAGTAGATGGTAGTTTGGAACTTCAGCGGTTTTAAACCACTGACACACAAGACAGTCAAAGGTTTGTGTAGCACAAATTCATGCTCAAGGAGAAGTGGCAGGGGTAAGGACTCTCAGACTGTTTTGCTTTGGTTTGTTTTAAGCACCGGTGGATATGTCTAAGAGACCAAATCTTTCCGATGTACTGGATTTTTATAAATGACCTACTGTTTTCTTAACTAGTCATTTTCACTGGGACTCATCTTGCCTAGCTTTACACATTTGCATCAGAGATGGTTAACCTGTTACATTTAAGAGAAAGATGTCCATTTTAGGACATCATTCATTTGACCTGTGCTAGATGACTTCTTTAGCTAGAAATAAGTTACGTGCTAGAGAAACTTATTTTTCATTCATTGTAAAAGGTGCCTAGGGTGATTAGGTCAGATGTGGATGTTTAGTTTTGTTATAATGAATTCCTTTACAGTTGTCCTATAAACCATAAAGCATTTGCTTTTTTTTGATATACATGTCTGTGGGGGTTTTGATAGATTTGGGTTTTTATGTCTGACAGTATCTAATTGAATCTTATTACTTCAGTGTCTGTAATTCTGGGCTCTCTTTTCCAGTCTTTATACATGTGAATTTGAAAATATGCATCATCTGTCATACTGCTGAAAAGATGGTAAATTCATGGTGACTTTGTTAGCGTATGCCAATTATATATCCAGATAGAAGTGTGTTATTTCAGAGTAGTTAAAGTTGTTGTTGTTGTCGTCATTGTTATTGCTTTTCTCTGCATAAGATCCTGCTGGGCAGTCAGATATGCCCAGGGATTTTGAATTCTTGTTCAGTAACTTGAATGAATTACAGGTTCTCCATTTCCCTTTATATACCAAGAACAAGGCATCATAATAGAACACAATGTACTTGTACCTTAATACAAAGATTTCCAGAGTGCTGTTAGATGAGTGTCTTTTTCCATTTGAAGTAGTGAATAATCACATCCTTAGGAGTTTTAGCCACATTGTCACTGTAACCAGGTATTTTCCAAGTCTCAAATTTTCAGTATAGAGAAAGAAAAAAGTAAAATAAAATGCCCGTGGTTTGGAAATGCGGAGTTGATTTTGAGCTGGCACACGCACCTTCGCTAGGCAAGGTCTGGCTGGTAAATGTGTTTCATGTTGTCTTATTTCATTCTTCTTATTCAGTCATTTATTTCTACATAGAAGAAATAGAAATAGATTTCTACAGCTGACCTTGCATTAGGCTGTTGGTTTCTCTAAGTGAATGGTACTGGCGATTTTGGCATCAATACAAGTTTTGTCTCCAGTTTTCCCTGGTAGTAGGCTAGCACAGAATTTGCCTTCCCAGCCTTCATCAAGGCTAAAAGCTTTTATACGGGCATGTCATAGAGGACAGTAGGTAAGATCAGATCCTGAGGACCGTGAAGGAAATGTTATAATGTGGATTACAGAGGTTTTCCAGTTTGGTTTTTTATTTTTTTGTTTCAGCGTATTTTATATAACAAGACACTTCACTGTCAGATCAGTGGTGAGCCTAGTGCAAATCTGAAGGACAGGAGAGCACATTCCATGGCTTTACACAGCAGTTTACTTTCTCTATGGTTTTCTGCAACTGGCATACTGATGTCTTGAACAACACTACTTGCTGGAGCTGTGGAATGGGTAATGTCAGATGTTCAGAGGAAAGACCATTTTGTGTTTATGAACATGTGCTAACTCACTGGGGAGATGGGTGTGAACAGGGAACAAAATTTCCTTATTCTTTCTTAGTCTCTTATTGCTGCCCCTGCCCTGCTTAGCATAACGGTGACATATAATGTCACTAGTCAGTATTTTATACAGTTCAATTAAAGTTGCTGGCTCCTTCAAAAAGGTATGTTTTTTCCAGTTTTCAGTGATCTGCTCTTGATATCTGCCTGGTGATAGTGCTTACAGAACTTTTGCAAATGTTCTTTAATGATACCTACAGGAAAATAACAACTTGATACCTAATGTTGTGATGAAAATTAAAATAGTCAGTAACCATACCACTTTCTCCCTTTTAAAACATCTTATTTTAATCTATCAGTCCTCATTTTGGGCCTGTAAGTAACTGACAAACATCTTTCAACAACAACAGTATTAACTATGGAAAAATGTTTTCTTCTGAGGGATACTGAAGAAAAACACTGTTTCCCTTACCACTGAACGTATTTTTTCCCTTGCATATACTTTTCCACAGGTCTCACAATTCTTACTGCTCTCAACTATTTTTATCTTTGACTTAGTATTAACTAGTACATCTTACCAGTTTTAATGCATCTCAATACATCTTTGCTTTCTGAATTTCAGTTCATAACTCATTATGCATATAATTGAAATTCATTCAAATCTCAGCCTTTAGCAGAAATGCTGTTTAATGGGCTTCTACAATCTGCCCAAGTTGGTTTACACAAGAAAAAACTTTTTTCCTATTTGATGCAGAAATGAGCTAAGTAAATTTTACAAGTTTTAAAGAAATTCAGAAAGCTGGGATTTTAAGATCAAGCATTAGACTATTTCTGCTATTTCTTAACAAGATTTCTGAAGCATGCAAACACACAATCCAGTATTTTTGAAATACATTATATTCCTCAGACAGTTAAACCATTTTCTTTTTTTTGCCAAACTTTGCCATTCCTGCAGAGTCTACATATTTCTTAAAGTTTCTTTTTTCTTTTATTTAAAAAAAAAAAAAAAAAAGTAGCTGAATCAAGATGTAATAATTTTATTTCCTGGAAGCAAGACTTGAAGTCAGTTAATTGAGGAGGATTGTGTCTGTACCATTATTTTTAATTTTTCTTCGGCTTTGCCCTGGGGGTGTTTTTAGATAAAAGTCATGTTTATGACCGAATTAATTGTCATTGGTTCTTTGTTGTCAGGTAATCTTTCATGATGGCAGAAACCTGAGCACGTACACAATCAGATTTCTCTAATTTAGAAGCTGTATCATAAAAAGTTTTAGTACATGCTAAAATACTTGAAAGTAGTATTTAGTTGCTGACAAGGTCTCTTTGTCATCTATAAAGAACTTAAAAATTACAACTGAACAACCAGCATCTCTTTACAAGAGTAACTTTTAATAGCTAGAAGATTTGCAAACTTTTTAAAGTGTAAGTTACAAAGAAAACTGGGATCCTACCTCAGCATCCCTGTGTATTCACATCTGACAAAGTGAAATTTCTCCTCCTTTGTTCTTAAACTGATTTGGTAGATGAGAATAAGTTTTTTATGATTTTCTAGGCATAACCCTAAAAGACGGCATGATGATTTGCATGTAGTCATATTGGCTGTATGATTTTGAGACTTGATCAATTACGTAGAAAGAAATTTTCATTTTTCCATTCACTTATAGACACAATGGCATCTCCTGAAAGTAACAGTGCTCGCAGTTGCAGGTAATGGTACATTGGATCACTGAATGAAGTGTATCGATGCATTTTCAAATGCTCCCGATTTTCAACAAGGGATTATTTTTTCATGCCTAAAATCTCAAGACATGAGCACATGGAGCCTGGATAGCTACTTTCCAGCTGCAAATGATGTCACACCACATGTACAGTTTGCATGACATACAGTTTGTCTGCATGCATACAAGTGAGATTAGATTTACTAAACAAATGGTCTAGAATTATCTCTGCATATTTGGCAGTAAGTATGTATGGATAGAAGAAGAAACCTTTTTACCATGAAGACAGCCAAGCACAGGAATAAGTTGCCTGGGGATCTCTGCAGTCTCCATCCCTAGAGGTTCTCCTGAATGGGTAAATCTTTGCTAATCTTACAGCTGATGCTGTTTTGAGCACAAGGGTGGACTAGATACCTCCTGAGATCCCTCCTAGCTTTAACTCTGAGTGCTCAATTCTTTTGTGCAGCAGATGTGCGGTGTCCACGACTTGCTTTTTACCATGACTTAAATGTCCAGAGTAGGTCTAGTTAGCAACAGGCAAAACAAATTTTATTTGCTGGTATTAAAATATCTGATCAAAAGGAGATATTTGCCAGCTCAAGTACTCTGTCAGTGGGGGACACTCAGGAGTGCCACTGTAGCTTTGGAAGTCATTGTGTTCATCCTCCTGACCTCAATTCACTGCTTTCCAGTTAGCAGCTGCAGATTTGAGGGGGAAGCCTCAGGTAATATAAACACTTCGATTGGATTGAACATGTGCTGTCCCATTTATTTTTTGGAAGTTAAAACAGGTCAAATCAGAATTTCTGCATGTCCTATAGCACAGTGTCGTGGTTTAACCCTGGCCAGCAACGAAGCACCATGCAGCCAGTTGCTCACTCCTCCTCACTCAGAGGGATGGAGAGGAGAATCGGAAAAGGAATGTTAAAGTCAGAGATTGAGATAAGAACAATTTAATTGGTAAAGCAAAAGCCACGCACACAAGCAAAGCAAAGCAAGGAATTCATTCACCACTGCCCATGGGCAGGCAGGTGTTCAGCCATCCCCAGGAAAGCCGGGCTCCATCAGGTGTAATGGTTACTTGGGAAGACAAACGCCGTAACGCCAAATGTCCTGCCGTTCCTTCTTCTTCCCCCAGTTTATATACTCAGCATGGCATCATATGGTATGGAATATCCCTTTGGCTAGCTTGGGTCAGCTGTCCTGGCTGTGTCCCCTCCCCATTTCACATGCCCCCCCAGCCCTCTCACTGGCAGGGACCAAGAAACTGAAAAGTCCTTGACTGAGTATAAACATCACCCAGCAACAACCAAACCCATCAATGTCAACATTGTTCTCACAGCAGAGCCAAAACACAGCACTGCACCAGCTACTAAGAAGAAAAGTAACTCTATCCCAGCTGAAACCAGGATACACAGCTCCAAGATGACAACTTGGCCAAGGACTTGTTACTTTTCTTTATTCTGTAAACAGCAGGAAAGATTGTTTTCACATTTTTTATATAAAATACACAGATACTGTATTTCTCAAAGGAAGGAATTAAATATTTATGTGGAAGTAGGTTTAGACTGAATTTGAGGTTTTTGATTTGTTTTGTTTCGGGGAAAGTGAAGAAGAGGAATGGGAGTTTCCAGATTGGGACCCATTTGTGTGGAGTTACGAAGGCAAACCAATTTTGTTTTTATTAAATATTCTGCTTGTAATGACATTCCACAAGTAATCAAGTTGAATTTTTCTTTTTTTTTAGTTTTGTGGTTTTATTATCTATATAGGGCCTCCTGATGGTATTTTGCAATGTTGAGTGAGTTACTTTTATCAGATTCTTGTTCTTGAGTTTTCATCAGCTTGGAAGTTTTCTTATAAATAACAAAAGTGTTCATAGTTGGACTAGTAATTCTTTTTATTTGGTGCATAAATTCTCTCATAAATAGAGGTCCAAGAGGGTTTTTTTTAATCATTTGATAAAATCTATACTCAATATATTGTACTTTGGATATGTCTGACAAGGCTGTAGACTAGCCTGTAAAAACAGGTGTGTTGGTGTATTTGCTATGTTAGGTAACGCTGCTGTCATTGTGTCATTTTATACCTTAAAGTAATTGCTTCTGAAGCTAGTGGGTTTTTTAATTTGTTTTTAAAAATGCAGCTTAAGGTACCTTGAATTCAGAAATTTTTGATTTAAATACATATTTCTAAAGTAAAATTGATTATTGTAATGAACTAATATAATAAATAATAAATTTGTTTTTTACTTTTTAAAATATGGTATTTTTTTCATTGTATAATTAAATAAATCTGGAAAGGTTTATTTTGTGCACTTTATATTAGTAGAGGCTTCAAGTGCCTTTTCCTGATTGTATTCTGTAAAAACCTATTGCTCCATAAGAAGTGAAATCTGTTCAATGCTTCCCTAAGAGATCTGTCTTTTATATTAAGGCTTTATACTGTCATTCATAAACATGTCATTGAAACACCTTCCACATAACTGGAGTATCAATAGCAAATCTCTAGTGACAACATAGGCTATATTTATATTAAATAAAACAGCTCCAAGGAATGTTTCTAGTCACTGGAACCCAATTGTCTACATTGTTAAATTGTTAGATTTGTCCCTCGCATGGTTTTGGCCCAGGCCAAATGAGACTCTTCCAAGCAACTCCTGGGCACCGTCAGGTAGTCAGAGCAGAGCAGAGACCAGCACCAGCAGATGGTTCAGATGTGCCTTGTCCTCACCTGATTGTTTTGGAGAGTGAGGCAGTTAATCGCAGCAGCACAAGCTTTACCATGCTGGTAATCTCAGCACCAGGGAACAGTCCCAGGATATTTAAGTCATAGTCTCAGGGGCTTGTTCTGCTGTCTTTTCTGGATCAAAAATGTCCCCGTGAAGATCTTTTGTTCCTTTATTTTTGTTTGTCCGTCATATGATTTACTCATTATTTTGGAGGTCTTTTGGGGTTTTGGTCATTTATTTTCACCCTTTTGAGCTACTTGTACCTAGCAGGATCAGATAGATGGATCTACTGATATGTTATTGACAAAGTATTCTGCAGAAACATCTTCACCAAAACTGGATTTTTTGCACAGCATATGCTAGTTTTCTGCTTTTTTTCAATCTGTTCTGGATCAAGTCTTTTCTAAATATAAACCGGTCAACTTTTCTTCACCATTTTATGTTCTGTCCTGAGCTTTATGGATCGTTTTGATCTAGGAATATTACTGTCTAGGTATTTCACATGAAAAGAATTTGAACCAGTCATCACTACATAAAATTACATCCTTAATCGATGGTAAGAGAAAGACACGAGTGAAATATTGGTGTATAATGGTTGTGTAACGGTGTAGTAAACTATTTTAAGTAAAGCCCATGCACACAGGGAGTTTATGTTTTACTATAATACCATGCTATAAAGTGGGTAAATGCCAGAGAATGTGGTTCATTCAAGTTCTGTTTTCTTTTGCTCACTTATTTATTTGAACACATTTAGATCGATTGCAGTAGAACATGGATACGTGAATTGTAGCAAAGTTACTATGTAATGGAAAAACAGAGGTTGCACACTGATCAGATCTTAAAGCTGGGTATAATTATATTGTTTCTTGGTGCCAAAAATAAAGAGAGCAAAGAACATAGTATACTTACATCTGAACTCTATGAGCTAACGACTGCTATGTGAATAGAGATGGATTATTCTTTTACTGAAGGATCTGAAAAACCTTTATAAAATACTATTATATTGCCAAAGTGTTGAATGACAACAATTCCAATATTTCATGTTTAAATCCATTTTCATTTAAACACACAGCTTTGTGCTCTACTTTCTCCTTGGGGCTTTTCAGCAAAGTTATTTCCATAATAATTCCTATAAAGAGGAGTCAAAATTGTAGCCCAGAAACATATTTCTATTTCTGTGTAATTCAGCTTTCTTGAGAAGTATATTTTTAATATCTGACCACTTTTGTGTTCCCAGGAAGGTCCATTTTCAGCTTCCCTCCAGCACCAGTTACTCATAGAACTATTAATATTGCTGTGAAGCAACTTCTGAAGCACTTGCAAGTATCTGGAGAAGGAGAGAGTTTCATATGATTTAACTCTTCTGAAAGAATGTGAGGTCCTGTTGCTACCAATTACTCTACTTTTTGATCTAAGTTTGCCATAGATTAGTCCTGTGTGAAACTTGAGGAATATAATATTGGATTAATGAAGACTTTTTCCCAGATACTTTTTTCTTATATTCTGAAAGAAGGAACAGATTCTTTACAAAACCTTATTAATAAAACCCTAATAATCTCCTAATTCTATGCATTGGCTTTAGGACAAACCTAAGTACAGTTTTCACACAGTGGTTTCTAAATTTTGTTCTGAAATGTGATTTATTTGAGGTTTTCTCTGTCATGTCTTTACACCTTACCACTACAAAGTAACCACTACTCTCAGACCTCTGAGGGGTCTACCATTTTTTCACTAAGTGATGCTTTTTTTAGTTGCTCTTTCAGTAACGCATGGTCTGTGATGGTCTGCAATAATTTATTTGCACGCTATATTACACTTTACCTGTTGACATGTGTGGGAAAGTAACATAAGTGAACATACACATATAAATTTCCACATTTAACCTACAGCCCTTCAGAAGCCTAATCATGGTTACTGTTTATTTCCGTCATCTGCAGCCTTATGTATACTCTGGGAGATGTTTTGTGGGTTTTGTTTTGTTTTTTTCCCCATGTGATATGCATGCTGTTGTCTTTTGGTTTTATTTCGCTTTTTAAATGTGGTTCAGTAGAAAAATACATACTAAGCAGTGGAGAACACGTGGTTATGTGTTTTATTTTAAAGAACCACTTCCATGAGCATTCAGAAAACATCACTGGAAATAGTGCTCAGAGGTCATGTTATAATGAGCATTCAGACACATATGGTTTTTGCCCAAAAGTGCTGTTTAATCTAAGACCAGATAAAATGATTGAATCTGATGAACAGGAACATGATGAGGAAGGATCATCATGCCAATGCAAACAACACATGATGGTTGTTATTTACAGTGACTAGGACTTCACTAGAAGTGCTTATATGACAGAGAAAAGCAAAATATAAGAATGTACTCAGAATAGTCGGCAGCAATAACTGATTCGGAAAGAAGTTAGGAGAGCAATTCAAAGGGGAATTCATCAAAATATCTGCTACTAAATCCAATGCTACGCTCTCACTGATCCTATACAGCAATAGATGTTACAATTTATCTGGCATTGTGGGTGGTTGTATATTACATGAACTTGCCAGTAATATTTTGCAGATAGATATTTACCTCTTTTTTAAAAAACATTGAGGAAAAAGGTTGACAAGTTTTGGAGAGGTTTTATTACTATTTTTTTGAATTTTAAGTTCTTGTGAATCAGCAAGTGTTGAGCAGTGATTTTACAAATACCCAAAACCCTAAGCAGTGCAATCCGGTGTATCCAAACTTTTGTAAAAAAATGCCTGCTTGACTCAAACATAGGGATTATTTCTAGCTAAGTGTTGAAATGTAAATGCTTTGTACAACTTCAGTGACATTTTCCATCAAGAGAAAATGGAAGTTCTTTTCCATTCTTTTCAAAGTGTGTTTTAATCACCAAAGATAAGATCTGTACCTTCAAGTGAAATTTCAGCACTAAAGCAGATTAACTACTACTGGAGGACAGCTCTTTCACTAGGTCTCATATTTTTAGTGTTCTGTGTAAAATGCTACTCATTGCCAGAGGAGATCTGAGGAGGAAAAATGTGAAAGAGAGCAGAAGAGTGAAAATAATTAGGAGACACAGATTAGAAAGCAGTACAGCTAGGAATATATGTGATGATGAATGCATTGTGGTATTTTACATGGATTAGTATCACTTGTACCTTTTTTGGAGGAGACCTTTGGAACACAGTGCAATGTTTGGTACTTCTTTAGGAATTTTTAGCAGTTCAGGTATTTGGTGATGGAAAAAAAATTTCTGTCCTCTGTTAGTTTTGCTAGATTTTACTAATTTAAGATGGATTCCTTCTCCAAGCCATGGTTCAGTTTGTCCATAAACTTTTCAATTTTTGTGCTTCATTTACTTTTGTGTTTGAGCATACATGTGGGTGTGAGTAGGCAGGTTAGTAGCCGAGGTTCTCCTTTCTACCAGAAAGCTGAGCACATAGCGTATTTCAGACCAGACCTTTGCCAGTCAGGATTCACCAATAATAATGTTGCAAAGAGATATTTACCTCATTTGATAGCTAAGAATTTTTTATTTAAACAGCTTATTAGGCTGAAAGCTAATAATTAACTAATTTCAAACCTGACCTAATTAAGACTAATTTAATATATGTGATGCTTTAGGCCATGTCTCTATTGTGTGTAGGACAAATTTTAAAAAGCCTGTAAAATCTTGCTTTTCATTATGAAAGTTTTATTTTCCGTGGAAGACAACCAATGGGTGTTGATGATCCTTTTATTATAGGGAAAAGATGATGTGAATAGTAGTAAAACACAATGGAGGTAATTCATGAATGCTGACAATAAATTACACTCATTCCAAATTACGTCTTTGGGCAAATGGGAAATATCACAAGCCTTTCTTAAAAATTGATGTTAATCTCGCTTGTATTTAGTAATAAGGATTTTTCTATGTTTGAAGTTAGGAAGAGCTATTTTTTGATTATATACTCCAGGTGAGCTCTTCTGGATTTGCTGGTTTTCTTACCCTGTTTCTGCTTTACAAAATTCTTCTGCTAGAATAGGAAAATGTCTAATCTGAAGCCTTTCCACATTAATTCATCCACAGAATCATAGCAAATGGGTATGAACCCGATGATTTAGTCCAGTGTTCTACCCTAATTCAGTAAAGTTGTTCTGTTTCTGATTTTCACAGTAGATTATTTCAGATTTTACTTGATTTGCAGATAAGACTTGAGGTGAGAAAATATTTGTAACTATAACATTTAGAATCTGGGTAACATAACAGGAAATATGTGAGTTTTAAACCAATCAGTTTCTAAGGGCACTATGAGCCTTTCATGAGATTCTAATGAAAAATTGCACATTCCCTGCAGAAGGGTTTATAGAAAGTAAGAATTGATGTAGCAATTCTTGCAAGACAATACCAAGAAAGTGCATTCTCATTTAATCAGGGAATGAGGTGCCAAAGAACTAACATTTTTAGAGAAGGAAAATTAAGTTTGTGCTTAGTCTATTTTCAGCGAAGCTTCTTAGTGGATTAGGGGTTGTCTACACATACGATTGTCTATATAATTAGGCTTAGATTCATCCTGTTACTTGATACCTTGTCAGATGCCTCACTGGAAGTTTATTAACTGCTAGCTTGCTCTTTTATAACAGAAAGTTGTACCTGCAGAGAGTGATTCAGATTTAAGATATGCGGAACTAGCTAAAAATGTGCTCACTTTTGACTGTGCTTGCCCTTAGAGCAGTGACTTGCTTGAAGTGATGGAGTTATGTGTCTGGTCACCAGATTCTGGACATGGGAACAATATAAATTTCCACAGTAACGATATCTGTTTCTGCAAGTAAATTAGATTTCTAAGTTATTTTGATGCTGAAAAGCATTTCTAGGCAGACCAGGTTTTACTGAGATGTTTTAATCTCCCTTGATACAAAAATATGTTATATTACTTGTTGAGCCCTAGTTCTAATTTAGTTATGATCTGGCCTTAAATAGTCAACTAAATAACTGTCTACAATGGAAAATTTTCCAAAACACGTTTTTTAAGATCCTTAAACTACAACAATGTGAGATTCGTATCGTCTTGCTCTGGCCAAGTAAATATTTGTCACTTTTTCAACCTAGTCAGGACCCTTTTATCATCAAAAGAAAGGAACAGGCATCTTCAGGGGGAATTGATGTAGCTTGTCTTTGAAAAACAGTTGCTCTGCAGTGATGATCCACTGCCTGATGTCACTGTTACACACATGAGGTTAGGAGAGATGAATCCCATTGATACCTAAAATTTTGAATTACTGTATTCCTCTGCTTTTAGTCATACCCTCTAGTATATAATCCACACAGAGCAGCTCGTGACAAGGATGTGCATTTCTGGCTGTCCAAACATCAATTGTCTACATTAATTTTTACTTTGGGGTTGTAAATATGTTTTGTAACATTCAGCCTGATCATCTTTTCCATATATTTCCAAAATGCTTTCTAGAAAGTGTGTGCACAATTTAACTTCTGAATTCTTCATTTCAGTCAGCGAAGCCATTACTATGTAAAAGTCTAATTTTTAATCATTTATTTTTATTTCTCTTTTTACTTTTACAGTTACAATTAATGTCTCTAGTTCTTTGTGTGTTTTATTATTTTTTCCTCTTTGTCTTTGCTTTTGGTTTCAAATACCTGCATGTGCGTATAGACTTAATGATTTAATTTATTTTAGTCATTTAGAAAAACTTTGATGCCTGTTGTTTCTCTAGTTTAAAAAGAAATATTTTTATCTTTGTCTCATTTTTATAAATCAATTTTTTTCCTAAGAAAAATAATTCAGTCTTTGCAGCTAACCTGGGATTCTGTTGGTGTAAGTTCAATTTCCTTCTTCGCATAGATTTCCAATGCCACTTTGGGCAAATAATTTGTGTCTTGGCATTTCATTTCCTTCTACTGTGCAGAGGATAAATCCATTAACCTTCTGCAGGTCTCATACACAACTCCAGTATCAGCCAGGGATAGTTTCAGGGTTTTTTGCTGTTCTCAGTATCAGCCCCAAAACAAAAATTACTGGTCATGACTGGCTAGTCATGTCTTACTAAAGTTTCTTTCCTACCTTTACTGTTCTCAAAGCCCCTGGGCATTCTTTTCATACTCTTCACCACCTTTGTGTTGTTTCAAGCTGGCAACTTTTTTTTGATCCCTGAGAGATGGGAGGCTGCAAAACATGCCATGTTTTTTTCAAGAAGGTAGACAATAGTTTTACCAAGTTTGTTCTTTCCTGAAAGCCATTAGGAAACCACAGTGTAGTCAGGGTCTTCAGCATGGCAAGAGAAGTGGGAGAATAATTTTATTCCTCTTATACTAACTGATGAATAAATCAGACAGGAATCTGGAACCAGGAAAACTGTTAGGAATCTGTGGAACTTGCACACAAGCATAGGGGAAGTGTCTTCCTAACCATGACTATTTGAGAAACATGATTATTTAAGGCAAATTTTTTTACACTTGATTATGCCATAAATACTGCTGAAGTAAATGCTGTTTTCTATTCTGCTTTTTAGGCAGCGAGCTGCCAATGCCATTTCAATTTTATCTAATTTCTAGAGGTCTCTCAATTCAATGACTTGCAGGTACATGGCAAAGGACCCCTTTCAGGGAAGCACCTCTATTCAGTATAGAGCTTTAATTACATGGTTACATTTTTAAGCCTGTATTTAAGTTTCACAGAACCAGTGGCTCTTAAAGGGCTTGCTTGAAGATGGGCATGTGCTAAAGTGCTTCTTTAAATGGCAATAGATTTAAACACATGCTTAAGTGCTTTCCTGACTCAGGGACCAAATGATATCCAGGGTTAAACTCGGGTAGCTCTAGTGAGATTAATTTAGCATACACAATTTTTATTTTTAATTCATTCTTTATATTTTAGCCACTGTTTTCCTCTAGTGTTTCCCATTTTATACTTTGATATTGTTCGTGCTCTTTTAAAATTAAGACTGTACAATTTTGTAATTCTTTTTTTTGAAATTAATCACATTTTGATGAAATTATGTATTTCAGCATGTCATCTCACTCTGATTTCTGAACACTGACACATAAAGCTGTCTTGCATTCCTACCTCACACAGTGTAGGCAAGACGTTGTAATAGAAACCACTCTGAAGCTTCATACCTTATTACAAAATAAATCAGTCAGGTAACTATTGTCTACATCCCTTGAAGTGTGTTTTGAGACAGAAACAGGTGGAGAGAGGAATGGAGATGGTGAAAAAAAAGAGCGTTCTATGATAGTATGCATTAGTTGAAACTTGTGTTGGACGTTTTAAAGAAAAGAAAAACAGGAAAGAAGGTTTGAGAGTCTAGATGTGAATAAATTCTCATTTATTCTAGATGAAATATGGACTAACTTCACTGGTATCCAGGGAATTTAACATGTGCACAGCCAAGGCTAGCATTATTAGAGTCAAAGCATTTCAGAATGCTATATGAATCACACTTATTAAAAGTAACTAATTACATTGCCTCCTTCTGTCTGAATCCAGTATGCTTAACTGTGCTCCGACCATTATTCACAGAACAGACACTCTGCTAATGGTATCTTTTTAAAAACCTGGTTGCTGACCAGCATTGTATAATTTTCTGCCAGGAATGACTTGTATATATTCCCAGTCTATAGAACTTATTGTCTATATCAGTCAAAATCATTTTGCAAAAAAGGTTTGGGGGTTTTGTTTACTTTTGTGCTGAAAGTGAAGCTACTCATCTATTTGGAAAGCATCTTTGAAAACTCAAAGCTTAGCACCTCACATGAGACTTTTCACTCATATTCAGTGCCTCTGGCTTACAAGCAAGTGTCATATGGTTGCAATTAAAAGGATGTCACAAAAACTTCATTGTAAGTAGGGTAACATATGCTCTTAAGGGGTTTGTTTCAGTTTCCAGTGCTTTGAGTCTTGCTGTGGTTGAGAGTCACATCTTTCACAGCTAGTCAGCCTTCCTGCTCCAGATATGTCAGCTGACAGGGTGCCAGTTAAAACATCTTCTGGAAATGTTGACAAGTATCTGAAGGGAGGAAGCCAACTGCTCCAAATAAATGGAGATGACTGAGGAATAGGAGTGGCAAGTTTTGTTCCAGAGGTGGTACATCTATCAGTCAAGCAAAGGTGGCATTTGAGATACGTTGCTTGTCGAGGGATAGGGGTGGGAAGGGTTTTTAGTAATGCCACTTTCTGCTGTGGAAATGGTCACAGGCTTGCCAAACATGAGCCAGAAACAGGGACAATGAGTAATTAAAAAAAAACAAAACAAAACAAAAAAACAACCTATCAAACAGCACTGAAAGCATAGAGATGAAAGAAATGTAAGATACGTGACATTCCTGTGTATCACAGAAGGATAAAGCTGCAAAAAAATGGTCATGTTACAAGAACAAACTGAATTGGTGAGGCAGACTCATCCTGCATACTTACAGTCTCAAAATGCATAGTTGCAAAATTAGTTGGATGTGTTTACAAAGAAATGCCTTGCAGAGCTATTTTCTCATTATGAATTTGTTAGAACAGGGGCAGGCATTTGACTCAAGTTCTCAATTCACTTTGGCACATGTACAATCAAATTTTCCTAGATTTCAGCATAATCTTTACATCTACTATGCAAAGAGAGCAGGGAAATCAATCTGCAAATTGCACATTCCAAGGCTATAACAACATATTGCCACTTGGTCTTCCTTCATGAAGATTTTTTTCCCTGACAAGAGACTTTTTTCCCCCCTTTCTTTTTATTCCTTTTTTTGGCAATTGTGCTTTTCTTCCCATACGGCTCATGTCTCAGTGTACACTAGTAATTCAGCTCCAGCTGTCAAAAAAATTAGCAATTTAATGTGCTGGGCAGAAAATATCTATTCTTAATTATTTTCCCATATAACCCGAATACATTCTTTCAGTTATGAACATGGGGGGGGGGGGGGGGGGGGGGAGGAATACTATTTCAGTCTGTTGTATGACTGAACTCATCATTACTTCCATAAAAGCCTTAAACATACTCCATTTACCATCTGTGTTAAAGTTCTTACAAGGAGGTAGGTGCTAAGATTCCAGCTGATGTTTGTATCAACTAATACTTTAGCTTTGCTGCAAAAACTTTACTTGGTTACTCGGTACTGATGGAGATCAATTAATAGATTAGGTTTATGACAATAGTATCTCCACAACTTGTCGTAAAATAAAATACAAGTAAATTAAAAATCCTTAGCCATTTATAGCAGTGGGAAGAAAATATTTTTTTCCTGAAACTAATATCTTTTCCCTAGTGAATTCTGATTCTATCCAGGGAAATCTGTTTAGAATGGCAAAGTTTAGTAATGCATCTGCTTTACTGTCTGTCTTAAAGGTGATGAGGTCATAATGTTGAAGGTTTGAAATATGCAAGTAAAGTTTTAAATATGCAAGTAGTACCAAGGGTATTTACAATTTCTGTGTGGTGTGCTTTTTTTTTTTCCTTTTGAATCTAGCTGAAAATTTTCTGAATCCATTTTCTCCTTTTAATTGTTGTCAGTTGTTTGATTGCACTCTGCCTAAACCATACCCATTCTTTATGACTTTAAACTAACCTTACAATATCATATCCTGCTACAGTTGTGCTAAAATGATTTTTAAAAGCAAACAAACAAAAAAAAACCCCACCAGAAAATCCAAAAAACCTATCCCCCACCCCCCCTCCCAACACCACACTTCCACCCTCGTTGAGATTAGGAGAACAAAAATGTCTGAGGAAGAGTTAGACTGGGAAAGTTCAGAAACCGACCATATGAACATGTTTTTTAGAAACAACATTGATATTCATTAACAAAATTATTTTTTTCTTAATGAGGTGATTTTAGAAAGGGTAAGAGCAGAGTAACTTTGAATAGAGCAAGAGCAGTGTCAACATTCAGGCTGTGATGGCCTTAGTCAGAAGACGGATCCCTCTTCTCCACTTAATGGCTTACAGTGCTTTGTGGGGGTATGACCACATCATATATTTGAGGCCGGAGAGGAGATCTGGGCCCACTCTGTGTGAAGTATGACACCATGGGACAAGGACCTTCTCTAAAAGCCTATAATAATCTACTTTCTCTCTCACCAACATCTAGCACTGCATTGCTGCATTTGTATACCTTCAAATGCCTTGAGCAAAAGAGGAGTGAAAGTAATCTATCTAAAGTATATTTTGTGTTTACAATTTAGTCTCACAGAATTATGTGTTAATTTGTGTTTTCCAAGAGTTGCTCACCTCAAAATAAACTTTGTTTCTGAAGTCTTGGAATGCTTTTTTTACTTTCCCAACAGCAGTATCAATGGTCATAGCTGACAGAGGCCTGTATTTTTAAGTAATGTGTCACATTGAGAGTATTGCTAAATATGGAGGGTGGGCAATGGCATATTGCTTTTACCCCAGCTACATAGAATTTTATTATTTCTCTTCTGATTAATCGTGTTGGACTGAACATTTGCTCAGAATTAGTGTAAAATTTTTAATGCTAACACACAGGACCTTCAGCTTAGAAGTGGGTCACAGTTACTGCTCTGTCAAAATCATTATCAATTTTATCTTTCTGCATAGATGAAGAAAACAGTTAACAGTTATTCTTCAGTGGATATATCTGCATTAGTGTTTTGGTTTGAATCAGTTGTACTGTTTTAAAGCAAATCCTCCAGTTTCCCCTGTTTTTTTGTTTCATTGTTTTGATCTCTGCAGAGCAGTTTTGGTGCACTATTTCTGTTTTAAGGAAGACTTCTTTCAGAGAGCTAAGCTCTGCCAGGTATGCACCAAATGCTTTCTTACCCCTAATGGGATAAGGCATCTGAACCAAACAGTGGACCTTTGGAGGGCTTCAAGTAATACACATGGTAGAGATGTTCAGTTCAGGGGGCCAGGTAGAATGTTAATCAAAACAACCATCCTCCCCCACCCAGAAGCTTTTGTAAGGGCCTTTGTACTACCTGGTGTGATTTACTAAACCATTCCTGTTGCTCTAAATGACTTGCTGTTGTGGGGGTAGCCAGTGGTAACAGGCTAGACTCTGGAAACTGAAAGGGTCCATTATGACACCCCATCCATTATGACACAATAAGCCTAGCTGTGAAAAAATTGAAACTTACAGTTTACTTCAGTGAAAATTCAGCGTAAAAGTCATCAAAACATCCAGTCCAAAATTACAACTGTCTTCAAGAATATGTTTCCTGAGGGAGGAGACAGACCTATCATTATCAATTCCAATGTTTTGAATCCTATCTCAGCACTGAGGCATATTTAATAACACAGTCACAATGTGTGTATAAGTACTAATTTGAACTTTGAATTGACATCTTCTCAAATCTGGGATTGTGAAGTGGTATTTTTAATAACTAAAATGGAAAGCCCATGTTCTGTTGGGCAAAAATGATCTGAACAATTCTTATTCATCTATTAAATTCAAACCGTTTTATTCCTGTGCAGTGTATTTCAATCTATATGGAAGAAAGACTGGTTTGAATTATATGCCTTTACTGTTAAGATGCAAAACTTGGAACAAATGGAGGACTCTAGGAGTGAAATTATGAGATTAGCACACAACTCTTCATGTCAGTTAAGAAAATCATTGTGAGAGTGCAGGTTCTGTCTGCTTAATACGTGCTGGTGGTGCTTTTGTGCAGACTGAGAGTTGTATTGATACAGTAGAAACACACAGTGGGGGCATGTTATTATGCAGATTATCTCATCAGTTAGCCAATACAGGAATATAGAAGATCTTTATATGAGTATTTGAGAAAGCTGTGTCATACCCTATTCGAATGAATTGCCTTCAGCTTGCTCTCAAAGACTGTCTGATCAGAGATTTTAGCAAAGCATTGGCTTACCTTTCAGGTGTGTTAGCAGTAGAGATTTTTCAGTTGCAAGAAAAAAAACACCTTTAATTTTTATAGAGCTGGGATAATTGTTTCCTGAGAATGCAAATAAAACATATATGTCTGTATGTTAATAATTGGAGAGAATGATTATTAGATACTGCACACTATGTATCAGATAATACAGATATTAATCACTTTTGCCTTGGACTCTTCCTATGCAAATTCAAGTACTATTCAAGTACACGAGCTAAGGCTGTTTTCAGTGTATTTTCAAATCACCAAAGATGGTTAGTTTGAAGTATTTGTTTCAAATTTTGCAAGATTGGATTTTTCCTCATCCTTTTGTGGTACAGATTTGTGAGTTGTCTGTGTGGACACTGCTACTTTAAAAAATAATATCAAAAGCATCCTCTGTCAAGTACAATGATAATGCATCTGTTTTTGTGATCAACATTTGCTCAACATGAAGAGATTTGTGAGATCTACTGTATGGCAGTCATGAAGGTGATAACCCCTTATAAACACCACATCTTGAGATTAATAAACACTCTCCCGGTTTCAGCACCTGGAGCGCGAGTTCCATTTTGCATAGGATGACCTTGCTTGAGGCTCTGAAACACAAGCGTGTGTTACTGAATTTATAACTGGCCATTAATACCAGCTAAAAGGAAATAACATGCCTTGCTGTTTTCTGATTTCTTACTTTATCAATACTATTTTATAGCTTTATTCATCCGGGAGATTAATAGGAAAATATAGGGAATAGGAAAAGAAAAGAGCATCTTTATCTCTGTTGTTCTCAATGCTGTTTCTTTTAAGATAATAAAAGAAAAACAGATGTCCTCATACAATTTGTTTTGTTCTAAGGCCAAATTCAATAGCCGCTGATGTCAGCTGAAAGATTCATATTGAATTCATTGAGTGCCTAACCTTTATTAACCTTTATCCAATATGAAATAGATAGTCACCACAGGTAACCTATTGCAATAGACAGCCAGCAAAAGGTAGTGTGCTAGTAACTTCTCATCATGCATGTTGGGTTTCTGAGTTCGTATATTTCCATGCTGGGTCTTCCGGATATTTCTTTTTGAACACAATTCATCTTCATCAATTCTGTACTGAAGAGCAGAACCTACTCACCACTTTTATAGCCAGCAGTATTTTTACTGTTGTTCAAAAAAGACTCCTAAAGGTTTAGCAATTTTATTTTTTTAAGGAAATACTGTCTGTTTTCACTATTATGAATGATGACTTTTCTATACAAGTGGAAAAATTGTAACTGCCATATGTTTTATGGATTGTCCAAGTATTTTGATTTATCGTAGTAGTGCCTTTCAAACTGTCCTGGAGAAGGACAGGGGTGATATCCATTCTATGTGTACAGTGTTTCTTAGCTAGTTCAGTGGTTGCAATGTCCTATTCCGTTCCCCTGTTGGTATCTTCTGGGTAGCGTGGTGGGCCTGTAGGCATCCCTGCTGGCTTCGGTTCTGCCCATGCCACAATAAAATCTTTATTAGAGTAAATATAACAGACCCATGGTCCTCCATGACTTCCTGACCTACTGACAGCAACATTAAGGAAACAATAAGCTGTAAGCAGTAACATATTTTCTTCTACTTTTGGATTTCAGTTTACTTTTTAATTTTTCTGAGGCAATGAACAGTGTTAGAAATCCTATGAGGCAACGTGTTGTCTAAGCCAAAGTGTGTGTGGGGAACTTAAGAATTTGCATACTGATGATACAACAATAATATTCTGAAGAGCCAAAATGATGGACCCTGCTTTAGATATAACAGTAATAACAACAACAACAACAACAATAATAATAATTCTCAATGAAGTAATGATAAGGAAATAGAACAGTATGAGATGCATAGATGTTTTGATATACAGGGCCTGATTGTTTCTCAGTGAAGTTTTTCTTCAAATAGTTTGTATCCAGTGAGTGCCTTCTGATTCATAATATGAGTTCCCATCTGTTGAATTGTAGTATTCCACATGTAAGTTTAATAAAATAGCTGAGTAGCACACTTCAGAACCTAGTCACATAATAAAGCCACATAGCTGTGGATTTTAAGACCATCTGTATTGTGAATATAGCAACAAGTCATTCACATCATTTACCATACAATAACAGTCAGGGAGCTATTTTAGGAGCAATGGTCCTTACAGTACAGACATCTAGCAAGAAACTACAAAATACAATTTATTTACTCCAGTGCTCCACAAAGATTAACTTTATCCTTGGGAGGCTAATAACCCTAGGCTCCCTTAATAGTGCATAGAAAGATATAAGCTCTTTCAGTTGATTCTGAGCAGAACCCTAACTTGAAGGATGGGGACCATTTAGAAAGAGTACAGAAGAGATCAAGAAGAGATTTCAAAACAATTATCTGCTTGCAAAGATTGTAGAAATTGGAGTTGTCATGAAGGGGAGATGATGGGGGGATATGAGCATTTTAAAATACCTAACAGACTGATGCAAAGTCTGTTCTCCATGTAGACAGTGAGTGAGACAAAGCAATAACACAACAAGGAAGATTTATAATAAAATAGGAAAAATCCTCCAGCGGTACAGATAGGGAAGCAAGCTGGAAGAATTTATCCGAGTAGATTACAAAGTCTCTGTCATCGGTAGGCTGTAAGAGGAGGCGAGACAGACATCTGTCATGAATGCTATAAATAACTGATTCTACCTGCAGAAAGGAGTAGACTAGATGATGCCTGTAGGTTTCTTAAAGTCCTATGATTTTATGGCTTTCTCAAGAAGAGACCTATTTTATGGGATGGGTTAGGGAGACTTGCCTCTTTAAATTAACTTTTGTAACAATTCCTTGTTTAGTGTGCAAGAATATCCACTGAAAGGTTGTCAGGCTGCTGTGTTCCTGCCCATAGGAGATGATCAGCCCTGGATTCCATGTTTGAAATCTTGCCTATGAGTAGCACTTCATACATAATGCACTCAACACTATATCATCTTCTTACAATACACATACATATTAAAGCATTTGATGTTATTACCTTCAGTATTGTGTTAGCGCTCTTCTCTTGAGAGATTTGATTCCACAGTGATTCTATTTTTGATATGATAATTCAGTTTACTAATAAAGTGTTCTGAACTGTGTGTCAAGTTCTATACCCAGTTTTCCTTCTATTACTTAAAGCTTTTTCAGTCATCTCTTCATTCACTACTCCTACTGAAAACATACAGGCTTCAGTGATACCTTTTCAATTCAATGAATTTATTGTCGTCATTGCTATATATATATATGTAGTAGACAACATACGGGATTTATTTCTCTTTTCATTTTTTACCAATGAAGTAGAAAAGAATTCTTATGAACTGCGATCACTTATTGCAGGTCTGTAATTCAGTAGTATTTGTCTCCGTGTGTTTGCTTATAAACAATTTTGTGGGTTTGATTCTACTAGATATGTTATTACATGCACCCTTTAGGTTTGAGCAATAATAAATATAAAGAAAAGTGAGAGACTAATGTTTCAAATGGAAAGGTATGTGGCTATTTTCACATTTTAAATTGATATATAAACAGCATTATTTTTTTTAAATCGGCAACCTTGAAATTAAAGTTCTTTAGTATTTACCCCAGCTTGAAATTGTGAAGTGTTTAGAATTCAGATCTTATGTTGTCATTTCCTAATGTTCAAATTAAACTATAATTTTGGCAAGCAATTTAATTATGATGTATACATAAGATTGAATTTTTGGTTTAATTAGACTTTTAATCTTACACCACCACCAAGTGTATTGCTAATTAACACCTTTTCCATAGGTAAAACCCCAATGAATTTCTGTCCAACACCACCTTTTATCCTTTTGTTATGACACTTACTAAACTCTTGCAGGCATTTTAATTATTCTACCAAAGTTTATCTGGTTTAAAAAAAAAAAGACAAGAAAAGGCACTATAAGCATTGCCAAGTGTATTGTACTAGAGAAGTATTAAATAGAGAAATATTAAAATGGTCACATACTTGCCCTTTGTTTGTGGATCTGACCCTACAATCACATATTCAAGTTATTAATATTGCATTTAAAAGAAAGCTTAATAGTTCAGTAAAAGTATACAAACGTGAATGTGACTGTAGGCATTTAAAATTATGTTAGCTTCCTACAATAGTGGTTTAAGATCATCCTAATCTTGTTTCATTTTACTTTAAATCATACTTGCAAAACTGTATTTTAGTGCTAAGCAGCATGACTTCCTATTTCTTTTTATTTTATTCATTTTCTTTCTATAAATGATGACGAGTGGTTTATGCCCACCCCCCACTCCCACCCCATATAATAGTACAATAGGTACAATTTATAGAGCCTCCACATCCCCCACCTTAGCTGAGGTATTATTCTGCTATTGGAAGTGCACAGCGCTTACACATCATACAGCAGCTGAATGAAAAGAAACATGGCTTGGATAATTACATGGTAAAGCCATTTACTAGAAAATCTACTATGTTTTCTTAATAGTAGTAGGGGCCCCAGCAAATAAGAATGATAAATTATTGTCATGCAAAACATTAGCAAGTTGCATAATGTCCAATAGCAGAGAGGATATAAATCGGCAATTGTATGGGCAAGAGAATATAAAATTCCGTGGCATTGTGTGAAGAAACTGCCAGCCACCTTCATTGTCATTCTGCTCAGCATTTTTCTTTGTTTTGCTTTCTGGGCATACTTTGCTAAGACATGTTAGATGTTCTGAATTCAGGCTACAGTATGTAAATAAGTCGAATGTTGCAGAGATTATTTTTAAAAAAAAAATCTTTAGTCTGTTGAAAATTTTCCTGTAAACACAATATTTCTAGGCATTTTCTACGGAAAAGCAGTGCCAGTTCTGTGGGGTTACAAGTTTACATGATTAGAAACATTTTTTTCTTAAAATTCCGGAATGATGGAAATACACAAGAGCATATAATCCTCTATTACAAAAATAAGTAAATGCCTAATATTTGTGACCTGAGGAAGAAACCTGGAAATGAAAAGTTATCTTAAGAACTAAAAGAAAGCAAAAGGCATATCTAACCAACCAAATACGATTTTTTTAATGATTTTTTTATTGTTTTGTAAGCAAGCACGAATTTTGATCTGGGACTCAGGATTTAAAATGTTTGAGATTGGCAGTGCTTCATGTGTGTAGTCTTCTTGGGAGAAATTTTCTTTCAGCTAGTACATGAACCATGAAATTGCTGAAATCAAATGGAGCTTCAGGATTGTACATAGAGCACAGGCAGTTTTTCTTTGTTTACAGCAGTGGATAAAACAATGTGCCTGATGAGCTAAGCCAAGGAGAAGCATTTCTGTAAAGATATGTTGTGGGCTTTTTTTCTTTTGGATTGAATCAGTGAACCAAATTCTCTGTTGCTATAAATTGTTGCAGATTACAGTTTTGTTAAAATAGTGTGCAGTCTGTGCATCTTCCATTTACTTTCCTGTGCTTACTGTCCTATAATTCTAGCCAGAGTTCTCTCAGAATTAAGTTTACCGCTGATATATCTGATTCCCTTGACAATACCAGTTTTGGGTCACTGAAGAATTCAGAATCACCATTGGACTACACAGTGTAGCAAAGGAAGAAAATTTCTTTTGCATGCATTTCTCCAAAGGAAATAATTAAAGGGGGGGGGGGGGGGAGGAATGTGGTGGAATGTGGTGGAATGTGGTGGAATTGCTTTGGGGTAGAATTAAGTATCTGATAGGAAAGCTAAGTTGTTGTCTTTGGCAGAAAGATATGGACAGTCTTTCTAAAGAATTAACTGGTATTATGTCTCTAGCAGAAGTAATTACATCTTGTAAATTATGATCTTTCTAATCCCCATAAACAATAACAATCCACAGTAGGTTCTATAATACTAATGATAATTATGTAAAAAGTGTATTGAAATTGTAATATGTTTGGTTTTTTTTCCTTAAGATGCTTTATCTGTTGTGGAAATTCAATTTAATTAAATCTTTGCAGGTCAAAAGGGTTTTTTTTAAACAACTTCATTAAATGGCTGTGGTAGTTCAAACAATAATAACTATTAAGGTCATACTTTTCCCCTTCTTCTGTCTATCATATCCTACAGAATGAGTCAGTTTCTTAAAGCCTCTAATCATTTAAAGGCAAGGCAGTAGGCAATATACTTAGAACACACGAAAAGGGTATTTTTCTTAAGGGGAATTTGCAGAAGAAATTTGACACTTTTTTTTCCTTTTTTTCTCCCTTCCCCCCCTCCCCCCCCCCCCGATTTTTTTTTTTTTTTAAACATATGAACTCACTGGAATTTGCATGCCAATAAGGAAATGATTTGATGAGTATAGGGAGAATATGCATATAGTCCTCCGAAAAAGTAAAAGTCCATTAGATTTGAGAAACTAATATCATGGATTCAGAAGACCCAAAAGGAAGTAGTCCCATAAACTAGAGTACCTTCACTTACACATTCATTAACATTATAAATAATTATCAAGGATTTGCACATGTGCTATTTTATACATAGCAGGTAGCTTCACTGAGTTCAAAAAATGTGTTTAATTCCATGTGCAGGTCTTTTCAGAGCAGTCTTCTAACTGCAAGTGCTACAGTATAAACTTGGGAATGAACGTAATATGGTGAAGAAAAAGAACAAGATTTTTGTGGTTGGCTTTCCTTTAAAGAAAAAAAAAAAATAAAAGCAGGTGTTTGACAGGTAGTCAGAGATTTGGAACATTCACAGTGGTCCTAGTGGAACAGAATACATGGACCAAGAACAGGTGAGATGTTACATGGTAAATGCAATCTGATTTTACGTCTGTGGAGTTTATTGCATGTGTCTCATCATACCAGATTTAGCTGGAGTACCTATTCATTTGACTTTTTACTTGATAACCTGTTTCTTCCAAATCATCTTTCATTGTCATCTTTAAGGTTGCCAAAATGGACAATCCCACTGCCATTGTCTTGGGCTTAAAACAAGCATGCTGAGAGGATAACAGAGAGAGCAGGACTCCAGCAGAATTCTTGATGTATGATGCTGTTCAGTGTCACTTGCCTTAAAACTACTGTAAAATCTCTAACATAAGACTATAGTTCTTGTGGCATGCAGTTCGTTGATCCTGGTTTCATTTTCCTCCTTTATATTCTTTCCTGTTTAAGACAAGCAGGAGAAAAGTGGTAAATAATGCCACTGGAGCTTTACACTCAGTTCAAACTATACCTCAGAATCATGTGAAAAGAGGTGTTTGGAAGAATAAATCTAATCTTTATTTTGGGCAAAAATTCCAAACCAAGTATTGTCTAGCCAAGGATCAAGTATTTTTATTCAGGAATATGTGCTGGTACCTCAAAAGATCTGCAGTGCAGATTTCTTATGCTCTGTAGTTTCACCTTCCTAAGTGGATTTTCAGCTGCAGTAACCTTTCCTCTGTTTTAGAAATGGCAAACAGTTACATCATGAAAAGTTCTATTTTCCGTTGGGAAAACCCCCCACATCTTTATGGAAAATTTTCAATTGGACGTAGCACATCTGTTATAAAATTTATGCCTTGTTCATGCTAGCTTAGGTAATTGCTTTCCCACTTCTCTTTCTGTTTGACCTATAGAAAAGTCTGGCAAAAATACATAGGCAGGTAGGTTATATATGCCATAGGAACGGATGACATTAAAGTACACCACTGTATTTGAGAAGTGATAATAGTTTCCATTTTATATTGAGCTTAAAGCAAATTTTAGAAGTGTTATATAAGGGGATTATCTGTGGTGGTTTATGTAGTCCCATAAAAGGCACCAATGCCTTGTTTAATAAAAATAGGATGTAACTTTTCTTATTCTTCATTTGCTATGGGTTTTTGGGAAAAAACAAACAGACAAACAAAAAAGTAAAACATCATCAGTCAAATTATAACAGATTACATTAGTGAGACAGGCAAAACTAGGGAGAAAATGTTAAAGACCATCAAAGCTATTAACTAAGACAAATCCATTGTTTCACTTTTAAATGTGAAAGTCAGATGCACTGCTGGATTCAAAGAAGTGGATTTTCTATTTAGCCAGTGGTTTCTCTTCACAATATTCAGCCATCTAGTAACTGATTTGTGCCAGGTGGCATTTCTCCAAATACGTGATATTTCCTTGTCTCTGTTTACAGCTTTCTGGAGACCGACAGATAAAAATACACCAGCATATCATTCTACCTGTGGATACACGAGAATGCCTATGAGACTGAGACTAATTTAATAGCCACCTACAAACTAGAAAGCAAAAGTTTATTAATAATGTTAGGGTAAATGGAATTGGTATTAGAAAGTTAGAGAAAATATAAGACCACATGTTAAATATGTTAGAAAAAAGAGAATGTGCAAACCAGAAGGATGGCTCTGTACCAAATACAATAAATAACTGTATTGTAAAAGCATAAAATAAATAATACTGCTAACCTCCCTCATTATCAGTGTTCATAGCAGATTATAGTGAACTTTAAATAGCTATTATATTACAGACAGCTACTTGAAGTAAAAAAAGACACTAGATGACTGTTAGATTGACAGAACTGTCTTGGCTATTTTGTATAGGACAGCCCGGAAGTTTGCTGTAGTATACATTTAGTCCCTACCAGGCTGGAGCTTCAGAGGTAGGTCTCCCATATAGAACTGCAGAAAGGCAAAGCAATCAAGGCTTCCCATTTCCTTCTCTGTGCTGAAGACTCCCATTCGGGAACTTGATGTAGGGCGTATCTGGCCACTGTGAAACTTCATCAAAGGAATTTTGTGCTCAGAGAGAAAAAGTCCCACAAGAAAAAAGCTTGGAGATGATCTCCTCACCAACTGGGAAGGAATGTTTTCATTCCCTTTTTTTAGTGGGTCTAAAATAGGAGCCACATGGTGGTGGTATTACAAGGTTTCTGGAAGAGAAGACGAAAGACCTCAACTACTTTGCAGACAAGATGTCCCAGAAGAGTGTGTAAGAAAAATTATTCATAAAAAATGGCCTTTTATATGCATTTGGCCAAGAATAAAAAGATTAGAAAAATTATGAACAGTAAATGCAGCTTTTATTGAAAAGTTTTGCATCTGGGTAATTTTTGTAATGCTTAATATTTCTGCTTTCCAAACTGTGAAAGCTACTTCTCACTGAGGATTTTATAGCAGCAAAAGAACAAAAGAGCAATGGATAGCATACTTAACCTGTATCTGATATCTTGGACTTTTGTGCATATTAGAATAGGACTAGACTGTAGCAGAGAATCATTAGCATGTTCAAGACACAGAAAGGTACTCATTAAGAGCACCTTACTCTTGCTTCTTATCTTGTTTTAGACTCAGTCTCTGCTGTCTGGGGAAGAAGCCTAAAATGAGCTTTTGTTAGTATTCCCCAATTACCAAAATACTGTTGTCTGTTATTTTTTAGAAAAGTTCATGGGATTGTCAAACCCTGCTGTTTAAAAGCTGTAGAAGTTATACCATTAGTGGATTTTGAAAAATATGTTTTCCACTTTATTTTCTGTCTCCAAGGTTTTGTAGCAGTATTGATCTTCAAGTCAATGCATCATTATGTTGTTCTGTGAGACCACTCATATCTTACTGCTATGTAAGTGCAGCCACTGAAAAAAAGAAAAAAAAAAGTGGATTTTTAAGGAAATAATACTTAGATTACAAGCAGAATCAAAAGAAGGAAAAGAAACAAGAGGATTTTCACTTCAATGTACAATCAATAATATTTGACCTTACCCAATATTTAATTGGTTGGTTCTTCAAGTCTTTAAAATGGTGGATTACTTACCCTGGTTAGTGGAACTGTTTTACAGCAACTGTGTACCTTTGTATTGATCTCACAATACAATCTGTGTGCTTGGTCATGATTACACTGTAATGGGCAGCTCATTTGGAAGAATTTACTTGAGCACTGTTACCTTTTAATAAGTCGCCACATGTTCACAGAGTGGTGCAAATCTTCAGTTCTGTTCCAGAACTGAAAGATGCTAAAGCAGTAATAGTATGAGACAATTTATAAGGCAGTGTTATCAAACTGGAAAGTTTACAGTTGAAGTAGAAAGGACTTGCAAGCTGTGAAGTTCGATGAAGTTCAACAAAGAGCTGTCAATTTTTTTTGCTTAGTTTTGGTTTTCGCTTTCAATTTATTTCACTGCTGCTGTATGGGAGTATACTTGTGTAGAAAGACATGCTTATCTATACACATGTGTGCCTACACAAGTTTGAAGGTGCACTGAAAATAGAATTATGATCAAGCAATTATATATATACATATCCGTGTGCTTTATGTGTTCTTCAGTAAAGAAGGAATATTTTTTCCTTTCTTCTTCTAATTTTGAGTTCTAATTTTTATTCTAGTTTTAATTTTATCCTTGCTAAAATTTAGGACTTCAGTTAAAGGTGCATGATTACCAGCTACTGACAGCAGACATTTAGCGGTTAGAGATAATTTCCCCAAAATAACTAAGATGCTTATTCCCTATAATTTTCTTCATTTTCTTTACTGCATTAAATTTAAGTATATTCCTTCATCTTCCGTATACTGTAATAATTTAAACTAACAACTCTTTGGACTTCTTTTCTTCAGTCAGTAATACCTTCAGAGTTTGTAATTTTGTCATTAACAGGAATTCCTCTACTTACTAAACCTTCAGCTTCATGAGGATTCCAATAACATCACAGTATAGAAATTGTAAAAAGTACTCATTATCAAAAATGTGTGTCCTTTTATTATTACACAAACCATTCAGCAAAACATTTCTGTTATCATTAAACAGGCAGTTGGCTCCTATATGCTAGTATGCAACCATGATGACTTCAGCTGAGGAAATATTTAGTGTTGCAGCACATAAAATAAACACCGAACTGTTGACTTGACATATTTAGGACAAAAGAAATATACATACCATATTTAAAACAAAAAATTGCACGCTGAATATTTCTGAGTTTGAGACTATAAAATTTGTTCGTATAAATCCTTTGCGGAGTATCTTTTTCAGTTTTGAATTCAGAGCATACCCTACAGCATCTTCTCATTCCAGAGCGACTAATTGAGGGAATTCTTTCTATTATTTATAGATTTTACATTAGCTTAAAATGCCTCATAGTTCACAGTTTCTTTGGGATGGAGGAGCAGAACGTTGATCTTGATTCTCCAGTTAGGTTCAGTTAAATTCATGCAACCTTACTGCTTCTCAGCCTATATAAAAGCACTGGTTTTACCTGAAGAAAATGCTCTTCTGAGCTGAGAGAGCATGCTACGTCTTTTAATGGAATTTTTTTCCACTGGAAATTTGGCAGGAAACCAATTACAGCAAAGAATGTGTATAATGGAGTATGGATCACAAAGCATACGAGACAAGAGTAGAGGAAGCTTTAAAGGTAGCTGATTACTCAAGACTGTTTTGTAGGCTGTAGATTCATGCCATAATCAGCGTTCACAGTGCAATTGAGTACATCTATCCAGAAAAAAATCTGTTGTCTTAAGTAAAAAGTTATTTACAACAAACAGCCTGATTGTCTGTGTATGTGCATATAAAGGAAGGAGAGACAATATTTATATGTGGCTTTTTTTTCCACCAGAAAGACAGTGCATTTTAAAACAGTGAAATCTGCACATTCGAACAATGAAAAACTTATTTTCTTAATGTAAGTAACAACTATAGCATATTTTTTTTTGTCCTACAAGTGTCATTTTCTTTAGCAGACATACCTTTTTGGGTTGGAGGACATTTTTCTTCTTGGTAACCTTTCAAACAATCACCTGTAAGCAGACAAGTGTAATGAATCATATTCTGTTTCAGTTCCACTAGGTATTTGTGACAGCATAGTTCATTACAGTCTTTTCTTCTGGAAGTTGCCTCAAACTTTTTTCCTAACAAAAAGCATTTTTTTCCCTCCTTTAAATAAAATTAAAATCAAGCATTTCTGGAAAAGTCTTGATGGAACAGTGAGATGTAAGCAGTAATTCCAAGGACTGGATAAAATGTGACACAGTCCAGGATAATATTTGTGGCAGCAGTATTTAATGTAGAAAACACATTTACAGTTATGTAAGTTTTCAAATGCAGACCAGAATCTCTGGGGAGAAAAAAAAGAAAGTTTTGCCCTTAGTCCAAGCTTATTTTTATTAACTGAACATTTTTAATGGTTTGCTTACATATATGACCCCAGACAACCAAAGTTACATTTCTTTTTATATTAGTGGAAAATTACACAAATTACAGCAAAGTCTTTGATGTATTTTATTGGTTTTGCTACAGAGACTCCCTATACAATAAATATGCCTGGGACTGTGTCAAGGCACTGAGACCAACTGGATAGCCCACATCTACGTGAGCCAGCACGGTTGGTCTCTGGAGCAGTGTGGCTGCATGCGGCTTGCCTGCTGGGAACAATCGCTGCCCCATGCTCTCCCTGCCACTGTGCCTGGAAGAGGTTGTTCCAGGAGAAAACCATCCCAGGTGCAATCTCACTCAAGCACTGTTTTTTGATTTTATTTGGGTTTTTTTTTTTAATTTACTCATTGTGAGCCACTAAAATAGCTGAGAGGTTACCTTTAGTTGGTTAGCCTTCTAGGCTATTTGACTGTATCACCTAAAATAAAAGTGAAAAAATTAAGCCCAGATTTAAAATATTCTTTGTTAGAGACATATATATGGCTAGACATGAAATTACACCTCTTTTTAATCATACCCATTTCTCTCATATAAAGAATATAATCAAGTGATTATAAAGGCTAATTATTCAAAGGTTTTGCCTAACAAAGTGCATATGTCAGTGATATAGAAAGCAAACTACTGCTTGAAATTGTTCATCCACCAATCAACATTGTGAATAAATTAAAAAAAAACACAACAAAGCTATACTTTCTTCTTTGATTAGCTTATAATTTAGATTTTTTTTTAATAAGCCTAATTTAAGTGAACCCCAAATGATACAGAATTTCATCTGCATTATTCGAGGTCATCCTCTGAAATGTAATGAAGTTATATTAGAGTCATAGTCTCTTTCCAGTCAGTTTATTTAGAAACTATTTATTAGGTGTTGCTCTGCAAAATTTTTATAATTTCTGTTATATGTTTTAATTTCCTTTCCTGTGCTTAGCATGTTCAATAAAGAGGGGGAGAAATACTTTACTTTGTGTCCATTTTGTCTCAAAATTTACAATTTTATTTTAATAGACCAACAAAAATCTGTTTCTTTGATTTTACATTTTAAACCTGTAAATATTGTTTCATGGTTGATATTTCAGTATCGCTTTATGTGGTGAGTTTTAGCAGCATTTGCAAGACTACCTATGCTTACCACATAATTTAAAGTCTGCATCAGGATTTTGAATATTTTTATATTTTAAGAAACTACTTTTAAACAGCATTTCTTCTTATTTAATTTTTATCATCTGATTTCTTTTTCTGAATACCATGTATGCTAAGAGGTGAAGGTATAGCAGAGGAAATTATATATGCAAATTTCAGCATGAAAATATCTGAAAAACTGAATATACTGCATGGTTAGTTTAAAATTTGTTCTGAAATATCTTGACTAGCAAACATTTCATTTGCTGTATTTATTACTGGACTTCGCAGTCAAAAATACCATGGCGTTAAGCAGGAAAAATATTGGTTAAAGATGTTAATTGGCAACTAAACAGGGATTCTGATATTATTTACACCACTATACTTGAAAAAATGTTAGTGGAGCTCTTACCAGTTTGAGTTCAATATCAGATTTTGGCTGGGAATAGGCAGTAACTCAGATAAGTATCTGAGAACATTTTTCTTTAAAACACTTTTTTATGGATGCTTCAAGGGGGATGAACAAAGAAGGGGGCCAGCTGCAGCTTTCTTTAGATGGCAGAGCGTGGTGCCATTCTCATTCTTTATTCATTATTTAACTCTTACTATTTCTTCATTGCCTTTTCAAAAGATCTGTATCATCAGTTACTTTGAAAAATACGAGTATTTCAAACCTTTTGATTATAGGTTGCCAGGAATGTAGCCTTCCATTTCTCTATTTTACATATCTGATTTGGCCTTAGATAATCTGAGGGAGCACCTCACAGGTCTTTTTGATTAATATTTATAGTAAGTGAAAGTGTTGCATTTTTTCTCTTCTCCTTTGAACAACAAAAGTTCATCTGGATAGAAGAGGACTACTGTAAACTTACTTAGGGACAGCAGAAATTCTCCAAGGAAATCCTGTGATTCAACTGTCCATACATGAGATATATAAACCTAACCCTCATGACTACACTACCAATAATTCAAATCAAATAATGTATAAACTGGCACTGGGTCATAGCAAAAGATACAGATGTTATTGCTGTGCACTGATGGATGAACTAATATAATAATGTCAAAACCTGATACTGATTAATGACGGTTCTGTTACTTTCAAAATACGGAACCTTCACTTTGCCTTCAAAATATGGCGGGGAAGGGACTGTTTCCCTTTCTTGGTCTAGGTAGATATTTCAAAAGCTCATTCCCTGATACCTGTATTCACAAACTATTTGTACTAGCTGTTTGGATTTACAGCAGAGGGGATTCAGTCTACATAAGAAATCATTGTCTGGAATCAACAGTACAGTAGTGGTATGCACAGCATAGAAGATAACCTGAGTTGAGCAGAGGCCACAAGGGTGTGATGCGAGTTAAGCTACGTATGCTTTACTTATAACTATATTGCATCCCTTTGTGATGTGTAGGTGACATGATGCATGCTGTGAATCCTAAATATTTGCATTTCTCTTCCAGTTTTGAGGAGGGAGAAATACTGTGTTCTGTATTAATTGCATATCTTTGGCTCAAGCTTTTAAGTGTGACAAATGGAGATGTGCCAAACTGCCTGAAAGTAATTTGGGCTGTCAGTGAACCACAGTGGCTGCCAGTTTGCAGACAATTTCTAGTTTTCTTGGGTCTGTCACATCTCTTTCACACTGCCTATTTACCATCTGAATAGAAAGCCAGCACTCTGCGACATAAAGAAATATATTTGTCTTTAACATGAGAGTGTTTCTGTGAGGGACTTGTGTTACATTGAGCCACACATCATAAACCAACCTGAACTTCTGCAATGACACAAATTGCAGCCAGGTCTCCTCAAGCAAGCAACAATTAATGTGCCACCGTAAGCCAAAGAACATAATTAAGAAGCAGGCAACTTAGAGGTTGCCATGTAATTTTCTCATGTTGGAATGATGTTTGTGTTAGATTAGCTCATTCTCTCCAGGACACCTGAAAGTATATTTGCAATAGAACAAACAACCTACCCCTGCGGATGCAACACCAGAAGGCTTTGTTGCTTTATGAGTCTGGTCCAAAGCTGCCTTATGCTCCTTGGTTTACAGGAAATGCAGGATAAACTTTTATTTACAAGTAGGGAACACTTGCCAGAACAGAATAAAAAAGCAGCTGATTAATCAGCATGCAGCTTTCATCTTGAAGGCCTAGCTGCCTGGACCTTTTTAACATTCGGAAGATTAGCCTTGGTGAGAGAAATGTTGTGTGGAAATGCCTTTGATAGCTCTGTGATTAAGTCTTATCATGCTTCGAAAGGGGATAGCACCAGGTCTGAACAAGTGTGCATGATAGAACAGAGAATGTTCATGTCTGGGGGAAGAAAATACCTCATTATAGTTCCGTACTGCTGTCTTTGAAGGAAGATGAGAGGAAAGCTTGCTCTGGTACTTCAGCAGATAAAATCTACTTTCTGGAAAATGACCAAGCCTAAACATATATTGTCTACCAGGAATAAGACAGACAAAGGATTATAATTCTAAATAGGCTTGGAACATCTTGGCAACTGCTAAGAAAACACAAATAAGGAACAGTGCCCTGCTAGTCTGACCCTTAAATTAAGCAGCTGTTCATTACCAGAATGATATATCTCATGCTGCCCTTTGGAAAGAAGGCATGGTGCACAGAGCTGGAACAATTACTGAATTATAGTACAATAAGAAAGATCTCCTAAAGTGTCACATGCATGTAGAGGAAGATAAGAAAGGCCAGCTTCTTAAGTTCTTGGCATTTTAAAGAAGGCAATCAAGAAAGCCTTTGAATTCTTTGGCTTTCTTTCCCTGCAGTACATCTACATTTTTATGCAAGTCTGACAAAGCATCCCATTCATGTGTCAGCACTCTCCGTCTCTGGATGCATTAGTGTTTATTACAGGCTGAACTTGCAGATGCTACCATTTGAAAACAGTAATAGAGCCAGTTGTGTGGCCTTAATATTTATATAATTACCAATGATTTCATGCTTCCCTCCCCAGTGCTTCTGAAATAAAAACGGCTACATTAGCATGGTCAAGCATAACAGTGCTCCTTACAATCCTGTAAGCCTAAATTGTTTTGCTGTAACAGGCTTTGCATTTCGCTCTGAAATAAAACATTTTGTGTTAATCAGCTTACCATTAATGAACGATTTGAGTGACACATTTGGCACATTTTTGCATATTTAACTATGATCTGATTTTTTATATATATATTAATGACACATAAAATGTATACTCCGAAGAGTGTGCTGGAGTGTCTTCAGTCTTTTGTATTTCTGATTTGAAAATAATAAGTTGTATTTTTCATCTCCCAAAAGCTTATCCTTTTTGTCCAAAAAAGGACTATGGTTTGGAAGTTAGCCTAATAAAACAATTCTTGTATTCCTTATAGTTACATTTTCAGACACTGTTCCTCTTCATGCATTTCAATTGTACTGAAAATACTCATAATCATACCCATTCTTTTGATGAAGCAAAAGTCATACAATGTTTCTAGTTAAGATATTACTTACCCAGAAATAAAGCCTGTTGATAAAAAGTAAGAATTGCATTCTCCTGGCCTATTTAGTACAATAGTGTTCAATATGGCTGTGTGTTAAATGCTTCCTCATATAGACAAGACTAAAATACATCAGGTTCCCTGTTTTATTTCATATGTTGAGAACAGGAGATATCTGTTATTCCTATGTTTTGAAATTAAAAAAGAAAAAAATAATTAATAGATGTTGGTAGACTAGAAGAGCATTTAAAGATGTGTTCAGTTGTTCATCTGTTGTCTTTTATTCTGTTATTTTGTCCTGAGTTTTGAAGGTGATGAGTTCAGTAAATTCTGTGTAATTCAGGATCGAATCCTAAGTAAAAATTCTGTAAAAATATACAGAGGAATAATTAAGGAAGATTAATGTTTCAGAATTGGTCCCTCTGTTGTGTAAATATTACATGACTTAAGCAAAACTAAAAGCAAAGCAAAACCTTTTCATTGTAAAGATGAAAAAAGGAATGACTTGTGCCTTAGAGGATCTTGCCAACAGGGTCTCTATATATGTCTAGAGTTTGGGAACAATGTGTGAACACAGAGAGAGCTCTGATAGACTTGCAGTGTGGCGGTGCCTAAGAAACAGCACCCCCATTATCAGAGCTGAAAGGCGCTTTTGTTTCTTTTATCTCACATGTTCTGTAACTATGTTCACAGAGTAGCTTTACCAAAACTTCTAAGGACTGTGCGTGAGAGTTCTTGTGTCTTTTGTCTTATATTCCATTTACTTTGCTTTGCTGTAAGCTAGTCATTAAAAGCTTGTATTGCTGCTAATTTCATTAAAATCTCTGTTGTGTAGACTGGGCAGAAGTCACTTTTCCCTTTGCTGCTTTCTCAGTGACCCAAGAACAGGATGGTTGAGAGGGGAAGTAATTAACACTGTCATTAAAGCTTGTCACTGGCTACTTGAACAAGGACCTAATCACTGCTCAAGCAGTAAAGTGTTTGCATTACAAGGGACATTGTGACTGTCTTCTGCAATGACAGCTCAAAAGTCTTTCAAAGGTAAAAGATGTTTTCAAGACATCTGTCCATCCTCCGCTCAGTTTCCAAAATTTAAGTAGACTTCTACCAGAAGCAAGCAAACCCATCAAGAGAGTAACTGTAGTTCTCTCTTTGTCAAAACCATGCTGTGGTGGAGGATGCCCTGCAGGCAGCTGTGTGCAGGATGCTGGTCCCCAGCCCACACGGTCAGGGTGCGAGTTACATAGGGACATCGCTGTGCCTGCACAGCTCCCGCACCAACTGGTATTGGGTTGTGAACGGAACTGCTGGGGTTTATTCACTTGCGTTATTTCATTGTGGTCAATAGATGAGGTCAACAGAGGAGGAATTTCAGGACAAGCAAAAAGGTTTTGAAAATTTTGTGAGTGAGAGAGTTCCTGAGAGGAAGAAAGAGATGTGGGCTTATGGGCTGAGTGGAGGAGAACAGAGGCTCCCTTAGTCCCCTGATAAATCTGCAAATAGCATAGGCATTATTTTAAAAGAAGAAACTGTATGTTACTAAGATCTTGCCAATACAGATTTGAATCATCTTTGCAGTTGTAAATGAAGGCCATTACTAGGACAGTCTCTTAGCTTGGTTGTTGAAAATTAAACTGGAAAAACTTGCCATTGCACTGACAGTTTTAAAAGTTTCTCTGATGAAAGCTTGGTTGTTTTTTGTTTGTTTGTTTTTTAATATTTATATTTATCCATATTTCTAGCCCTGTATTTCAGCAGGTTTAGGAATATGTTTGCTTTTGTGGAAATTTTGGGTTTAGATAAGAGAATTGCCAAACTGCAGTAAGGTAGTTTTGGGTGCCCTTCAGTTTGGTAATGTTACTGGCTCTCAAGGTTCAGAGCTCTGGTTTTGATCTTTCAGTATATGGTTTGAATCATGTGATTTAACATGTCCAGATATTTGAACTTGGTCTCCCAAATTTCTCTGTCTCTTTAATCCATAAGATTTCTCTAGTTTCTGTATTTTATTTAGGGTCATGATTTATTATAACAAGTAAAATGCTATGTAAATGCTTTGAGGGAAACACAATTTTTCTATTGAAAAACAATACCTCATTAAGTCTTCAGGTTTTGTTTCTTGTCGTAGCACTTTCTTGTCCTGGGGATCTGGTTTAAGACTTCTGTGAGCTGTTCTGCCTTGAGAAGAAGAAGAAGAAGAAGAAGAAGAAGAAGAAGGAAAAAAAAAATAATTTACATTTTGTGATTCTTTGTTCCTATGGAAATTGAAGAGACCCTTTTTCTGTGAGATGAATTTCAACTTTCCATATCTTCTTGATAATGATTTTCAGGCACTATGGGAGAACAAAAGAGCTTTTCTAAGTAGGAAGAGTGCTTTCAGCCCAGACACAGAAAACATGACACCCCCCACCAGGTTTGGCTTGCTAGAGGGGTTACTAGTCTGTCATCTTTACCACAGTTATCTCAGCACTTCTTTTGAGTGACATAAGAAGACTCAAATTCAGGCCTGTGAGCTGCAGATAACTTTTCCTGAGATCAAACAGAGAAAAAAATGTATATTTTGGCTTTAAACATCGGATTGTAAATATAGTGCTGTTGTTCTTACTATTGACAAGTACTTCTTTGTACCTATTTCTCTGCACTCTCCAAATTCTATCATCAGCCATTAGCTCTAGACAACCTAACAGGAGATTTTTTTTTTTTATTTGCAGCAACTTCGAATGCCTGCCTTCTCTTTATGGCTGCTGCTGCTGCTGTTAAAATATTTATATCCTTGATTTTAAATAAATAAGGCCTCTATGTTTCTCTAAATCAATGCGGTTAAAAAACCCTTTCTCCCAGGGAATTCTGGATTAATGCCAATTTAGGCTTACAATAAAAAGTCACTTTCCTGCCGGAGATTTGTAAGCTCTGGCTGAAATGTGAGGATGATTTTGACAGCAATTCTAAGGTAAATGAGGAGTAGTTTAGCTGAAGTCAGTTGGTGTTGGTGTAAATGAGAACAAAATCAGCCTTTGCATATATGAAACAAACATCTATCTTCTCAGAAAAGTCAAAGTATAACCCTAGAAATGTGTTGCAATGAATTTTTCACTAAGGATTTGAATGCTAGCAAACATCTCCCTGATTGCTGTCTTAAAAGAGGACAAAGAAAATTCAGAAGGATGTAACATTTATCAGTGGTCAGTAAACAAAAGGAATCTTTTGTTGATACAGCAATTTTTTATTTGAATCATGAGACAAATGGGACAACTGGTGAGAAAAAAGAAATACATATCCTGTGTGAATTCTCTTGTTCAGGAGGGAGGGATACCCCCTCTTTCAAAAACATCGCTGTTACTGTTATGATTATTCATAGAGGGCTGTACACAAACCCCATCCTTCAATGGCACTTCGTTTCAGGGAAATATCAAATGGGCCTCTGAATATAAAACAGTTTGCAAGTTTTACTGTCTGTTCTTCTTGGTTTCTTCACTGAACAGTCCAGAAGAGGCTTAAGTACTTACAGGGCTTCCACTGACATGATATTAGAGTGCCATGTAATCCACAACCTACTGCTTTGCCCTGTATGGTAAAGGAAATTCTATTATCCTCATTTTATAGATGAGCAGTAAAGACACAGAGGAACTAAATGACATAGTTAAGGTCACACACATTGTCTTTGATTTAATAGATATTTTCAAAGATCTGTCTTCTGTTGCTTCAGCTGTAGAAGCTAAGGATCCCACGTATACATCTGATCTAGGCACTCTGGGTAATTTAGTACTCAGCAGGGAGAAGTAGACACTTTCAGGGCACAATTCATCTCATTGTAAAGTAAAACCTAAAGGAGTTCAGATGAATCACATTGTAAAAGAGCCTGTTTAAAGAATCTAGATGATTAGCTGAAAGGTATTCTTCAATTACAAATGCCAGTATTTCATTAGATAATTCCTTCTTCTAGTACTTTCTTTTACTAGGTGCAATTTTTTGAAAGTATGCGAATGCTGGACAGCATACATGCTGAAAAATCCCACTTTCTTGCTAAGAAGTCTTATCCTTAATGCTGCATATTCTCTGTAAGGAATTGTAAATCCTTTTATCTATCTTGTGTTAGAAAGAGTACGTTGTGACTGTAGTGTCTTAATACTTTATTACAATGCAAACTTTTATTGTACATCAGTTGCCATTTTTGGAGTCAGAAATTAAGAAAAGAAATGTAAGAGTATAAACTTCCATTAATATGCACAATAAAAATAAGTCTACTGTGTTTTTTTGTGGAATTTTTGCTAATATAAGAATCTAAATTTTGGGAAGGGGTCTAGTAGTCTGTTGTCGTAGACATGATGTTATCAGATTTATTCTTAGGACAGCACTACCTTTTAATTTACAAAGTCATTTTACGTCTCTTATTTTTTTATTCCTGCTCTTCACCTTTTTTTCTCTCTGGTTTCATTCTCCTAAAAGAAACAAAACTAAAATCTCCTGGCCTTCCCTAAAACAAAAGAAAACTCCTGTCTTTTTCTTTCTTTAGTTCTTTTGATAAGATAACTTGGCCTTTACTGATGGTACTTCCCAGTTCTGTGTCAGGAGCAGATTGTATCAGCCATTTACATATATTTATATCAAGGTTATTTAAATATTATTCAGGATTAGTTTTTGAATGCATGGAACCTCTCTCCAGCACCATACTTCCCCTTTCAGCACTATCTATTCATTCTTGAATCAGCCTACAGGTTCCATTAGCATATATTCTATCTAAACTAAAATAATTTCTTATATGGCACTTCATCACATGCTTTACTGGAGTCCAGAGAGATGAGATTTACTCAATTTCCTTTGCTTCTAAAAATGAAGTAATTAAACATAGTAATCTCACATAATCTACCATTCTTAAAATATGTGTGGCAGATCTTCTCATTTATCAGTTGTCACGGTGTTATACTTTCCTTTTTAATGCTGTTTAATTCCTTCAGATCAATTCTTACAGATTTATAGTGACTTGTGCTCACTTTTCTCCCCTCTAAGATTGCGTGTACATTTATGACATCCCAGTCAGGTAGCATTCATCATATTTATAAAACTGGTTGGTGCTGAATTTGGATTTTTCCTCTGATTAATTGTGCCTGCCCCATAAGGGAACCTTAGGTGATATGCAACAGAGTTATCATGAAGTTGAAGCAAGTATTTCTGGTTGTTGCTGTGGCTGCTGCAGGCCATGCTGAGGTGGGCATTTGTGCAGACAAGTGTTGCGGTCCTTACTTAATCAGCCTTGCCAACAAGGAGATTTTACTGCCTCCATCTTTTAGCCGTAACATAGTAGGACCCTGAAGGTTTACTTAGTAAACTAATACAGACCTAGAGAAACACTGTCGATGCACAAACATCAGGACAAAGAATGTTGTTAATGTTACTGCCTTCTGGAAAAAGAGCACTGTGGAACGAATGTGCAAGCCGGCAGTGAATGAATTCCCAAGGTGTTTATGACATTCCCATGTTCTTTGACAACACAGGTAGAGAAACTGACAGAGTGTAAAGTTCCTTTGAAAGTCAGACTGCTGAGAAGTTGCAAAGTGATTACCTGAGACTGTGAAATAGATTAATTAGCAAAGAAAAAAAATGCAGTGCTTAATAAAAAAATTCATATTCAAGGTGTCTGCCAGGTGTTTTCTGCTTTTCAGTGCTGTTATTCTCCCCACAGCAGGCAGGGAACAACATTTTCCATTTTAATCAGGAATACTGCTAGAACTTAATGCCTGAATGGGGCAACAAATGCAATTTACGATGTAATCCATCTTTTCAAACTTTTTTGAAGGGCTTTTCATCTCACCTTGCAGTCAACAAAGCCATTAGCATTAGAGGGATTTTCAGTTGTTTCTTTATCAGTTTTGTTGGCCTGGCACACTACAACTTTGGTCCCTTAATACTGCAGAAATCCATACTGCAGTGGTGATAGAGGTCTGCAGTACTGTGAAAGTGAATGCTATCCCTGGTATTTCTATGACATTCCATTCTATTTTGGGGTCACAATACAGAAAAAAATGAAAATTTTCTCTAGAGAAAATGTCCTGAAACTCTTCAGCATGTGCTTGGAGACCATCTGAAAGCCTTGCTAGAGTAGGAGCTCTGTTCTGTCCAAATGAGATCCACTCACAAGTAACAGGGATCAGGAAAAATTAATTATTTCAATGGACTTAATTTTGTAAGTAAAAAATTCAGCGGTTTGATATAGCAATTAGATTTAAAGAAATAATTAACTGTGTAAGGAAAGTTTTCCTATTCTTCTTAGAATTCCTATATTCTGTGCATGTCCTTTAAGAGATGGAAGTGATGAAGTGTTATGGCAAAGCCAAGGGTACGATATAGCTCCAGATTCAAGTGCTAAATTTAGCGATGTACAATATAGTATGTACATAACAGGTGCCTTAACTTCTTCTTATGGCTAATGGCGATCTAGTCAGAACAGTTTGTATAATACAGAGCTGTTCAGATAAATTTCTGTACATTTGGTTTCGTGAATTACTGTATAGTATTGACTAGACCAATAGGACAGACAGGGTTTTTGTTAATTAAAATGAAAGATTAGGGAATACTTGTATCTATGGTTCCTGTGTAGATATATACACCATGGACATCTAAATTTTGAATCTGAATCTCAGTTCTATACTTGCTTTCTCTATGGCATTTCATCACCTTGCAAATATACAAGACAAAACCTCTTTGCATGATCAGTTCAGATGACTGTCTCCAAAGCTGAACCATAGGGTGGAATGGATCCTACCTTACTAATGACTGTATTTAAGCAACCTTGAGTTTTATACCTAAATGAAGTACAGAAAGAAGATCCTCACTCATTTTAAGTGAAATCTGGTAGCTAAATTCAGTGATATAAACATGTAGGAAGACTTGTCATCCAGTCAGCTGGGAAGATGGTAGGAGGAAATATTTTTTTGGAGAAAAAAACAGGGATTCTGATGAGATCTGAGTTGAAAGTGTGTCAAAATGAGAGTAAGCAGAACTATATATAGACAATGTGGAAAAAGCAGCTTTGAGCTGAAGAACCTGTAAAGGAAGAATTGGTGTGGTGTATAGGGATACTAAATGCTAAAGGGATGACTTGTAGTTCACAAGGGAATTGGTTTGTTTCTTTCAGTGCCTGCCTTCTAAATCAGGCTTGCTGGTGAAATTAATTTGGTGTTTTATAGAGACAAAAGACCTAGTTTTGCACCCAATGAAGGCAGTAGCAAAACTCCAACCTATTTCAAAGGAGAAGAGGTACGTGTCCGATGGATGTGTGGAGAAACAGCTGCCTGTGTCTGTTTTCCCACCGAATACATTGACCTGGAATACTTCCGTTTGTCTAGCAATAAAGCATTCTGGCATCTCAGATAAGTCATTGTGCTTTTAAGTGTTCGGCATTGTTTCTAAATTACTTGCTGCCTCTGAAGTTGCCATTTAATAAATTAACTCACTGGATACAAAGGTAATAATCTTCTTAAATGTGACTGTTAATTCCCTCGTAACTGCAATTTTATAATAGTTCCTCTTCTAAAGTTAAATTGTTGGCACAAAGCCATGCATTACTAGCTAGGGTTTGCAGAGGAATGCCGGGTGTCCTAACCAGGTTTCAGTTATCCTTTTCAGCATTCTTCAGCTTGAATCAGTCATGAACCCAAGTGCATGACAAAGTCATTAACGGAACAATAATTCTTAGGTGTTTTGACAAGGCATTCTATAAATGGTAATTAACATCTGCACCGCAGTTCCTGTCAGGGAGGTGAAACAGTGGAAATGTTAAGTAAACTAAATCTGGCAACTGGAATTCTTCATGTACTTTTCATATTTTGGTAAATCAGCTTTTATATATGTGTGTGTGTATATATATATATGTATACATATATGCAAGTAAAAAGATACACGATTACCTTCACGTTGTTATTTTGAGTTGCTTCATAGTTTTACAATTCTACGAGTTCAGTAAATACAAAGCTGTTCATAGTGCCCATTATTTTCAGAAGCTTCAATGTGATAAGCCTATAACATACCTCAATAATTATGTGCCCAAAATTATATTATGCATTGATTTTTTTTGTTTTTGTTTTATTAGTATTATTATTATTATAAGATGGGAAAAAACCCCCATTAAATTCAAATATGACATTAGTGTTTACATCTCAAACTGGAACAAAAAAAAATGTCCAGTGAACTGCCAAGTATTCACAACTCCATTATAGGTATTTTTAGTTTCTTATATGACGTGCAAGGAATTTAAGTTTCTAGCCACATTTTATAACAATGAAATGAATTCTGAGGAGATAAGCAGGTCTTAAATCTTGGGGTTTGTATTATTAAAAAAAAATGTTTTAAGGAAAGAAAAATAACAGTTGTACTTGGTGTGTTCCTGCCCCAAAATTGCTTTACACATGAACCAAATTTCCCAAACTTCCAATGATTTTTTTGATTGCTTGAGAGACCAAACTGTGTAAAATCATAAAGGAGAGTCTAAAGAGCGTATTATATGTCTAAGTGTTCATGGTCTGTGCTCATAGTGACAATTTTTCCTTCAGCATCTCCCTGAATCCATTTTAATCCATTTAAAATTCAGTAATATTTGTTACTATTTGTTTGCTTTAAAAAGTTTGGGCACCAGGAGAAGCCATCAAGGATACTCCTCTAAATGTGTTAGTGAAGACCTACCATATGTGCATTTTGTGCACTAATTTCAGCCAACCTTTTTACTGTGTACTTAGATTTGGATACAACTTAGAGCGATCTACTTTCTAGCTTCTCTTGCATGAATAAATGTAATGCAGTAAAGACAAGTGCAAGAGGTTTGGAAGGCTTGGTTTGCTGAGATTTTTCATTAAATTGAAGACAGAAGAAACTTGTCAGCCTCCATTAAATGTAGATTCACTATTCATTGAAATATGGTTCGATTTGCTCTTCATAATCACAAAGATTTTTTTCTCTAGTCTTCCACATAAGATTTGAAAGCCTAAAGGTATACTTCTTGCCAAGGATTTAAATAGGACTGTGTGACTAACCAAAATTATTTGGAAAGTAGTGTATACAGACATTGCTTCTATATTTATTTTCAGTATACTGAATATAATGACTAAATGCAGCACAGGTTAATTTTCCAACAGAGTTTAATAAAATGTGTTTTGACTCAGGAACATTTGTTTAATGGGAGTTTTACTGTAAACTATATAAGCTCATAAAAAGACTTATGGATATCTCTTCTGAAGAAATGGTTCAAATGAACATAGCTTTTAAAGAAAATGGAGGGACCGTAGCATGGGTGTAGCTCAGACATAATGGACAAAAGCACTTTCTAGTATATTCTGTGGAACATGCCTGTAGTTCTGACAGCTCAACTGGCACCAAACTGAATTTTACAAAATTAACTAAATGAGATGCCATTATAGGAGCAGAATTAGGAAACGGTTCTTTCGTCTCTGGCTTACTTTAATGGCATCTCTGACATCTGTGTCCTGTGAAATTTATCAAGCATACATTTTGTGTAGGATGGAAGACAAAATCAACAATGTAATCAAGCTTACCAGGCAACTAATTTAAGCACTCTCCTTTGTTATGTACTTCAGTTTTTCAGATTCATGTAGTTTAAGTTTAGAGAACAAGTTCCCAGATTTAAGTCCTAATTCTGCAAAGAGAAATGCACTTCAAAACGTCTTTTCAAGTCAGTTAAATTACTTATTTACATAATAGCACTTACACATAAGGCATCTGTCATGAATTTGCAACATCTTCAGTTTAACCTAGATTTGATTTTGGTCTGAATTGTACTGAAGGAAAACAGGAAAACACAAAAGTGACAAGAAACATGTATTAGCAATAGGGCTTCACAAAAAAGATGCATTTCAGCTGAAATTTAATGTTTCTTTAGACAGCTGTAATTAACCTAATTACAAAATAATTTTCATATTTCTGTGCAAAAATAGTCTTAATTATATTTTGTAATTAACATTGTTTTTTTAAACACCATAGTATATGTATGCAGTTTCATTTTGCTCTTAGAAGAATCACTGTCTGGAGTACAGAATTTGTAGCTTTTTAGTAGTTTGGTGGGTTTTTTTAGTTTTCTTTCCCATTTTTCATTTATTCCTTAAAGCAAGCAATTGATTTTTCCCCTTTCTTATTCAAAAATTATGGGGAAAATGTTTACTTTGGCACTTGCCACTGTACAAAGGTTACTCTAGTGCTAAGAAAATAATACTTAGGAAATAAAATTGAATGATTCAAAATACAACTGAGTGATAGAATTTGATATGAAGCTACACTGATTGTTTCTGGTGGCAGCTTTATGTTATAAATTTGCTGAAGATATCAAAGTTAATAACTTCGAACTATTTTTCCCAAGATTAAAACCAAGATTTCTTACTTTTGGAGAGAAACAAACTGACAACTCCAGTTAAGAGCACCTCTGATTTGAGAAAAAGTAAAATTTACAAGAATGCAGAAATATACTGAAATCTGGTACCAAATTCCTGGAAGTCTGGAAGGGTTGTAGGATAGTGAAATAAGCTGTATGCCTACGTTAAAAAAAAAAAAACAACAAAACAACCACACACACACAAAACCCCAAAAAACAAAACAACACAAAACAAAAAAAACCCAACCCTTTTCCATAAAGGACAGTTTTATTGATGAATGCTACTATTTGTGATTAAATAAGAAGATAACTCCTGATGTGGTCCGTATCCTGGTTTCCTCTTTACACATTTCTGTGGTGGATAAGAAGAGCAGTAAGGTTATTTTTTGGAGGCTATAGTTCTCCATTCTTTTTCATCAATTTCTGTTGGATGCTCAGCCTGCTGCTATTTCTAGAATTTGCTTGAAAGACCAGTGCAACTTTAAAACATGTGGTGTCCATTTAAAGAAAAAGTTACTTTTTATTTGAATACAATACTTTCATTAAAAATATTCTTGCAATAGAATAAAGAAATCCTTGTTCTTAAGCTCTCAAGTAGATATTAAACTAATTGCAGAATATTATTATTAGTGATACTTCAAGATTACAGGAAAATTGGCAATATTTGGGGCTTAGGAGAAAACTGGAGATATTTTTGAGAATAACTGAATGACTTATCAAAGAAGATTTACATAAGATAACAAACCCACTAAAATGTAGTATATGGTTTGGGTTTCTTTAACTCTGTGTATGGGTTGAGAATATCCTGGAGATAAGTACAGTAAATAAAACCCTATGCATTTCTGAATACAAACTTTCTGCCTAATTTAGAACTCAAATAGATTTCTGGTGCAGTAAATAACTTACAAAGATACCTTTCTAAATCTGGCTTATAAATTCAACAATTTCCACTTTTTCACAGTTTTATGTTTTCCGGGCTTTTAATTGTATCGCCAGTCTTACTTTCGAGGATTTGGAAACCTCAACAATCACAGTCTTCTCACTCTTACAAATAGCAGCATTTCAGGGGCTTCCACCTATTTCAACCCGTGGAGGGCTAAAGTTGATTGGAAGTATTAATTTTCTGTGTATATATATATATATATACACACAGGACAGATAGATAGATAGATAGATAGATAGATAGATAGATAGATAGATAGATAGATAGATAGATAGATAGATAGATAGATAGATAGATAGATATCAGGATCCCTCCAGTAAGTGTCTTCCAGACTTCACAGAATCTTACTTCCTGAGTATGGTTGAGATGCACTGCCTTTTGAGTATCTTGTGTAGTCTAAATTATCTGCTGGTTTATTCACTGGCTGCTGGAACCGCTTTGCTTATAATGAAAAAGCTTTATTCGAGTGCATTTTCAAGAGATCAGAGGGAGTTACTGGAATGGCGAAAAAAGAGCTAGACTCATTACATCCATTTAAAATACTTAAGGCGAAATGTAGTCACCATCCATGTGTTCCTTGTTCATCAATGGACAGAAACTCACCTCCAGAAAGTGAGTCAGGTCTTCAGAAAGCTGAATCAATTTTCGAAAATGCTTTTCTGTTGTTTGATAGTAGGAGGCTAGGACGACTGCATACCCAACTTGAGCACAGCAATTAAATTGGTCCTTTTGTGTGAATGATTACTTTAACTTCAATGGGTATCACTCTATTAATTCCATTCTGTTTTAAATGAAGGTTAAGGACTTAGATGGATAGACAGTATATGTGTGTGAGTGTGTGTATTTATATATATATATATATATATGTAAAATATGTGTAAAAGTATAGAAAATATATGAGATGTATAGAAATAAATCACATTATATATATTTTTTTACAGAGCACAGTTCATATATATATGTATATGATGATGAATTGTGCTTTTATTGAGTTGTGGATTAGTAAAGCCTATATCCTTACTTTGATAAAATCACAAGGTATCATGCCTGCCCTCATTGCATGATCTGTATTTATCATAAGTCAAAAGATCAAGCTTTTACTGTAGGTTAGAGAGTTATCAAGAAAAACTATGCTTTGATATAGACTTCTTTTAAAAATCATAAAAATAAAATTAAATTCAAGGTAACTGGTTTTATTTTTTTTTCTGCTGTATGTGTGTTAATGGACACGCATATAACAACTCCATAAAAAGTTTACAAAATGTACAGTGTTGAAATAAGTGTTCTTCAGCTCTGTTTCACAGCATTCTGTCAGTTTTTCTGATTTAGAATATTTCTTTTTCACATTGAATCCTACCTTTTTACACACCCAATTGTAGAAATTAATCACCAAAATCTGATTTTATGATGAACAGTTGACAGAATAATCCAAATTGAGACATAAGTTGTTTTTGACTAACAGGAGGTTCATGTTTGGCACATATCAGTAGATCAGAAAAAGTGACCGTGTCAAAAGTGGTGCTGTCTCAACAGGTTGCTTGTAAATCAATTCACAAAATATTTTGATCAAGTACCATAAATATTTAGGGATGAGAGAAAAAAGATAGTAAGTGATTGTGACCATGGGATGCTTTATAAATACTTTATTATCACCATCCATCATCACCTTTTGGGAATAAAGACATTTTTAGGCAGCAAAATGAAGAGCTACATAACAAAAAAAGATGAAGGCTGAAAATCAGTTATTCCAAATAGTTGAACACTGACTGTGTTTTTTTTCTCATTAATTGATCCAAACAAATTTAGAAGGTTCATTTGAATCCTCTGTGGCATTTTGATTTGTTAGATTTTCCTGCTAAAATTACATGTGTGGAAGGTAAAAATGCTAATTTTGAGGAAATAAAATCAGATGAGTTAGCATTCTTCATAGGTGTAGCTTCAGCAGACAAGAAGATGGATGAGTTCCATGCCATGCTGAAGATGGGTACAAACTTTAAAAGATATGCTGTCTGCTATTTGTGTGCCACAAAGTCTGTCTAACAATATCCTCTCAGGGAGATAATCTGTTGTTCTGGGTGCCCATGTATTATTGTATTTGGACTATCTCCATTTGCAAATGTTGACTTTTCATCTGTGACCAAAGAATGAAATCTGTATGAGAGATGTGTAAAACATTTAATCTTTATTTATTTGTTAACAAAATATTATTTTTGCCAAATCCTGTTTGCATTTCTTTTCTCCTGCTCTCCCTGGAAGGTGACTGCATCCACAATGTGACACTTAAGCTGAGAATAGAAATTGCAGTAGTTTGTGGGGGTTGGTTTGTTTGTTTAACGACAGAATGCATTTAAACCAGAATAACAATCCCAGATATCATTTTGTATCTTCTGTATTTCTAAAGAGGATACTACAATTGGTTAGATTTGTTCATGAAAGTTTATACAGAATACAGTTGTTGTTAATATTTGCTGATACATAGATTTTTAAGACCAGAAAGAACCACTACAGTATCTAGTGAAACTACTTTTTTTACTACAAGGTATAAAGTTTCACCCAGTTAAATTCAGAAATAAAGAAAGGGTGGCATAGAGATCTGAACACAAGGCAGTGTGCAATCCATGATAAGTAACAAAGCTGGATTTTGATGACAAGTGAAGAGCACTGAATCCTACAGGTTTGAAGTGTTTAGTGGGAGCTCAGCACCACTCCAGACCGCGACAGCTTTGGAACACCTCCTGTGGCATATTTCTATGCTGTTTATTGCATGGACCATGCCCTTGTGATTTCAAAGTGTTGTGACTTGCCTGCAGAATGGTCGCAAGTCTGTCAGTCAATTCACCTATCTATTGATAAAGACTAGACAGCACTAAGCAAACTGGACTGCTACTGTCTCACAAGCATAGCAGTGTATTCAGTAGACTTTAGGAAATGGGCTGTTTGCTATCTTCTATGGATAACTGAGGCCTAAAATTTGGATAAATTTCTGACTTTACAAGCAACCAAAAGGAACTGCCACTAGGCTATAAAAACTTACTTCTTACTGTAAGGTGTTGGTAAGAGTTAAGTCCCAAGTAAATTCAGTATTAAATAATTTATGTTATTTAAAAAAAAAAGAATAGAATTAAACCAGAAATGTAACAACATACAGCTGAATTAATTTCAAGGGTATGTTTAGATGGCAGGAGCAGAGAGATGTAAATGTGGCCTGCTTATAGACTGAACTTTCCATTTCCAGACAAGCTGGTTTGGAAGACTTCATGGGATTATTAACAACTCTAAACTACTAAACTCTTCTGAAATTCCTTATATGCTTTCTTGAAGTGTATTTGTTTAGGCACAGCAACATGCAAATTTAGTCTTGTGGCACCAGCTCTGCATCTAGCTGGACAGTAAATAAAGTAGCCTATTTGTTCCCATCTGCAGAAACAGGCCACAAAATACGTTCCAAGGAATGTGTAGTAAGCAGGTCTAGGAAACCAAAGGCTTTATTCTCAAAAGCATTGTAAAATGAATTCCATTTCTTGGAAGGTGTCAACTTTTGGAAGGTGTCTAGTATTGGAGAATGCAAGGTTTTGTTTAGGCTACCAGTGCTTTCAAAGGGTGGACTGTATGGTACATGACTAATTCCTGAACATGCACACATGAAACACAGAAGTTTATGTATCAATATATAAGCAATTGGAAATAGGCACAGAAAGTTAGGCTGGATAAAAACATGTTGACAGCAGAGCCATTACTGGTGGAGGTGTAACTTGTAAATTGTAATGTTATTACATTTCTAGGAAGGTTACCAGAAAAAAAGAAGTAAAATACAACCACCTAAATAACAATCCCTTTCATTTTAGCTTTTGTAGCAGAGCAGCTATAGGTGAAAGGAACTCGAGACAAGAAATACAGAACACTTTCTGTAAGTGATCATGGTGTTAACATCTACCTTCTGTACAGTAGAGTAGTAGTTTCAGCATTCCTCAGGTGTGTGAGAAGTCCCCTTCTCTGCAGGGTTACAGAGCTGTCTCTCATTTCTCAGAATAGTTCCTGTTACCCAGATCGAGGTTGATCCTTATACATCTATAGGAGAGAGGGACCAGAATCTGTCAGGAAGAAAAGGAAACCAGAGTTGAGCTTTCCAGAAGTGTTCTAACCACAAGTGGCCTCTGCACAACGTTTGAAACAAAAGACAGGTGCCCTTTCTGTTATCAGCCTATGGGTATAAACTGGAGGGGGAAAAACCCAGACTACTGTGCTGCTACATTGTTCAAAGCTACGACCTGTTAGCATATGTTAGTTGTACTCTTAAAATGATAAACACATTGAGATATTCAATATATGAAGAGAAGGGAACACTTATTTTCTTAACTCTGGACAGATTTAGACACGAAAAATTCATCTCAGTCATCAGAAAATGAGGCAATTCTGGGTAGAAACAGAATTTCAAGTACTTGAGTAACGTTGCATTTCGAAATTTAGCTGCCAATGGTGTCAAAGAAGTCATGCATGATTTTTGAAATTATGGGTTGGATCTTAGACGGCCAATATTTCTGTGGAAGCCATCTGGATCGCTTAAGTGCTTCACAGAATTGTGTACAAAATCTTACTCTACTAGTTTTTTTCCTGTTTGTTCAGAAAATACTTCCGTTGCTGCATTTCTGTATTCTGGGCAGTAGCTCCTATGCACCCTTACCCCGCTGCCTACTGTCCCTCCTGTTACTGCGCTAATTAAGGATGCTGGCAGCTTATCTCTGCTAAGTAATACAGATATAAGCTAACTTCACAGCATTATTTAGTTCAGTAGTGATGAAAAAGAAGCTTGGGCCATGACAGGGAACAGAAACTGGCAGGGGTTTCTTGATCTATACCTGAGCATGGAGGTTGCAGCTCCAGGAAGAGGAGAGAGAATCGGCAGGTTACAAGGTGGTGGTGGTGAAGTCTACCAAAAACTGGCAGCAGCAATGGTAGGAACCCAGGGACATTGGAACAAAGTGACTTGGGAACAGAATGTGATCTTACCAGCACTGACTGTGCCAGGTGGAATGACCATGGAATAAGCCACTAAAAATACATTTTTAGTAGTCACTGAATCTTGCTGTTAATTAATAATACCGAGAAGATACATCCAGCACAGCGTGCATGTGGCTTTGTAGCCTTGGATTATTTTTTTAACAGACTAGAAATAAAGAACAGTCTTTATCGTTTATTTGGCTGGTATTTAAAAGCAAAAACAGTCAAAAGAATCTTTTTCATTATGAACTATTTTCCAGTGTTTACATTTAATATATACAGTAGCTGCAAAACCTCTATGAAATGTAATAATGTCATTTCAGTTCCAATATATATGGGGAAGGCTGTGAAAACACGTGGTCTCAAAAAAGGTCATTTAGTAAAGTAGCCCATGAAAGCTTAAAAATCTTTCTGTATTCGAGGTTAAATAGAGCTGAAAATGTTGTTGCTGTTGTTTTCTTTTTTCTTTTTAAGATGCAATATGGAAAGTTAAATATATATGATTGAAACACAGCTGTAGCCATGTTCAAATCCACTATACTTAATGTTAGTGCCCTCAGCAAATAGTACCCATTCATTTTTTTGAGACCAAAAAGCCTCACCAAATAGAACTTACCTTGTGGTCTTGATTCTCTGAATTGAAGAATGAATTTTCTGGCTTTAAGCAAGAGTTTTAAAGAAGCAGGTTGAAAAGCAGCTGGTCAACACACCAGAAGCTAGCTGCTAATTGCAGCAGTAAGTTAATCAATGAAATAGCAGTTTAGCTTCTGGGTATAATCAAAAGAGATAAAAGACCACACAGAAATTCCAGTATTAGGCTATGACCAGCTCTTGAGTGGCATACATTATCTTCCTTCTTACACCTGTCTGATTTTGAGTAGGCAAGTCATGCATCTGCTTGACAGCTATTAACAGAATAAACTAACAGCAAAAAAGCATTTTTGGGTAAGATCTGATATAAATATTTACAAAGACAATTTAAGGGAGTGTTTGTTATGCACTTTTGTGTTTGCTTTCAAAACATTTAACTCCAGGGACAGATGGCTTGTACAGTTTTATCAGCACTTGTGTCGTTATATATTCAAGCAGCCAAGACTGATAACCAGCCTCATGGATTATGGATTGTTCAGAGAACAAATACTTTGGAAAAAAATACCTCACATATCAATAAAGTACTGCAGTGTGGAAAAACTTGATACAGAAATTTCAGAGACATTTTTATGAAGCAAAAGGAATCAAATTAATACAATTATAAAATTAAAGCAGCAGGAACAGGTTTTTAAGTGCTGTCATTGTATGTGGTAATGAAACAACACTGGAAAATTGGGTGAAAGCTATTTTTCAGCAGTGGTGGAGGAGAAAGATAATTACCGTTAAGGCAACGTTATTCTTTCTCAGTACAAAGAAGCCAACTCTGCAGTGCAAGCTACCCCCAGAAGATCTCTCTCCCATCATCTTGCTCATGATCATTTCACTTTACACTACTGAATAGGAACCTGAATAATAAGGAGTCCTAGAAAAGAATAAACTGTCTATACTTGAGAACATAATTACACAAAACAGAAGCTGAAAAAAACCCATATTGTTGAAAGACTGTCTTTGATTTTTCCATTTTGTGGGTGAGATCCTTTTTTCCCAAGTCTGTTTTTTGTCTTTTCCCTGTTTCTCACAGTAGAACATTTATAGAGTGCCCTAAATCATGGTCAACATCATCATTATTAACAATAATATTTACAAAAACATTATACTTGTATCTAAGGGCCTTAACTGGAGATCAGGTGTGACAGACACAACACACATAAATGAAACTGCATTTTTCTTGAATCAGTAAGCATGATCATGCCTTGTAGTAGTTCAATGGTAAAATATATTATTTTAAAGATTCACATTTCAAAAAAAACCCCACAAAAAAACCCTTTGTGGATTTCTTTTTCTCTTGTGATGGCTTAAACTAAAAGTGCTTAAAATAATGGTTGATAATTTTATATTAGTTTATATTTTTTAAAGTCTTATGAGGCATTTTGTAAACTTGAACCTCACAATATTTTAATAAAGCAAGTAAATATTCCCTGTATTTTACAGATTGGAAAGCATGAGTCAGAGTACTGCAAAATAAGCATACTCACTTGAGTAGGAGTCCGAACCTGTTCTCAGTTCTGGACATGCAGTTTAGTCATAGATTTTTACATACACGTAAAAGTATGTAGAGTTGTATAAGTATACAGTAAGTCTGTATACAGACTTATGCCATCCCTCACAGCTATTTGAACAGTTACACAGCTAAAAGAAGTGTCTTACAGGTGTTCCACTGGGATTTCCAGTCCTGTCCTAAAAAGATGGGGCCTCACTGTCTACAACTGTCACTTGGTGTGACCTACATCCATACAAAAATTGTAACTGGCCCACTACAGAGAGTGCCGTAGTCTTGCCTTTGCTTGAAACCTCTGCATAGGTAAGGTTGACTAGAGGAGAACTTGCACACAATAATTAATTTTTGAAGTCTAAGTTGAACAGTGGTATTTTCAAAAAAAACCCTCAAGGAGCTCCTCTTCCTGGACAGGTGATCATCTTGGTATTGCTACCCCATTCCTGTCTGCTCCTTACAGTAACAGATACCTAAATATTCCAGTGTGCTACAGAAAGTTCATAAACTTAGAGATGCCTAAAGAAAAGGATGTTTAAAATCTATTCTGAATTTAAGAGCATTAACTGCCTTGAACTCTTATTAAAGAAAGAAAACCACATGAAGTAAATCTTCCAAAGAGTTTGACATGTAGTTTAACATAGGGCCACATGCATATTTAGTACGAAGTAAAACGAGCTTATTACTCATTTAAATTTTAAATGGAAATGAATGTCTTTTCTTTTGAAATTTATTTAACTAAACAGAATAAGTAACTTATCCCCTTCAGAACTGTAGTACTGAAGGCTCTCCTATTAACCTTTTATTCCACTGTAGATTGGAAGCACAGAGTGCATGCACTGTATTTCTTGAAATGTGTCATTCTGTGGTGAATGGTTTTTTTTGTGTTTTGAAAGTTTTAATCCTGCAAAACCTCTCCGCCTTGGTCAGCAAGATAGTATTGTACTGTGAAAGCAGGCAGGTTGAAAATAGTTCTGACATTTCTCACTCTTTTCCTCAAAAAATGGGAAAAAACCTAATTACAATTAGATTTCTGTTGTCAGGGGCAAAAATCAACTTATTCATAGATTAACCTGTGGAAATGTTAATTTACAGTGAGTACTTCCTTTACTTATTATTTTTTTGGTTTTGGTTTTGGGTTTTTTGGGTTTTTTTACTAAGTACCTGCCTCAGTTTGATTGTAACTTCATAGTAGAGGATTCAAATAAGAGCTTTATAGAAAAAAGAATTTCTCTCTTCCAGGGAATTATCATAGTTCTCATTTTAGAATCAAAGATCTTGGTTCTCACTGAAATCTTTTCTAAGCTGCTACTTTACAGTTGCTTTTTCTTTTTTTCCTAATGGTTCTGGCTTAATTATTTCATCTTCTATTGATCTAAATGGAAAGTAGCGTTGATTCTATACATTTTTCATGTTCTAGATATCAGCAGTAGAACACATTCTTATATGGGAAATGCAGAAACAACTTTTATTATGTTTTATTATATTCTGTTACATCATCAGCACACTGTATATTCTCCAGATACTATCTCCAGAGGGGAGTTACTTAGAGATAAGATTAACTCCGTACATTGTAACATGTAGAAACATACCTGGCTGCATTTTCTACATGTGTAAAAGCAGTGGGTTGATAATCTTTGGAACTTGCTACCATAACTTGTTATGTGCCAGTAAAAAAAAAAAAAAAAAAAAAAATACAACTGGGAAAGAATAGCAATTTCCATACAATTAATTGGGATATTTCAGTATTCAGAAAAAGATCTGTTTCTAAAGGTAATTTGTTATACATTCATGGAGTACAAGAAAATGAAAGATTCAATTATATTGTTTTGAAGATACAATTTTGTTGCTGATACACCACTGACCTTTTTCTTTTGATTAGTACTACTTTTTAAGATGGCTCATATTCATGCCTACTTGCTAATGCTCTTTCTCAAAAATCAATCTACAATTTCCTTCCTGTCACTGAGCTGTTTAATCGAGGAAGAATTGTCTCCTTAACTCTTTGAATGTCTACAGCAGTAGCCAGTTGATTTACTCTGAAGTCGAGACAAGGCATCTCAAAATTCTTGGTCAAAATTACAATACAATTAGCAAAGAATTATGACAAAGCATGTCTCAGATATTGAGAATTATCTAACGAAGACACACAAAGTGATTTCTCTGCCTTTTTCCTGGCTTGCCCTTCCTCATACATCCAGTCTGATCAGATGAGTAAATTAAGCCATTTAGAAATGCAGTGAGACTGAGAGGAATTCAGTGCCGCTGAAGACACGGGTGACCTGTCTGCTTGATTACAAGATGCCTGCAGCTGGCCAGCTGTGTCCTCAGCAGTGTGTGAAGAATTATGTGGATATTTAATATGCATAGTACTTCAGCAGACTTCATTTCTGTCTCCTGTGGTCTCATATTCCTGACTTAGAAAGAATTACGAGAGCAATTCTTTCCTAAACTCAAGATTTACATAAGCCACCTTTTTTTATTTACCCCTTGATTTTTATGGGTGCATAGAAGTTATCTGAGATGTGTTTAATGGTCAGAAGAATTACAGATTTTATTCTCTTTCATGTTGTAATGTTTTGAAGTGTTTCATGGTTTCATATTAAATATGGCAAAGTTTAAGTACTTTCTTACTAGTTGGGAGTGCACATCATAGTTTTATACACAGGGTAAATGTCTAGAACTATGCACCAAACTAAGTTTGTAAAATAATGGACATGAGAATGATCCTGCGTACAAAGTGTTCCTTTGGGCAAGCCCATTTTTGGACGGTGCCGTTGTTTCTCAGTTTGCGGTAGCTGTCAGCTCCCCGAGGCTCTGCAGAAGTGGAGTGATTTGAGAGCAGAAGAGCACACATCCAAATCACAGGCCTTTACAAGCAACGTTAATTCTCACTCAGAATCTGCAAGGGTGTATTTACTTCCTCTGACATTTTCACCTACGTAACTATTTTCTTAGTGTGACAGAAAAAGGGCATTAAGTTTATTCATAGTAGGATCTGGGACTGATAACATAGGACTAATTGAAATGTATTTCCACTTTGGGGAGCTATATAGGGAGAATATACAGAGAGTATATAGCCTACAAAGGAACTTCTCTCTAATAGAATGAAAATGTGTGTAGGATTAACCACTACAATATATTGTTGAAGAATAATTGTTAATTTTCTCATGAGGTATATGTATAAAGGTAATGCTAGATATCACAATCTAATACTATGTCTTTTTTTTTTCTTCCTCCCTCTTTCTTTTTTCTCTTTGTTTTTATTCAACAGATGGGCCTCTTGGTCCACGAGGATTAGCTGAAGCTACAGAGATGTGTACTCAAGAATGCCTGGTTTTGGGTCACTCAGACAACTGTTGGATGCCTCCCAGCCTGGGCCCATACCAACAGCCAAAGTCTCCTCTCTCCACCTTTGCACCTCAGAAAGAATGGGTTAAGAAGGACAAACTAGTTAATGGACACACATTGACCAGGACCTGGAAAGAAGATAGCAACAGAAACCAGTTCAGTGACCGAAAGCAGTATGGTTCCAGTGAGGGCCATTTCAACACTGGCAACCACATGACTGACATTCCTCTGGCCAACTTGAAGTCTTATAAACAGGCCTCAGGAGCTGTTGAGAGTCCAAAGGAGCACCAGCTATAAGAAATGGTTACTCTGGACCAATGACTTTAGCCTACTTAGACTTGCTAATACTATGTGTGTGTCAGAGCTTTATGTACTGGGTAGGCCTCTAGAACTATGCTTCACCTAGCAGAGATATGCATATCTTTATGTTAGCGTCGTGGAAGGTATGATGTCCTGCAAGATGGAAGAGTGTTTCTACTAGTTGTGTGGTTTTGTTAAATAGACATGATTAAAATCTGCAGAAATCTCTCCAGTTTGCAAATAGCCTTTTTGTTTGTTTGTTTGATTTTTGACCCTGGACTGCTGCTATGAACAACAGAAGATGCATTTGGAGAGTGAGAGTGCGAGAAAGTTCAGTGGATTGCAATGATTGAAAAGCATATCCAGTTAGAAAATTGTGCTTTTGTTCTCATTGATCTATGCTGGGACCGTTATACTTGAGATAATATTGCAAACAAAGCAAATGAAACTGTAAACATTAAACCTGTTGTGCTATTAACAATGTTAGGGGACACTTATAAGTCCATCAGTGTTCAAATAGTTGTAAATAGAAAGTTATTACTTACAATTTTTGTGTACTTATAACGTTCACTTGAAAAGATATACTGTAGCATATTTCTGTGTTTCACAGTTGCTTTTTACTTTCTTTCATTTGCTTCCTGTTGTTTTGCTTTTATTTTCAGTGATGGTGTTTCTGTGTTAGTAGTCTGTCTGACACACAATGTTCCAAGGAACTCTAAACACTTGTGTTAAACCTGAAAAAAAGGAGTGATGGGGTGGGAGGGAAGGTTGGTTGTAGAAAGGGAAAAAAAAAAAGATTTTTCTTTCTATGTAGGAGCAAATGGTGCCAGCATTCAGGTAGAATTTCTTCTTCTTCCTTTCTTCTTTTTCTTTTTCTTTTTTTTTTTTTCCCCCATTTATTAATTTTAGTATTAAGAAATGAAAGGACTTGTGTAAGGGCTTGCTTAAAAATTTAACATTTTTTTTAAACTTCCATAACGTTTCATAAAACAGGGAAACTGCAAAACAAAAGGATAATATTTAAATTTGTGGTGGTGGGTGAGAGAGGGAAAGCTGTTAGTTTGGAATCCTTGATCATACTAGCTGCAGTCTGTCATTTAATGAGTGATAGCTGACATTGATCTCAGCTCTAATATATGGAGGAAATTCTACAGGAGCAAAATACAGTAATCATATTTTTCCAATTGGACAGGTGTGTGTCTATACCTAAGACAGTTTGTATTGCTGAACCAGCAGCATTTGTGTTAATCTTCATCTGCGTTAACGTTGTAGTAACACAAGTGTTTTTAGACCATAGCCACAGAATATTTAATGTGTTGTGCCTTCATGATGTAACAGAGCATTCTCCTGGTAGGCTAGTTGGGGGAAGTAAAGGGTTAAATCTCTAATTATTGCTGTTTAACTGTTTGTTATCATAGTTGGTCATTGCCTGGCAGGTACCAATATCATGTCACCTCAGTCAAACCAGCAGAGTGACTCCTAATGTTATTAAGATCTGAGTTGCACGCAAAGCAAATCCAAATCCAGCATTTTTAGATGGTTTTTGTTAAGGCATGACAGATGATTTACACAAATAAATAGCATGCAAAAAACAAAAAAAGGTAAAAAAAAAAAGTCCTTACAGAAAAAAGCAAAAGTTACTTATGCCACATTGACACATCAGTCTTAAAGTAATAAAGTTAGCTAATCTGAAGATTATTTTATTCTTACCAAAAATAGAACGTGGGTTTTTTTATTATTCTTTTGTATATAGCAGTTCATTAATTTTTTTTTTACGTTTCTATCCCTCCACAGTATAAAAGGCATAAAAATGGGTTAGGGGTGCATTGCTTATTGCAGTACTTATGTCAGTTTGTGAGGGGTGTTTGATGACTTTGACAGAATAAATATCTAACCAATTATCCTTGTTACTGCTTTGCCAGTTCAACGTTATTTAGTTATTCAGCTCTTGCAATAAATGTTCTGAATTCCTGATTGTGTTGTGTTAGTTCTTGGGCAGAAGCCTAAGGGACTTTATTCTTGTTAATTTCTCTTTTCTTTCTGTTGTTGTTGGTTTTTTGTCTCTTTGTTTCATTCTGGATTTCCAGTTATTTTTCTATGCATATCATGGTCCATTTGGTTCATTTAGATATGTATAAAAATGGAATATACAACAAATGATAAATCCTGAGGGCCATATTCTGTCATTCCTATGGTAAGTAGGAACTTATTCAAAATGAGTTATTTGAAATAAGTGTTACATACCCAGCACAAAGGTGACAGAATCTAGCTCAGATTTGTTAGGCATACAAGCACATGTGATAAGCATCCTTGCATGAGTCTTTGTTACAGTGCTGTGGTAGCATATAGGAAAGTCAGCACTTACCACACCTCAGTCTTTCTTTTGAGCGTAGAATAGTCATATCAAAATACAGTAAATACTTCCTTACAAGCAAAAAATTGTGTGGTTATATAATCACTTTTCTTGCAGCACAGTAAAAAAAAAAGAAGAAAAAAAAAGGCAAACAACCTTGAAAAAGATGAATCAATAAAAGTAACCTATTTTTGAACGTGCTGAGTTTTAAAGCAGAGATCCCCTGATTTCTGTATTAAAACCAGAAATGCAATAATTATTTGAAAACCCCAATAGCACCAACGATTTTAAATTATAAGTGCCTTTCTAAACAGAATATGCTTGAAATAATTTCTATCATGGATAAAAAGTAAATAATGTGACTATTGCTACAGAGGGAGAACTATATTCTATTCCAACCTTCAGTATTTTGTGCTGCCACCAACCTGTGCAGGAGAAACACAAACAAATATGATCTAAATTTCTAGCAAGTGAAACTTCTCTCATAAAATTTTCTTAAATTCTGTGTAATTTTAGATTCTTAAGGCCTCACCCTACTTTTAATTATTTATCAAAAAAAGGCAGAAAGAAAAGAATTCAACAAGAAAATAAAAGAAAATAAAAGAAAATAGGATAAATAAGAAAGAGAAAGAAAAGAAAAAATAGGAGAAAGAAAATAAAAGAAAGAGAGCGGGAAGGAAGGAAGGAAGAAAATAAACATTTGCAGTACTGAGACCAGTATCTTAAACCCATTTAAGCCAAAGGAATGTAATGTTTTCCAGAGGTTTCTATGGAAACTGGATTTGGCCCTAAATATGTATACAGTATGTTTCCATTCATTCATAACCATTTGATTTGCTTCATCACTAATACTACTGCTGTTGCCTAAACTGCACAAGTTAAGAAAAGAAAAAGAAAACAAAGGGGGAAAAAAGAAAAAAAGTTAAATCCTGACAGGAATTCAGATGAGGAGCTTAAAAAAAAAAAAAATACTTACAAATCTCACTGCACAGAATGAGAAGACAACTGAATATTGGTGACAATATTTAAGTTTACTAGCTGTCAGGCTAGAAGTTACTTAAAATTATTGGTAACCTGGCATGACATGGATGCCTCTCAGATGGCAGTTCTAGCTTTTTTCTTCAGCTAGGAAGATTGGATATTCTTTGTGTACTTAATTCGTAATGCACACAGTTGAAAGACTGCTAAAAAGATGCATCAATGATTTTTTCAGTAGTCTTTTTTGTTTTCTGTCGCTGACCAAACCCCTTCGCCCAAATAGAAAATGGAAAGCATGCATATATATATATATCGGTATTTAGTCTCATTTAATCCTATGCAGTACCAACTCTTTCTAAAGATAGATGAGTCAGGACCTCTTTCTCAAGGAACTCTCTGGAGGCAGTCTAAGAAATACATGGAGCAGAATTAAGGAGGATGCAGAAATACACATCAATTTTAACAGAGATGAAAACTATATTAACAATACTTGTTTAATATGATTATTACCTTTTAGCAAGTTATTAATAGGAATCAGGATCAGAAATCATCTTAAGCATGGAGTACACTAAACTTTAATGGAGAAACTCAGGAAACTTTGGATACATGTATGGCATAAGAGCAGGAGATGTATTTCTATGTGAGAGGAAAGAACAGGAGTGATAAAGGCTGATGTAGCTGACGTGGTAAAACAAAGAAATAGGGAAAAGACGATCACAACATTGATGAGAAGTTTAATCTTGGGATGTGAAAAAAGAGAGGCACTAGTACCTTTAACAAAAGAGGACGCTGTGAAAATCATGGGACGTGGCAGTAGGTGATGTCAGGGATCCATGAGCCTCATGACATGACAAAAAGCATAGGGGTAGGATCTAATAGCCTTGGGCAGTAGTGTCTGATACCTCAAAATAAGTTACAAAACTATCTCTGCTTGCAGGAGAGCACAGCAGTGGTGTCATATCCAGCTCAGACAGAAGAACAAGTGCTGTGATGACTGATTTCTTGTGCTCCACAGCACATGTGCCAATTCAGACAGCGAAAGCAACTAAGTACTCACGACGTTACCTCTGAATGCTCAGTTCTTTCCTTTTTAGTACACTTCTTCAGCAGAATTGTGTTCCAAAGTCTCAACTTTATTTAATTTATATGCTTGCAGGCCTTGCTGCTGTGATGAAAAACTTCACAATGGAAACCAATTCTAGAGCAGAGCAAGGCATTTTACTGTACAGAAAACATGATACAATATCACCCAGAGGTGTGAATCAGCTCAGTATATCATGGACAGTAAAGCTCTAACTCAATTAATATTCGTTTTATTAACTTTCACTGCTGATCACTTTAGTGGACACATCCATCAAACCCATAATCCAAAACCACCCTTGACTTTTCCTCTTGTTCCAGAAAAGCTCTCAATGGTAGATGCTTCCTTGTAAAATTATAAGATATCCTTTTTCACACATTACTTGAGTGGAGTGACTTTTTCCAGTTTGGCTTCTCCAAAATACACCTTATATAATACAGCTGATTTGTATTATAAACTGTTTTTCTCGTGAAAGCCCATTCTATACTTTGTTTTCAACCAGTTAGGCATAGTAAGATTGTAACACAGAGGGACATACTCTAATCCTTCAGGCTTTGTTGAACTTCTTAGGAGGCAAAATATCAGGACCTTTCCCATAATTAGTAATAGGAATAGCAAGTGCTTTATTATGCAGTGGACTAGCAAATGCTTGAGAAGTAACAAATTTATCATTTCCAGGTTTTTACAATACAATGTAGTTTATAAACTGAAATTAATGCTAACAAATGCATTTTTTTAATTGACGTAGACACATCACTTCACTGGACAGTAATAGAACTTACGTGCTGATATGTATCCTCATCCTGACAAAATACTGTGCAGCTCTTTTGAAACAGAGTACATCTAATTTCTTTAGAACACAGCAGTAAGCATCCTCTTCTAGAAGCAGCTTAGCATTTCACAGGACTGGGTCCACAATGAGAAGAATATCAGAGACATGCATGTCATATGCTATGTTTTGAAGCCAGAATGCTTCCTCTAACTGAAGCATCTCATGGCTCTAACTACAGCTTTAAGCTTATACTGCTACTTAATTGTACAATAATAAAAGTATGTCTTTAACTACCAGAAAGGATCTAAAATTTCACTGTAAATTATGAAAAGAAAGAACTGAAATAATGTCCCTCATTTTCAAAAATAAGTTGTTTTTATTTTTACCACAGCCATTCTTAAATCCACCTGTTGTGCCTAGGTATTGCAACACATTCTAATATTGCATGGCATGTAAATAGATACCTTAATTACTCATAATGATATGATTATATACACATATATAGAGAGAGATTATATATATATATATATATATATACTCACTTAAATATTACCAATCACATACTTACTCAGTATTATTTAATGGAATTTTGGGACTATGGATTTTGTTGTTTGATGTACTTTAAATTGTATGACGCAGCATATTCTTAAGACTACCCTCACCAATGCTTTTGATTATTTATTCATTAAATAAAGTGCTTTCTTCTGCTTGTTATACTGTTTGTACAACCATGTGATAATGTTAAAATGGGTAAGTACTGTATGGGAATTATAACTGTTTCTTTTCTTGTCTAAATATATACCTATAACAATATTTATTAGTGATCTGAGTTTTAAGAATGTGTCTTTTTATGTGTTTACTATCTCCTTACATATGGTCGAAATTTAAGGTAAAGCTGGGACAACATTTCTTCATGTAACTCTGAATACCCCAATGGCTTTTAAATTTCCTTTTGCCTTTATTCACAAGTGAAATTAGGATGAGACCTGTACTTCAAATCAGCCATAAAATAAATGCATAATGCAGTAGTTAGGGTTTGGTTACTGTAGCTAGCGTAAGTAAACCTACATTCTTCATTTCTCAGGTAATGATATATTAAGCTTCAAGTGGGTGAAGGAGAAGCTCTTCACTTGGAGGATAATATTTAGAACAGCTGATTTAAGAGAAGATGAGTCAGAAATCTTGTACACTAAAGAGTGGGGTTTTTTTTCATTTTTCACAGTCAGTTTCCATCTTTGTTTTGTAGAAAGCATCAATTAGAATGTGTGCTTCTTTGAGGAGCTCAGAACGTTTATTGCTGATAAAACTGTGAACTGGATTTGGTAACCCTTAGTTATATCAAAGTCAATGGGAGTTTTCTTGATCCTTTAAAAAATCAGTGTTTCACCAGCATTTAGATGTGCATTTGTGAGGAGGAAACTCATCCTCTGCTTTCTTTGCATTGACTGCAATATTCCATAGAAAGATTGCTCCCTTCCCTTCTTTCCCACCTTATTGTCTTGGATGCTTCCTGGACAGGGCTGCAGTGTCATGAAATGGTAGACTGAACTTGAAACAGATGAGGGTTCCTAGTACCCAAATTGGACAGCTCTTTTAAGTTCCTTGGTTCCTTTTTAGGAAATGCCAGATAGGCACTGTTTCCACCAGGCATTACCTAAGACTCTCTCCTACAATTTGCTTTTTCTCACATCACTTGAGAACCCACCTGTACTCCTCAAAGATTTCAACATTAAGCTGAATCTGTTCCTATGTTATGTTTACCTGTACCACGTCCTTCCTAGGGTATACAGAGGTCTTTTTTTCCTATTTTTTTTCAGGTAGGGAACTGAAAGTGGGATCTGTGTGGTCCTGCAGCTATGTGGACATTTTTGAGAACTTATCATATGGGTACTAATAAAAAAGAAGGCTGTTGACCTAATTGGTTACAATGGAGCACATGAGAGAGAGTGTAGCAGAAAGATGGATAAGGGAGGGGATAGCAGAAGGCTGTATGTGGTAGGGAAGCAGTAAACTATGGCAGCAGTGAAAAGAGTAAGTTTGAATTTGATGAGGAAAAATATTATGAAGGCCTTTAAAGACACGTTCTAAGTCTTCGTATCTCTGTAACACCATAAAAGTATACCCTCCTGTCTGTATAAGCTTGTCTACACACAGAATATTTAACACTATTTTCTTGTGAAAAAGGGGTATCGAGAATTATGGCAAGGCTGTATCATTCTTCTGATTAATTTCTGCCATTTAGTATTCACATTCCTTCTAAGAAATGCTAACTTTTTGAGACATTGCTCCTCTGCCTGCCACATGAATATAGAGACCAGAAACAATATCATGCAACTTCAGTAACTGAACACTGAGTTTGACTAGTGAATTCTTAATATTAAATGCTTATAAACCTGTTAGCTACAGATAGCTTGCAAATAATCCATAGGTCTGAATGAATAAGAAATTATCTGTTACCAATTAGAAAAGAGAAGGAAAAAAAAAGAAAAGATAATACATAAAAATTAAACTCCTGATAAACAATGCAGACACTTCTACCCCCCAACCTCCCACAAAAGAGCACATCTGATAAAGATGAAGTCTTAATGCCATAAAGTGATTGGTGCATTTTTTTTTCCATGTGCAACATTCTGCAGAATTCAGAACGGGTTGTGAAGATGTTTGTGTTCTAATCTGATATTTAAATCAATTCAATGTGAGATTAAAGAACTTCAGGTACATAAAAACAAAAATCTGATATCACAATAATATAATTTTTTTTTTCTACTGCGAGTCACTATTTAATCATTATGCAACAAGTGCTATATCCTTCTTGCTGCTGGGTAAGGAGATTCTTTAAAGACAGTGCACTTCAAGTTTATAAATATTACTTTCTATTTTTTATAATGCAAGTTTATAGTTTGTTTTCTTTTGGAAAAAGAAAGTTTGGATTCTGTTTACAGTGTTTGTACTTTTGATTTTTTTAGTATTTCTTTTTAAGATTTTTTTTCAAGAATTTTTTTCAGTATTATTTACCATAGGGAATGGTATAAGCCTGTGCTCTTACTGCGTGATCTTGTACTCCTAGGACACTTGAGCTATCTTCAATAGGAAATTCTTCTACATTATTGATAAAGATCATGCATAATTACCGTCCACCATGTGGTGTTAAGCCCCCAAGAGACAAAAGAAAAAGAAAGGGAGGCAGCCACATAAAGACAATTTTTTTATTCACACAAAATACTGTACTGTGTTATGAAAGCAAAATTTACAATGGCCTATTCATTCAAGTCAGAACTACCTACTTACTGATGCTGACTGATTCAGCAACACACCCTTTGTTTCCTTTTTTAGGAACACCACCAAATGAAATTGTGAACAGTTATGCCTCATGATGGGTCAAAAACCTCATTCTGAAAATGATCTGAAACATGACGAGTCTCTGGATATATGGACTTCGAGGGAATGCAATCTTAGGCAGGTCTATGGCTCCTTAGTTTTAGGTCCACAGCGGAGCAACTTTTTAAACAAGTTCCCTAACATGTAAAGAGCTATGTTTGAAGATCTTCAGAAAGAAACCTTTTATTCCCAAGTTTATACACACTAGCTCTCTGCTTTGTGGAGAATCAGAGTGCAGAACCTATTCCAAACTTTGCAGCTGACAGCTGCAAAGTCTCTGGATACTTTACCATATCAAATTACCCATCACTAGTATTGAAACCCTGGAAACCTATAAGCAGAACAACAGTGAAAGAGAAATTGAAGTTAATACGTGAACCCTCTGGTTAAAAAAGAAGGCAAAGAAACTTTGTGAAAGGATGAGGGAAAGATAGGTACAAGATTTTTTGATGATTTTTTTCTTTGTAAAACGTAGCTGCAGGGAAGTATATTGCTAATACTGTGGGGTTTTCTGGATGTCCTACTATGCATGGTTCGATTACCATGCTAAAGGCTAAACTCAATAAACTTACAAGCAACAATTCTACACAAATATGCATTCAGTTAATATATGTTTTTCCTATAGGAAGTACAAAGAAATTGAATTTATCTGCATTTCTAGACTATCAACTGCATGATTACTATTTATAATAAGCTTGCAGTCACAGACTCTGTAATTCTTAAGTCCTGAACAATTGCATAATTACTAATTCAACTACATTAGCATTGGGAGTAGACAAGGATGATTTCAAAAGGGATACTACTGATTTAATGAGGTCTCAGTCTGTACATTTTCAAAATTACAGAAATTCTGTTTAACACCCATTGATGCTTTGGGGTATTTGAACTGCCAACCAAAAAAAAAAGCATTAAAAAATGAAAAACAAACAGAAATGAGAATGAGATTGCATTTTTCATGATATGCAGCTACCAAAATATTATTTCCTGACTATTTTCCAACAGTCTGGCTGGCTTCACTACAGACTGGTTGCTGCTGAATCTATTGAATACCTTAAGCTGCCATTTGTGACAGTGCTTTTGTATTTTGAATGTTTATGGCATTCTGATTGTGCTAGAATAAACATGACAATAGGCCACGGGCACAGAGGAGCTATTCTGAATTCATTGCCCTTCTCTTGTATTTGCCACCTCATTTTTTTGTGATAGGCAGGAGCTGATCACATCCTCAAGTTGTGGAGCTGGCATTTTGCTGAAAGTAAATAGTTGGATGGTCTGTCTAGAGAGGAATTTGTAAAATTTTGTGAAAGTTGCTTTTTTTGTCTTGAAGATCTCATTATTCTGCAAAGGTCCCTATATTAAAAACTCCCTTTGATTTCTGTAGGAGATGAATTAGCTCAAGCAGTAGTTTTCATGTCAGTGGCCATTACACCAAATAAGGATGAAAGCATATGTCATTCAGAGACACCGTAAAATCCTTAAACTCACATGCCCCAAGTAATCATGCTGTGTAACCGACAATTATGTAGGTAGAGGAGTAAAGGGGAAAAACAGTCTTAATGCAGAAAGATTCAGACTGCCTAAATTATAGCATGTAGTTGCAGATCTACCACACAGCACCCAGCTGTGCCTCAGCACTACCTCTTCCCATCAACACTAAAATTAACATTGACCTCCATCAGTTTCAATATTTTTTTGGTGCTACAGTGTAGGCTCTGCACATGTTCATGAATTCCTTACACATCTCTATCCAACAAGCTGCTCGTGGACTTAGGCAAATACTGGCTTCATCAACATGTTAACTGGATAAAATCAATTAGATTCTTATCCTCAAAACAGGACACCTGAGCCTAAATTGCAAGTGTATGGGGAAATCTTAATATTTCCTAAGAAGTGAAAAATGGTGAGAGCGAAATCACAGTGTTTGCATTCCAGCCAACTTCTGAAGATCAGGCTGAGCAATATGAACCAAGTAAGGGTGTCCTCAGCTTGCTTTTTAGCCCTGTCTAGAAACAAGCATAGGTAATATGGGAGACAAGGACTACCTACAACTTTCTTTAGCATTACATAGAGATGTTATGCTATATTAGTCCCCAAATAGTAAGCATACAGTAAAAGTAAGCTCTTTGTTACATGAGCTCCTATGGCAGAGTTGTAGTGTAGGTGGCAATGTGTCACACGTGGGAGGACCTCCCCTGACTTCTTCTGGCCCATCCTTAAGCGTCAACACAGCTGTGCAAAAAGGACCTCTCTATACTTCCACCACTGAAGGACCTCTCAGCACCTCCACTACTGTTACTGAGGACAACTGACTTCTTTAGACATCCTGGGAGAGCCCTACCATCACTATGAAAAAGCTAGGATGAGCATCGGAGTGTAGACTAATGTGTCCTCTTCAAGCCAGAGCACTCTACTTACATAAGGAGTGCATATACTGCCACTGGAGAAGGAAAAAGAAATAGTAAAAGGTTCACCTGGGAGACCTCCTCAGATGTGACATGTATTTCTTTTCCACCTTTAACTTCTGCTAGTGTGTGAAATAGGCGCAATTATCTTTTGATATCATCTGCCTGGTTGTTCCCAGTCTTATTCTAGTAGCATTTCAGCCTTCTGGCTGTAAGAAATGGATGTCAATGTTCTCATGCAGTCTCTCAGTCACTCTTCCTACCTGTCTTTGCTCTACTGCAAAATCTCCTAAGATATCCAGGGTGAGTGACGTATTTTAGAAAATCCTAAGTCTCCTAACCCTGCAAGACCTGCTTCTCTCTGAATCTTCGTAACATTGGTGGAAAGGCCACTCCTTTTCATCCTTTACAGCCTCATGCAATGCACATTGGCCGTGAATTCAAAGTTTTGCACAACAAAGCATGTCCCAGAGACGATGTTGAATTGCTTCAAGACTTGCTGTAGATCACCTATATATGAGCGCAGGCAGTACCTCCATATTTTGAGGGGAAAATCCAAATTTTCAAGGCTGTCACAGGGTGTACACTTGTAGATAATTATACACAGCAGCTGCTTTCACTGTGAGGGTTTTTGAAAGGAGCAAGAAACCAGGATAGGGTGGGATGAGTTTGACTGTCTGTAAAGAAATGGAAAAAGAGGAAGAGAAAAGAAAGATGTTATATTTAATGTTTGTGCTTGCTGTACTCAAGATCAGATCTGATGTCTTCTCAGGGAATGTTTCTCTGTGATGTCTGAGACTATTATGCTTGACACAGGAATTGTACTGCTAGACCATGTAAATGTTGATGCAGATATTATTACTCTTCCCCCTCCAAAAGTAGGGAAAAACATGGAAAAAACTCAAAAGAAGAAGGAATATGTAGTCCAGTTTTGAGCTGTCAGACTCATGGAGCAGGTGGACTGCTGTGTATATGCTGTAAGTGAAGATCTTCCCCAGAACTCTGGGAGATTGCTTGGTGACCCAGAAATGCAGGCTTGCTGGTAGGAGTTAGAATTATTATGGCAGTGCTAATTCAAGCTTAGAAGAGAGGTTTTAATACTCTGGGAGGCTTTCACTTATAGAAATATTTCTTGACTTCAACACTGGCCTTAAAAGTCATGAGTTCTGCTGGAGTTTGAGGCAGCCAGGATGTCTCAAATTCAATAATGCTCCAACACAACAACCACCAACCAGGGTGCTGGACATCCTGATGTACTTAGATCACTACTTTTCTAACCTCTCTGAACTGTAACTTGCCTCTTCTCCCTTGTCCACACACAGCACCTCCTCATTTTCTTGTCCAGATTTTGCTCTGTCTGACAGTACATCCCCACACAAGTTCCTGTCCAATCACGTGTTGCCAGACTCAACCCTGAATTTTCTTTAAAGCCTGCCATTATCTGTAAGTAATCTTCAACTAAGCTGTGGGTCTTCTGTGTCAGTCAACTCCACTTGCACCAAAACCCATGTGCCATTTGTTAAGGTCCTTAAAATGTCATTATAATTCAGGTATCAGGATAGTCATGCATGGCTGCAGACTGAGTAACAACAGAACCTGGGTGTCTCCCCAGAGGTTTTATTTTGGATGGTGTTAATTGGTACTCACAGTCCAGGCAAAACTGAAGTAATGAGTGAGAGCATATTATGAATACATCTAGAAGTGGGATGTTAATTTTAATGTATGTATGTATATGTATGTATATATATATATGGACATCTACAACCCTCAAGGACATCCACTTCTAGTCAAATGAGCCATTTGTGGTTTAATTATCACAACCTATCGTAATAATTATTTTGAAAGAAAAATAAGATGGAGTTTTTATTTTCATTTTTTTTTATTTAGTCATGAGACTAATGATTTCCCTATATGTTTACCAACATCTGATAATTAATTTCAAATAAGAATTTCAAAGGCAAAGTGTATAAATAAATAAATAAATAACAAATAGTAAAAAGACTATATAATCATTCCTGTACTGGCTAATTTGAGTTGAATAATGTTAAAATGCCATAGAAACTTTTTATTTTAGTTGTTACATTGAAGAGTTTCATTGTAAATCTGGAATGAAATTGAAGGCATACATAGGTCCAGGAATTCAGACACTGAAAGCCTAATCTCAAATCTATTGAAGTTAATTAATCCTCTTCTATCATCGTTTAGATATCAAAATAATTTCATGAATAAATCATTAGCTTGACTATCTAAAGAAACAATGTGACTTTAGTTTTATTAATTAAAGTGAGGCTTTGGAATTAGTACCTTAACATCAACTTAAGTGTAAGACTATGTCTACTAGGTGGTTTTCACAAAAGAATCCCTTCTCTGACATTTACCAAATTCTTTTTGGCACCTTGTCCTTCAGGAGTGAAGAGAATACTTCTCATTGTATTGTCCTGAAATATTGTAAGGGGTGGAAAAGAAAAACAAACAAACAAACAAACAAATAAACAAAAACCAAACCCAAACACAGTGCATTACTGGAATGCCTTTTTCCAAATGGCTTAATGTGTAGTAGTAAGGGTTGCTGCTGAGATTTTCTTTTTTCTTGAATGTCTACTTTGTTTGCTATTGGTGCAATACTTCTGCTTAGATATGCAGGATCACAAGCATCAGAAATGCCTCTGAGTTGCCAAATTCAGATTTGCATTCTGCCTCCATAGGGAAGCCAGATCCAGCCATATTAGCCTCCTCTGCTTGCACTCTGTAAGGAAACCAAACACAAAGGTTAGCAGTGAACACTAATGGCCTCTTAAATGGAGACATCTCTCCTTGAAAATGTGTTAGCAAGACCATGCATGCTTCTGCTAGTAAGTTCAGGTTCAACCGAGTCTCTTCAACTTGAACTGTGGTGTACCAGTCTTACCCATCTATTGTCCTAGCAATTTTTATTACTTGAGGTTGTGTTTCAGTGTATCCTTGAAGTGGTTCATCTGTCTGTCCTGGTTACATGCTGCTTCTTCAAGTCCACAGCACACCAGCTGCTGCAGGATGCTGGTGTCTTCTATCCTAGATGTGTGACCAGCCCAGTGCAGCTGTTCTATGATGATCATGGCTACAGTCCCTGGAACATGGCTCTGCTCTGAAACTTTCTTATTGAAAATTTTATCCTGCCATCTGATGCACAATATGGTCCACAGATGGTGCAGATGACAATTGTCTAGGAGTCATATATGTCGTCACTAGTCCATGTCTTCAGATCATTTAGCAAATTGGACAACAGTGAAGCTTTATAGACTCTTAATGTGATCTGTCATTTAACATTGAGCTGCTATTTGACTCGGAGTAGCCTGCATCCTGAACCTCATGGTTCAGCACAGAAAGTTGTGGTTTTTCTTGGACTTTTTAGAAGAAAAAGAAAATAGTAGAAGAACGAGGGGAAGGGCATATTATTGTATTCTTCTAAAGGTTTGTTTGGGATTTTTTTTAGTATGGTTTCCATTGTTTAAAACAGGAAGTATTCCACTTCACATTTCTGTTGAGAATCAATGCTTAACAGGTACAGTGCACTTGTGTTTCTTATTTATTGCTATAACTCATAGGTCCTTCATGTAAGGGCCAGACTTTGATCACAGCAGGCAGCAGGGAGTTAAATGTCTTATAAATTTGAGTTTGTAGATAAACAAGTAGGCTGACACTGACAGAAGACATCTGCTTATATGTAACAAATGCTATATATAACTAATTTTACAGAGCTTATCTGTCATATTCATAATGTTCAGGACAATTTTTTTTAAAAAAAGGAAAATTTTAAAACAATAACAAAAGCCCACCACATCTGCTAACTTATCAGATTTCCCCTCTTTGCTTTGTCTATAACATAAGGGGAATGTTTCATCTCAAAGACTGCCTGCCTTCCATTCCCTTGCCTCTGAGGAAAGGACAACTAGTAAAATCTCAAGATCATATGGGGCTAGGCTTCAAAACCTTTATTTTATTGTCACTGTCAGGCTTTAAGATTGCAGGTGTGGTAAGCCCTCTGCCAGTCACATGGATGAAAAGCAGTTACTTCTGCAGTGAACCTCAGTTCTACAGTGAGTGTTTTTGTGGACCCATCATCCTGAAAAGAAAGGGAGAGAAAAAAATGTCTGGACATTCTGTCCCTGCCTTTCTATAGCCTATTTTAAGGTTATAGAATTAAAGGTTAAATTTTATGTATGGATGATGGAATTTCTCCTTTATCTGTTTTTATGGAAGAGAGTAAATGAAATCTCTCAACTTCAAATTACACTATCCTATTTCATTACTGGTATAGAGGATATCTTTTTCTTTCAGGTCTATTACAAACTATTACAGACTGTTGGGGTTTTGGGTTTTTTCTTCCCCCTGGTTATAATCTACATGACTGTGGATGACCAGAGCTGACTGATGATTTAGGTGATGGCACTGTTAAATCACATACTACTTCCATAGTACTTTTTCTTTCGCAAAATTTTCTATTTTAAGATTCTTTTCTTTAAAAAAAATAATCTAAATTACAGGCTGAACATATGTTTCCGTGAGCTTCCCAGGTGTTTAGCCTCAGTGACTACAGTTAATTTAGAACCCAGAAACATATATGAGTAATTCAACTCAAATTATTCCTTATGATGTGTTTTGCCTGTAACATACCTTATCTTTTATTCAATGAATCTCCTCCTCATTTGTCTAAATTTATTAGCTCCCATTGGAGTTCTTGCCTTTTGTATTCTTCTCTGAGGAACTAAGCATATAACCCAATGTATTTTATAAAATTGACTTAACAAGTATATGGGGTCAATTAGGTTTCTACTGGTTTGCATACTTGGCTAGTTCCTTTGAAGACTAGATCCTTTCCAGTTCTTTGCTTGAATATGACTGTACCATAGTCTGCATTCATTCCTCAGATGTGGGCATCAGACTGTTTGCCATCTTGTCCAGACTAGTAGGTAATACTAGTGCTAATAATGCCCAGTGTAAGCCTATTTCTAGTCTGACAATGGATCTTTTTTGTCCTGCTCTGAGGTTTTGTCTCCTGAACGGCACATCATCCATAATAGCCTTTAATCCTCCTCCTAATCACATCTCTTTAAAGGCTCATAGAAATCCCCAAAATGGTGTTTTGAAACCCTGAATATATGTACTAGTTTGTCTTTGTTATTTTATTGGCATGGCTAGAAATCTTTGACTCACTGTGTACTTGCTGCAAAATTTAAAGTCGGTCGACAGAAGAAAAGAAGAAACAAAGTGCTTCCTAAAAAAATAATATAAATCATTAACTGCATACTCCAGCAGACTCTGTTGACTTTCAGGCTTTTTCTCCTTTTGTGGCTACACAAACAAATTAAGTTCTATCCTCTGTATTCTACTCTCCATTAAATATTGCTATTATGCAGTGGTAAGACTTTTTCTCATAAGGAATGAATAACATTTCCCTTCCTTTCCCATCCATCCTCTTAGGACCAAAACCAGCAGTGAGTGAAAGGACTCCCAAATATAAATATTTCAAAGGAATTGAAACCCTTCCTTTAAGTATGCAACAAGTCTGTTTTTCTCTTTCAGGACTTATTAATCGTATATACTTGTCTGTTTCTGATTTTAAAATATCCTCAAAGGACGGGCCAGAAATTTACAGCTCAAATACAATGTGCGACAGAGGAACTGCAGAATATCACAGGCCATCTACATAGGTTTCACAAATACATTTCTGATGCTTGATCTGTGTCAAGAAAAACCCGGAATTTAATCACTTAATGGCATGTCTGTGTAGATGTAAGCAAAGGTCTAGCTGATACTGATTTGGGGTATTAGGACTGACTCTTCTCTTCAAAATTCTTTAAGTACTGTTTTCTAAGCTTATGTTTTAGGGCAAGGATTGAGTTTTTAGAGTTGAAATACAGCACAGGTATTCAAAAGTCACAGTCACTGTAGTACTACTAATTCAGCTATGTCACAAATTCCTATTACTATGTTTCTAGTATCTTGTTAAAATTCCAGTAAACTTAATATAGATGGATTATGCATATTTTTTCAACTCATACAAACTTCAGATATCAAGTTCAATAGTTTGTTTTTGCTCCAGAAACCAAGGAAAAATACATCCTTGGAAAATGAAACAATTGTTTCATGAGGAAGGGAGATACTGAGGCCTAATCCTCCACAGAGCTGCATCTGTTTTTCCACAAGCCTTCTTCCTATATCCCCTGGTACAGACCTACAGAGCAAAAAGAGCACATCTGGAACTAAACTTGTGGTGATTGACTATGCAATGCACTTGATGGATCAACCAGTTTTACAGTAAGGAAATAGAGGTTCCTTACCTCGGAGAGGAAAGGAGCACCTCCAGTTTAAATGAGCTGAAATTATGTGTATTTACAGTTAAATATTTAATATATTTTATATATCTCAACAGACTTTTTGAGTGGATTGAAGGCAGGCTTTTTTCCCCTCAATCATAACATTTTGACATTAAGATTTTCAGAGAAGGCAGACACTCTATACATTTAAACAACCTTCAAGGCTCAGGCAATTCAAATGATAAGAATTTCAAATGTCTCATTGAGTCACTTTGCCAGTTCTTCCATTGCCTGAAGATGATAAAAATCCTGACTCAATTGAGTTTCATTTTTAAGGCAATTCTTAAAAGTATGATGATAGATCACTTCATTGCATGGTGTTTCTAGGGGTTTAGTGATGTGATTTGTGTCTTTTTGGGTAAGTGTGCTGCATGTTTATGTTTATTGACAATTTGGATAATCTTATAATGTTGGGGGGGTGATGGTGTCTCTCATTTGCTGAAGATTTCCCAGTAACTGAAGGGTTTTCTAGAGTTTTTGCTGTAGTAGTTCGCTAATCTGCATCCTATTGGGAGAGCATTTCCACATTACATCTTGGGTTTCTTTGCCATGGTAGGTTTGTTCATGAGTGGTTGAGGATTTTTCTTGGGGATTTTTTCTTTTCTTTTCTTTTCTTTTCTTTTCTTTTCTTTTCTTTTCTTTTCTTTTCTTTTCTTTTCTTTTCTTTTCTTTTCTTTTCTTTTCTTTTCTTTTCTTTAGTTTTCTTTTCTTTTCTTTTCTTTTCTTTTCTTTTCTTTTCTTTTCTCTTTTCTTTTCTTCTCTTTTCTTTTCTTTTCTTTTCTTTAGTTTTCTTTTCTTTTCTTTTCTTTTCTTTTCTTTTCTTTTCTTTTTTCTTTTCTTTTCTTTTCTTTTCTCTTCTCTTTTCTTCTCTTTTCTTTTCTTTTCTTTAGTTTTATTTTATTTTCTTTTCTTTTCTTTTCTTTTTTCTTTTCTTTTCTTTTCTTTTTTCTTTTCTTTTCTTTTCTTTTCTTTTCTTTTCTTTTCTTTTCTTTTCTTTTCTTTTCTTTTCTTTTCTTTTTTCTTTTCTTTTTTCTTTTCTTTTCTTTTCTTTTCTTTTCTTTTCTTTTCTTTTCTTTTCTTTTCTTTTCTTTTCTTTTCTTTTCTTTTCTTTTTTCTTTTCTTTTCTTTCTCTTCAGTAGTGGATTTTTTTTTTTTAATACTTTCACCTCTGAAAAGCCTTTTGCTTTGATTTTAACCTTATGCTCTTTTGGAGAGATGCAGATTCATAGAACAAAAAATGGTATAACCGAAAAAAACCCAAGCAGTTTATTTTTGCTATGATGTAAATCTATGCTTCTTTATGATTTCTGTTAGAAAAATCACAGGGAAGTTCCATTATTTATAGAAATAAGAGAGAAGTTTTTTTTAGGGTAACAATTACTCTGACTGATAGGAAATGCATAGTTTCTATAGATTTTTAATGTAAAACCAAGGCAATTTAGGGATGCTGTTATGCAATAAATCCATTCACAGATTCAAGAAAGGTCTGAAACATTTTATTTCCTGTAGTTCATGTTGTTACAGTGTAGGGAAATGTTGATCCTTACCCTTACTACTACTGATTATTTCAACAAGAACTAAAGGAATTTTCCTGGGCCGGTTCTGCCACCTGGTACATCTCCGAAACAACTCCTCCCCCTCTCCACCACCCCCCCAGCATCCCAGACAATCCAACCACCCCTGAATTACGAAGGTGTATAAAGAAGGGTTCTCTATAAGGAAAATGATTCACCCTCCGTTTTTGTATCTTCCCCTTCAGCTTAGAATTAGAGAACCATAGAATCATTTAGGTTAGAAAAGTTGTTTAAGATCATCAATTCCAACAGTTAATCCAGGACTGTCAAGTCCACCATTAAACCATGTCCTTACGCGACACATCTACAAGTTTTTAAAATTAAATTTAAATTTTAAAATGGTGATTTTATCACCTCCCTAAGTAGCCTGTTCCAATGTTTCACCATGCATTCAGTGAAGAAATTTTCCATAAGATTCCTAAGATTCCTAAAACACAGTCTAAACCTCCCCTGGGGCAACTTGAGGCTGTTTCCGCTAGGTGTCTGGGAGAAGAGACCTACGCCCACCTGCCTACAACCTCCTTTCAGGTAGTTGTAGAGAGCAATTGGGTCCCCCCGAAACTCATCATCTCAAGGCTAAGCAACTCCGTTCCCTAAGCTGCTTCTGCTAAGACTTGGCTCTAGACCCTTCCCCAGCTTTTTTGCCCTTCTCTGGACATGCTCCAGCACATTTATGTCCCTCTGGAAGCGAGGGGCCCAAAACTGAACACAGTAATCAAGGTGCAGCCTCACCAGTGCCCAGTGTAGAGGGACAATCACTTCCCTGGTCCTGCTGCCCACACTGTTTCACATACAAGCCAGGATGCTGTTGGCTGCCTTGGCCACCTGGGCACACCGCTGGCTCATGCTCAGCTGGCCATCAGCCAGCACCCCCAGGTCCTGTTCTGCCAGGCAGCTTTCCAGCCACTCTTCCCCAAGCCTGTAGTGTGTGGGGTTGTTCTGAGCCAAGTGCAAGACCCGGCACTGAGCCTTGTTGAACCTCATACAACTGGCCTTGGCCCACTGGTCCAGGCTGTCCAGATCCCTCTGCAGAGCCTTCCTGCCCTCAAGCAGGCTCAACAACCACCCAGCTTGGTGTCATCTCCAGACCTACTGAGGGTGAACTTAATCCCCTTGTCAAGATCACTGATGAAGACATTAAACCGGACTGGCCCTAATACTGAGCCCTGGGGAACACCACTTGTGATCAATCACCAGCTGCGCGTAACTCCATTCACTACCACTCCTTGGACTTGGCTGTCCAGCCAGCCTTTAACCCAGCATAGAGTACACCCGTCCAAGCCATGAGCAGCCAGTTCCTCCATGAGGATGCTGTGGTAGATGGTGTCAAAGGCTTTACTAAGGCCCAGGTAGACAACATCTGCAGCCTTTCCCTCATCTACTAGGTGGGTCATCTTGTGGTAGAAGGAGAGCAGGTTTGCCTAGCAGGGCTGCATTTCACAAACCCCTGCTGGCTGGGCCTCATCTCCTGGTTGTTCTGCACGTGCCACATGATGGCACTCAGGATGACCTGCTCCATGGCCTTCCCTGGCACTGAGGTCAGGCTTATATTTCCCCGGATCTTCCTTCCAGCCCTTCTTGTTGATGGGTGTCACACTGGCTAACACCCAGTCTTCTGGGACCTCTCCAGTTTGCCAGGACTGTTGATGAATGATGGAGAGTGGCTTGGTGAACTCTTCTGCCAGCTTCCTCTGTACCCTCAGGTGAGCGGATGCCATCTGGCCCCATAGACTTTTGTACAACTAAGTAGTTTAGCAGGTCACTAACTGTTTCCTCCTGGACTGTGGGACTTCACTCTGCACCTTGTCCCCGTCTTCCACCGCATGGGGCTGAGTACCCAGAGGGAAGCTGGTCTTGCTGTTAAAGACTGTGGCAAAGAAATCATGAAGTACCTCAGCCTTTTCCTCATCCTTTGTGGCAGTGTTCCCTGCTGCATCCAATAAAGTCTGCAGATTCTCTCTAACCCTCCTTTTGTTGCTAATGCATTTGTAAAATAATTTCTTACATTCTTTTATGTCAGTGGCCAGCCTGAGTTGTAGCTGGGCTTTTGCCTCCCTAATTTGGGCCTTGCATAACCTCGTGACATCTTTATAGTGCTCTGGAGTTGACTGCTCCTTCTTCCAACGGTGGCAAACTCTCCTTTTTTGCCTGAGCTCCAGCCAAAGCTCTCTGTTCAGCCAGGCCAGTCTTACACAATGCTGGCTCATCTTTTGGCACATGGGCATAGTCTACTCCTGCACCTTTATGATCTCCTTCCTGAAGAATGTCCAGCCTTCCTGGATACCTTGGCCCTTCAGAATTATTTCCCAAGGGACTCTTTCAACCAGGCTCCTAAACAGGCCAAAGTTGACTCTCTGGAAGGGTAAGATAGTGGTTTTGCTGACCTGCTTCCTTCCTTCTCCAAGAATTGAAAACACTATCATCTTGTGATCACTATGCCTATGTCTTACATTACTGAAAGAAGTGGAGCCCAGGAGAGTGCCTTGTATAACAAACTGGTGCTTTTCTCTTTTTTCTGTTCATTTTGTCTATGCATATAGACCAATATGAGATGCCCAAGCATGAAATCATCCACAAATCTATAATCTAATGTACTTTCTTGGGTGGGACTGAGACCTGGTTTCCAGATGCAGAAACATTGTATTCATTTTACATTGTACGGTTACATTATAAAATGTGGGAACAGTCCTATGAGCCAGGATCTCAGCTATACGTTTCAGTGTGCACATGTAGTATATAGGTATTATGTTTGATTCTTTTCTGAGTATAACAGGGATTAAGATTTGATCAATTCAAACATGTCCCCCTGATCTTTGTAACAGGCAAAAAAACCCCAAAAAACCCAAAATCACAAGAAAAAAAGTCTTAAGAATGGTAATTTCTGTTCTGCTATGAACTCCTCTACAAACACCAAAGCTCTGGAAGTGTTAGCAGATTACTCCAACTCCCTGCACCATCTTCAGTCACAACTCCTGTCTAAAAATTCCTCTGCTGAGAAAGGAAAGGAAAGTAGAGCTGTCAGGCAGCATAGTCAAAATGCTCACCCATTTATAAGGAGGCCTCTGCTGAGGCCTCAACATGATCTGCTCCCTGTTTGTCTACAGCCATCATCTTCTACAGAAGTTATTTTAAGCGCTGAAGAGCAAAAAAATTGTGAGCTGCAGATTTTTGTCTCCTTCACTGGGATATAAAGCCAGCTCTCCATTATGCTTTTGCTCCACTTCTCACACAGGGAAGCATTCATTCCTGTTTCAGCTAGAGACAGCAGAACTGCCTATGCACGGTTTTATATGTATCTATATCTGATGAAGTTTGTCTGTTGGCATGCCTTGATCTTTAAACTTTCTTCAGTATCTTTATTTTATGTAGCCCCTAAAATATGAAATAGCTCAGCTGCCTTAAGTTTTGTGGATTTTTTTTTTCCTGATGATCTATTTTCTGAGAACAGAAAATATTTTTCCTAGGGCTGATTTGAAAATATTGTTGGTAAACAGCGTTTGTGACCTAAACTAACACTCCTGGCAGGAAATCATTCAAATAGAATGTCTCAAAGGGATACATGGTCTGGGGGGCAAACAGCAGTGCTGTATCACACTGAAGTAACTTAATGAGACTGTAGAGACAATCAGGAAATCTGATAATTTTTCCCCCTTCTTGGATTTTTTGTAAGAATTTTATAACAGAAAGTTGTGACCTATTAGGGTGGAATGGGAAGTTTAGAAGAGCTCTTTTTAAAAAGGGAAGTACTTTAATTTCACATGCAGAAGCACTATGGTTTTCATTGTTAAGGCCAAAAGCAGCATCAACATTTCTACGTGACACTAACCCTTACCATAACTTTGCTGGGAAAAGAAACTGTAAGACTGCTTGCAATGGCAATCATGCAGAGAGACTCTGCAGGCAAACTTCTGGACTTACTCCAGTCATTACACGTTTGGAAAGAGCTTCACACAAAGGTATTCTGTGCATGAGTAGTCCAGAGGAATAGATTTCTGGACCAACTGGTGTGTAGCTAATTTTAAAAAGTCAGTTTACCATAACAATTATTTTATGGGCTGTAGAGCAGATCTCATTAAAGTGGGGAGAGAATCATAAATTAAAGGAGAACCAAACACATTAATATGTCTAATACTGCCTCTTCTTAACAGGAACATTACAAATGGTAATGAGGACACCGTTTGTCTTTGTGGGGGATGGTGGTAAACATGGTAAAAAGAGACAAGCGTTATATTCTCAAGCACAATTTTCTGATATTATTTCTTCTGTACCTTTTTTCTATGGTACTACATAGCAGATTTTTTGTAGTCAGAGACCCCTGCATTGGCACCCTAATTATTTTGTTAGGTTACTTACTTATTAGCATATTACTTCCTCCTTTTTAGAAATGCCTATGTATAAGTTAACCATATTTTGCCTCTGCTGGAGCTTGGAGCATTCAATTCTCATTACTATCCATTCTCTCACCTGTTGCATTTTTGTTGCTTTTTCATTTTTGTGCAAGTCTTAAAACATCTAAGCTCATCTAGTTGTGTGTAACATGTACAAGTGCATGTATGTTGATATATTCACAAGCTATTTAAGGTGATAGGATAAAAAGGCAATAAAACCCCCAAAATGAAAGATATGCTTTTTTTCCCCTATGAATCTGAAAGCATACTTCTCTCCAGGAAGCTCGTAAAGTAGATCCAGTGTCCAGAAACACTACAATGATATGTAAAAATTTGGGGTTCACTCTAACAACACAGTAAATCACTGTATGGAAGACTAAAGATCACCTGCATCTGCTTCAATGTAGTCAATAACTGAATCACTAAGCTTTAGTTTTACATCCTTGTTTCCAAATGTAATGTATTTCTACAGATTCATCTGTATTTACAGTGATAATTATTTAAAATATTTAAAATATACTTTTTCCTTTGTTTTCAAGTGCTATATTTATACATTTAACTTTAACTTCAAAAATATGTGTGTTTTTGTGTACCAATCTCATATAAAAATGAAAGATCTTTTCATGGTGCTTTACTATTCAACTTTTGTTCTTCCAACTTCAGCAGTAAGTATTAAAGAACAGCAATAGTAATCAGCAGGAGTTTTCCCTTGACTTCAATGAAATCATACTTAGATCTGAGCTGAGTACGTTTAAAAGCTTACACACTATTAAGCAATTCTGAAAAACACCACAGGGGTGCCTACAAATCATCATTTGCCATCCAAAAGGGAGAAAACTCTTCTCACCCTTTTTTAATAATGTAATAATAGCTACTTCTTTCATACTGCTTTTATCAGTTGGTCTTGGATCTCTGTGCGGGCAAGGTTGATTTCATACTTCCCACTTTATGGACAGAGAGATGGAGACACAATCAGGGAAATGATTTATTCTTCTCAGCGTTTGTGCAGATTTTCAGTACTGATCTAAGGCCCAAGATGATTTTACAGAGAATAGTGCTTAAACAAAAAAATACTGTTTGGGAAAATGATCATATGAATCATGAAACATACCTGAGGTAAAATGATGTCTTTGGTGTAAGTGAAGTGGGTACTGTAATCATGGTAAAACTACTTAGAGTGCCATGCGCCTGAGCTCAGACTGGACCCTCAGTGATGCGTGGCTCCTCCACCCTGCCCTGGCTGCTGTAGGGTCTTGCAGTAGTGACTGAGTTGAGTGGTTCTGACTCTTCAGAGTATGATAAATAGGACAAAATTGCTAAAGCAGACTTGGTCTTTCTCTAGCTTTCTCTCAGGTGTATATGTCTTTGGAGCACTCTGGGTCTGCTCATGCCTAAGAAGTAGAAAAATTCAAAATGAAAAAAAAAAAAGAGATGCTGCTTTAATTCATATGAAACAGCACAATAGTTTTCATTGTTAGATTGAGAGAAGTGTTGGCTTTGTGACTTTGTAGTGACTGCACATAACTTTGTCGAGAAAGCAAACTGTAAACCTACTTTTCTGATGCCTTTCCCCTCCCTCCCCCAGCACACACACCACCACCACCCCCCGCCCCGATCGTTCTCATTTTCAGTGTATTTCTGTCTCCACCTGTAGGTGTTTGTGTGTTACCCTGGGTGTGTAAAAGTGTTACTGTATCTGGTAAAAACTCCAGCAATGAAAACAAGCATGAAATGAAGACTGAGCCTCAGCTCCAAACACCTATTTTAGATTTCTGCTTGTCTGTCGTATGCAGATGTACATGTCAAAGCTTTCATATTGCTAGTGGAGCCTAGAAAGAAATTCAGCTTGCAGCTTGATTCAATTATCTATACATAGATGCTTAGCACTAATTTGAGACTTCTAAAGATAATCAACAAGGCTGCATGGGTCTGCATATATGACACAAGTCCTATAGGACACAAATCCAGAAACATTGGCTAGATGCTAGCCAAAGTATTCTTACAGCTCAAATTGCAATAGATATAAACATGTGGGCGGCTGAACTGAGCTGATTATTGACCATAATGTGAAATCATAATTTTAATACATAGACATACAGATACCCTTATTAAGGTTTCATCATTAAAAATGGAATTTTGTCTCCTATAGCACATATGAGTTTGTGGAAACCAGATTGATGGAAAAGATCAAGTAGTATTCCATATTTATTTTTTGTATTTAACAGACAAAAATTAAGAGTCAATCCAGCGCTTCTAACCAGTTTACCTGAAAATGACACAGACAAGAATTCACATAGCCATACAGTCAATGAGCTAACAGACTTCAGTTCAGTTCAAAAGAGTAGCAACTAATGTCATGGTAGTTGGCCTGTGCAGCCTACTTTGATTTCCAATGCCTTACCCAGAGAGCATGATACTCCTGCAGGTGTTATGCTGTATTTTTTATCCCTGTGTGGATATCTCAGGTAACCTAGAGTATTTAAAAAAACAGTAGTTGTTTTCTGTGTTTAGGCAACTGAATTAAGCCGTTAATGTCCTAGCTACAAGGGAAAATAAATAGTATTGATGTCTGAGTTTCTTGCAAAATGATGCTAAAAGTAGTAGAGAAGAAAAGGCAGTATGTAACAGTAGGCATAAACTTATCCATACTTGTGCTAGGAAGTATCATAAAAACAATTTGTAACAAATAATGTGCAGAGGACGAGGAGAAATGTGCCTCACCAAAGGACAAAGTCCAGACTTCAACAAGTTGACTAGTTGATAATTAGTAAGTGAAATCCCATTTATGCCTTATAACATACATGATGGAACATTTTTAAGAAAATAAAGAGAAGAACATCCATAAATGAACAATTGAAAGACAATACTTTGATGTAGAATTAATTTAATCTCTTTGTATTTCTATAGCTTAAACACCCAAATCTCACCTAACAACTTTGATCATAATTTATTGCCAATGGAGAGAAATAGACACTTTCACAGAGCCAATAACCCAGTCTTCCTTAGACAGCTGTGTTAAGGTGAGATGAATCTTGCTTTAGAGCTGTTTCTCTCTGCTAAGTAAACTGACAACTTTCCTCTTCTTTCTTTCATGATGAAAAGCAGGTCTCAGGCAATGCTGTCATTTCACTTCATCCCCTAGAGCTTTCATTTGTATGATCCTGTAAAATCTGTTTTCTCTATTTCATATGTAGGAAAGAATCATTGAAAAATTTATGGCACTGTAAGTTTAATTGACATGACCATCCTGAACATTCCTGGACGTGTATCTTTATCTTCTTCAATGTGGCTGCATCAATTTGACAATATATGTAATAATCTGAATGAGTGTCAATCGAATAAACATCAAACTGAATAAGGCATAAATAGTAACAACAAAAAGAATAGGATGTTCATTATGGCTTCTAGTAAGGAAAAATGCTGGCTGGTGGGCAAGGAAGGGAGAAGTGAGGTCTGCTTCATATACTTGCAAATTTTCTCTATTATCATCTTGGACTAGTTTAAAAACAATAATTATCATTACTTAACAAAAAGAGAGACAAAATATATCTCAAATGAAACATCTATGTGACATTGTTCAGAACGGCAGGTACCAGCAAAAATATTACTTGTATATTCATTGGGGCATCTGGACACTACAGGGATAAAATAGTAAAGACTGTTTAGCTGATCGATAGTAGGAAGAAAGGTAAAACTGTGCTTTAGTGTTAGCTCACAGAGGTCAAAAAGGAAAGGACTGAATTCTGTTCCAGACTCCCTCATTGCCTAGGTATGTTATTAGCAGACTGTGGTTTGATCAACGTAAATAGACTTATAGAATTTCACCCTTAGTCTCATTATCCTTAAAAATCTAGTCTGAGACTGATCTAACATTTAAATACTCTGATATGCTAACAAGAAAAGTATTTTTACAATTATAAATATGGTTTGTTTTTGTTTGGTTGGGGGTTTTGTTTGGTTTTTGGTTTGTGTGTGTGGTTTTTTTAATTATTAGAAAGCTGATGGTCAAAGGAGGAAGCCATAAAAAAGAAAAGACTACACGAGTTGAAAACTAAATGAAAAGACATAACAGTTTCCAATGACAGCAAAAAAATCAATAACACAATACTAGCTGTCTTCACATTGGCTTGTGTATTTGGACAAGATTTCTGGAAAAGAAGATTAATTTGAACTGAAGCTAGACAAATCACATGTAACTTAAAAAACAGAGAAAAAAAGAAAATAAAATATGTAACAATGCTGAGTCAGTCTCTGCTTTCTCTTGATCACTTTTGAAAAAATCATCATTTAGTAATACTGTTTATTTGGCAAATTTACCTGTCTTGTTCTGCTGAAGGAAGAATTTATTGGGTTATAAAGGGCAAAATTATAAGCTTAGTTACACAGATAAAGCCAAAAATTTAAATTTGCCGAATAAAAATACATAGTCATAGCATTTCTTGTTGTAGTGCTGGATACACAGAGTACAATTGCCATTTCAAAATTACAGGTTTTTTTCCTTCAGTATTATTCCTTGAGATAAATTACTCTGAAAAATTGTTATCACATGTTCAATGTCAAAAAATGTCCAAATATTATTATATATTTTTTCCTGTAAAGAAGAGAAAAGTTCATAAACCATATGGCAAAGGGTGAACTGGTTACAGATCTTACTGTAGCCTGCCTCTTGAGCATTCATTTATTTAAACTGCAAGAAGTAAATGAAACTTACTTCCTCAATGTTGAATGTGTTTGCTGACCTCTGCTAGGGCCAGAAGTACTGCTGTGTGATGCTGTCACTTCCTTCACAGTTGTAACTTGGCACTGTGGCTATTTTCCCTTCGGCAGGGATCCCTTGATTTGGTCAAAGATCAGAAAGCATCGCTTGTGCCTGGTATATTTATAAACTGACGTATGTTGTGAATCTGAACCTTGACTGTCCAGGGCAATAGAATGAAAAATAACAGAGTTTATGCATGCTTACTGTCCTCTTTTTTGCTGGGATAGAGTTAATTTTCTTCTTGGTAGCTGGTACAATGCTGTGTTTTCGATTTAGTATGAAAATAATACTGATAACATACTGATGTTTTAGTTGTTGCTACATAGTGCTTACTCTAAATCAAGTACTTTTAAAGTTTCCCATGCTCTGTCAGTGGAAAGGAGTACAAGAAACCGGGAGGGACACAGCCAGGACATCTGACCCAACTAACCAAAGGGATATTCCATATCACAGAATGTCATGCTGATTATATAAACCAGGGGAAATTGGCCAGGGCTGGCCAATCACTGCTTGGGAACTGCGTGGCATCGGTCAGCAGGTGGTGAGCAATTGTACTGTGCATCACTTGTGTTTGTTGTTTTGGGTTTTTTTTCCCTGTGTTTTATTCCTCTCTCTCTCTCTCTCTCTCCTTTCCATTATAATTATAATTATTACTAGTATTGTTGTTGTTATTATTATATATTGTGTCTTTTATTAAATTGTTCTTATTTCAACCCATGAGTTTCACCTTTTTTCTGATTTCCTCCCTATCCCGCTGGGGCAGGGATGGGGGACTGAGCAAGCTAACTGCATGGTACTTAGTTGGTGGCTGGGGTTAAACTGTGACACCTACATATACATATTTTTTTTTTCTTTCTTCCCCCCCCCCCCCCCCCCCAAGTGGCCTACTATTTTAAGTCTGTCCCTTGATTAATTCATATCCCCTTGTTCCAAATCTTGTTCAGACATTTTAAATACTGCATTTAAATATTTTAATGTGGCATGAATTAAGTATTTTTTTCCTGTCTTAACCACTTCCTACACAATGAAATTGTCAATTCCTATATAACAGTGATGTTTTTATTCATTACAGTTTGCTTACCGTATTTTCAAGCAGCATTTTGCTTTTGTTGCAAGATAAACTAAAATTAATGATCCAGGTATAATTCTGCTGTTGGTCAGGTTGCTTGAAATGTATCTGCATTCTAGTTACAGGTACCTGTTTGTAACTAGTGATTATTAAGATAAAACATTTATTTGCTTTTAGTCTTTTTACTAGCACTTGTCACTAGCATATTTTTTTTTTATTTAGTAGCAATCTAAAAGCATGATTCAAAACAAGAATTGAAGTGTTTGCACTGTGAAATGTTTGTATAACTTCACAAGCATTTTATCTGTTCTCAGTGCTATGAATACTCCTCAGGAAGAGTAACACTTAAAACTTTAGATTATTCTCAACCAAATAGGTTCCTATGTAAAGAAGTACAATTGAGCTTCATACAGTATGCCTCAGCAAGGTAATGTCTTTAGAATACATGAAACATCCACGTTGAGGTTATCAGAGGGAAAAAAGTAGGCATGGTGGACGTAAGACAACTCGAGAGAAAGGAAGGCCTGATCTGAGTGCCCCAAACCCAAAGGTATTCATTTGATATCCTACAGTTCTAAAAATGTTAAATGGAAGAATTTTTTTGCCACTACAGAAACATTGAAATCTTCTATTAGCTAAGTCCGGAGAATGGCCACAGAGTATTGACAGTCAACAGCCTCAAAATGCATTAGAAATTTTTACGTGGAGCTGAAAATTGCTCTCATACTTCAAGAAATTATCATTGCTTTCTGTGGGTTCAGTTATAATTTTAGGTTTTGATCAGAGGAGTTTGCACTTCAAGAGGACAGATTGTTGCCAGAAACTCCAGAGGAAAAAACAAACAAAGAGGAAAAAAAGCCCCCTGAAACCAAAACAAAACACACTGTGGTATTATATGTTATCAGAGTTTAAATCCACAGCAGAAAAAAACGGTACTGATTTGATACCCAACAAACTTTCAGGGATTTGCTGAACTCGTGAAATTGACTTAATTGAAGCTTAGTCTTATTTCAAACTAATGCAGACCCAGACTTCCTCTCATTCATGAAGACAATCCTTGACTTCATATCTGTACTTGGTGATCAGCATCTGGCTAACTTCATTGGTTTGTAATTGAATCTAGGCTATTATTAAACTGACAAAGCTCAAGATACTTGTGAACTTTCATGTCTAACTTAGGCACTGTGGGCTATACCAAAACCACCCCTATGCTTGGTTTTTCTTTGTTCCTATTTCAGTAATTCATATATTCATATATATAACATAAACATACATACATATATGTATATATATAATTAATATATTAATTCCAGTATTCATATATTGCTCGTAATACATACCACACAAGCTGAACAAAGCATAAATGGCACAGGAAAAAATCCAACTACCACAATTAAAGACAAACATGGCATGGTAAATCAGCCAATAGATTTGCTACTACTGTACATGATGCTCAACTTCATTTAAATTATATTTCTTGTCTCAGTGTTGGTCTGGTTTGCAGTAACTTTCTTATGAAATAAATCTGTTGTTTATAGTGATTCTAGATGCTAAAAATGCTGTAAATCAAAACCAAATTAGACTGTTAAAATATTTACTGCAATTTTTTTGTTACTTTAGTATAGTTCCCTCCTTTGAAGTCTGCTAAGACATGAAATGCGTAGGGAAGGACAATGTACTTCACTTTTACTTATCTATCACACTTCAGAATATAATGTTAAAATAGTACAAACAAATTAATCAGTATGCTAGAATTCTGAACTAGCATTTAGTAAGAGCATAGTCTTCACAATTGTCTTTCAGTTTCCTTTTGTTGCATCCATTACATGTTTTCCCAATGAATTTAAAATATAACTCTTGCTACTACCATTATATATCATAATATAAAATATCTTCTGCAACACTCTAGGCAGGATAGGCATTATTTTATTTAGTAATGGATGTTTGTACCTATAAAAGTCTGTACAGGGGGAAATTGCAAGATCAAAATTTCCAGTTGTTTTTTTCGTTTTGTGTCATAAATTGCAAGAAATTGCAATTCCTTGTTAGATGTAATTTCATGATGACAGTGTGATAGTAGGGAAAAGTATATCACTGTACTGTTGTCTTATTAGCACTCTCCTTACCAAAATTTTACTAATGAGTCCATAAAAATTGATCAATAAATACGTATGAGTTTATATACTTTCAACTTTATATCAAATCACGTTGGCTGAAATATTACAGTAGCCAATAAGGTAACCACCTACCCATTTTCACTTTCAGTTTTGCTATTATACTTTAAATTGTAGCATTGCTTTTTCTGCAGCATTATTGTTTCTGAATCCAAACTGCCAAAGATCAGCTCTGTCTATAAGCCTCTTTTCAGCTGTCTCACTTTTTTTTCCCCATTTTGTTTTGTTTCTCATTTATAAATAGAAAAGGGTGTGGAAAAATGTATTTCTATTCAAGTGAATCCGCTTCTACATAATAAAACAAATGCTGCAATGTGATCCCTTTCAGGCAAATAGCTCAGGAAAGCAACTGCAAGCTTTTTCTTACCTCACTGCTATGCTTTATTGCTGAAGTAAAACACTTCAGGGAGGTATTAAATATGCATGCTATTCTTTTTTCTAATTTTAGTGTGAGAATTACCCTCAGAACTGTGTTTATACAGTATGCAGAATATAGCAGATCTGTGGCAGAGTTAAGAAACCCGTGAGGAGGTATCAAAGTTTATGCATCTTACTTCAAATTAAATCTCTGCATCAGCAGGGTGTTTTCCTCTTATCTTTTATAGAGGCAAGGAGATGGGTTGAGAAATGTCTTAGGTGCCTTGTGCTTCTTTGTCTTTTTTTCCCTTTACTTTCTGAAGCTAAAGAGACCTGTTAAAACTGTTCATGATAAGCTTTAAAATGTTATTTGCTATCATCTGTTTTTACAGTTCTGTGAGATATTTTGCTTTTTCAAAGAGTCCTGGCTTGGAATAATTCTAAGTATCTGCATCAACAACAACAACAACAAGCTTTACATAACTGCCTTTTGTGAGGTTTTAAGCTTTCGTTTTGGAACTAAAGTGTTCAATCTGAAGTCAAATTTTGCAAAAACTTCATGTTTCAGTAGGGCTTAATATGTTTTTGTGGGGTTAATTTATAACAAACAGTGCCCAAATTCCTTTTCCAAATAATACACTGACTATTTACTTCTTTATTTGAAATTGGAAAAATAATATAATCTTTAAAAAAATCAAAAAATGGTGCTTAATTAATGACTTAATTCAGGGAAGCATATAAGTACCTGCTTCACACTGATTACTTAATTTGAGCACCATCAAAGTCAGTGGGAGTTAAGCACCTCCTTAAAGTTAAACAAGTATTCATATGCCTAGAAACAATGTCGACAAATACGTACTTGGGGCAATATATTAATTTGCTCATTTGATGACACTGCAGTACAGAGGAATATATTCATTTGCTCATTTGATGACACCAAATGGGAGCCAGTGAACTCCTTGCAACACAGACCCAATAGCTTATTAAAGACACTTAACTTTGTAGGATACTAATGATCAAACTTTTGTTTCTGGGCATAGATAATCTCCAGAAAACAGATATTTCGTTACTTAGTTAAATGCTGTGATTTGTTAGGTTTTTTTGTGATCATGCAACAAGAGATAATTGCACGAATTGCAAAGTGAATGTGAGTGCCTCATTTGGACTGAAGGTCCTGCTAACATGTGTGTACATAAAAACTAAGTGATGAAAAACCTAATGGTCATTTCTCTTGAAGGCCTCATCCCGATTCTATTAAAACCTTTGGAAAAATTCCCACTGACTTCAGTCACCATAGGAGTCTGCTTTTACAGGCTTTCACTCAGACAATGCTCCCAGGGGACTCTCTACATGGCGGAGAGAGACCTAGATAGAAAGTGACTTTGGCAACAGACTTATTAGAGTAATTGAATGTATTTTCTATTCGTTACATTAACATATAGCCTTTCACAAGGTGAGGTCACATATAAATGACTTTCATCCAAACTGACAGCAAATCCATTTGAAAAAAACAATTCTCTTCCATTAGGTCTCTTCATGGTGTTATGTACAACCACATGAAGTTGCATTGTATGAGATAGACTCAGTATGAAACAGCTTAATCAAATATGGCAGCATCATACAACTGCATTAGTAATACAAATACAACATATTTTTAGCATATCTGCCATTATCAATCCACTGCTGGACACAGGACTCCCCGCGCCTTACATCTTCTGCAGTACCTGGCTAGTCTGTACCCCTGCTGTTCTGGCTTATCTACCAGGTTCTGTCTCTCTGCGATTCTGTTTAGTCTCTTTTGCTGGGATTCCCATGCTTTGGCAACCATTCCAGAACTGTCTGTATCAATTTGTCACCTTTCCTTTTGGTGACACTCTTGTACATTGCCATTGCTGTTCTGGGTCTTCTCATATGTTACTTCACATTACTGTCTAACCCACTGCTTTTGCTCCCTAAATATTAACATAATTATTATTAATAATTTATTTCATTATTTGCGGAGCAACATATTTTTGATATTTTTTTTTCACACTTGTGGAAATAACACAAACCTACCTATGAATGTTATGGTATAATCCTCTCATTTTTTAGGCAAATGTAAACTTTTCAGGAGCTAATGTAACCTCCTTAATATGTCAACTTGACAACTCATTGTGAAATCTCTGTTCACTGATTCAAAACCTATCTCACACAACTACTTGAAATATATAGTGATAAGATTCAAGTCTGCATTCACATCTGGCCACCTTTTTACCAGAAATACATTGATGAATTGAAAAGAATGAAGCAACTAAAGCAGTCAGGGAATTAAACTGATTTGACTTAAGATACACAGAGATGAAAGGATGGTTAGTATTCACAGATTTGCTAAGGGACAGCAACAAAGCTTCATGGTAAGTCCCTGGCTATTGCTCAAAGATGTACATACCAAAGACAGAAATGGAAAGGATCACAGAAATCCTGTTCATGTAACAGGAAAACAATACAATGAAATTAAAGCAAAGCTGTGAAGATCAGAGATTTCCAAGCCTGAGATCTGGTGTATTAGACTATCATTGCGGTGGGGAAAAAAAAAAAAACAACAAACAACCCCAAAAACCAAAAAGCAACTATGTTAGTGGGATTATTTAAGTCAAACTGTAAAAAGTATAAATACATGGGGATAACAGTGCAGACATGAAAGGCAGGAGAAGATTACTATTTAAAAAGGAAGTACTTCTAATATCTTGATTTCATGTCATACATACTAGAGACGGAGGAAGAATGAAGTGAAAAACAAGTATATGCTAAGGCTGAATCAAGTAAGAAATATAGGATGCTTAGATTGTCTTGCTATTGCAAAGAGGGCAAGATTGGTCATGGCCTGGATTTCAATCAACAGAAATCCCTATTAATTAAAATTTAGTCCCCTATAGCCTCTTTAGTGCCACACAGCATCTCAGTCTGCCTACTGTCCAGGACTGCTTTACCCTGAAATTCATTACTTAATCTTCTGAGCCTGAATGCTCACTTGCCAATGACAGTTAATTTGTCATGCCTGCTCAGAAGTGCCTGTTTTGAGGGAACACGTACTTTTCTTCAGGTTGGAACTTGGATGTGACTCATATGCATGTTCCAAGTCCACCAGGAAACCCCAAAACATAAATGTGATTTGCCACTGTCAAGTTTGTGTATGAACATCATGTCTCATTTGGTAGCTGTGATGTAGCGTAAGCTTGAAGTAGAAATTTATAAGCTTGTTTTTTTGACCCTGTCAGACGGAAAGGCTTTGAACTTGTATCTCCTAGGACAATGCTGTGACAACCAATCTGTGGAGTATCCTCAGTAGGAGATCTTACATATTTTGAGGCTAGATCACTGTGCAGTCATGGATGAGAATGTAATGAATTTAGGAGGAATGCAAACTAAACTTACACAACAGTTAGGGCTCACATGTAGGGATGGGATGAAGTGTAGAGACACTATGAAAGCCATGGTAGGCTCAGATACTATTTTCAACTTCTGTTTTGTTTTGTTTTTGTTTTTGTTTTTTTTATTAAAAAGAAAAATCCCTACTTGATTAAGTTTTATCCTCTGAAGGTGATGAGAAAAACTGATTCAGGTAGGTGTGTATGCCTAGCATTTCTCACTAGTTCTTATGCATAAATTAGAATGTGAATCTTCACTGCATCTGTAGGGAATTTGATTACTCCTCTTCTTGAAGGCATCTAAATTTTTACCACAATACTGTTTATATTGTGTACCTGAATTAGAAGATCTGTGTTCTACCTACAGTGTTATTTCATTAACTGAAAGAACTGAGGTAAACAAAGATGCACAGATATTGACTAGTAACCATTTGTCTGAGCTGAAAGTGTATTAATACATGACACGTATATTGACATATATTGGCATGTATCGATACTGTCAATGACGAAAATTGGGAAAATGACCACATCTGGCTCATATTACAGCATGATAGAACATTACATATGAAATATGGTTATTATATTAAGTCAAAAAGCAAATAAATTTGCCTCTAGCTGAATAGGGAAGAAGAGTTTTACCTTTTCTGGAAAAAGAAATGTACCCTACAAATGAACAGAGATGAGTAAAAACTGGACTAACAGATCTAGTAGAGAAACAGAATAGGGAAATGTAAAATGAGAGCTCTTATATGTCTTTAATCTTTTTTATGAGTTTAGACAAAGCTCTAAGTTTTTGGATTTTTTTAAATTAATTATTCTTTCTTGAAATCTGTGAAAATAAAGATTTTATACTTTTTCTTGATCCTTTTGTTAAATTTTCAACTATTTGTAATCTCATTCTTGTTCCTCTTAACCAGTAAAGATTATGATAGCATATTGGCTTAGTTATGATAACATATTAGCTTCAATAGGTAAGGAACGTACTCTTATATTGAATGTGTTTAAAGAGAAGACACATTCTATTAAGCACACATTTGAAAATGGGCATATGTATACACAGAAGAGTCTAGTCTTTTGGGAAAAGAGGAATTAATATTTCTTATGTCTGGGACATAACAAAAAGTTATTTGGTCTATTTAAGAACTGATTTGGGCAGATAATTAGCTCATTCTATTTAACATCTGGTCTCTTTTATGTCTTCTCCTGAAGTTCAAGGACTGAGGGCTGTAATCTGTAGGACCGCTTGGTTACGAGTTGAATGCCAACACTTTCCTACCATTGTTATTATTCCTGAAGTCTTTTGGATGCATTGGTGTTGTCATTTACCCCCAGCCAGCAACAAAGTACCACACAGCAGCTCACTCACCCCCTGCACCCCAGCAGGATGGGGAAGAGAATCAGGAAAAAGGTAAAAATCATGGGTTAAAATAAAAGCAATTTAATAATTGAAATAAAATAAAATCTAATAACAACAATAAATGGTAATGAGAAGGGGAGAGAGTGAGAGAGGAATAAAATCAAAAAGGAGAAAACCCCAAACCAGCAAGTGATGCACAATACAGTTGCTCACCACCTGCTGACTGACACAACCAGTCCCTGAGCAGTGATCAGCTGCCCTGGCCAACCTCACCCAGTTCATATACTCAGCATGACATCCCATGGTATGGAATATCCCTTTGGCTAGTTCAGGTCACCTGACCTGGCTGTGTCCCCTCCCAATTTCCTGTGCCCCTCCAGCCCTCTCGCTGGCAGGGCCTGAGAAACTGAAAAGTCCTTGGCTGAGTATAAACATGACCCAGCAACAGCCAAACCCATCAGTGTGCTGTCAGCATTGTTCTCACACCACAGCCAAAACACAGCACTGCACCAGCTACTGAGAAGGAAATTAACTCTATCCCAGCTGAAACCAGGACAACTTGATACTGTCTTCTGGGATTTTCTGTAACTTCTTGTAGCAAACAGCTTCCTTACCAGCACTACTTTTATATCCTGTTTTGTGATGAAGAGGTTTAAACTAAATAAGGAAATAACTTAATGGAAAGCTGATTTGATTCTGGTGAATCTAGCCATGTGAGAAAAGTTCCTCTGTAGCTTAGTGCTGTGTACCAGTATGACCATTCCTTCAGCCTGCCTTAACGGTGTCTGCCTGGGCTATTGCAAATTCCTTGAGCTTTAGTCACCTCTAACACCAGCAGTGGCCTGGCTCCTAAATTCATCTGCTCACCCCAATCTGTAGGTTTTTTAGCTCTCTGTATTGGGTTTGTGTGGCAAGGTTTTTGTAGCAGGGGGGTGGGCTACAATGGTGGTTTCTGTGAGAAGACACCAGAAGATGCTCCCATGTTGGAAAGACACAGTTCCAGCTGGCTCCAAGACAGACCTGCTGCTGGCCAAAGCTGAGCCAACCAGTGATGTTGGTAGCACCTCCATGATAACATAATTAAGAAATGGTTAAAGGAGTTTAAAAGGATTAAAGAGCTAAAAAAACTCTGTGTAGCAGCAGCTGGGAGAATGAAGTGAGAACATGTGAGACAAACAGCTCTGTAGACACCATGATCAGTGAAGAAGGAAGGTGAGGAGGTGCTCCAGGTGCCAGAGCAGAGACTCCCCTGCAGCCCATGGTGAAGGCCATGGTGTAAGTAGGTTGTACCCCTGCAGCCCATGGAGGATCATGGTAAAGCAGATATCTGTATCTATACTGCAGTCCAAGGAGAATCCCATACCTGTGCAGTTGGATGTGCCCTGTAGAAAGCTGCAGCCCATGGACAGCCCACACTGGAGCAGGCTCCTGGCAGGAACTGTGTCCCATGGAGAGGATCCCATGCTGGAGTAAGTCTTCTAGCAGAACCTGTGTGTGACCCCTTAGGGGACCCATGTTGGAGCAGTCTGTTCCTGAAGGGTGTACCCTGTGGAAAGGACTTGTGCTGGAACAGTTCACGAACTGCAGCCTGTGGAAGGGACCCATGCTGGAGAAGTTCATGAAGGACTGTCTCCCATGGGGGGGAACCCACAATGGGGTAGAGAAAGAATATGAGAAGGGAGGAGCAGCAGAGCTCAAGTGTCATGAACTAACTGCAACCCCCATTCCCCATCCCCCCGGTGTTGCTCAGGGGGAGGAGGTAGAAGAATTGAAAGTGAAGTTGAGCCTGGAAGGAGGGAGAGGTGTGGAAATCTTTTCTCATTTCTCATTATCCTATTCTGTTTAATTGGCAATAAATTAAATTAATTTTCCTGAGTCTGTTTTTCCTATTATGGTAATTGGTAAGTAATCTCCCTGTCCTTATCTCAACCCATGAGCTTTTTCTCATATTTTCTCCCTCTATCCTGTTGATGGAGGGGGAGCAATAGGGCAGCTTAGTGGGCATCTGGCAACCAGCCAAGGTCAACCCACAACACTGTCTCATAAAGTGCCAGTCAGGAAAAGGGTCAGTAACAACTTACCTAGGATCAAACATGTCCATCATATGTCCACCTTGGTTAAACACATCCACAGACATATTCTAGATAAAACACAACAATGTCTCAACTTCATAGAATCTGATCCCAAACTATAATTTATAAAGAAGATGTGTAGGCTTAGAGATTAAATCTTAGCTACAGGTATAAATGGTTTTGTTGCTTTTTTTGTTTCCCCCTTCCAGTTCTATTATTAGTTGTCTCTGTGCAGCCTACAAGAAAAGAAGACAGAGGACAGAGTCAAAGACTTATATGTAAATGGGTGTATAAAGGCCAGGACTGAAAAGCAGCAGTGAAATTCTTCTTGTATGGCTTTTCTGCATGGTGAAACTTGGTTGCAACAGTACTTGTATCAGCTATTTGCCAATATCAGATGACTTGGAAGTTAAGTCCTTACCCAGTGCTAACTCTGAAACATGAACTCCTGAAGACCACTCTGACCAGAAGTCCTTTCCCTTGAAGAAAGAACTGACTAAAGAAAGAACAGTTTCTGATTAAATAGGTATCAAACATAGTGATAATCATAAATACTCCAGGTAGAAATGATGGCAGCAAAAAAAATCACACAAACATAGCTTTCTGTTTATACTTTTCTCTTTAAGATATACAGTAGCCGTCACACTGTAGTTTGCAGAACATCACTCCTCTGAACTGCAGTGCATCTTGTCCCTGAATTCTTTTTTCATACATCTGTCATATTAGATAAAGTATCAGAAGCTTCTCAAAGGGACAAATAATTTATGAAGATACCTAACCTGTTTTGGAAAACAGATGTGTTTTTTTGAAGTGAGAATGACAGAAAAGAATGGAATTATGTAGTATTGATGATGAATATTAATACATTACTTGAGAAAAGTTGAACAATACTTTTGAAAAGGATTGCCTCATTTCAGCTTTCTACATCTATATTTAGACTCTTTTAATGTAACACTCAGCATCTGATTGCTACTACTACTACTTCATAAAGGCTTGTACAAAATCTGGAAGGTCATGCCAGTGACACAGTTTTGACTGGCCCCAAGCTGCTGATTATTTTATAAGCTCTGTTCAATTCTCTCTTGTTTTCAAGAAAGCCGTGTGTGCCTGCAAACAATGTGTAATGTTTGTTATTTTTGGATGAATGCACTTAATTATCTCTAAAAATCATTTAATCAACAGATGTCTCCTCCTCCTTCCTTTGTGCTAATCATTCTCCACATTTGCAGAACTTTTTTTCTGAGTCTTTGTGTTCCCTTTTTTCTTATCTCTGAAGGAATTCTCCTCCAGGGCAAAGCTCTCTCTCAAAACCAAAACTATGTAGCTGTCTAAAGCACACCATAAAAGCTTTGCAAACATTCCTTGGTGTATGTTTAAATACATCCATGAGATCTGTCCAGACAATTTAACAGAAAGAAAAAAAAAAAAAAAAGACAAAAAAGGGGAAAAAAAAAGAAAAGAAAGAACAAACCTAAATAAAAGCACATACTTTTACTAATTACTGCAGTGTGTCGTTAACGACTAATGCTTCAAAATACTCTACAGTACTATTAATACTACACTATGGGTAAGAGATCAAGAATGTTAAGGGCTCAGAAATCAGGAGCTGTAAAAAGAGAAAGTTACCTGCATAAGGTTAACATCATAATTAACAGTGGTTACATTTACTGGTAAATCCTAATGACTATATGGGTAAAAAATTTAGAATCATATTTCAAAGTAGAAAGAGACAATATTGTAAAATCAACTTAATTTTTTTTACACAATCATAAATTTTAAGTGTTAATCATGCAATACTTTAATTCATTGCTATCATACTACCTGTGAAATAAATAGAAGAAATACTAATAATGAAAAATCATAGAATCATTTAGGATGGAAAAGAATTTAGTATCATCAACTCACAGTCAAACAAGGACTGTCAAGTCCATCACTAAACCATGTCCCAAAGGACCGCATCTACATGCTTTTTAAATACCTCCACGGATGGTGATTTTAACACCTCCTGGGCAGGGTGTTCCAATGTTTCACCACCTTTCAGTGAAAAACATTTACCTAAAATCCAGTCTAAACCTCTGCTGGCATCATATATATATATGATTTAAGGTCATTTCCTCTTATCTTATTGCTTATTATCTGGGAGAAGAGACCTACGCCCACCTGCCTACAACCTCCTTTCAGGTAGTTGTAGAGAGCAATTGGGTCCCCCCGAAACTCATCATCTCAAGGCTAAGCAACTCCGTTCCCTAAGCTGCTTCTGCTAAGACTTGGCTCTAGACCCTTCCCCAGCTTTTTTGCCCTTCTCTGGACATGCTCCAGCACATTTATGTCCCTCTGGAAGCGAGGGGCCCAAAACTGAACACAGTAATCAAGGTGCAGCCTCACCAGTGCCCAGTGTAGAGGGACAATCACTTCCCTGGTCCTGCTGCCCACACTGTTTCACATACAAGCCAGGATGCTGTTGGCTGCCTTGGCCACCTGGGCACACCGCTGGCTCATGCTCATCTGGCCATCAGCCAGCACCCCCAGGTCCTGTTCTGCCAGGCAGCTTTCCAGCCACTCTTCCCCAAGCCTGTAGTGTTGTGTGGGGTTGTTCTGAGCCAAGTGCAAGACCCGGCACTGAGCCTTGTTGAACCTCATACAACTGGCCTTGGCCCACTGGTCCAGGCTGTCCAGATCCCTCTGCAGAGCCTTCCTGCCCTCAAGCAGGCTCAACAACCACCCAGCTGGGTGTCATCTCCAGACCTACTGAGGGTGAACTTAATCCCCTTGTCAAGATCACTGATGAAGACATTAAACCGGACTGGCCCTAATACTGAGCCCTGGGGAACACCACTTGTGATCAATCACCAGCTGTGCGTAACTCCATTCACTACCACTCCTTGGACTTGGCTGTCCAGCCAGCCTTTAACCCAGCATAGAGTACACCCGTCCAAGCCATGAGCAGCCAGTTCCTCCATGAGGATGCTGTGGTAGATGGTGTCAAAGGCTTTACTAAGGCCCAGGTAGACAACATCTGCAGCCTTTCCCTCATCTACTAGGTGGGTCATCTTGTGGTAGAAGGAGAGCAGGTTTGCCTAGCAGGGCTGCATTTCACAAACCCCTGCTGGCTGGGCCTCATCTCCTGGTTGTTCTGCACGTGCCACATGATGGCACTCAGGATGACCTGCTCCATGGCCTTCCCTGGCACTGAGGTCAGGCTTATATTTCCCCGGATCTTCCTTCCAGCCCTTCTTGTTGATGGGTGTCACACTGGCTAACACCCAGTCTTCTGGGACCTCTCCAGTTTGCCAGGACTGTTGATGAATGATGGAGAGTGGCTTGGTGAACTCTTCTGCCAGCTTCCTCTGTACCCTCAGGTGAGCGGATGCCACCTGGCCCCACAGACTTTTGTACAACTAAGTAGTTTAGCAGGTCACTAACTGTTTCCTCCTGGACTGTGGGACTTCACTCTGCACCTTGTCCCCGTCTTCCACCGCATGGGGCTGAGTACCCAGAGGGAAGCTGGTCTTGCTGTTAAAGACTGTGGCAAAGAAATCATGAAGTACCTCAGCCTTTTCCTCATCCTTTGTGGCAGTGTTCCCTGCTGCATCCAATAAAGTCTGCAGATTCTCTCTAACCCTCCTTTTGTTGCTAATGCATTTGTAAAATAATTTCTTACATTCTTTTATGTCAGTGGCCAGCCTGAGTTGTAGCTGGGCTTTTGCCTCCCTAATTTGGGCCTTGCATAACCTCGTGACATCTTTATAGTGCTCTGGAGTTGACTGCTCCTTCTTCCAACGGTGGCAAACTCTCCTTTTTTGCCTGAGCTCCAGCCAAAGCTCTCTGTTCAGCCAGGCCAGTCTTACACAATGCTGGCTCATCTTTTGGCACATGGGCATAGTCTACTCCTGCACCTTTATGATCTCTTTCCTGAAGAATGTCCAGCCTTCCCGGATACCTTGGCCCTTCAGAACTATCTCCCTAGTGACTCCGTAAACCATAGTTGGCCCTCTGGAAGTCTAGGGTTCTGCTGACCCCACTCCTTACTTCTCCGAGATTTGAAAACTTTATAATCTCATGATCGCTGTGCCCAAGACAGCTTCTGACCACCACATCACTCTCTTCTGTTTGAAACAGCAGGTCCAGTGTGGCGTCTCCCATGGTTGGCTCACTCACCAGCTGTGTCAGGAAGTTTTCCTCCACACATTCCAGGAACCTCTTAGAATGTTTCCTCCCTGATGTGTTGTACTTTCAGCAGACATCCGGTAGTTTGAAGTCCCCCATGAGAACCAGGGCTAGCTATCTTGAGACTTCTCCCACCTGCTTGTAGAATGTTTCATCTGTCTCTTCATCCTGGTAGGGTGATCTGTAACAGTCTTCCACCAGGATACCTACCTTCTTGGCCTTCCCGCTGATTCTCACCCATAAACACTCCACTCTACTGTGACCATCATTCAGCTCTAGGCAGTTGAAACACTCCCTGACATGCAGGGCTACCCTACCGCCTGTCCTTCCTTGCTATCCCTTCTGAAGCATTTATAGTCATCCATTGCAGCACTCCAGTCATGTGAGTTATTCTACCATATTTCCATCATGGCGGTTATGTTATGATGGGTTTCAGCTCCTCCTGTTTGTGGCCTGTGCCTCAGGCATTGGCATAGATGCACTTAGGCTGTGCTGCCTCCCACCCTGGCTTGCTGCTCCCAGGCTCATCTCTAACAAGCTTGGTTTTATGCCTGTCACCCTTAGAATCTAGTTTAAAGCTCTCTCAATGAGCCCTGCTAACTCCTGACCTAGGATCCTGTGTATTTTGTTTACATAGTGTGAAACAAAACATTGTCAGCTAAAAAATTTCTGCTCTTGTGCTTCAGAGAAGCATGGGGCTCTGACACAACCACTTAGGTTATAAGAAATCCAAGAAAATACTTACCTAGGATAGCTTAAAAGGATATAATTCTCCAATCTGAGAGAAACGTTTTCATGCTTTTAGCCAAATATAAAGCCATAAAGATGATAAAGTCTGAAAGACAAAAAATGCCATAGTTTTCAAAACTACATTTCTTTTTAGAATGTGCTCACAGAAATGCCCCATAGGCTTGTTGACATAGAATACAGTCTCTTAAAGAAGTATGGAAATATAGTTAAAAGAAAGAGCAGCCTTTGACAGAAAATCCTAACAAGTGTTTCCCAACTGCATGACCAGGAAAATCACTCTACAATTATTTTTTCTAAAGGATGTAATTTATCCATTTCTATAAAGTCATTTAACAAGCATAACTACTCATCTCAATGAGAATTTCAGACAGCTTGTTATCAGAATTTATGCAGGCTTATTTTTCCCAGATCCTGCATCCCAGTATATATTAGAGAACAGAATACTTTTCCATACCTATTCATTTTAGTATTAGTACTACTTGTTACTGTATTATTACTACCCATAATGCCTAAAAACATTTACCATGGATCAAGACTTTACTGGTTTTCACATTGTGCAAACACATATAGAGACAATTGTCCTTTCTCTACAGAGCTGACATTGCAAATAAAAAATAGGTGGTTATAATGTTTGTTACAAGGTATGTACTTCGTATGATAAAATACAAGCATTTCTACTCCAGTGTAAATGAATCTGTGGAGTTAGTCTCCCGTCAGAGTCAATGAAGAAAAATAGGTAGTCTTAAACTGCAGACCTAATTTAGAAATCTAAAATAAATAAATAAACCAAATAAAAGACCCTGCAGCATATGCACGGGTATTTCCCTTCATTAAGCACGAAAGGATGGCAATGATACCAGCTCAGACAGAGACTTCTGCAGTGTAGATAACGTAAGTTACATGAAATAAATCCAAGTCATACAAAGAATTATGCTGAATAGCTTCAAGGATGTAGATGTTTCTACAACCAAAAGACCTAATGAGGGAAAGATAGCATCATTTAGCATTACATGGCTTAAATATTTTAATATTTTATATCATGTGTTTGGTAGAAAATATCTGTACCATAATCTAAATAGTAAATTCAGACTATACTGCTAGTGCAGGCATTTTGGAGCAAAATGTCTGAGCTGTTAAAACCAGGTGTTTTGTTGGTTTAACTAGTATTACATAGAGAAATTGAGCAAATTTTGTAACAGAAAGTCCTTTTTGGCATACAGTATCTGTACGCATGGGTTCTGCTCATAGAGCTATGACTGTATTGCTATTTGGCAATAGACAGCCTGTAAAATATTCAAGCCTCTCAGGGAAACAATTGCAGAAATAATTAAGGAAATCTAATTTGCACAGGCCCAAAGTTCCCTAAAAATGGTCCCCCTGTTAATAGTCAGTTTGAAAGATATTCTAGTGCTAGTCAATCTCAAATATAAATGTTATGAATAGAGGCTACTATCAAAGAACAGCTGCAACATATTTATTATGTATTGAAGTATCAGTGTGACATGGTGATCTTAAAGACAAAACAATTATTTCAATGATTAACTCTTTGTCTGGTAACACACTTGGGAATAAAAATGCTACCTGAGACAGAGTTTAAGTGATTTTGTAGTAACAGGACTACTGTACATGACTACTGAGACATTGGACAGATGACATGTGATTATACAAGTGTTTTAGCCTTATTTATAGAACCTAGGGAGCTATCAGATGTAGGAAACTACTTACTGAATTGCAAAGCAGTTATCTTTAACTACTAGAGACTGAGAACATTGGGATTAGTTCTTGTCATCACCCGTCAGATTTTCAATATTTCAATATTATGCGTGCAGCAGTGTCATCTAATTTTTTTCCACAGTAAACAGAGAAATAATGGCATTTTTACAGAGTGTAGACAATCAGGATGTGGAACCAAAGGTATCTATACAGAGGAGAAGAGTGCAGACCATCAGGATGTGGAAATAAAGATATCTATACAGAGGAGAAAACCATCATCTTCTTGTAACTAGTGTCCTAAGTATAACTTTTTGTAGTGATCTTAGCAGTTTCTCACAATGTGGGAAAGGTTTGGGGCCCTCCTTAACAGCTTTACCTTGAAACTCATTGCAGGTCTTGCTTCTCAGGTATTTGTCCTGAACATAAGCTCATTTCTCTGTCTGTTCTGTTGAGGTTTAAGCACTGGCTAGAAAAAATCAGGCAGAAAACTGAGCAAAGAAGAGTCTAATTCTTTGGTTTGCTCATGAAAACATGGTTATGGGAGGAAGAGAACCTGCAATCAGATCATCAGTCACAAATAATTTAAATGTGACTCTGGTCACTGGAAAACTGGAATATTTTTTGACTTAAGAATGGTTTTTTGGGGCTCTAATATTTGTATCTCTAAACTTGGCCTCCTGAGAGAAAGAACAAACTGTGTTTTAATTTAAAAGAGGGGTTTCGGCCAGTATTTATTTACTTGGTCATAGTGTCCTTAAGGAAAGAAGTACTAGTGCCAGAACCTAGTCAGATCTGAAGGACATTTAGAGAAGTTAGGAGCTGCCCCTGGCCAGGACCCTCCTGACTGGCTGCTGAAGCCCAGGCTGGTGCCCAGAGACCCAGGGTCTCTGCCCAGGCTGAGGGACATGTCTGCTGCTTTCCCCTTTGCACTAGTGAAGCTGTTGAAGTACCAAGACTGAGTGTGTATCCTGGACACACACAGACACAAACAGAGGACATGGACATGGCTGTAGCTGTGGCTTCACAGATGGCCTCAGACAAGGCAGTGCTCCCAGCAGCCCCCACGTTCAGGTCTCACACCAGACACAGGCACAGGCAGCCACGTCCCCTCCTCCTCTTGGGCTGGCAGAGGCAGAAGGTCACCAGTGCAGTGCACACACCACACTCTCCAGGTTCATAAATACATACACATTTGTGGGTCCTCTGAGCACCGGCACAGCCCTTCTGCCTGCTCGGCATCCTTGCCTGGATCCCAGCTCCCCTTAATACCCCATGGATCTCTCTCAGTGGCTGGCCCAGTTTGGAGTTTGCCAACAAATCCACATGCACATCCCACACACACCTGGTTTGGGGAACATACAGACACTCAACCCGAGCAGCTGTCACCAGGCGTATGGACTGTGACCCATGGTCCCCATCCAGTGCTGAGCCCCTCACTCACCCCAGTCCCCCCAGTAGCTGTTTTTGGGGGGGACATACATGCCGCCACCCCAGTGGCTCAAAGTTAAAAGACTTCACTGGCTCCACTGACACCACAGGCCAGGGGTGCTTGCAGCCTTAATCTGACCCCAGCAGCTGGTATCCAGTCCCCTCACATTGGTACCTCCAGTAGCTGGCACTGAATCCTTGCAACACTGCCACACATGGGATAGAGAGTGAGATTGTGCAGAGAGGTCGTTAAGAAAAGATTTAATAAAACAGGGCAGACAGAGATGATCAGGTACAGGGCTCAACCAGACAAGTATATGATGGGCCTCGTTTTGCCCCAGATTGCCCCTTTTATATCTTTCTCTGCCTGTTCCTGCTTTGTTCCTTATCCTCCTCCCCTGCACCAGCTAGCACAGTCTCATTGATCCACGTACCCCCACCCCCAATATCCCAGACCTTCAGGTTTGCATCCTTACCAGCTGCAGTCTTGGTTTGCCTACAGTTTTGTGACAACCCATCATCAGTTTTTGTGACTGGGCAGGTTTGTTTCTTGTCTTTGTCTCCATTAAGTTTGTCTGCAAGGTTTGCATCTCTGTTAATTTTGTTTATGGCTTCCTCATTTTCCCTAGTAAACCATTTGGTAATGTTCTTGTGCAGACAGTCTTAATGAAATAAACATTTTCACAATCCCACGTATCCTTATCAATTAGTGTGACTGACCAGGTTTCGTTCTTCTATGACCCCCCTTTTCACTTGTCAGTGAGGCTTGTTCTCTTACGTTCTTGTTTATGGCTTCCTACTTTACTTATCCCTTTTTGCATTTAAAAGCTTGTTGCCTAGACACCCCTAAAATAGCAGACACCTCTTCCATATACATTTACCAACAAAAGTATTTTTCAGAGGAATGTAACAAGTGCTTGGAATACGGGTATTTGTGTGAGGCTGTCTTATGTTATAAGAAGCTGATACCCAGAAGCTGAGGGGATGCTTAGTTAGAGACAGAATCCAAAAAAACCCACAGGGGCTTACAGGAAAGCTACTGAGAGAATTTTTACCAAGGCCTATAGTTACAGGACAGAGGCAATGAAAGAAGGTAGGTTTAGATTGGATATAAGGACAACATTTTTTACAATGAGGGTGGTGAGACATTGGAACAGGTTGCCAGAGAAGTTGTGGATGCACCATCACTGGCAGTATTCAAGGTCAGCTTGGATGGGGCTCTGAGCAACCTGGTATAGTTAAAATTTTCCCTGTTTATGGCAGGGGTGTTGCACTAGAACATCTCAAAAGGACCCTTCCAATCCAAACCATTCTGTGATTCTATGAGTCTAGCATTCCAACTGGAACAATAACATGTAAAGAATTAGCAAATACATGAATAGACTTTAGACTAGAAATTTTAGGCCAGACTTTTCAACAATTTGTTTAACTATATACGAAGAGGTATGAACTGCACAAAATTAGTTCTGAAGGTAACAACATCTCGTTTAAACTCTACTTTGTAAAACCTATCTATACTGTTAGCAGTTGTGGGTTTACAGTGCTAGGACCCCCCTGGTTTTTGTTCATCCTAGTTTCCAACATCCAAAAATTTTCCCATGTAATTATTACACCATCCTGTTTTTATGGAATTGAAGTAATCTTTGAACATTAGCTTTAGCCTTTCTTCACTATGGCTTTGCCACTTTGATCCTCCTAGCACTGTGGTCTGTTCACACTAAGGACAGTAATTGTGAAAATGTGTTTTTTATCTTAGTTCATATTCACCTTGTACTTACTTCACAAAGGCACAGATATTTACACTTGCTGAAAACTGATGGAGAATCAAGCCCAACTAATTTCATTTGCACCTATGTAATACAAGTGAATATACCACACAGAGTGCAAAGCAATGGAATAGAACAGAAAATGCTGGTACAGCTTTTATAGGATGCATAAAAAGTACTTTGTTCTCTATTTTCCTGCATTCCCTAGCTGTACATATAAAGAGGAATGGAAGAAGGAATTTTAGCCTGGGTTTTCTGTATTAATAAAGGGGTGGGGCGGGTGGTGGGGAGAAAAATATTACCTCCTATGTCAGGCATATGAGATAACAATGAAAGTAAAGTAGTTCTAATTCTGATTCAGATTGTGTACTGTCTTGAAAGAACTTTGGTCCTCATCCTGAATCTTTTGTGTTCTTTTTGGGAACTGAGAGCATTATCCCCAGCTGTGCAATAGAAACAATTTGTTCTAGGGTCCTTAGCCAGCAGTGTTCCAGAAACAAGACAAACTACAAAGCAATTCCCCCAACACTTTTGTCAGAACAATGTGATACATGCCCAAATGCAATAGTAGCAACAAAGCACTGATGATATTTCTAAAGCACGACTTAATTAAGTTGTTGTTCATGCAGTAAATACAACATCAGACTCCCAGGCTTGTCCTACTGTGTTGAGGGACATTAGAGTTACATAGCAGACATCGGAAACGAGGACATGCTTGAGGCATAATGAAGAAACCTTGGGGAAAAAAAAAAAAAATCCAAGCAAATGAGGAAACAAAAGGAACCCATGACAGATAATGCGGTAAAAGGTACGAGGTCAAAAGCTATTTTTTTTTCTTTTTACGTAAATGAAAATTCTAAGGAAATTTTCTGTAATAAAAATGAATGGACTGAGGATTCTCTACAAAGAAGAAGACAGTAGAAATAGTAAATAAATAAGAATATGAATGATACTAAACTAAAACTTTGATTTCCTATACAGAAAAATTGGTCTGTAGTTACAAACAACTGGTGTAATTGGGAAGGACTGAACAGCTTTACTTTCTTGGCTATTACCAAACTAGATTATTTCTCTGTTGTGACAGATGTACTCAAAGGGAAAAGGTATTTCAGATGTTGTATTTACTGCCCTTTTAAACCCCTGAATCATAAATCCAGACATATGAGAGAGATGGTGAAAAGTTAATTTGTGTACAATATTAGCACTTAATTATTTGTAGTGTGAATTGTGGTGCAAAATAGAACTTAACAGGAATACTAATGAGAATTTTACTGAAGTCCTTATTTTTTTTTTAAGGAGTAATAATGGTCTACTGGAAGAAAAAGTCCATTGTACTTGCAAACATATTTCTCAGTTTCCAGGCTTATCTGAGTATAAAAAACGTAGAAGCTCTTTTTCCAACATTTTCAACAGATACAGGTATGTCTCACTGTTCCACGACAGTGATGCTATGGACTGACACATTCCTGCTCTTGTTGTTTAGGTAGAAAATGCAGCATAGGTATGCCTGTCTATGCCTGCCTCTGCTTGATTTCATCAGTAAAGAGGCTATGGAAGTTGGCCTTCTTCCTCTCTATTCCATTAAAGGAAATGAGGATCAGAGCAACTGGATTTAGAAATCAGATTTTTTTGTTTGTATGTGTTCCTGAGAGTTTAAAGCATTTGATTGCATAGAAACATATAACTTAATTCTGTGATTTGTGTCCATCCTACATGGTGATGGAAGTAGCTTGTGATCAATGAAAAGCATAAATTTGTCGCCTATCAAGTAATATTTTAGTAATTCTACATTCCAGTTGGCAATTAATGTTTTTAACAACAGCTTTATTTAATTTAAAAAAAAACCAACCTGGGTATAGTTTTAGCCATAAGCGTAGCTTATCTTTCCTTGTCCTCTACTTGAAATCACATCAGTCTATTTGCTCCAATGACAGAATTAAATTGTGAATTAAAACTTTTTTTTCAGAAAATGTGATTGGTTACGCAGCACTCCGAAAGGCCTGAAGAGTCACTGGGTGTAGGACACTAGTATCCCATTTACTTAACAGTGATTGTTCTTCCTTGCTTTCAGTTGCTGCTACAAGTTGTAGACCTTTATTGTGGATTGTCCATGGATGAAGATGCTTTGGGGAAGTAGGGGTGGGAAAAGGGAAGGAGGAGAGAAAAGAAAGTTGTACCAATATGGATAGAAACAAACAAACAAAAAAATCAGACTGAGGACCTGCAGACCTCCCCTGGAAGTGCAGCCCATTTACTGGTTGCTAATAAGGATTGATAGTGGAACTGGAGTGCTGTAGAAATAGGGGCGGGGGGGGGGGGGGGGGGGGAAGATGTAGTTGAAAAAGGTGGGAAATGAGGGGGGAGAAAAGCAAACAATCTATAAAAACACAGTGTGGCTTGCTTCTTTTTTTTGGCCTCTGTTTTTGCTTTTCCCAGGGAGTACAACAGGCCAACCAATGCAAACAGAGTTAAATATGTACATGGCATTTTCTTGTTATTTTTAATCTATAGAGATATTTTTATTCCACACCTCCCACCCCACCCCCCTGAAATGCTGAATTTTTACAAATTTATTTTTGAGATATCTCTATTCTTATGTATGGGAAAAATTGTTATGTAGAGTGTCTCACAAAATGAGTATACTGTATTGATAAAGCACTGAATGGAATGTTGTATTTTAAAATTGTTTTATTTTGTAGCATCGCTTTGGCAAGACCCATGAGTCCTGTAACTAACAAAAACATGTGCCCTATGCACCTGGAGAACTAATCAAAGCATTTCCCCAGACTGATATATTTATAATGTTACATTCAAGGTCTTTTGGGTTCAGAGCTCATTTAAGAGGGACACACAGACAGACAGTTGGACAAATAAGCACATCTCTACACAAATTAAAAAAACTGCATTATGGTTTGGTAAGTCTCAGTATCCTAGAGTTTCATCTAAAGAAAAAAAAAGAATCTTAGATACAGCAGTCATCAATAAATACTAAGAAAACTGCTATTAAACTTCATGGAAAAGTTACATTTGGAAGTTTAAATTTTAAAAGCTTACCATTACATTGAAGTGTCTATTAAGAGATATAAGTGTTCTTCATTATTGGGGGGAGGGAGTGGGTGGATTATATGCACTACATCTTGCCATAAAGGCTTACTGTGGAAATGCCTTATCTTGGAAATACTGTCATCCTAAATCTACTAGTCTTTGTAATACCTTTAACAACACGGATATGTGAAACCATGATTAGCATTTCTAAGGTCAACACCCTCTTTTATAACCACATTGTTTCACATGCTACTTTGCAGCTATTTTCATTCATTATTAGTACATTTACCAGTTTTATACTTTCTATGACTAATTTAATCTCTCAACATTGAATTCTTAGGCCACTGCTATCTGAGGAACCACAGTGACTTGTCATCTGATATTTCATATAGTAAATCCAGATAAAAGGGTAATGCTGCACTTAGACTTCTTTATCACTCCTGTCTCCTGTGGAAAGTCTGGAACTGCTTCATGGAGATCTTGGCAGCATGATTTCAGTTTTCCCTTTGAGGAATCTTAAAGATGTTTTCCTTCAAACAGGAAATTTCTATATTTCTGTGACACATTCACCATGAGAGCAATGTGCCACAGTCACATGTGATGGGACGCTATAATATGCATACACATGAGACTACATTGCTGCTATTGAAGTTAATCCTTTGGCATTTTTGGACAGCACTTAAAATATGTGACTGAAGAGCTTGTTCATGTTTCTTTTTACCTAGTGCTTCCAAAAAAATCTTCAAGTTCTGCATTAATATGAAATAGACCTTAAATAACTTTTTAGATATAGAAAGCAAAAATTTTCCCCCATTTGTGCCAGATCTTTGTTCAGTAATTCAATTTATAACTACTTTTCTCCAAATATCTAGAACTACAAAATGGGTAAAATATTACCAGACTAGACAAACCCTCAAGATCAAGTTTTCATGTGCCATGTATCAAATTAAACCCACTTTCTTTAGCAAGCTTTTGAAACTTCTAATTGATCAAATCACTGGCAGTTTCCAGTATATTTACAAATGAAATTGCATCCTGGTAAATAATGTATTTCCATTTCTAATAAAAGGTAATAGTGTTTGTACTGACTTGATGGTCCTCAGGATGATCAGAGCTCTTCTGACCTAGTCTTGGCTGAGCTAGTTGTATCTTGTAATAATTCCCTATATATATGCAATATAGAGATGTATATATACATAGTGTAACAGACAGGCTACTGAAGGCAAGAGCTGAGACAAATCTGTCTGACATGCAGGGAAGATGATAGTATCTGAACCTCATGGTATGCTACAGATGGTGAGGGGAGCAAAGCAAGACTGCGCAGCTCAGAATTGAAGAGGGGACATTCTTACTTGTTAGATAAGGTTTGTAAGAGTGGCTTAAAGGGTCACGGGGTGAAATCAGACTGGAATAAAGACAGAAGCAATATAAAAATGCATATTCCTTCCACAAGAAGAAAGTTCAATTAAGGCATGAAATAGGATCCCAGGATTGATAGACTTATACATTTACTTATAACAGTCAATATTAACCCAGTAGAATGATAAACCTCATATAAAAGGATTGCTTCATTTAAGGATACCGTTTGTTTTTTGTTAACTGTACAGAACGACGAAACAGGATAGTGAAGTGATATTGTGGCTTAACCCCAGCCAGCACCCAAGCACCACACAGCAGCTTGCTCACTCCCTCCCACCCAGAAGGGTGGGGAGAAGGATTGGAAAGAAGTGTAAAACTCAAGGGTTGGGATAAGAACAATTTAATAAGTAAAGCAAAAGCTGCACACACAAGCAAAGCAAGAAATTCATTCACCACTTCCCATAGGCAGGCAGGTGTTCGGCCATCCTCGGGGAAGCTGGGTTCCATCACATAGCAGCTACTTGGGAAGACAAACACCATAATGCCAAATGTCCCCCCCTTCCTTCTTCCCCCAGGTTATATACTCAGCATAACATCATATGGTATGGAATATCCCTTTGGCTAGTTGGGGTCAGCTGTCCTGGCTGTGTCCACTCCCAGTTTCCTGTGCCCCTCCAGCCCTTTTGCTGGCAGGGCCCAAAGAACTTGACTCACTGTAAATATCACCCAGTAACAACTAAAAACATCAGTGTCCTATCAACATTGTTGTCACATCATAGCCAAAACACAGCACTGTACTAGCTACTAAGAAGAAAATTAACTCTATCCCAGCTGAAAGCAGGACAAGTGTTATGTGGTGGATTTGCTCATGTACTGTCACAGCACTATCAAAACTAGTCAGCTGCAACAAGGCTTTTACCATCCCATACCAGGTTAACTTCAATAAGTAGTTCCCACATCTTTCTCTGGCACAGCCACCAATCTCCCTCAGTTCCAAAAGTTGATCTACTGTCTGTGGTGTCTCTTTATCCCCTTCAGGCCAGCCCACCCTGCTTCTTGCTTCTGCTGCATCCGGATTTTTCCTCCTCTGGGCTCCGCTTCCAGGCAGCCTCTCCCCATCCAGGCCCTCTTCTTCCAGAGCCTCTCCTTGTCTCTCCTACATCCAGGGCACACTCTCTCTCCTCCCTCTGCTTCTTCCAGATCTCTTCATTCAGAGCTCTTCTTCTGTACCCCTTAGAGCTATTTAACTACTTAGCAGGAACCAGCCACAGCTGTACATTATCCACGTCAGCCAATCCACCGCCCCTGAAGCCAGCCCACAGCTGTATATTATCAATGTTAATTAATCTGCCTTCATTCCTCTACAATTCTTCTACAATATACAACTTCAGTGATATTGGTATGAAACTTGATCTAGTCAAGCTTGGAAATAGGTGTATATAGCTCTAATATGTAGACCACGCTTTCCTGAAAATTTCTCAGCTTCCTGGAGATTGGTACTATTCAAACAACTCCAAACCATCCAGTCCTAGGACATATACAGCATCTGCTAACCACTAGTTCAACACTTTCTTTATTAGAAGAATATAGAAAGAACGATGGAGTTGACAGAGGATGAAATGGAAACTGAGACTTGTATATGTTTTAACAAAAGCCTACTTTAGCATTAAAAATGTTTACATTTACAGAGAACTTAATTAATCAAGTTAGCACATTTGATTTTTGATGTATTGTGTTCAATGCTGCTTTAAAAATTGTAATATATGATGCTGTATACATCAGCGGACCAAACTGGTATAACAGACCAATATATAGACTGGAGCAATTACAGGTTTATATTTCTCAGGATAACAGTAATGGCACTTTTATTGCTTACTGCATGGGGTAACTACAGGGGTAGATACTAAGAGAAAACAGATGGAATGGAAAAACTCTTTTATAACTTCACAGTTTAAAAATGAACCCTCCAGTGTAAGCTAGTTATCCAGATTCCTGCTATATTCTGTGTGAGAACTGTATCCTTAAAACAAACCATTTGGCAATAGAGTTATCATCCTACTGGCTCAGTACTTCTGGATCTAAACCCAAAAAACAACACACACACACACACACAAAAACCCACATCAAAAAGCCAATCAAAGAAACAAACAAAACACCAAAAAACCTAACCCCATATGAATCACCGTCTGGGGGTGTTTATTTCTGTCCACTGAGCACAGAGGGAATATAAATGACAGCTTTTGACCACAGAATTAACATTGATGCAGAGAAGATTTTTAGATTAATTCTACCTATGCTTGTACACTGAAAAGATTATATAATTTTGAGTAATCACATATTCTAAGAAGAGAATTGTTCTAAACAGAACAGGATGAATACTGGTAGAGGAGCGGATGAGTCATCCATGTCAACAGATACACTAAATATTGATTTCACCAGTGATTTATCAGCATACAATGGAGTGTCACCTGTTAAAGATTCATTCACCAGATCGGATCTTTCAATGAAGCTGATGTTGAGAAGAACACATCAGTTGGCAAGCTTTTTTTGGTGTGGTACATATAGATACTTCAGTCACACCAAACACAAGGAAATAATAGTAGTATGTCTTAGCCTAGCTTGGAGAAAAGAATGACAGACTCATGAGAGTTATCTGCTGCCAACTTATTCCAGATTTGATCACAATGTAAACCTAAACAAGAAAAAAAAGAGATTTTGTGCCAGATCTGGGTGGGATGGAGTTAATTTTCTTCATTGCAGCCTGTACAGTGCTGTGTTTTGGATTTGTGACTAGAATGGTGTTGATAACACACAAGTGTATTGGCTGGTGCTGAACAATGCTTGCACAGCATCAAGGTTTTTTCCTTTTTCCACTCTGCCCCACAAGTGAATAGGTTGCCAGCCAGTGGGGTGCAGTGGATGAACTACCTCTTTGCTATGCTTGCATACTTAGCTTTTGCTTCACCTATTAAACTGTCTCTGTCTCAATCCATGAGGTTTCTCACCTTCCACTTTCTCTCCATTCTGCAGGAGAGAGGAATGAACAAGGAACTGTGTGAGTGCTTAGCTGCTGGCCAGGGTCAACCCACCACAGATGTATATATGAAAAAGGAAACAATAAAAAAGATTGAGTATTTATTTGATGTGAGGCTTCTTCACTTCCATGGTTGTTTTCATAAGCGTATGCTTTTTTTATTCTTGGTGGTGCTGTAGGCATGCCAGTGTTTGCTAAATGAGAACCTGTCTTTAGTTCAAACCGTGTTAGGCACTGACTGGACAGGGAGAAGATAGCAATGTAAAATGCAAGGGAGAGGATAGCTGAGAAGTATGTGCAGTACAAGGTAGCAAACAAGCACAAACACTCTGTAATGTAAACTCTTCTATGCCAAACAAGGTAGATCAGTCCCTGCTGTCAATAAATCCTAAGGAAGTAAGAGATGTTATATGAAAAAACCTGCTGAAAACCTCAGAGGAAAACAGGACGCCAATTTTCCTCTACAACACTTTAAAACAGAGGTTTTAAGCAGAGGTTTAGAGTGAATGAAGGAATGACGTTTTAGTAGTTACTTCCTAATACACTTTTTAGGCATACTAGTTTGTGTCAATCGCTTTCATGAACACATTATGACAAATAAGTCAAGTTTCATCCTAGTACTTTGTCACTGGTTTACCATTATCAATCACAAAATGCACCTTCTTACGTATTTTACCTCCTTTTCCTTTAAGCAATACTAATATTAATTTTAATGTTCTTTTAAAGTACCATTATCCATACAATTAAAGCCAACTGTGAAAAAATGTACATGTGTGCAGTCACTGGGCCAGGACAACAGTGTTGTGTAGATGCTTGTGCAGATTTTCCTTCATTTTACTTACAATTTGCAGCTCCATCTGGTTAAGTTAGTTTTCAGATGTTAAATGACTGAGGAAGTTCTCACTGGAAAAGTTACCTTTTTTTGCAGTCTATGCACATTTGAAATATCAATCACGGATACTTTTTCCTAAACTTACTTCCTGTAAATTTACCAGTGTGCATATATGGAATGTAATTGTATTAATTTCACCCACACATCCTCTCTTTGCAACAAAAAGACATAGAAGATACCCACAGATTTTTTACCATCTACTGCAGTCTCTGCCAACATTCTTTCCATTATCTAGAAAAGCACGTCTGTGGTGCAATGGGGGAATGCCAGTTTTATAGCTGGGACACAGCAATTTTTACGAGCCTTATTTTTTTCCTTGCATAAGATCTTATTTTTCCCTTTGACTTAGAAAATGAATACAGGTCCCTGAAAATATAAACTCTAATCTAACTCACTTCTACGCATTAATCATTTTTAAGATTAAACTTTAAAAGACACCATGATCTGAGAACACAAAGCTTATCTATTGTTTCAGCTCTATTCAACTAAATACATGAATCTTATAAAATGCAGTACAGTGAAAAACTTGGTGTTCTTTAAGTATTTATTATAACTAAGACCTTAATTTTCATTCAAAGGTCATTTTGTTACTTAAAAATACTATTGATTACTTACTTTAGATAAGAACTAGCAAAACAGAGTTAAAAGACTCTTCATATATCAAATCTTCAGAGAATTATATGTCATCTAAGGTACATGGAGGTCATTCTTCACCATGTTTCCTGAATTCTTTTTCTATATCTCAGTGTCTGTTTCAGAGTGTCATGGAAATCTTCATTTTACAGTTTTAAACAGCTTACCTATTTTCTAGATATAATTTGAAAAAAAAAAATCCCTGTTGTCCAAGAAATACAGAAGAATCCATTTTGAACTAGGTTGTCAATTATCAGAGTGCTGACAGCAGCATGCAAAATAGCATGGTGAAAAACTCCTACATTTTCACCTGTTCCCTCTTGAGATGATCAGCAAGAACTCATTAATGGAACTTTCCACATTATGCTTTAAAACTGTAGCTCCGATAGACTATGTTGAGGTTTTAATAGGACTTTCATCTAAGAAGAAGAAAAAAAGACACGAAAGACTGCTACTACAAGCTCCTGGTTTTTTCAATGTAACCATGCTATATTGCAAAGTTTATGTGACATACAGAGTTGCAAACTGTGTGTGCTTTAATAATTGTAGAGCAGATTAGACTAGGTATTCTATTGAGCCTTTCTGGCCTGATAATCAATGAACAAGTGAACCTTCTCTGAGGCTTGAATCTCACTCCCCATTACAAACCTACCCTCTGGAAAAGCATTGGAAAAGCATTGGTAGCAGAAAATAGTATGTATCATCTTAATTTTTAAGAAAACCTTTAAAATAATTTTTTTGCTACTTGGCAGTTAAGAATGTTCCTATCTTTCTAGCTAAATTATTCTAGGCTTTTTATATATTTTAAAGGAAATTACTCATATTCGTTAACCCAAGATAATTTTATATCCATTCTCAAAACCAGCAGGTTTTGCCAAGTGCATTAGAGTCTAAGCTCTTTAATGGTGGTGATATTTGTTGTGTGGTCTCTGAAAGAGGAAAATTAACAGTACAATACAACGAATTTTGCATAGTAATTATGTTGTGTGTATTGACAAATTGAAGTGAAGAGACTGGGGTTCAATAATAACAGAAGATAGTTATACAATTAGGACATTAGTTACTGAGATCCCATAATTCAATTTGAAAATGTCAGTAATATGTGGGAATTATACATGGGAGCTAGAAAGTTTGATTGTGTTTGTTATAAATGTCTGTGGTTCTGATGCATTTGGTGGGCATTTCAGATTTCTAGTGTATTGTGATCTCTGATATTTACATTTTCTTATACCCAAGTTGTCAGCCATATGAGAATAGCAGAACAATCTGCCTGTAAAAATGCAATATGTAGACAACTCTGCTATGTACCTACTTAAATGTAATGGCTATTGATTTTCTATATAAGAATCTCTGGGGTTTTTATAATATATGAATGTGGCATGTCAGTTCTGTAGTTACTTAAAGCCCTGTGCCAAAACTACAGACCATCCTGAAAAGATTGTTGGCTCAATACCTTGTCAAAACTGTACTTTGAGCACAAAATTTTAACTGATTGGGGCCTTATTCATACAACTCCAGGAGTCCAAGTCAAGCAGAAAGTAATTCTTAAAGGTAAGTATTCTCTCTTAACATATTCATCAAAACCAATAAACCAACTCTTCAGTGACTACAAATAAAAAAACACAAATGCTCTTAGGGTTATATTCCTTCCCCCCCCCCGCCTTTTATTTTCTTTCTATTGTTAGTAATAAAAAAAGTTGAGCTACAAGGAGAAATTTCTCATCTTTCTGAAACACTTGTTATCTCATTAAATAAGATAACATTGTGAGTGGAAAGACTGGAGCAATCTTAATGGAAAAAAGAGCTTTTAGACTGAGTCCAAATGGCAAAGAATCTCAAATTATTGCATGATATAGTGAGCTAATAATACTGTTTATAAACATATTTGTCTACAATTTAGACAGCTGACACTGTAAAACCAAATGCATCTGAGCTTCTTAACACAATTCATATATCACACTACAAGCCACTGGACTTCTAAGAGTGAGTCACAGACCTACTTTTTTGCTTTCTTTCTCCTAGGAAACTAGTTTATTGCAGTCTGGAAGCAAGTATGCTTTATTTTCAAGATTTTTGTTATTACATTTAGCTGTTGATGCAATGGAGATGTGAAAACTAACATAGGGATTCTGTAGATGGCTTTAAAGCTGGTGATTACTTCTCTGTGGGGAAAAGAAAAGGTCTTTAGCCACTTTCAACAATCCTTTTATTCTCCAAATTGGGTATTATGATAACTACTTAAATCAGTGATGCCATCTGTTTCATCATTCTGAATTTTTATGACCTTCAATGTAAAAATAGTTTATTAGGGAAATATTTTTAAAATCTAATATATTTTTTTACAAAGCTAAATATTTGTGATTGGCTATTTGGATTTATAAAGCTTTAATCTTGTACTCCTTCCAACTAACTGAAAATCCATTTCTGAAGCATATTATTTGTGGTCTGCTACAGGCATACAGACATAAGGCAAACCTCTGTACAGGTCTGATTTCAAAGAAGTGGTGTATGTTTCAAGTCATACTAAAAGAGTTGGTCACTGCAGAACTCCATGCTGAGGATTTTTGAGATGTGGTCTTGCCATCTAATCTATAGTCATCAGGCTAGATTTCTTTCTATCACCAGAATTTCCAGTCATAATACTAAAAGAGATCATAATTCATAATCCTTACTTTAGCTTACCTGGAGGCACTGGCAATGTGGAGAATGTATCAGTCACTACTTTTTGACAGTGTTTCCTATGGAACTGCCTGGCATGGAAGTATACCTGGAAGACAGAAGTCTCTATTCTTTCCACCTGATGACAATTTCTAGTGAAGATTCCTAAATTAAGGGCCACACCTACTGTGTCCCAGACAGTCTATAAATTCCCACACATCAAGGCAATTCCAATCTGGAGATTTATAAGACTTAACTAATAAACTTATTCCAATGCAAAAAAAATGAAAAGAAAAACACATAGCATATGGAAGATAGATAGAAAAAATATATATCAGAAAGCTTAGTGTTAAGTGTTACTGAGTATTTTGTACATAGCACATAGATTTAAGTGCCAGAACATGTTTTATGGTATGTAGCTTCATCTCTGGTTACAGAGCACCAATTCCCTTCCCAAAACTCTTTTGCTGTTTTGCACATCAGCTGTATTCTTATAATTGAAACTCAATCTAGGCAGTTTATGCTGTATTTCCAACAGCATCCTGTACATGCACTCACAGTACCCAGCTTAGCCTTCTGCACTGCTAGAGTAAATATCTCAAGCGCATAAAATGTGAATGCATTTTAAGATAAATATTGCAGATTTGGATGACTTTGGTCCATTAAATGTAATAGGCATTGACATAATCCACATTAACAGTTCCTTTGGAGCAGTTTTTTTGTAAAATGTCAATGCAGATTATGAATAATATGTTTTGTACATGGAACCTACTGAAGTCAGTGCTACATGGCCACAATAGTGCATGCTTAATACAATTAATTATGAAAAAGCCATGTAAATTTACAACAGCTATGTTATTAATATTAAAAATATTCTGCACACATTTTCATCGGAATATGCAACACATTCTAAGGTTAAGCCACAAAGCTTTTTAGATGCCTGTGTTCACTCTGGTTGATATTGGCATCCTTAATGCCACCACTGAGCTGCTGTATGGACTGGTCAGTATCTAAAACCTTCATTACCAAGTTGCTATCTACCATACCCATATTTGTGACTGTCACGTCAGGCATGCTCCCTGGATTTAATGGAATCATTGCCATCAGACATTGGAGTAATTAAAAATTCAAATCATACCAGCTCCTAAACCATATATCTTGAATTGAGAAATATCCTCCACCATTTGGATACTCTCTTAAAAAAATTATTGAAAATCTAGTTGATGAATGCATAGTACAAACTGATTCCAACTATAAGTTACCACATCCAAAATTTTGGAATGCTGGAGCATTGCTCTGCTTTAAGGTTAAAATCATCCTTACTTCAAGACATGTTAAAAGGAATGAAAATACTTATTACAAAATCCAAAACATATGTTGTACAGCTAAGTGTCAGATATGATAGAAATAAATTCTAAAATATACATACTTTTCTTAAAATAAGATCCAATTCCAAAACTTCTCCTTCAAAACCAGTTCCTTCTCCGTGAGGAACTGATGAATTGTGGATGTTTACCCAAATCCATTATGCAAATTTCCCTGGGCTGCAATTACAGTCTTTTGGTAATTCAGGCTTCCTTGTGTACTTCATCCCTTTCTTGAGCATCTATTTGCATCTTTCTCTTTTAAAAAATTGTCTTTTACTTATCTAGTACCTTTGATATCTCCTCAGGTTGTGTACTGTCCTAATCACTTCAGAAATTCTAAGGCCCCTTTGGCAGACTTTCATATCTTAAACTTGATTCAACTTTCAGGAAATCAATGAACTACTCTCATTGTAAAGCCTCTCTGTATACAGAATTTGTGGGACCATGTGAATTGAAAAACATACTGGAATTAAATGTGGAAATAGAGTTAATATGTGCCACTGATGCTAACTCCTGACCAAGTCCAGTGAAAAAGGCTGTGTCTCAAAACAAAGAGAGTCAGGGACCAATCCCTGTCTCAGAACTCAAGTGGAAATGGCTGGCTTCCATCAACAATGCTTAGAGCATATTGCCACTGAGCTAAGACAAACTGGATGCTTTAGCACTTATTCACTTCAGTGCGGGCCTCCTTTGGATCCCAGCTGAAGCCACACATCTGTAAGACACTATTTTGTGCATGTCTTTTTCATATAAAATGTTTATAACAATGAAGTGGCATTTTCATGGTATGAAGCTGAAATTATATGCTGTATGCAAAGTCTGCTGAGACAGTTTTAGAAGAATGTGTTGCACTAAGGGATTCAAACCCTGTTCCAATCATATTTCCCTTGAAAATGGTCCCTTTCTTTTGATATTCTGTGATCAGAGCTTTGGGTATGTTTCTGGGAGCTCTTGTTGAAAGGAGCAAAATTGTACTCAGCAATTAATCTAACATTGGCTGAGTACTGTGGATTATCAGTGTTTGAAGTTCCACCACAACTTTCTCAAAAGTATAGATGTAGCCAATAACATTTAGAATGTGTTTACAGAGATCAAGCGTAGAGGGATATCAAATAGTGATGACTTTTAAATAATAATGATGCCTCACCTATTTTAGCAGATGAACATGACTCCTTACACAATGGCATTTTCAGAACAGATTTATGTCAGGCTTAGTTTCCATGCAATGAAATACAGCTGGACAAGTACTTTTTCAGTATTTGACTATCTTTAGTAATATGTGAGTTTTTGAATATTTCACTCTCCAGAGTAATTTGCTGGGAAAAGTATTCATCCTCAGTTGAGTGTGTTAGCTATTAAGCACTCCACTGAGTGTTCTGTAGTAAATGTCTCTCATTGACTTGTGTTTGAAATATGGCACATTAAAAAAATAATGAAATGTCAACTGAGTAGATCATCTGTTTCAGGGTTGCTTTTTTCCCATTTTAAGTTAGTGTCATAGACACTGAACTATAAAACAAAAGTGGGAATCATTCCATGTAATCCCATCTGCATTGGAACATATGTGTCTAGATCTGTCTAGCCTTGTCAACATCTGAAGGACATCTAACCTACATCAAGAAAGATTAGATTGAATCATCATTCTGTGGTGGACAAGCCTTAATATATGTATAATGAAAAGAGGTAAGGAGCTGGCTAAGGTATCCTGGATTTCACTTTGAAGGTCTACAAAATTCATATAAATCTAGATTAGCTTAACTGAAAATTTAGGAAGTTAGTTTAGGTGGCCTGGATTGTCTTGCTGCCAAATCAGGTGCACTAGTTTTCTCTCTTGCTGTCTTGACTCTAATGCTGCATTCTGTCTGGAATCAAAATCTAAAAACGGTCTTGCTTGCTTTCTGTGAAATGACCATGAACTGACTCTTAGTACTGAATTTAAATGTGCTAACCTTATTCACAATCATCTTTAAATAACAAAATGGTACAAAAAAGCAATTATCATAAATTAAAGCATAAATTTTAAGCAGCCAGCTCTTAAAAAAAAGTCTAATCAGACACTTACTGATTCAAGATCTAATCCTGCTGCCATTGAAGTCAGGTCATATATTATTTTAATTTCTTCTAGCTATCTTGCTAGTTTCTTGTTCTTGTAATAGCATCTAAGTGTCACTGAGGAAGTAGTAACTGCTCTAACTACTGGCAATGATCCAATCTTTCTTTCTGCCACTCTTAAGGCAGTTAGAGCTAAGAATATATTTTTATTTATTGTGTTTTAAACCACATCTTTTTTTCTTTTTCTTGTCTTGTGTTTTAACTCCTCTTAGATTCTTCAGCGCCACCTTTAGTGATGTTTGGAGAATTTTATATTTTAATTGAAATAGTGTTAAATTTGGGTTTGTTTTAGTTTGATCAGATAAAGTTTGGTCCTGTTGTTGAGAAAGTGCTGTACCACCATTTTTTTTTTTATTTCCCCACTATTGTCGCACTGCCAGATCCTATGGAACGGTTGTAAATGCAAGTTACCATTATAAGGATGGACATATTCTATGAGATAGCCCAGGCATTAGAGATTAACAGATTAATTTTGAAGGTGGCTGATATAGGATGACTGTTTCAGGAGTCATCACATTAAGCAGTGTTCTGGTAGAAAAGGGCGTGGATTTTTTTTGTTTTTGTTTTATAAATAAGGAGATGCCTTCGTTCTGAATTTGCTTAATATTTTCTTGTTATGGTGCTAATAACAAAAAGCCAAATATTAACAAGATTCCAGAAGAATGGAAGATGTGATGATCTATCACTACTGCGATGGGATGGAAGAGTATCTTTTATTAACCACTACTGAAAGTGATTATTAATTCTCAATAAAGATTCATCTGGCAGTCCTATCTGAAATAAAATGAAAGAAAACAGGTAGCTTGCTTGAAATGCACAGCTTTAAGCATTTTATTAACAAATTCAATAGGAAGTAACTGGTGGAAGATACCAACAGAGACATAGCAAATAAGCTGCAAAGGATAAGAGAAAGATACAAAGAAAAAAAACTTTCAGGTTAGTGTAGGGATACCAAAACAGGCTGCTTAACCATGACAAATACATAAATTCTGAATGTACTAATTAAGACCAGTGACATTGTGAGTCTCCTGTTTATGTACATTGCTCTATCCACAGCACAATTTCAAGTCTCACAGCTGTTCCCAAAAGTCAGCCTTAGTCCATTACTTTAATTAATCTATGCTCATTATCAGGATGGCAGACTTTCTGTGAACAGAAAGTCGAAGGAGAATATGTATCATTAGTGAAGTTTTTAGAGTAATTTACAGGAAACTGAGACATTAAATGTTTTCTACCCCCAGTGAAGTTCTTTGATCTGTAACAACAACAGCAACACCTCTAAATGCAACCTTGAAATAAATACTTCAGGGCTTGCAAATCTGGTGCATAACAGAAGATGTCATTCATACTAACCAGCTGCTTTCTCATTTCTCAATAAATTAAGGGGTGTTACCTAGAACATATGGCTTTATCATGATCTAAATATTCGTCCAAGATCATGAAAAAGTACCTCTTGTTAGAATAGAAATATGTAATCACAGCAACTTATTAAAAAAAAAATAGTGGGAAAGAATGCAGCTATACAGGTATGGTTTGAAATCAGTGCACTCTGTTGAAGAAAACCTGCAGAACCTACCTGATATAGGGCGAAGAGTTGTCTCTATCTCCCTTTCTCTCCCTATGTATATTGTACAGCTATATAACGTACGTAGCATGAAAATATATGCTGTGTTTAACTCTGTTTACTTACTGTGAAAATATTCTTTACTGGTATATTATCAAAAAGATAAGTACCTAACTGAAAACTACACTAAATCTGAATTAGAAGTAAAAATGTAGGATATAACTAAGGGAATTTTGCAACAGGAATATTTAGAAATCATAATCACATATATTACAACTCCAGAAAATTATTTTTAGATGATGTACCTAAAAAAAATTACCAAATACCAAAACAAACAACAAAAATCTGTAAAGCTGCAGATATACCCCAGTGAAGTACCAAATGAAGATTATGTCTCTCCAATAACAAAATAGTTCTAAAAAATGCACACCAAAATATTTACATTACCTGGAGGTTAACAAAAGAAAATTAAAAGCAAACAAAATAGGAAACAAAGAACTGCAAAATTCCAAGAAGACAGGGTGTAACAGGTATATTTTACCTTTTTTTTTTTTTTTTTTGTTAAATAGGCAAGGAAATAAAGCCCTCTTAGGCTCATTTATTTTCTATCAACAGAACAATGAATACAAGCTTTCAGAAGTACTAATTTTATTCCCAAATATATCAACAGTATGTATCTGCCACCCCTATATCTAACGTATTTCTAATTCTTTCTCACAGTGATCAAATGAACAGTTTAAAATTGGACTAAAATATGATTAGAATCTGGTCTAAAGTCTCAAATTGTTATGGAAGAAGAACTCAATGTTGCTCTCTATAGGACCCATTCATGGGTTGGATTAAGCGATTTCACAGAATCATAGAATAGTTGGAAAAGACCTTGAAGATCATTGAGTCCAACCATTAATCTACCACTGCCAAGTCCACCACTAAACCACGTCATGAACTGCCATATCCACATATCTTTTAAATATCTCCAGGGATGGGGACTAAATCACTTCCCTGGACAGCGTGTTCCAATACTTTGCCACCTTTTCAGTGAAGAGATTCTTCCCAGTATCAAGTCTAAACCTCCCCTGGTGCAACTTGAGTTTGTTTCCTCTTCTCCTGTTGCTTGTTGCTTGGGAGAAGAGACCAACACCCACCTCGCTACAACCTCCATTCAGGTAGCTGTAGAGAGCAATAAGGTCTCCCCTCAGCCTCTTTTTCTCCAGGCTACAAACCCTGTTCTCTCAGATGCTCCTCATAAGAATTGTTCTCTAGACCCTTCATCAGTTTCATTGCCCTTTGGACACATTCCAGCACCTCAGTGTCTCTCTTGTAGTAAGGGGCCCAACACTGAACACAGTGTTCAATGTGCAGCCTCACCAGTGCCAAGTATAGAGGGAAAATCACTTCTCTACTCCCGCTGGCTGCACTGTTTCACATACAAGCCAGGATGCTGTTGGCTGCCTTGGCCACCTGGGCACACTGCTGGCTCATGCTCAGCTGGCCATCAGCCAGCACCCCCAGGTCCTGTTCTGCCAGGCAGCTTTCCAGCCACTCTTCCCCAAGCCTGTAGCATTGCACAGGGTTATGAGACAAATGCAGGAACCGACACTTAGCAAATCTCATACAGCTGACTTTGGCCCAACACCTGAGGCTGCCCAGATCCCTCTGCAGAGCCCTCCTGCCCTCAAGCAGGCTCAACACTCCCACCCAGCTTGGTGTCATCTCCAGACTTACTGAAGGTGCACTCAATCCCCTTGCCAGATCATTGATAAAGATATTAAAAAGAACTGGCCCCAATACTGAGCCCTGGGGAACACCACTTGTGACTGGCCACCTGGATTTAACACTGTTCACCATCACTCTTTGGGCCCAGCCATACAGCCACTGTTTTACCCAGTGAACACTACACTCATCCAAGGAACAAGCAGCCAGGCTTTCCAGGAGAATACGGGAAATGGTGTCAAAGGCTTTACTGAAGCCTAGGTAGCCTTTCCCTCATCCACTAGGTGGCTCACTTTGCCATAGGAAGAGATCAAGTTTGCTAAGCAAGACCTGCCTTTCACAAACCCATGCTGACTTGGCCTGATCATTGGATGTCCTGCATGTGCCACGTGACTGCACTCCGGATCATCGGCTCCATCACCTTCCCTGGCATCGCGGTCAGACAGACGGTCCTGTAGTTCCACAGATCCTCTTTCTGGCCCTTCTTGTAGATGGTGTCACATTTGCTAATTTCCAGTCAAATGGGACCTCCCCAGTTAACCAGGACAGCTGATAAATAATGGGAAGTGGCTTGGTGAGCACTTCTGCCAGCTTCCTCAGTGCCCTCAGGTGAGTGGATCCCATCCCATCCAGCCCCATAGACTTGTGTGTGCCTAAGTGCCTAAGTAACAGGTCACTAATCATTTCCCCTTGGATTATGGGGGCTTCATTCTGCTCCCTGTCCCTGTCCTCCAGCTCAGGAACGAAGTACCTCAGCCTTTTCCTCATCCTTTGTCACCATGGTTCCCCCTGCATCCATTAAAAGGTGGAGATTCTCCTTAGCCCTCCTTTTATTGATAACGTATTTAGAGTTGCCTTTTGCAGCAGTAGCCAGACCAAGTTCTAGCTGGGCTTTGGCCCTTCTAATTTTCTGCCTGCATAACCTGGTGGCATCCTTATAGTCCTCCAGAGTTGCCTGCCCCTTTTTCCAAAGGTGGCGAACTCTCCTTTTTTGACCTGAGCTCCAGCCAAAGCTCTGTTCAGCCAGGCTAGTCTTCTTCCCTGATGTCTGGTCTTTCAGCACATGAGAACGGCTTGCTCCTGCACCTGAAAGATTTGCTTCTTGGCTCCTTTGACTTCCTGGCCTCCTTGGCCCTTCAGAATTATCTCCCAAGGAACTTCTGTCAGCAAGGCTCCTAAACAAGCCAAAGTCGGCCCTCTGGAAGTCCAAGGTGACAGTTCATCTGACTCCTCTTCTTACTTCTCTGAGAATTGAAAAGTTTGTCATTTTGTGATTGCTGTGCCCAAGACAGCCTCCGATCATCATTTCATGCACAAGTCCTTCCCTGTTCACAAACAACAGGTCCAGCAAGGCGCCTTCCCTAGTTGGTTCACTCACCAGCTGTGTCATGAACTTATCTTCCACAGACTCCAGGAACCTCTTAGACTGTTTCGTCTCTGCTGTACTGTATTTCCAACAGACATCTGCTAAGTTGAAGCCCCCCATGAGAACAAGGTCTAGTGACCTTGAGACTTCTCCCACCTGCTTGTAGAATATTTCTGCTGCCTTTTCATCCTGTTTGGGTGGTCTATAAGAGTCTCCCGCCATGCTGTCTGCCTTGTTGGCCTTCCCCTCTATTCTTACCCATAAACACTCCACTCTACTGCCATTATCAAGCTCTAGATAAGTAAAACACTCCCTAACATACAGGGCTACGCCACCACCCCTCCTCCCTTGCCTATCACTTCTGAAGAGTTCATAGCCATCCATGGCAGCACTCCAGCTATGTGAGTCATCCCAACATGTTTCTGTGATGGCGACTATGTCATAGTCTTGCTGCTGCACAATGGCCTCTAACTCCTCCCATTTGTTGCCCATGCTGTGTGCACTGGTGTAGACGCACTTCAGCTGGGCTATTGATCCCACCAGCATTTTGGGGGAAGCTGCCCTAATTCCTACATGACCATTCTCAGGCACTTCCATATTTTCTAACCTTTGTGTCTTTGCTGCTGCATCTGTCTCCATCACCTGCCTCCACCGAGAAAGCAGACCAAAGGACCTTACTAGCACACAGTCCCTCAAACGTTGGCACGCTGCCCCCAGGCTTACCTCTAGCGAGCCTGGTTTTATCCCTTTCCCCCTTCAAATCTAGTTTAAAGCTCTTTCAATGAGCCCTGCTAACTCCTGTGCAAAGATTCTTTCCCCCCTTTGAGAAAGGCTGTCACATTTCTTTTTACTGGTCATCCTCCGCTGACTGATGCCCAGCCAGTCCCTGAGCAATGATCAGCAGCCCCAGACACTACCCAGCAACAACCAAAAAATGTCAGTGTGTCATCAACACTGTTTTTACACCAAATCCGAAACACAGCACTGCACTAGCTGCCAAGAAGAAAATTAACTCTATTCCAGCCAAAACCAGGACACAGGTGTACCCCATCTGCTGCCAGCAGGCCTGGTATCATGTAGACCAACCCATGAAGAAAAAAATATTCAAAATTCTGCTGGTGGTGCCAGGCTTGGAGCAAGGTATTGATCTGCTGGCTCTTCCTGTTTCTTTCCTCATCATTCCCTACAACTGGAAGCATAGAAAATAACAGTACTTGTGTTCCTGATCCCTTAACCAGTATTCAATATGTTGAACATCTTGGTACATTTAATACATCTTTTGATCTAGAAAGACAGGTATATAAATTGGAAGAAAACCAGTCAATAATGATCTTCAAAGGGAGCCAACAATGTATGTTACTGAGTAATACTGTGAAAACAAAGCTAATGTGGCTACCTAGCAAGTAATCAATATTTTTAAGAATGGGAACTAATGATGTATATCTGTCTTCTGTCCTAATAATAGCTATATTAGGCATAATTTTGAATTCTGTATAAACCCTCAGGTTAGAGAAGGTCCAAAGAAATATTAATTAAAGAAACAATTCTGTTATTATGAATTATCCTGTAAAGGTTTCATCTTCAGCATGTCACATACATGGGGGGAGGCGGGGGTGGGGAGGGGAAGGAAAATTATCGAGTTAGGGAAAGGTTTCCTTAAAAGATAAAATTTTACAAATTGCAGCAGAGGGTATCAGCATTGAATTCTGAATTCTGACATTTGAAGTCTCCAGCATTCAACACGTTTGCAAAGCAACTTGCATTCATGTGGCGTATGATGAATGGACTCCGGGAGCGGATCGAAGGCATGAAGACACCCGAAGACACCTTGAAGACACTTTATTAAAATCAGGCAAGTCTTTTATACCTTTACAGGGGGCTGACGTGTCAGCCTGTAGCTATGCTCAGTAATTTTCCACTCTTAGCTCTTTTTTCTATTACAGACACAGCAACTTAGCAACTCCCTTTATCTACAAGGCCACAAGCTCCACAGACTACTCCGTATCTTAAAGTTTCTCTTCTTGCTCGCATGGCCTCCTTCCAACGAGCACAACTGTGTCTCTCTCCCAAGGTCGGTTCTCGCTCACTGACACCGTTGTGCTAGCTCGAGACATACCCACAGATTAATAGTATGTAGTTTAAAGAGTAATGCATAATTCAAATGCTCCTTTTGACTTGGTCACTGCGCAGATCACAGATTTAGTGCTTTTTTTTAGTTGAGGACATAAATAGTGGTGCATCCCCGTAAATATAATTTTGCCATTAGCAGTAGAGTACCATAGACTTTGAACCGACCTGACTCTGCAGGGTCTCAACAGTTGTCTGAGCTTGTCCTGTCCTGGCTGGTTTTAGCTCATCAGTAAAGCCAGTGGACTTCGGAGAGCATTAATCTCACCCTAAAGTGGACATTTACATTTGACCAGCCAATTCTTGGTTGCTTTAATTATATTATTACAAATTTCCCCCATGTACTGTAGATGTGTCTCACTGCTTCCTTTCTGATTTGGCACCTGCCTGTACCAGTTGTCTTTGTGACAGCATAACATAGCTGGCATTGGGAGAGAGAAACCACCTAAATCCTTCTTAGACAGACCTTGATATTTCCTGATAAAGGAATAGAGGGAAATTGTAGGTATCATCAACTTAGTCTGAGCTCAAGCTATCTAAAACGATAATACAGCTAAACAAATCCAGGTTTAGCAAATCTTCTGAATGCCTAGGCTTTTAGGATTTTCCAATTCAGGTAAGTGCAGATTAGGAACACTTGCCTGAGGACAGAGTTTCAACATATCTTTAAAAATATCTTTGAGATATGCTATATTTTTTCTATTTAACATGCATCTTTCCACACAGTTTTGTGCTCTACAAATGCTTATGTTCTGAAAAATATAAACCAATAATTTGTAATATTTCATGTCTATACGTTCATCATACAAAAAGGGAGAAAAAAGATAAAAGCAAGAACATCTACATTAACTTAAAAAATATAAAATATAAGAAGCAATATAAATTATTTGGTATATATATATCAAAAGTTATAAATAGATCTTACATGTACAAGTAACAGTGCTGGATATACCACTAACAGTACCATGTATTCAGATATTTACTCGTTATGCTGGTCAGCGTTGCCTATTTTATAAAGTATAAACCTGAGCTCACCAAAAATTAAGAACTGGACAGTAACACAAATCTCAGTTATGCACATGTACCTTATTATTCATAAAGTTAATTAACTTAACTACAAATAGTTAAGAAATACCCCTATGGAATAAATCCATGAAACATTTACAAAGGCATAGTTTTAGCGAATAAGTTTCCAGACTCATAAATCTATGGGTCAGATCCTGTAACAGGTCATAGCTCTGCTGAAGTCAGTGGAATAATATTTTTCACCAAATAAAAATGTATTTCTAAATATTTTTATTCTCTGTTATCATATTCGTTGTTTGTTGTCTCAGTCATCTCTGATTTTCTATATAACTTCCAATTATATAGAATTATTTTGCATGTGGTTTGAATTTTAACTATTTGCCATACAATACATTTCAACAACAGCTGTACTTTTAAATCTATGCAACGAGTTTTAGCTATGTGATTCCCATTAAAGTCAATGGGAAATGCGCACTACAAGCCTTATTTGCCACTTTGAAAATTTATGAGCAAGAAACGGAATAAAAAACTTCAGTGGCTACAAAAAGAGTCTTTGTTCATTGTTAAACTCGCTCAATATTCAGTGGCTCAGCTTGCTGAGCTGCAAAAACCATCATCCACCTATTCATGGGTCCCAGGATACTATGGAATGGTCCTCAATGTGCACAGTTGTTTTAAAATTAGGAAGGAAAATACCAAGAAGGATACATCATTAAAAACACCTTAAAAAAAAAAAAAGGGCAAAAAAGAAGCTCCGTCCATGCTCTAGTTCTGGGCATTGCTTTTCATTTCCAGTCAGAAAGAAGTCTGAGGCTACTTTGCAGCATACAATGTACTTTTGTTTACTTGTCTGGAATCCAAGAAATGAGAAATATAGAATAATTAAAAATTTTAAAAAAATATTCCCAAATATACAATATTTCTTTTTTTTTTCTTGAAAGATATAATCACCAAAAGAGATTGCATGCTTGTACTGAGCACCATTTGGAAGCGTTGCTTGGCATAAAAAGTACTCAGCAGAGGATGTTCTCCATTTTATAAGACAAAAGAATGCAAAGCCTGGAGCCATTACAAGAGTCAAGTTAGAAGCATTAGACTACAAAACACTCATATATTATTAAGTATCTCAGCTGTGGCATCTGAGTACTTCTTAATTCTCCTCTCCACTGAAATAAAAATGTTATTTGTTAATCATTAAATGGGACAATAATGTTAAAAAAACCACACCAAAACAAAACAGAAAACAGAACAAAATCCAAACAATTGTGAATAGAGGAACTTTTGACAAAATAAAATCTCAGATATCCACCAAATACTTCGCTATTTTGAGGTAATCTCAAGGGTATGATAGTACTTGAGGGGTCTAGCTTGTGTATACCACATGCTCCACATGCTTAGGGTCCTAATTTTGGTATACTATTTTAAAAGATGCTTTTGGGGGTTGGTAATGTAAGGAGGAAGTGTGGAAGGGCGAAACAGGCATGTGTGGCAACCCGCACATTTACAGCATGAGGGAGAGAGATTGGAGTGAGTCTTAGACAATGCAATTTCTTTACTTTGAGACATTGCCATATATATATTATCCTCATGATTTACATTCCTCTTGTGGGTTGTAGTAAATAACTTTTTTGGGCCACCTGTCTATTTGGCACCTATGAGCAATGACAACACTTCTATTTGGGGTGCAAAAGAAGGACTGCGCCAGCTGAGTTTGTTTTTCTCCATCATCACTTGGCCCGCCACCAAGTGTCTTGCTGTTTTGTCGACACAACCCGTATTCTGCTAGTTCGCATTTTTAGTTAGGTAATTTTGTCGAGACATTAGTGTTGATTTACTTAACAATGTTAGCTGAATGTCGAAACCTTATTCATTCTGGCTGGCAAGACAGCCCATGGTCCACAATAGTGTCAGGGCCCTGAGGACACTCACAGGCCCCACTGCCCCTGCCCAGCCCCGCTCCCACCCCCCACCCCCCAGGGCCTCTCTGTGCCCTGCCCAGGGCCCAGGACCCCTGTCAGCCCCCCAGAGCCGTCAGCCCCTGCCCCAGCAACACGGCAGCAGGGCCGGTCTCCAGCTGCCCAGCCCTGCCCTGCCTGGCCCGGCTATGGCCCCACCGAGCCAGATTCGCTTGCGGGCCCACAGCCTGGCTTGGCCTTGGCCTGGCCTCATGGCCACAGAGGTGCCCAATGCCCAGGGCTAGGGCTGCCCCAGGTGCTCACTGGCTGCCCTGCTTCTGTCAACACAGCCCACAGGGAACAGCTGGCCAGTGCAGCATCCTGGCAATAGTCATGTTGAAATTGCCCAGGTTCATGTATGGATTATCCTGGGATACTATCCAGCAATGTACCACCTACAGTTTTGGCATATTTCATTTAATTTAAAAACTTACCCCTGCATGAATCATCCTCTGGGTGCACCTATGCTTCTGTAGAATAGCGAGGCTTTCAGTCAAAGTGGGTCAGTTATTAAGATATAGTCAGAAAATTATTTTTCTCATTTTCTTTGAAACCCTTATGGATGTGGAAACTGCTAAATATACCTAGGACCTATATTATTAGATGGGATCTCAGTATCTGTATATCGCACACAAACTCCCTTACAGAACACCTATAGCTCCTCAGGTGCTGAAGTGCATCAAAATGAACAAAAATTGTAAAGGAATGAGGTGAAAGTCAAGAGGAGTTTCCAATGGCACATATTTCCAGCAATAAATCTCTCTCTGGCTGGCTTCCCCCTGAGTCTTCAAGCTTGCAAACAGTTCCAAGTAAAAGTCATGTGCCACATGGTGACAAGAACTCAACAGAGTGAAATCCTAATAATTGTTGTTGGCTTGGCTTAATTTGCTGCTTACTTAGTGGTACCAACCTCTGTGGAAACTTCTTTGAACATAAATATATTCCTGTTTGCTAGTGCTGAAGAAAATGAGAGACACTATTCCACCTTTTCTGTTCTGTGTGTAAAATGTGCAGTGATTCAGTAGGTGCTGTGCAGTGTAGATACCACGCAGCACGTGGCAAAGGCACCTATTTCTGTACTTTAAATATCTCACATACAACAGACAATAAAAGACCCTCATCTGTATCTATGAGATAATGTGAATAAACTCAATAGGAAGCACTTAGTAAAAATATATCGTTGGTAATATAATGCAATATCCTAAGGTAATTGTGTAAATGTGAGTTAAGATACAACTATGACTTTATAACATGCCATTTCAGAGGCAAAAAATCTCCATGCATGATTAAAAAACAAACTTTGTCTGAGCATACTGAAGATTTTTAAAATTGCATCATTCCTTTTATTTCAGTTTCTTCTTCAGATATAAGATCAGCTTTATATCTTCAGGTTTTAATTTTCTAAGTAGTGTTAACATTTTCTCTCAAGGAAGAAATGAAACAGAACGAGATGACTAATGCATAAAAATCTCTTTCCTCCTTCTTCAAAGACAAGGGACAGTGCACTTTTAGGTTTAGTGATGTAGCTTTTACTGACATAATTCCTCATTATTCATGACATTTTGTCCATTATACCATGAGGTTCCTTGGAAGATAGAAATAATCTTCCAGAAGTACAGCCCAGCTAATTATCTATTGTCTGAAGAACTGAGTTGGTGTAGTGGATGAAACATCAGTTACAGCAACTGGTGGTGTCTACTGACAGAAGAAACGCATCTTTGAAATTACTGTACTAGAATTCTCGCTCTTCCTTACCTGCCTTCTCTAGATGGGAAGAAAAGCTCATTTGCAGCAGATAATTAAATACACGTATATACATTTTTTTAAAAATGCCTTAAAAGTAATTATGGAACATTATGTAAACACTACTTTTGTAGAATGCACAAGCTATTGCCTTATTTCTATTGTTTTCATAAAGCTATTAGTGATTCTGTAAAAGCTTAGGAGGTACTATATTAAAGAACTTATTGGGTGTAGGAATGTATGTTTTTACCAGATTCACCTGAAGTCCATTTTTTAAACATATGCTATTAAAAAATTGTGCTTTGTTTCTTGTCTTAAATACACAAAACACTTCAATTGCATATTAGAGTTAACAAAAGGGCAACATTATATAAATAGTTTAGCATCTAAGCATGACTGCTTAGCAACTTTTACTGTCGTAGGGCAACTTTACAAACATTGTTAATTAAGGTTAACAAGTAACTAGCAGGGAAATTTAGACATTTGGGATTCCACAGGAAGGAGCTTTGACAATTGTACTGGGGACACCTAGGACAGCTAGAAACAAAAAAAGACAGACAAACAAAAGTCTAGAAAGTGAAGGAACAGATGAAAAGAAACCATGTATGCGGAAGTTAGAAATGGACAATGAAAATAACAGAATTAGATAGGGGCAAAGTAACAAAGACAGGGTATTCATGTGAAAAGATAGAATGCAAGATAAGACATTTTTTAAAGACTAATTTCTATTAACTTTGAGAAATAAGACCTGAGGAGAAAGGGAGATGTCCTACATTAACTGTGAATAGAATCTACCGTAAGAAATTTGGGCCTGAGTTCTGCCTTCAGATAAACTACAGTGTGAAATATGTATAGTACAGAGTCAGGATTAGGCCCTTTTTCTTTACCATTTTAAGGTGGTTGATAATAAAGAGAGATCAGAATAAAACAAGATAGCTGGAGGATTATAGGCATAGTCTCTTTTCTCCATGGTCTGTTCTTACTTTCTTTAATCCATTTTGAGCTGTGTTTCATTTGCTGTATCTGGAAAGGATAGGAGCTGGCATTCTTATGGAAGACTGAACTCTTTTCAGAGCTGGTGAGGAAATGGAGATGAGTGTTTAGGTACTAAACAAGGCACAGAAATGGCTGTAGTTTTCTGATGGAATGATGCCAAATAGTATTTTATCTGAATCAGCTTTTTGTGTGCCTGTCTGGTGTTGTATCATGGTGGAGGTCAAAACTGGGTACCAATTTTTATCAAAATGCAATTTAACTAAAACCTTTTGTAACACTGGCTTTTCTGTTTGTAAGTAGTATTATCCACACAGGGAAAAAATACCAACAAACCAACTAATCTGCAAAATACAAGTATTACATATGAAAGCCTTTTTTTGTTTTGAAAGTGTTCAAGGGAGTTGTAATTGTGAGGTTCTGTAGGTTTAGACCTCTGCTCAGTTCACAAGTTGGAGAGTACTCTTATGAGAAAATGTATCCTTTTCCCTAAAACAAAAGGCATGATTAACAGTAAGACATACATTCTGAACAGTGAGTGATAGCATGAAGATTCAGCACAAGGGACCAAATATCAGTGTCTAGAAAAAATAAAAATATGTATTTAAATCTAATATAAAAGCTAAAAAATTCCCAGAAAATTTAGAACAACATGATTTTTTAGATCCATTCTAGAGGCAATACTGTTTACAGAAAACCATCTATATCTCATATAATCACCTAATACTCTTTTGAGTGTTCTCCTATGGCAGAAATTTTCCCAAGAAAGATTGGTTTTGTTCAGGTTTTATTGTACTCTTACAAGTTAGGAAAAATGAATCACATGAATAAATGAATTGACATCTTCAGGAAATAAGCTCACAAATACATAGGAGTATTAAAGTGATAATAAGACAGGTACACTATACAATGAACCTCCAAAGACAGGAAAAAGAAATGGAAATGAAAACTTGTATGAAGAGATAAGGAGGGCAAGTTAGGTTAACAAGACTGTGCTAATGGATGATTTGATTTAAACCTGTTTCAGCCTCCCTGGTATTAATTCGGAAATCTCTGAAGCATGCTGTAGAATGGAGACAAAGTAGGAAGATTTAGGATTTAGTAAATGATCGCTTTCCTAAACCACTGCATTAACAACCCAACATGGAATAGTTTTTGCCTAATCTAGATTGAATTTTAGCTAATGACTGAGGTAACAGAAATAAATTATTGAAATAATAGAAGACAATAAAATGAAATGCCCACGCTCCACAGTATGCTTATTTTGCTGCATTTTAAAAATAGCATTATTGTATACAGAAAGAGCAGGTACACAAAGAAATTGTAAAAATGGAATAAGAGGACAACAGTAAAGAATAGCATAAATTGTGAAGTGAGATGTGCCGCGATTGAGAGACGGAGACCCGGTCAGGTGGAATCAGATCAGATCTGCTTTATTGTTCTTAACATGCTTCTTTTATAAGGCTGCATACATAGTCTAAGATTATCGTGCACAAAGCTCATTGGTTACATATTGCAAAAGTGATTACATATTGCAAAAGCTAAATTCCTTATTCGCTGTTCCTCTTCACTCTGCTTATTTCGTTTCCTAGGGTTACAAGTTCTGCTTCGGTACTTTCCATTGTATGCCTCAATCTTATGCTTGCTGACAGTTTCGGTTATAACCGGACCTACATCCTGTTTTGTATAACCACAGGCCCCAAGGTCGCAATGCCCTTGCGGCCTAAACCTCCACTAGTCGTATTGCATTATGTTCTTTCTCCTGTGGTCCGTTCTTCATGAGTTCCCACAGGCCTCCTTCAATTAGGTGAGTTTCACTGGGGGTCCTTTCAGGATTAAACAAATCATTCCCTTCATTTCCCCCTTCTTGTTGCACCATAAAAACTCGTTTCACAGAGTTAGCTATTAGCTTCTGTAAACATTGCATAACACACGGCAAAAGCAAAGCTAACAATAACACTATTATTATTACAACAGCTATTTTTTCCAAAATTGTAATCCACCATCCAGACAAACCTAATGAAGATAACCAATCTGTAAAAGGATCACTACTTTCTCGAAGTTTTTTCATATTATCCCTTAAAATAGAAAGTTGTTTGTGTATTGATTGGGAGTGATCAGAAAGGTTCATACAGCACATCCCTTCAAACTCATCACATCCGTGCCCTTGTGCTAAAAGTAGAAAATCTATTGCGGCACGATTTTGTAACAGGGCATGTCTTATTCCTTGGACGTCACTGGCCAATTCAGACAAAACATTTGTCGTTATATTAACCTGTTTTCCGGTCCAACATGCTAATTTCCTTAGTTGTGTCAGTGCTTGTGCTGTAGCTATCCCGGGGGCAAATATGCTAGCTAAAATAACTTCAGGAGGATTCCAGAGTTCTACATTATCCTTACAATCACTGCTTAATTCTACAAGAGCTCTTTTTCTGCGGGTATGGTTGGCTTGAAAGATATTAGTAATACTTGGTGTAAATAGCGTTAAACTGCCAACATAACAAGGCCCTCCCTTAGCGCTTCGAGGAATTCCCTGCCAAGCTCGATCACCACAGATTAAAAACATTCCTTCCGGCAGTCGCCCTGCGTTGGAGGTGACCGTTGTAACATTAATAGTTTTTTGACAATATGCTGTCACGTTGTATGGCCTATATGACGTGACATCAGAGATGCAGTAGGTGCTATGACCAAAGACACTGTAAATTGTAATACCATATGGGTTGCTTTTTAATATTTTGAAACAAATAAAATATTGTGACAGTGTCATCTACCTATAAGCCTTTGATTTAAAAAGGCTGTTACATGTATATAATTCTAAAATGCATTTGATGTATGTGAAGTCTTACATGGTGTAGATGATGTCATCCCTAGTTTCACTTTTCAGTCTATGTTGCACAATAGTACAAGGAGGCATGTATGGATATGAAGGGAAGTGAGAGTGGACCACTGTTACCTACAAAAAATGATTTGACCTGTGTTCCTTACACAGGACTATAGCAGTATACAAATCCTACTCTTGCAATATAAATAACATGGCCCAGGCACCTAATTTGATAACGTTAACTGCCACATAGTATTGCAAAAAAAAAAAAAAAAAAAAAGTCCTTATTCTGAAGCTTTAGAACTGGTTTATGATCTTGCTGAAAAGTAGCAAGATAAAAGACTACAGAATCTTTAAAATCTTTACTAAGTCATGTTGATTGAAGAAAGTATAAGTGCAAATTAATGAGCATTAACATAAAGAAAGAGAATTGTCTCTTAGGAAACAAGTGCCTACTGATTTTCTCATTGTATTTCTTTCAAGTCGTACAAAAGTTTTGTTATTCAAGAGACATAGCTCCTTGCTGAAACCCAAATTAATGACTTGTTTGGGATACAATTCTATACATGAAGATTTTTTATTTTGTAGTATGGCATTCAGAATTATGAGATCTCTGGAGCCCTTTTCCTGATTGTTCATTCTGTAGGTCTTTAAAAAGCTGAGCTAAAAAATTTGTAAGGTTGAAAAAAGAATAGCTTTGAACAATGTGTAATATTTGCAGAGAGATTTTAGTACAGCAACTGAACCTTGCAATTGATATTGGATAATATCAATACATTTCATGAAGGTATGAGATGATTGAGAAAAAAAAAAAGTATTTTCATTATAGCTACAAATGGGCTGAAAAAATGAATCTATAATTCTGGCATACACAAATATATTTCCAAAAGAAGGATGGTCATACAAAGTGCTTTAAGATCCTTGGATTCAGTTTGTGGCAGATACTGCTTAAATAATTTAATAGGTCTACTTTATTTCTCTAACTACAAAATTAGATAATATTGTTCTCTATACTTTACCTACCTTGTCTTTGTAAAAGTTAAGTTCTTCTGATTAAAATATTTTTCATCTTATAATCATATCTATAGTTTCAACAAGGTGATAGCCTGAATTTAGTAAGCACCTCTGACTGTTACTGACTGTTATCTAAAAATAACACGGATCATGTATTTTAGGAAGTCAAGTATCTAGAACATTATCCCAAACACTTACTTTGATAAGTTAAATAATATAATACACTGAAATAGTCATTAGAACAGGGTCTAGAACTTCAAGTCAAACAGCAACAAGAGATGGAGGGCTGCTCTGCAAAGACAAACCAGGAGGTGAGGCTAACCTCAGTGTAGGAAGAAGTAGTGACCTCACTGATGAGCGTGTAGTCCCAAAGTAACTGAAGGGTTATCACTAAATATGAGGTTACAAGTGTCCTGATTTAACCCTGGCTGGCAATCAAGCACCACACAGCAGCTCACTCACTCCCCCTCACCCAGAGGGATGGGGAGAATTGGAAAGGAATGTAAAACTCAAGGGTTGAGACAAGAACAATTTAATAGGTAAAACAAAAGCCGCGCACGCAAGCAAAGCAAAGCAAGGAATTAATTCGCCACTTCCCATTGGCAGGCAGGTGTTCAGCCATCCCCAGGAAAGCAGGGCTCCATCACGCGTAACAGTTACTTGGGAAGACAAACACCATAATGCCGGATGCCCCCACCTTCCTTCTTCATCTCCCAATTCATATACTCAGCGTGATGTCATATGTCATGGAATATCCCTTTGGCTAGTTCGGGTCGCCTGTCCTGGCTGTGTCCCCTCCCAGTTTCCTGTGCCCCTCCAGCCCTCTCTCTGGCAGGGACCAAGAAACTGAGAAGTCCTTGATTTAGTATAAACATGACCCAGCAACAAATAAGAACATCAGTGTGTTATCAATATTGTTCTCACACCAAATCCAAAACATAGCACTGTACCAGCTACTAAGAAGAAAATTAACTCTATCGTAGCTGAAACCAGAACAAGTTTCCTGAAACTTAGGGCTACCACATAGAATAGTGTGTTGAATTTCATGATTTAGAAACAAGTTTAAGTGAGTAAAGAAACTGGATTTGTCAAGAAGACAGATTAAAACAAAATAGGGTCATCATTTTGGCACTCATGCTCATACAGGGCCATTGATTACCTGAAGCTCCAGTAGCCTCCTTGCAGAATTTATAGCACCAAATTATTTTTTATGTCTCACTGGTCTATCAATCTTAATGCTGGAGCATCTGAATAGTGAAGATATTCAAGAGTATTTTAATGTGCATTTCAATAAGAAAAAAGTAGTTAATTATGCATTTTTTAACCCCATGTCTTTTTCATTGAAAAAATCTTCTGGGAACTGTAATACATACAAGATGGAATACCTTCTCAAAACTGGAGTTAGAGGAACCAAGTTCATTCAAGAAACATCCCCCTCCCATCATCATCATCACCACCACCACAATAACAATAATAATGATGATAATAACAACAGCTGCCTGAGACACTTTCACTGTCAAAGACATTTTGTTCTAGATAGACCAATAGAAGGCACCTAGATTTAGGTACAGTGAGGTCTTTCATCCGTCTCCCATGCCAAGGGAAAATTATATCCAAAAATGTGTAAGGCAACCTTCCAAAGTATCTAGACTTTTAAGGAAGTAAAGGCTTACTGTTCTTGTAAATCTTACTAATAGCTTTGCAGTTCTGGTCTGTTCTTACTCTGGTGAATACAGATTATTCAGTCTTAAAAGAACTGTCAAAATAAGACTGAATCTACCCAGTCTCTAACTGATTGGGAATGTATTTGTGCTGACAATGCCTTTTAAATGTATGAAAAAGAATTCACCTTTTAAATAGCATGTAAGACCTGCTATTACTAAGTATTAAATTTAAAAAAGCATTGACCATTGATGTAGAAAGCCTTTTTGGTATTACTGTCTTGTGTTACTAGGTAGACATTTGCTTAATGAGAAAACTCTACGCTTAAAAAAACCACCAAAACCCGATCCCCTGTACCAGTTATCAAATGCTTTATAGGTTACCTTTTACTATAAAACAATACAGACAGAAATGTTGATGATGCAATCTGACATGATTTGCTTCAAAAGATTGTTTTCAAATACATTTATTTCTTCATTTCTACTAACTGGAACAAAGTAGGATATACAATCAGGTAGTAGAAGGCTTTTTTTCCTAGTAACACAAGTATTACGCTGACATTTTTTATTCTTGTAACTTCAAGAAATTTTACTTTACATCTTTTTCCTTATGCACCTGAATATTTACATTTTATTGCAAAATTTTAACTTCGTCATATATTTTATTAACTTATTTTAATAAGAAAACTGTGACATTCAATGATTTTGTCTTTATAAGACATGTTTGTTTTCCCTGTATACATGTGATTTTTTTTTTTTCAAATCTTAAGATTTGATCTTTCAAATCTTTTTTTTCAAAATCTTAAGAAGAGAGAAATCAACCTGATGATTCACAATACATTTTTTTGCCAGATTGAATAAGTGTTAAAACATGAGAGAAAAAAAACATTTCTAAATCACTGCTTCTCTTACATTGTGGCAGCTAACATTTCTGATGTAGAAACAAATGGTTAAGTCTGTGTTAAAGGTAATGAAATTATCTGTTGTTACGATTCATTAATGTTCTAACCATTTTCGCCTAAGAAATATTTACTAATCTGAGAAGGAGCATATGTTTGTGCAAATTATATTCTCCCTTAAGATTTTTTAATAAGATCATGATAATAAGCAATTACATGGTATTTCTTTAGCTTAAACTTTTAGATTAAACACAGAAAGGTTTTGTGCATAACCTTACTGTCAAGAATATGCTTTAATGTGACAGATTTATCTTCAATTAAGTCTTGCTAAAGAGTCTTCTTTTTAATATTGTGCATGTTTCGGTTTAGGACAAGGATAGTGTATTATCTTTAGAGTTATATTAATCTAAAAGATATTCTGTTGATCATACTGCTTTTAGGGAATAATTTGAAAAAACTTTTTTCTAATTGGTTTCTTTTGTATGCACAGATTAGCTTTTGATGATCAAGATGACAAGATAATGCAATATCATCATGCAAATACTGTAACCAACAGGTAAGTCCTATGCTGCACAAGAAATCTATCTTTTGTAGTTTTATCTTATTGTTTGTAGGTGTCAGCTAAACCCTATTTAAAGTATTTTATCACAAACAATTTGCATGTTTGAATGGTTCAATGCCTTTGGGTTTAGAGAGAAAGTCTAACTACAAATTCCAGTCTTCTGTACTTTTATCTGACATTATCAAAATGTACCACAGAGGAAATATGTCATGTTATGCCATATTAATGACAAGTTCTGTATAAACACATGAATAGCAGATCTTTTATCTGGTATTAGTGAAATAAGTAGCAAAGGTATAAGTGTCTTCATTTATAAAGGGACTAGATACTATAAAGACGAGTGAAACCTTTTAAACAGAATCTTTTAAATGACTGTATGCTCATAAAATAACATGGGAGAATTGGAATGGGAACATTCTTTGCAATAAAATAGATGGCATCACTACTTCACTGTTGCTTTTTCAATGATAATTCTAGGTTCTTTCATGTTGACTGAACATTCCCACTTGACTAGATAGCACAACACAAAGGGGATTTCTGGTGTGTCTGGAGTACAGAGGAGAGCTTTCCAGTGGCAGGGTGTATGCACTTTATCAGCTAATAGATCACTATGAGAATATACTTGCCACTGCAACTTGATCACCAGTGAATTCTCACGAGAAGACTAATGGTTTTGAATAAGCTTGCCCAGCTGTCTTCTGAAGACAGATGTGCTCTGCAGCAATTGAGGCAATGTAGAGAAAGAAATGAAGCATTACAGTACAGAAAGCAGTGGGATATGACCTGTAGACTCATAGATGTTGGAGTAAGAATAACAAGGATTGTAGTAACATAGGTGTCACTTAGAAATTAAGGTATTCCCCAGGATAAGACAGTACAAGAACTCAGATAAAGGTGATCTTTATCCATATGAATATACAAAGAAAACATACCCTGTCTGAACTCAGTTTTATATGGATTATTTTAATATAAAGTAGGTAAATAAAACAAAGAAATAGTAATTATGAAGAAGATACTTTAACTGTTAATTTTGTATATGTGTGGTTATAGTATGATGCTCTTGGTAATAAAAGCAATTAGGGTGCTATTAGTTGCTTCCAGATATGTCTCTCAGATGTCTAAGGCTTACCTCATTCTTTTAACTGCTGCTATAAACAATGCAGAGATACCATAGCTCTCAGACCATAAGTTACCTCAGATACTTATCTTAAGGTACAATGATATATTGTTTTATGGATGTTTCTTTTTTTTTACCACTGATTATTAAAAGAACTTAACTCAGGCCAGATAATTTCTCCCCTATGACACTTCTCTGATGACAGCATGAATCACCCTTCTAAGCTCTTGTTTTCCTTCGTCAACTAAAGGAAGGAAGTTAGGTAATTATTTTACGTGAATTAAGGGGGAAAGATATAGTCCTTGGTTTTCAACTGTTGCTGAGTTCTGCTACTAATCTTTTAGATTATATAGTGATTATCTTTTTTGGTTTTTGTCTATTTTTCTTTCTGTGAACAGATTAAAAAATGCTGAGAAAAGAAACTACTGTTTCTCCTCTAAGAAGCCACCCAACTTGATTTCTAGTATTTCAGATTTATACTGAGGTTTTACCCAACAACTTCAGTCACAAACTAGTAAAGAACAAATATATCCATAAAATTAACCTTACCTCCCATAGTGATTTTATCTGGGATGGTATTAATTTTTTTCATAGTACCTATTAGGGTGCTATATTTTGGATCTGGAATGAAAACAGAGTTGATAAACACAGGAATGTTATAGCTATTGCTGAGCAATGCTTGCTCAACATCAAGGCCTTTTCTATTTCTCACACTGCCCTACTAGCAAGTAGGCTAGGGATGGGCAAAATGTCAGGAGAAGCACGACTGTGACAGCTTACCCCAGGTGATATAACATTTGATGTCATACTCAGCAATAAGAACTGGGGGAAGAAGGAAAGGAGAACGTTCAGATTTATGATGTTTCATCTTCCCAAGTAACTGTTATATGTGATGGAGCCCTACTTTCCTGGAGGCAGTGGAACACCTGCCTGCAGATGGGAGGTAGGAATTAATTCCTTTATTTCCTTTGCTTGCATGCATGGCTTTGCTTCACTTTTTAAAACTTCTTTACCTTGACTCATGAGGATTTTTGGTTTTGCTCTTCCAATTCTCTTTCACATCCCACTGCAGAGAACTGAGTAAGTGTCTGTGTGGGTCTTAGCAGCCTGCAAGGGGTAAGCCACAACCACCCCTAAATATCTTATGCATAACCTATTTTTGAACGATTTGCTGTTGGGGATCCTTTTAAAGGCTGGCTTGCCTGTTATAAATGTATTTGCACCTAGAAAATAATTTAGTATTATTTTGTTATTACCTGCATTCACTGTAGGGATAAAATGACCTAAGTATTCTATGAGAATATTCAGCCCTTTTTACAGAATTACTAGGCTAGCAATTAGTCTGAACTTCTTGTCAGGAAAAAAAAAAAAAAAGTCTGATTAAACTCCATCTCTAACCTTGTGTTCCTCCTTAGAAAGCTACATATTCATTACAGGCATTTATTCCAGCCCTTTAGACGTGCACAGAAGCACATGTGCACGTGTACACACACACACATGCAGTCGTACACAGACACAAATCACAGCTCTATAAAATGAAGTTTTGAGACAAGTTGGAAGTTTTACTGGAACAGCTGAGCCATTAGCTTAGCAAAGACATTTTCCACAGATGTTACAGATCTGGTGCTGTGGTATCAATTCCATTAACAACATAGAGCACTCACTGAAGGAAAAATGTTATTCACCTGAAATTCTGTACAAATGAATGACCGTTGTGATCAGATATGTCCAAAGGTCAATGTGAGTTCTGCAACAATATTCTAAGACTTTGACACAGCTTGGTCAATCTCATCTAAAACCCTACATCTGGGCCTCACTTTAGGAGCTTTCTTGGCTTCTTTTCATCAGTGGTTTTGCTTACAGGGGCTTTTGAAAAAATCTGAAAAATTTATTCAAATAATTATTATTTATTTAGGTTCGGTTTTGTTGGTTTTGTTGGGTTTTTTCCACAGAACCTCAGATATTCAACACATTAACTAAAGAGACAACTATATGAATTATATGAGCTTTCTCTATGAGGACAGTTTGCCATATGAGCTTTCCAGTGGTGTGTGTCTGAAAGAAAAAAGTTTGAGTAAGATTTACAGAGTTTATTGCAGTGTGGTAGCACTATTTACTAAATGAAAATTTTACACTAAAAGACAGTAAAAAGAAAACTTGGATGACAAATACCATATGTTGACAACTTTTCCACCTATAAAGCTTGTCAAAAGCTACCCACAGAAAGAAGGAAGTGTCTGCAAGTCTTTTTAAAGTTATGAAAAAATAGAAAATCAAGGAAAAATATTGAACTGTTATTCCTGACCTGAACAGAAACTAGAAGAACTTAAAATCTCTATGAAAACACTTTCATAAGATTAATTCTGTAAATTGAACAGACAAATCTCTATCTTTTAAAAAAATCTTTTAACAATTATAACAATAGTTCAAGATTTTTTTTGCATATTAAATGCTGGCTCTCTGATTTTCTTAAGAAGTTCCTGATTATAAATACTAATATTAAATTTGTTTTCTGACAGTGTTTATTTGCTGTTATGTTGTTGTCAGAAGACACTGATATGGTCTTTTAGACTGGAATTGATATCAAGTGATGTTCCTAATTTGGCAGTGAACAAAGGTTACATAGTGTAGCAGTAAAACTCATTTCTTATTGTACTTTGAGGACCTAAACTATAACGTAAAAGAGTTAGGGTCAAGTTTTCTCCCCATGCTTTGCTGATACACTCATATTTCTCACTTGTACATGCTCAGTATATAACTACTTCCTTTCTAAGAAACCATTCTATTTCCCTGATATCTATTCAGGTTTAATACCACCTGCTAACAGCAGAAGGAAGGTTTATGGCAAAAATGCCAAACTGTTAAAATATTTTATATCTCAAACTACAGTTAGCTTTAAATAAATTATCCTCTGCTCTATATTTGAAGTTTTCATATGAAATTAAGTTGGATGCTGCTTGCATATGATGCATTCAAACGTAATTTTAAAAAGTTAAAATCTTTAAAATTCCCTTACATTGAGGGAGACTGGAGTTAAAAGCCCATGTCTGAAAACTAGCAACTGAAGTTAATAACTCTTCAGAATATAATCAACATTTTGGATCATATCATGAAACCAGGATAAAACCACGCCTGAAACCAGGATGAAATTGTTTCTTTTTTTAGAAGCCTCTATCAGAAATGAAGTGCATTGTACCCTAGGGATCAAGTCATTTGCCTGTAGCACTAGCAGAAGCATTCAAGTTGTACTGAAGGTGGATAACCAAGAATCCCATTATCATCATTGGTAGTGGAGGATCACACCCTTGTGTATTATGGATAAAGACTGAAATAACACACAAAATTAGGATCTGGATTAATATAAATTAAAAAACCTATATGGCATTCAGTAAATTTTTAAAGGTAATTTCTAAACGTGCTTAATAGATTATACTTTTTTTTTAATGTGTTCCACTTTAGCTGCCTCTTTCTGATGGTCTAGATGACTTTCACATAAGTTTACAGAATTGTCAGAATAAAGTAAAAATCCTCTTGTAGCAGAAAAGTAAGAGATCTTACAGCTGGACTGATTTGGTCTTCAAATTACCTATCATCCATACTAGAAAGATATTGGCATTACTAGGTGCTTAAACAACAACATATTTATTTCATTCAGTGTTTTACTTATAGACAATGCTATTCTGTGTGATCGTCAGCAGTAAGCATTTTTAGCACGTTCTACATATACTTATAACAGTGAATAGTTCTCTTCTGAATGTCTCTTCCCCCTGCTGCCTGGTCCTCTAGAATGCAAATCAAAAGAGCAGATGTGTAATTTGTGAATGTCACTAGCAGCACTAAACTTCAGTATCTTTTGTTTTGGCACAGTTTATATAGAAACTCACAGTTTTCCTGGCTTCTGCTTCTCATTTACCAATTATAGGGTTTCCCCTTGTGCAAACAGACATTTTATCATGTGCATGCTGTTTAAAAATGAGCCAAATGGCAGATTCTGGGAAAAAAAAAATGTATAGAAAGCAAAATTTCCTAAGTGAATATATTATTAATGTAACCTGCAAAGAGGGCATAGAGAAACAAAGCCAGCCCCTGTAAACTGCCTTCTCTGCTTGACACTCAAGGCAAAAAGAGCTAATAAAAACTGCTGCAGGAAGCAGGGCTACTGCTTTCATCTTCTGCTGTTGACTTTTACCAAAGAAGGAGAAAAAGTTTGCAGCAAAAGGACCTTTTAAAAAAATAATCATTAATTTCTGTGAGTAATGAGAATGTTTCTCTGCCCCAAATGTCCCAGATTTTGGGAAGGGGAGGAGCCTGGATTACAGCACTCCAGGATTGTAAGCAATAGAGAACAGAGGTGAAAGTTTAAGGCAGATAAGGTTTATGAGAGAGATACAAAGAACAGATAAATGTGTAGAACTTACAGGAAGGCTGGATATCAGAAAACAAAGATTTATTGAATTTGCTATTTGTGTAGAAATTGCTAGATAAAGAACTGAGATTCTTAGGGAAAAGTTGGTGTGAAGGTAGAACTTCAACATTTTTTGATGTCTTTTCAAGCACTGCAGATAAATATTATTTCCTTAGTATAGATGCAGACTAAATTTGCCTTAAATATGCTACTAACTGTGTGTGTGTGTTACTAGCACCTTTCCAGACTTATCTTCTGGGTAATACTGACACCAATTCCACTTTGAAAACCTACAAGTACTTGTCCCTAAAACCTGCAACAATTAATTTAGAAGGTTTGAAATAGAAGAATGAGGTAGTAATTTAAGGGAACAGAAGGGGGCAGGGGAGGGAGAGATTAAGATAACATTGAGATAAATTGAAAACAATCATGTACAATCTTCTTTACAATTTATGCAAACTATTTAAGCTCATGTTATCAATTTGTTAATTCTATCCTAAAAGCTAAAACATATACCAACACTCATTCTCATTGTTAACAGTTTCATTGAATGTACATTCTGTAGATTCTTTGCCAAGTGGCTTTTGTACAGACAGTCTTAAAATAAGAAAGTATGAGTTGCAAATCCTCAAAGATCTAGTAAATGCATAAGACATGAATTCTGTTTACCAAACCTTAGAAAACTTTGTGATTAATTTGCTGGTAAGTGTAAATAATTTCTACCTTCACCCCTTTAAGAGTGCATATAGAAAGCAAGTGAAGAAGCAGTCAGAATTCTGAGGTGGAGATAGGAATGATGGCCAGAAATGTGGAAATGTTCAAAGGTAGTGTAGTGGGATAAAAGTATCAGGTAGACCTCGGTGCTTAGGGTAGGTAAGTGAGTGCAAAGAAGATCCAAAAGACAAGGGAGAAAAAGGAGAGACAAGGCTAGGACAACAGAGGCAGAGCTTACCTGAGAACTCTACAAAACCTGAGACTTAATGAAAGGAAAAGAAGGAACTAATAAGGAGAGGCGTTTCAATTGCCATGACTGGCTAAGGTGGAAACACCATCGCTTGTTGCAGATGCTTGTTGAATGGTAGAGCTCCAGTGTTTAGAATATTTGGAAACCTATGACTATCACTTCCTTTATCATCTACTATTATCAAGGCATCAGACAGATAGGGTACAAATTAACTGGAATCCTCATTACATGCTCAGCTTCTTGTTTGTATCATCAGCCATTTAGCCACTGAGCTTCTTTTCTTAGTGTCATTTTTCTTCCCCTACTAATGGTATTTACTTGCAAAATGACATTTACTTATAAAGTGACACTCTTTTTCACCCTCAAGTGACATTTCTATGGCACACTGTGCAAATATTTGGCAAAGATTTGCTGGATTGATTAGAAGAAACAAAGGAAAAACACACAACAGATGTTGATTTTCTTGTTGCTGTGACTATTGTTTTGAAAGAATGATACAGAATTTTCAGGTTTTTCTGTATTCTTGGCAGCAATATTAAAAAGCTTGCCCAGCTGCAACACATGTACTTTCACCTTCATTAAACTGGCTCTGCAGACTCCTGATGAGGGAGGCTGCATGTCATCTTTCACAAGATGAGCTGTTCTGAAAACAGCAAAGCCATTACAGGACAGTCACGCAACAACCATGAATTGGATGTACTAGCTTGCATGTATAAAACCGATCATACAAGTCTTTTGTCTAACATCATAGTGGTCAAAAAGCCATTTCCCCAATCATTACCTTTATTTAATTATTGCATTCATTTTTGAGAACAATTAGATTTTGAGGGAAATCCTGGGCCTGGTGGAATACTTTTATTTTAAAGTATCAGGTTTTCATTCCTTTGCTAATGCAAATTTTCTGAAGAAGAGGATACATTAATGAAAACATGTTTATTACTTCAGGTGACCTTCAGGAACTGTTTGACACATTCTTTTAGATTTGTGCATTTTCTGACTCATTGCAGAAACAAGAAAGAATCTGTTTTCAGCAAAAACTCAGTCATTAAAGACCCCATGGTTTCAGATAGCTGAATGTTTAGTTCACTAAATATGCCACTACTAGATCATAATCTCTAAGGTCAATTTTAAAGAAAACAGAGTTGAAAAGTAATGTTTCCATGTTGGTTTAACCATTTTTAATAAAATTTAAAAGCCACAGGAATAAAAGGTAGCTGGATGTTTATGTTAAACAAAGAAAACACTCATCCAAAAAGAAAGCTTCCATTTAACTGCCTAACTGTAATCATATAGAGTCATTTTACATGCCTGAAAATGTCTGGGATGCCTACACGAGATTTGCAATACACAGTGCAGACCTTTGTGCAATACCCAAAAGCTTCTAGAGGAGCAACCGGATGCCAAAGGGAATACTCTTAAGGTATGTCAAATGGCACTTAAACACTTTAAGTCCAAGAGGCTTGATTTTCTTCTTGCTTGAGATTTTTTTTTTGGGGGGGGAAATGAAATTCATTGCCTAGTGTTCTGTTTCATACAAAATATGGGATTGGTTTTCACACTTGCATCGAGGTTTTTTTCCTGTTTCCCCAGTTTCTTCTTTGTAATAAAGAGTTTCTAATCAGATCCTTTAAGTGTTCAAAAATGACTACTTCATAAAAAAAATGCTCCTTAGAAACGATAAGCCAACTAGATGCTAAACTGCATGGGCAGACTTAAATTAGTCAGGTCCCAGACTCATCCCACCTAATTATATTTGTTTAATGCCTTACTTCAGAGGCTAAGTGATCTACAGTTTTGAGTCTAGTCCTAATTTAGTTTGGGACTCTAGTGTCTCATGTGACATAGAACTGAGTATCATGGTAGTGCTCAGCCTAAAGACATCCAGCTAAAAATGTTCAAAGAGTAAAAATGACTAAGATCTGCCTTGTCTCTTGAAAGGAGATCAGTCTTCACTTACTTTAAAAGGAGCTTTCAGTAAGTATAATTCTTAGTTCACTGCTTAAATAGATGGAATGAATCTAGCTTTTACTGTAGTTCTCAGAGCACTGCTCTCATATGTCATTAAGCAGAGGTTCCATTCAACAAGTAAGCTGTTGCACGTGGCTTGCTTCATTTTCCTAAATATGGTCAGATATGGCCCTTCTATCAGACACACCAATAATTTAATTGGAGAAAATACAGTCTCTCCAACATGAGACCAAGAAGAGCTGACTGTTACTGAAGTGTGGCCATCCACTAGCAGCTGGGAGTCTGGAGTAAACTTTAAATGAGAGCACCAGTGACAAGAACAGAAGTATTAACTCATTTAAAGGCACTGATACTGTTTTCCCCAGCTCACCATTATGATGTCAGTTTGGTCTGAGCTGAGTTTTGGACAGATTTCTCTCATTCATGGACTATTCTTGATTAAATGACATTTCAGATACTGAATAATGTTATAAAATAACCTTTTATTCTGTTATTCCTATTACCAGGTCTTTAGGAAATATATGCCTCCTTATGCAACTTAATGTAATGTATACGTTATAGTAAATTTTTAGTAAACCAATTCTTTTTGTATTGTTTAGTTAATTTTCCTGAATTTCTTAAATTGTCGTTATGAGTATTTGATTTTTTTTTTTTCCTTCACATGCTGAGATGATGTCTTCATTTTGGATATCATGAAGTGTGGTCCTTGTCATAACATCAGGAAGGCTCTGAAGGTGTGCTTTTTAGTGATTGAAAAATAAATAAAAGGGTGAATTTACAACTAAGACCAATGCTGTAAATTGCTACAGTCCTGTGAGTATGATTCCATCTAAATTATTATTTATGCTGGGTATGAATTCATGCAATATAAAGCAGAAGTGAGAGAACAATTTGCATTATGAAAATGTTAGATTTTTAAATTAAACACAGCAGGCTGGACAATGCTGAATAGATTTTAAAAAGAATTGCTGCCCACACACTAACACACATTCACATTTCTATCAGCATCAAACAAATTACAGTTTATATAATTTTTATGCTGTGCTATATATATATCTATTTAAAACATTTTTGTAATGTATGAATACACAGGCTTCCAATGCTCATTCATCTTAAATTAATGCTATGACTATTTTTAATGTGTTAAGGCCACATGTAGACTATACCTATCACATAGATTTCGTCTGAGGACCTGTGTGCATTATTATGATATTATTTTATTTAATTAGTTCTACCTTTAAGAAATATTCTGTGTTTCATCTTTCACCACCACTGAGTTCCCCAAATGTATTCTATGTATTTGTACAAGTAGTGATAATCTCTATATTCTTTCAGGAAATCAGTTTAGATAAAATTAAATTGCATTGCATTTAAAATCTATTTGTGGGGATAAAAATATCTAATATTAAAGGTTATGTTAAATATTAAAAGATGGCAGTTACAAGTAGTAATTAAATATAGAAATAGTACACCATAAGTTCTGATAAAGTAGGAAATAAGAGAGTAATCTAAAGCAAATAAAAAAAAAATGCCCAGAAATGGAAGCTCTCACTTTCACAGCCTTTAGCTTACCCAAATCATAAGACAAAAACAGTGAACAGAAGCTTCAATTAGTTTGAGAATTAGATTCCCTAAGCTGGTATGGAAAAATAAACCATTTATTAAAACATCATCACAATAAGAATTACAAAGAGTAATGACTGTCCTTGGGGTGGGGGGGTGTGGGGGTGAGGTGTGAGGTGTGGCAGAGAAAAAAATCCTTGAGTAATTCAAATTTTAAAATATACTGGAGGAAGAAAACTAATGAAAATAGTGAAAATGCTTTTGCCATAAACAACCTATCCAAGGTGTAAAGTACAAACTCCTGTTAAAATAAGACAAGAAGTGTTAGTGAATCTTGTAATTGTGTAGGCAGATGGTAATGATAAAATAGCTGCTAATGCAGTGAATCTTATTTCATTTTAGGTTTTGCACTAAGGTCTGATACAGTGATAAACCTACTCATATTTAATATCTTTACATGGTGGCATATTCGATGACAAGAAGTTTCAGATATATATAATACAGAACTCTAAGGGTGCAATGAATCAAGTAAGTTGCGCTATGAGGGTTCCAGTTGATTCTACTCTCCCCCCCCTCCCCCCCCCCCCCTTTTTTTTTTTAATCAGTTTCATCTCAAATGTCTGAGAACTGTTTAGGGCTGCTATCAGTGAATGTTAAAGTACTAGTGTTAACTGCAGTCTGTTAACAGGTGTTTATTTAGTTATGCCTTGGAGTGAAATATTTCTCCTGAGACTAGAATTTGAAGGAGCTCATTTGCTAGATAATTTCCTACAAGGGTGTATATTTTATTTTATTTCTTTTTATTAATCTAATAGAAACTAGATCTAGCTTCTAATGACCTTGAGTTAGATAACACACAGATTGAGATAACAATACTACTTATAGAAGACACTGTTAGCCATAGACAAACCACGGCCAAACAATTTCTGGTCAGTGCTTAGAGTCACATAATTAAATTCTGGATTTTTCTTTTAGACAGAGATTGATTTAGCAGTCAAACAGTGTACAGTGAACTTATTTTTTCTAATTTAACTCCAGGCTAACCCTTTGCTTCTGTGAGCTGGAAGGGACAGACTTGCTTCATCTTAATCCTTTCAAACTGATACCTGAGAACCTGTCAGACACTCAGGCAGGCACTCAGATAATTGTGGGGATATAGGGTGAATTCATAATAAACAAATGTCTTTGAAGGTCTTGAAGGAAGACAAAAGGAAAGAGGAATAAAAGTCAGATGAGACGTCATCTCAGTGAAAAATTTTTATGTATATGAATCATTGGAAAGTAACATCAAAATTGCTTTTCCATGCCAGATAATGAATAACCAGTTAGCATTCAAGATTTCCTTGGAATTCCCTTTGCAGATTTCTGTGCCTCCCCCATCAGTATATATTATTCAGTTTATCGCAGTTTGGTTCTGGATCCCAACACACTCCATGTAAGCCAAATGACCCAGAATCTTGAAGTAGATACAAGCAGGGTAGGAAGAAAGACTTGACACAAGTATTACAACAGTTAAAGTTAAGGTGCATGTTTGTAGAAGAGAGCTAAGTGAAAGGCTATTTTAGAAAATCTGGACACCATCACTTCTTATTTTGGCAGCATTTTTGAAAGGAACAAACTCTGATTGTTGTACTTCTCATGGCTCCCTGTTCTGTGTGCATGATAACATAATTACAGGATCCAATTTCTTAATTCCAAATTAGCTACTGTTTAGGGCACATGCCTCTGGGCATTCATAGCAGCTCTGTACTCTAAAACCAAAGTTTCTCAAGGAGGAGTTGTAATGTGCTTAAATTGGTACATGCTAGGACTTATATTAATGCATACCACTAGGACAGCATTTCAGGATAATTTACAGAGCCTGAAATGTTACTTATACGTCTAAATTCAGGACTTCAATCTATAAATGCTACCTAGACTTCACAGGCACCTGATATGCCCTAGGTGACTAAGAATTCTGTCAAAACCTTCCCTGTGGGCTGGAATTTGAACCACTGTGCATTCTTAGAGTAGTCTTCAACTTTACTGTGTTAATTTCTTCAACCAAAGACTGTTCAATTAAAAAAAGTACATAGCATTGCAAAACTCTCTTTATTCAGACAGCTGAGATGAATCTTACTTTATTGACATTCAGTCTCTTCCTGTGTAACTGGTGATCTTTGCACAGCTGTTTAGTGGCTAGGTCACTCTTTTCAGAAAGGAGCCCAGCCTTTTAGGCAGCCTTATCCTTTAAGAAGTTTGGATGCCCAAACTTTCAGCAACTTTGATTGCTTAAAGCCCCACCCAATACAACCTTGAACATTTCCCGGTATGGGGAATCCACAACTTCTCTGGGCAACCTGTTCCAGCATCTCACCACCCTTATCATAAAGAATCTCTTCCTTATGGCCAGTCTAAATCTACCCTCTCAGTTTAAAGCCATTGCCCCTTGTACTATTACTACAGATCTTGTTAAAATGATGATAGAAAATGTGACTCTGGAGCCTTCACCCTTCCATTCAGCTGCAAGGAGGAAAAAAAAAAAAAATCATCCTATCTCCTTAAGTTATTTTTCCTAAGTTTTGCCTTTTTTATACAATGCTTCTCCAGTATATAACAAAGAAAGCAGGTGATGACAAAAGTCAACAGAACTAAAATACCAGGTTCTATCCTGCAGGACTGTCTTCATTCAGAACAGTCTGAAGTCATGGGAGTTGCCTCTGTTTAATGAAGCAAGTTTGATTTAGATAACAGATCAATAGCAAATACTTTGATTCAAACCACAGTTCAATCAGCAAAATTGTAGTGTAACTTCTGATGATTATGTGTTTCAGATATTACTGTAACATGTATTGTACTTTGAATATAGTACTATATTTTTTCTCCTATATAAGCAGACAAATCACATTGCTTATACCAGTACATTGTCCTTTCTTCCTAATTTCCTTATAAATTTTGCTATTATTATCTTGAATAATATTATAATTACTTATTATAATTATCTTTTATGTTATTAATCATAATAATTTGTTCTAGTATTACCATAAAGCCTAGAAATCTGTTCTATGGTAAGAATCCAGTTGTATCAGCGTTAAATAACACGGGGGGTGGGGGGGGTGGGGGGGGGAGCAACAAACCACCAAATCTTTATAACACAAAAGACTTCCAAATTAGTGCAAAAGCAGTGATTCAGGTGCCAATTTAAATGCTTTCAGGTATCTAAAACCTCAGCACAGAACTGGAAATAGGGCATGAACCTATGAAAAGCCCTAATCATTCTGGATCAGCAGCTGAGGACAAGCTCAGCCCTATGACACTGAAAATGGACATTAGACACATATTACTGGATCAGTGCCAATGTGAAAGAAAAAGCTGTATTCATCCTATATAGTATCTCTGTATTTAAGTATTAAAATATAAAAAGGATCAATGAGAGTTTCTCCTGATTAGGGATGGTGTTATTCAGACTATGTTAAGAGCCAATGAGGAACAATTTAGCTAATCGGCTTCCACTTTAATGATGTATCTTTGATACAGGTAGAAAATTTAAAACTCTCAAGACAAGGCCTCTTCGGAATGAAGTGGAATGACAAACACCACCCAGACCCTACAGTGATACAATAGCAATAACATTTTATTTCCAAGAACTGTGAGGTGCAAAATGTCTCTTATCTGAGAGTGGATGGAAAGTGTATTTATGTCTACCCTACGCCTTGCCTACTCTGTAATGCTGGTTTTGACCTATGTCTCTTTTTCTTTTCCTCAGGTGTGTGATACTGCATTCATACTGGTCAGGCCAGAAAATTAACGGACATTTTTTACTGCAATTTCAAAAAGCAACTTTAAAAGGAAGCCACAAAGTATGCAAGATCTAAATAAGGTCTAGAGACAGACCTTGCAGAATTACTGGAATTTGCCATGGGTCATTGTACAGAAAGAATAATTATTGAATTGATTTACTTTTTAAAAACTATTCAGAATTTCTTTTCATGTTTGCTGTGAATTTAAGATTAAAATTTCTCTCACACATATTACAGATGTTCACAGAAACTAGGCAGTTTATATTATGCACAAAGGCAATAAGCAAATAAATTTGTAAAATTAGGAACCCTTGGTAAACAAGTTATAAACAGAAGTAAGAGTTAAATTTGCAAGTATTAGTTTGACAGTGCTGATCTAGACAATTTTTATTTTATTTAGCTGGGTTAAAAACCACTGATAAGTCTGGATGAGCCATTCCAGGTCTTAAAAATGCCCAAGCTAATATTTCTGTAGGATAATAACCTTCTTCAAAATAAATTTAATTTAAGATGAGTTTTTTAAAAGCAATCCTCATCTCTAGGTCTGCCTGTCATACGCTTGGCACCTTAAATGGAATATTTGCACGTGAGACTGATTTTCAGATTGTAATGCACTTGTTCATGATTTTTGCAAACTATATTTAATCTATATTACGGGTAGAAAAAAACCCAAACCAACAACCCAAAACCAGACTCACAGCATGCATTACAACAAAACCCATGCATACCCAGAATGACACTGGAGTGAACCACTGATCATCTTGTCGTCATTTCCACCAAAAGCAGTCTTGGCTTTGGTGTTACACATGCTACACGCTAGTTGCAGGTCTCCCCTACTCAACACCAGCAGATTGAAGGGACACTCACTATCTGCTAAAGGGACTAGCTGACCAAGAAACACCCAGTGGGCTCACTAGTCAGGGCTTGTAAGGAACTGAAGAAGGCCACGGTGACACTGAGGGTGAATAGCAACTGCGGCTTATCATAAGGCTCTCAAGCAGATGCAGAATAACATACCATACCTCTGGTCTACTAATATAAGACTACATTAACCATACTTATCATCTGTTACAAAAAAGCAGAGATTATTTCTGATTGCCTTGTTTCTTTGTTAGTTCGAGTCCTTTCTTCTGTTTTCTTCTCCATTCTCCTCTCTTCAATCTTTTGTCCTTAATAGGCTGCTAGTTATTACGCAAAACCAATTTCATATGTCCAGTCAGGGGTCTTGTCATGCCTGGCTCAGTATTGATCCTTATTTCTCTTCTCTTATGGCTTTGACATTTGTCACGTCACCTGCTCTTCCTATTTTTTTGTGATCTTTGAACTGACTTACTTTGGTCTATATTAACACTTAGTTAAACTGAATGCAAATCACTCTGAATTATTCCAGGGACAGCTGTTTTTCCCAGACCTTTCTCTGGCTTCTCTCCAACAGTTTATTTTGGGGTCTACACAAAGGCAAAACAGAAGCTGCAGTGGGAACCAGTCTATCTCCTGATGTGGAGAACAGTGAGAATGAGATTGTAGGAGTTGTAAGCAAGTGTCTGCATGACATTCTAAGACATTCTAAGAAATGAGTGATTGCATTGCTGGGCAGGAAGGTGGCTCATTGAAAAATCCTTCTGTTGTGAAGTGGTCAGTGAAACTGAAAGAGGTGAAATATTGAAATAAAGTATGCATTTCAACAATTTCCCACCTAGATTGGGAGACCGCTTCAGATTCACAAATACAGGCATCTACAGTGCAGAGGCCCTTATGCATGGTATGTGTCTAAGATCTCATTATAGTCAGCCAACACAGCTAACAAAGCTGAAAGAAGAATTTAATCTGAATGTAGACACCAGAGGTTCCATTCAGTTGCTTTAATTTAATTGTCTAGCATCTTTTGAGAAGTCCTAGGTTATTTTTATTATCTTCACTTCCTGGTTTAGAAAGGTGGACCTATCTTGCATGTCCTGTGTCAAATATAATAGCCCTATATGGCTATTTGGCTACCCTAGTATGTCTCAAAAGGCACTCCTTTCCCATATTTAGGCACCTGAATCAAACTATATGTCTAAATATTTCACATAGTTTAAACGTAATGTTAAATGACAAAAGCACAAGACAAGATCCCATGCAACTGTCATCACTTGAGTAAAATTGGTAGATATTTACTAGTCTGACCAGGTTTCCTTTTGGTTAGCTAAGATAAGCTAAATTCAAAAGGGGTTTATCATCTAGATTACTTAGTTGACTACATAGAAGTAAAAATACTCCAACAGACGGAAGTACTTGATAAAGCACAAGGGCCCATAGTCAACATGATTACATACACACCTAGCATACACTTAAGCATTTTACTGTTTGAAGGGCAAACAGAACCTTACAAGAGAACTAATTGGTTTCAAGTAAGTTGCCTCCCATCTAACAGTGAGGGTTAGCACGTGGCTGGCACAGCTGTGACCATATGTTTATACCAAAACAACCATATATATAGAAACAGAAAAGGACAGGTCAGATAAGAGCTATTTGGAAGAAAATAATATTGTTATCAAATTTCTGCTTGAAGATTGTTTTCTTTTGTTTCATCTTTGTTTTCAGTTTTATGAGAATGTTACAATAGGGGATGCCCCTGTCATGAAAAGGGGACATTTGTTTTAAATTTTACACAAAATTTTTCACTAAATGCATTATAAAGAGTAGAATAGGCTAAGCTTTTTCATCTTTGAAAAGCATTTTAGATGTCTATAGTCAACTGTAGGCTTCTTCTGCAAAGGCAGCTACAACCAGTTAACAGATGATAAACTGCCTCTCACTGATAAGTGTTGCTGAGACATATCATCCTTTATCATTTACTCCTGCAATTTGAATAGGATTCTGGGTATAGTTAAGGGTTAAGGCTAAACTCAGAGTCATAAGTGATGTATATTATGAGATGCCGTGCATTTTTTGTTTCTGTTTTGCTTTATGTCTCTCTCCTTTGCCACAGCTCAAATTTGACCACAGGGTTTTATAAGATTTCTCTACACCACCCCGCCCACCCCCCCACACCCAGCCCCCTTCATTTCTAAATAATGTAAAGATCCTGGCATGTACCATCTTTGACAAGTCAGAATGATTATTTCTAGAGTACTGTCAGGTTAGATAAGCTTTTCATCCTGTGTTAAAGCCTGTGTTGGAGTGTTTAATTCTAGCACAACCTTCCAGAGTTTGACAGCATGACACTAGGAATCTACTGCTACATGGAGGAAGTACATCTGGAAACCAAATGATTCATTGAACTTTTGAAATATGCATTCCTCTGTAAGTTTCAAAATTTATTAACACAATGCAAGTTAAATGATAGTATAAGACTTCATAGTGTTAAAACTTTTTCAGGTACATGAGATATATAAAAATATATTTTTAGAGATATATATGTGTGTATGTGTGTGCGTGTGTGTATACATATATAAGTGTGTAAGCAGAGACGTCGCACTGTGTAAGCATTAAAGTTATGTGCATACTTTACAGTAAAATCATTTATTCAAACAGGCTGCAGAAAGTGTTTTTATGATAAGTTTGTTTTGGTTTTAAATTATTGTTTCATTAATGGTTTTCTGTTTCTGTTGATACTGGCATGGAAATACAAGTGACATATCCCTAGAAAGACAATGTAACCACAACCTTACGGAAATTTATGACAAAGTTAGTGATTTACTTAACTCTACAGTTAAAAGTTAAAAGGCAAGCTAATTATATTCCATTAGTTCTTAACATGAAAAAAATATTTCTAAAAGATACACATTTCTTAATGTAATAAGGAGAAGTTTTCTAAGATCCAGTAATAATAAGTAAATCAAGATAAATTTGAAATAGAACTAAAAGGCAATTGTTTAAAAGTTATAATTTTATTTATTAGAACTATGTACCCTTGGATGTCCAGGATTCTCTCCCACTTGAAGTCTTTAACCCAAGAAAGTCATTTTTTCACTGAAAATTCTGTGTTCTATTGTGAAGCTATGAACTTGACAGACAAATTTTTTGGTGGAATTCTAGTGGGCTTGGTTGTACAAGAAGTCAGAATGGATTAAGACAATGATCCCTTCTAGTCAGAAAATCTATAAATAAGTACAGACTTCTATAATCTATCAGTTTTCCATTTGTGGCACTTTTGTCCCCCCCCTTTTTTTTTTGTTTTCTTTTTTTCCCCCCCCCTGAATCTCTCCTTGGGAAAGGGAATTGGCATTAACTTTCTGCTTTGCTGATGCCTCAGCATGTACTCTCTGGCATGTCATAGCCAGGGAGCAAATCATGTGAAAAGAAAACTTGGGAGAAAAGAAAGTGGAGACAAAAAGCAAAACCAGCTAGAACTTTCTAGATTTTTTAGAGCGCAGTGAAAGGTGAAACAGAAATTTTATTTTGTGCTTGATTGTAAATTTCTGTGAAACAAACCAACAAACTAAAATGTATTTAGGGAAAAAAAAATCCAGTTGATTTCATCTATGTCTCTTGCCACAAAATAGATTGGGATTTTTTTATAGCTTGATACAATGAGGAATGAATATAATAACCTTGAAAGAAAAAAAAAAAAAAACAAAACAACAATATTGCCTATGCCTATTGCAATTCCTTATGTTTAAACAATTTTAAAAAACCATCTTCCATACTCACCAATCTATTTTACCTGTCAGCCTATACAGATTTCTAATGCCTTGATGGGCACTTAGATATTCCTTGGCAAATTTTCATCTAGTGGTGTGCAATGGAGAATTCTGTAGGGCTCTGGTTTGTAACTTTAATCAGTTGTTGTATCAGACAGATGTTTCAATTAATGCGATTACATTTAAATAGGTAGAGGTGCCCTGTCTAGGAATATAGGACAGAACTTCTGACATTGAATGATATCAAAATTCCAGAAGGTATGTTTTAGGTCTCAAAGTAAACTGAATTTTTTGCAGTCTATAATTTCTTGAAGTTTAGGGCTGCTTTATGAATGTTGCTGGTAAAATGCAAGGCTATATCTAGCAGTTATTTTGCACGTGCAACATTTCTGCTGGTGAATATCCAGATACAAAAGCAGTGAAGCACACATGCATTTAAAATATTTTAATTATTTTCTTCCTATGTCATCCAATTTGTCCTGATATTTTTAATTTTCAGACCAGTATAGGATATGCTATTGTATTTTACATGCTACAAGCCTTCTACTAAACTGGAGAATAAAACTTACGTGTAATTTCAAAGTCCATGTATTTTCTTTTCCCCTGTCATAGAATATTAATGGTGGTTATTTAAGATTTTTGAAAGAAATTCAGCATGACTGATATTGCAAACTACAGCATTTATTATATGGAAATTGTCCTAGTGCTTAGATAGGTATTTTTCATTAAAATTTCTATCTATCATTTATACTACTGACTAATAAGTAGAACTAATGAGTGTCTTCTAGTAAATGACAATGGCTTTATCTAATAAAGGATGTGAGGATTCTGAAAACTGGTTTCTGAAGCATCTACCTTTATTCTGTAGACACACATCTCTGGTTTAGGTGCCTAAACACCTATGCATAATACCAGGACAACCAGGTACCTCGAAATGGGATCTGGAAAACAACATTCAGGAAAGAAAAGATAGAAGCAGAGGTGCATCTCTTCCTAAGTTGCTGCCAACAGAACTGCCACTTGGAATTGACTATCTGGAATTGGTTTGATGAAAGCAAACCAAAAGGCAATTCTCTCACTCTCTTGAGAGAGAATATAACCTGTATTAAATTCTGCTCCCTGGGAAAATGTCCTAACTTTTTGCTATAACAAGCACTGAAATAATCTCCTTTTGGTCCAGTCTTGCTGTGTTGGTTCTGAATGACATTAGGCTTCAATCAATTCAGACTCCTAAGTCTGAGATGTATACAGAGGTGCAACCTTAATAGTGAGGTGAGCATTCATGATAAAAGGAAAGTACTACTCAGGTTAAGTGACTTTGAGTTGAGGGGACAGATGCTCAGGAACTGACAGGTTTAGCTTGTGATGTCTAAATTCTGCTGAATTCCCACTCCAAGGACTGTGCTTGCTTTTTGCCTTTAACGTATATTACGCTTTCACCCACTGCAGATATCATTGTTGCTTTTTTTCTGGGAACTGGAGATTAGTTTTCTTCAGCTTGTAAGTTATTTATATATATATATATATATAAAAGTTAAAATTATATATGTAAGGTAGAGACAATAATAATATATTTTAAAGTACCACATAAATTAGAAATTAATGGCATCTCTTTAGGATATCACTGATCACAGTTAATTACTATTGCAGAATATAGATTGCCATTTTGCTGTCTGTGTAATTAAAGTTTAGGCTCTGTCTCGAATTCCTTTTGTTCTCTGTAACCGTGATTTGGTATTTATAATGTTTTAAGGTAACATACTTCTTTCATGGTGTTTAAATGCTTAAGGTGAAAACTCCTTAGGCCTCAGGATTGTAATTTTGAGGCTGTAGTTTCTAATGAGAGTTCTTCAGTTTGACCCTTTTAGGCATTTCTGGTTCATTATCTTGTCTGTGACCTTCAAACATTCTGGAAGGAGATACTGAGATGATACCATTTCTACTTCTAGCATGTCTGTTTTATGTACCTCTAAATGGAGGTAAGAAGGGCAGGAAGGGATTAGTGTCAGTAGAGTATTTGCTGCTATTATTAAATACCCTGCCCACCCCACTGCTCCCTGCTCCCTCCACAATAGCCCTTTCTAAAGGACTATTTATCTAATCTCTCTCTGTGTCTCATATCCTGCATCTGGGTATGATTTCATGAGGATCTTGTCAGAGAAGGAGATTATAAATGGTGGACAAACTGAAATGATGGGCAACAATGACCTTTCCATAGTGATTGAGTTGGATTTAACCAGACATTGACAAGGCTGGGCTGCAGGAAGGTCTGCAGGTTATTTCAGCTCATGTTCACCAACGACTATTAGCTGTGAACACTAATTATGTTAAGCAAATACTAGAAAGAGTACAAGAAAAACATGACTAGAATGATTGTGGATAATGTCCCATAAAAAAACACAGCTAAAAACTTTTAAAGCAAGCAAATGCTAATCCTTAGCTAGGAAACCAGAGATCAGGAAACAGAAGAGCAGTTATTCCAGAAATATAATGGTATCCCCCCTCCCCTTTCTTTTTGTCTAGTGAAGGTGTGAGCATGAACACATATACATTGTACCATGCCAGTATAGTATACAGTCTTATGACTTAGTGAGACAAGATGCCTATCTAGCTGATATTTAGTAAATTCACTCACATCAAAGATATAATGTAGTCGATATGTTGAAAAAAACCCCATTGAGTTCATTGTGACATTTGAACAGCAAGACTTGTGTTCCTTCACCCACACTGGTCCAGAGCCTAAGAGTATCAACTCTCTTATCCATGGGAATATAAATACCCTTTTTCAGACAAAGATCTATACATGCAACAAAGATCAGTAGAGTACCCTGCTGCTGTTATCTTTATAATTTATTAAACAAAAATGGCATGAACTATGTATTCAAAGTGAGAAATAAACATTCTGATAAGAGATGACTTTTACTGGTTTGGTCAGAAAGTAAAATGTATGCCTTAAAAAAAATTAGACTTTTGATACTGGATATGTATTTACTGCCTCCAATATCACAAATATCAGTAAGCAAGCTTTGACAATGCAGGTATGAATTGCTAATTCCAGCAGTTCTTATATACGATTTGACCTCAAATATTGAGGAAATAAGAGTAATCAATTCCTCAACCCCAGAGTTTTGAAAGTTAAGAAATACAATGACTGGTGGCAGTAACACCTCTTCTAGATCTAAGTGCTGTCTTCCTCCCAGAAAGACAGCTCAAGAAAACAATGGCCGGATCTTCATTATTTTCAGCAATGCAAGAAGAATTCATTACATTTATTGACTGAAAGTTTTTCAAAAGCTTCAATTATTTATGGAATTTGGGATGAGTCAGAAGGGTATCAGTTCTGTTATTTAACAAATTAAATGATTAAAGATTCATTGTACCCTTGATCAGACAGAAGCAGTAGTGCTGAAAGTCTGAAGATCCATTCTGTTAGATAGTAGGCAGTTCCTACAAGATGTTTGAGAAATATCTTTATCTTTCAAATCTGAAAAGCTTCCATCTGGAGCTGTATTCACCCTTCTTGCTGAGTAGCACTCTTTTGGCTGAGAAGCAAAGTCATGGTTTTTTTGGGAAAGCTTATTTATTTACTCTTGAGCTTCCCTTCATGAAGTAATTTTCATTGCTAGTCAATCTTCCAAGAACAGTGATTTGCAGAGGCAAATCTCCACAGAGATTGGAAAGCTTTTCATGTGGAATGGTCTGGGTATATCACCTCTGCATAGCCAGTTAATCCACCAACTTTTCCTTTTAAGAGTTTTTGGTTGGTATTTGGTATATACTGATAGGAAAAACAAACTGAATGAGACTAGAGCTATAGTCCCATGTGGAAAGTGGTATAGTACAGTGAGATTTGAGATAGACCACACATGCAGCACAAGAAATCGCTGACTTCTAGTTGTCTGTGCATGTGATGTTGCTGAAATACATACAGTTTTGCAGAGGCAATATACTGGCAAGGCACTTATTTTCAGGCCAGTGGACAAAGTAGTATATGAATAGCAAATCTTAAAGGCACAACTTGGTAGCTTTAATTATCATTTGCTATTAGTGTGCAGTCCAAGATAAAACACTAAAATATTTTTGGTCTCAGAGAGCTTTGGGGGTTTATAGGGCTTATGTGTTTTTGATCTTATTTTCCTTAAATCAGGACATAGTCCTTCTTGTGACATACAGTTCAGTTTGGAAATAAGAAAATCATTGCTGTAGTCCTGGCATTAGTGAAGTTGCATACATCTGGCAATATGGGGTAGTAGATATTTTGGAAGCAAAAAAGAATGTTTACTGTGTTTATGCCAGAAAAGATGTTTAGCCCACAGCTATCTCATGGCAGTATTAGTGTCCAAGATCGGACAGAAATGGAATACATCATGCTTACTTGTGGACATTTGACATTATTTTTGCATGGAAAATATCAGCAGAAAGAAAGTCTAAAAAGTCCTATTCAAACATTCATGGCATTTCAGGAATAACATTAAGCATAATTATTTACTATACATTACTGTAGATAAATGCCTTTGAACTTAATTTCCACCACCACTGCTTCTTCACTTGGCCTCTTTTTCTGCAAGTAGCAGGGATGTAGTGGAATCCAGCAGAAAACATTCTCAATTGATATCTATCTCAATTGATTAACTGTCTAGAAGATTTCATTTTCAGAATAGACACCCAAGAGAGATCCAATTCATTAGTGGTTGTCCACATGTGATTAGAAACTGTGGGAGGGATAACCCCCTCTTTTAATTGATCCAATTTCATATTCCTTGTGGTCATTAAGTGTGTTAATGGTAACTTAGCACCTGCATTAAGAAACCAACTTAACAACATCCTATAAATGACTTTAAGTCAGCAGGTGCAAAATTTACAGGAAAAAAATGACATGATTGCTGTTGTAATGTTACTGCAGGAGGGATATGAAGTAATAAAATGTTGCAATTGTTTAATCCATCACAATCAAGCCGTCAGCATTTGATGATAACATGATTGTTATATTATTGCTATCCTTTGTTACTGATTGCTCCTTCTTCACTCAAGGGTATCATTCCTGTTTTATGTTAATAACTACAACGACTTTGTAAGGAAGTAAGACTTCCCACTTTCTTCACTATAATGAGATTGCAAATAGCAGGCTGTTGTAGTTACAGGTTGTGCCAGAAAGGCTCACATATTTTTTTTATTTTTTCGCTGTATTTATACAGACATTTTGCTTGAGAAATCTTTCTCTAAATCATATGAAAATAAATTCTCACTCTAATAACATGACATTTCCAGTGTTTTCTGTTTCCACCAGGATTGGCAGTACTTTAAAAATGAATTCTGAATGCTACACAGCACAGACTTTTGGAGGGATTATACTGATTTTTTCATTGTTATGTTATTTTTAAGTGTTTAAGTCTAGAAAGATTGTCCAAGATTTTCTTCTTTCTTCCCAAAAATTACACGTGTAAGATGTCTGCTACTTAAATTTCAGGGCATGGCTAAGTACCACAAGTACAAATTCTTAGAACTGTACCTCTTCACATGCCAAAACCTGCCCTGTTCTGAGCAGCCATATGCCTAAACCCTGTTGGTTTCCAGAAATTAAGTGGAGAAATGTCTATACTCCCTAAAGGGTTCAATCTGTGAAGCATTTTGAGAATGTTGCATTTAGCCTGCACCTATTGGATTAGATTTTCATACAAAATGGAGTTATTCTGGGCTTTGTTACTGCACAACAGAGTAATTGGCAATAATTTCCCATAATATCTGGGTAATCAAAGAGAGTTCAGAGAGAGAAGGGGAAACAGGTCTGGTTTAAGCTATTACACTGGGTACCCCATACAGTTAAAAGACAGGAGGAGATACCAGGATGACAACTATTCTTTGGAATTGGTTAGCATTTGAAATAATTTAAGTAGGAGAATGTGAAAGATACAGGTAAGGGAAAGAAAAGAATAGAGAATGTGAGAAGGAAAGAGACGGGTTAGGGTGGATGGCTGGCAGACGAACAGAGAAACATCATCCTCTCAGAAAATGGATTAAGTCTCTAATGCTTCTAATGTTACGGAAAATCAGTCTCATTGGCTTCTGGGCATAGCCATAATATAAAGTAAGTATAAACTTTAAACAAAATGCTTTTCAGAAAAGAAGTGATGATTTGGAACAGAGATGTACAAATATGGAAAGATATTTCTCCTTTCCATTAACAAATTATTAAAATGTTTAAAATTGGACACTACACATATGTTGTGCCACTGACTGCAAAACTGCTAGACCGTGGATATATCCTAGGTGGTTCCTCAAAACACTGGAAAATACAGGGTCAAAGAGTGTCCATCATAATGTACTGAGAGGTATTATGGTAACAAGAAAACAAGCATACCTAAGAAAATAATTGGGATGCCTGACTGCTATCAATTGTTATCTCCTAGAATAATATAGAGCTCTATTGAGAAACCACATCTCTTTTCTCCTTTCCTCAAAAGCAGCAAGCATTTCTCTTGGCTGTGAAGGCATGTTTTCTATTGCCCTGCAGGAATAGTGGGGAAGAAGTTTGTTCCTACAGCTGGACTCCATGCTTAGGTGAGAAGTGCCACCTGAGATGCAGTGTTGACTGCCACTTCTTGAAAGACGCCAAGGCTGCCACCATCAGAGAGGAGGAAGTGAGCTCTTCAGGTATTGAGCTCATGCCAGAAGCTCCTTGGTTTTTTACTCTACAGGAAAGGTGTTTCTTATGATGAATCCTTCGCTTATTAATTTCTCAGGAGTCAGAAGTCTTTGGATGATTGGCTTTCAAAAGAATAATTAGTAAAATTTGGGTCTTGTAAATATTTACATATATATTTATACATATGTGCCTATATAATGATATCAAATTTGCTTAATTAGTTCAGCTGAACTAACAGATTGTCATGACTGACATAATGGTGTGTAATCAGCAAGTTGCTGTGTTAAAGCCTAGAGTTCAAATTTAATATGCATGGGCAATGTAGCACTCTTCATGCTTATGTTTGATGTCACACTTTTTATCTTGGGAACCGACAATATGAATATAGTTTGTTCAAGAAGGTGTAAAATATGAGTCTGTTAATACCACCTCACACAGTAAGTTTCTATAATCCTTATATTCTTATCTGTGTCATATCTTGAGGCAGAACAAAAACATTGCAAGACATTCTTCAATTATGTAGTTAAAGGAAAAAGTGTAGGAGCCATCTGTAAAATCCCACTGTAAAGAAATTCCAAATGTTTTGTATTTTTGTGCTTTTTGAAAAAAATCCAAGACATTGAAACCATAACTCTAGAGAAAAGTGCAAGCATCTGAAAGCAATATTATGAACTTTGGGAATAGTGATTGGACCAGAAGGTGGGCATTTGGTTTCAGTCTAGTAATGGGAGATGAAAGGGAGTGATACAGGTATAGGCCTAAACATTTTCATAAGACTCTAAGAGAATGGCTAAGCAAAACTCCCCAGTATACAATATGACTTTTTTTTTTTTTCTTCCTGCATCTTTCTCTGATTTTCTGATCTTCTTTGTGCAAACTCACATGGGCTACAGCAGTAAAAATAATTAATATTTATCCTGGCCTAGACTTTAGGAAAACTTAAATTTATTGAAACTTTTCATTAGTATTTCCTTGCTTGTCTTTATTTCTCGATGAATTTCTCATGGGGAAAAGAATAATTATTAACTGACTAATGAATACCTGAGTCATAAATATAAATTATGAAGATTCTGTAGACAACTACTAGGTACAAAGTAAATAATTTAATTCTCCATTAACTCCTTAGTGTAGTGAATATTCTATCATCTTGAAAAGTGTTAGTTTTATTAGTAAATTTAATTTAATGCTTATACTTCTAATAGAATATGAAAACATATAAAAATAGCTACATAAATAGAAGTCTGTGTAAACAGTTTTCACAGAATTCCAGCCAAATTCTCAGTTAATGTGAATTGATTTTCCTCTAACAAAGTCAGTGATGAACTTGCCTGTTTATATGCCTGTTTATAGCAGTTGAGGGCTTAGCTCTTGATATCATAGAAGTTTTATCTGTTTCGGGACCCTACTGGATATTGCATTCACTAGTTGCTAAAGCCTTGTGCATTGATACCCTGCTATGAACACTTCAGACTGGGATTTTTTTTTATTCCAGTGCAAAATGGGAAATATTTTCTGATATTTCTGAATATATTTCTGAGAGAGCTTAGAAATGCACAACTAGCATTAGAGCTATACATTGGACAAATAATTGGGAATGTATAGTAACTTCAGCTGATGTAGAAAAACACATTCTGCTGACTTGTTACGTTTTCAAAAACTGTTGCTTTATTCTAAGCAATTGAAAGTTCTTGATGCATGAAAACTGATGGATGAAGATAACCAGCTTACCATGTACTGTATTGTACATATAAAATTTCATAGGTTACCATTTAGATATATCTGTGTTCATTATTTTAATAAAATATTTATGATGATGAGCAGTGGAGAAAGTAGCAAACTGTGTTTACCTGGTTACAGGACTTTGTATCAGCTAAAATGCTCCACAGGAAAGAGTGCTTTGGAGCTCAGGGTAAGGTAAGTAGTGAATGGGAAATATGATATATGTATATGTGCATTTGTCAGCAGATATGGAGATACCAAAATTCAGGTGATTTAATCTTCTACTATATCCTACTGCTATAATTTGGCAAAAAATTGCCCCCAACACAGCAGCTTCCTTGCCTGACTTCTAGTCTCAGGTAGGATTTTGAAATCAGATGGTCTTCAGGTCCCCTGAAGGACTCAGTCTAACAGGCCTTTTAAGAACAAGCCTACCAGGAAGACCAAGGCCTTCCCAACATGCAGTTGTACGTTTTACTTTTAGAGAGTTCCAAAAATAATTAATCACTTTTTATGTGCTTACTGGTTTGTGTCTTCACAGCAATTTTCTGAGTAACTACATCTGTACTATTCTGCATAATAATATTTTTTCTTTGTACAACTTAATTTGTTTGTTTGATATCATTTAGAGCAGAATCAGCTCTTGTAGGCATACTTCAGGAATGAAACAGCATTTTTTTCCGTTTGGAGAAGGTGATTATTCTTAATAACTTAGTATAAATACACAATGTATTGTTCCTACTATGTATATATATGCTTTCATTATAATAATTTGGATGGTTACATGATGTTGGAGGATTATGGTTTTTAAGTTATACTAATGATTATTTGTTTTTATGAATATTATAATTAAAATTTGGATCTACAGCCGTAACTTTATATATTTGCCAGACATAATTTTTTTCTTCATTTGCCAAATAGTTAGGATTTAAGTAATTTTCTGACACAGTACTCCTTTAGGTTAAAGGCTTATATATTTCTTCTTTATAGTTAATTTTTTTCCTTCTACCTCTTCAAACTCATAGAAAAGAAACAGGAGTCGTGCACTTTGCCTGAGTTTTGCATGAGCTAACCTACTCTTGTTAAAACCTTCATACTTAGTCAATGTTTGTAGCAACGATCAAAGGTTTAAAAATTGCTTACATTTACAGAAGTAGTTCCACTATGAGTTGATGGGACCTCAGTAGGATTCTGGGTCAGCCTAGCAAAGCAGGGTCAGCTATGAGGCAGATTAGGTACCTCAGGAATTTATGCAGTCAGGTCTTGAAAACCTCCACAGTCCCTTTGGATAAACTACTCCATTGGTTGTCTGCTTTCCTCATCATGAAAAAGTTTTTCTTTCTAGCATATCTGACCTTTTATTGGTTTAGCTTGCACCCATTGCATTTCACATTGTGCTTGTATGATGTTTTGGTGTGTATGTTTGGAGCTGTTTTAAGTAATTTCACACATTTCTCTTACAGTACTGTCAAACAGACAATTAAATTAGCAAACCTGAAAGGTAGCATCAGTTTCCTGATCAGGGCACAAAGCAGTAAGGAATTTCTTATGCTGGCTGTGTCAAAAATAAAGCTATGGCCTTCTAATAAATGCAGGTCTACACAGACATCTCAGAGTGCCTTTAATATTGGTCATTCCTAATGGCTGCCTTTAGAATTTCACCAAAATGCTAGACACTCCTTTTATTTTAAACTTTTGTGGTTTTTTTAAAACTATTTTTGTAAAGGATTTTGCTTTCTCAAGTTGTATAGTTCTTTTTGTCCTACTCTTTTACCTGTTAGGAATTTAATACTTAAAGTACAGGAAACTCTTTTTTTTCAAACTTTTACATTCACAGTGGAATACACAGATTGGAAAACTTAAACTACAAATAGGTATCACTGCCCTGAAAGTTAAAATGAAATCCTAGTTTTCATAGTCCCTCTAGACTTGCTGTGCCAAAAGCTGAGATTTTGCTACAGTTGTTATACCAAGTAACCTCCACTTCTGCAGATATAGTTGTGCAATGTCATTTGATTGTGTTCTATCTGGTACTGTTCTGTTTACCTGATAGTTTTGTTATTTTTTCTTTTTTTCCCCTTTTTTTCTTTTAACATATTTCCACCTATACTGTCTTCTTGTGAAAGTACTTACAATTCTCTGGGACTTCTAATTGAAATGAAAGGCATTTGTTTGCACTCAAAAATAGCTTTCAGTGAATTTATCATGTACTGGTAATAGAAGAATCATCTTTCAGTTATTAGTGCTGCAGAATAAGCCTATGGTTAATACCTTATTTAAACAAACTGAAGACTTTTGTATCCATGTTTGGTGACCTTGAAGTTGCATTGTGTTCAGTGCCCTTTTTATAACCTTAATTACCAGGGAATACAGAGCTTTAAAGAAAGACTAACATTTCACTTTAACATCCACAATAATCTATTATAAAGCCAGCTAAGCCAGTCCCCAAATACAGAGGAATGTTATTACATGCTCAGCTAGCTGTCAAGGGGCCATGAGTCAGTGGCTTACAGTTATCAAAAGTAACAAGGTTGTTCAGAATTTCCTCCAACAAAGCCAGCCAGCTTATGAAGGGATTAAGCTCTCTTTGATTAGAACAACTGGAACACATCCTGCCCTTTCAATTAGCAGTCCCTTTTGCTCGGTTTAGGCTGGTAATTTGACACTTTTACTAGCCAATGCAAGAAAAGAGTTGCATTTTTGGCCTACCCATGAGTATTATAGCAATAGTATATTAGTGTGCACTAGCTGAAATGTGAGCAATCTTAGAGATCATGTTCAAAGGCCTATGAAAATCCCAAGGCCATAATGTAAATAGCCACAGTGTAATAATAGACAAACGCAATGTGTGACAGCAGATTCCATGACCCTTTAGGCACAATATATTGCCCTGAAGCCACAATCTTTCTACCTTCCATCCTAGACAACCAAAAAGGTATTATGTCTGCTTTATTGATATTTTAGAGGTTTACCTTTTACTTTCTAACTTAAGGCAAGTAAGTCATAGTGATATCTGTTTGCAATGGTAAAGAAATGAGTGAAAAAATATGTGAAAAAATTGAAATGTTAAGATGTAGACAGTTCATCTTAACTGGAAATATCATCCTTGTCATGTTGAAAAGAAAGAGAAAGGGGTATTTTATTAGAATGCAAGCTTGGTTTGGGATTGTCTGCCCTTACCCTTCACCTGCTCTGATACCTCTGTGTTGCCTGGTGTTTCGTAAAGATTAAGGAAACTGCAGGTGACCAATGTCCTCTCCAGATTTCAGTTAGTTATGCAAAAGTCTGAGTGTTATACTGAGTACATACTGAGTGAAATGTTTGTCAGTGTTTGGCAAGTTACCTACTTTCTCTGGTACCTTTCGTTGACATGGATTTAAAAGAAAACCCACTGTATGTTGCTCCTCTTTGTCTCAGACAAACCACTTAAATGTGTGCTTGAGAACGTCCTCCTGCTCTCCCCCACATCCTGTTCTTCCCTCCTTTCTTCTGTCCTTATTATGCAATATTAAGTGCAAAAAATTCAGTTCTGTTCAGCACAGTGGTGACAGTCAGAGAAGGCTATCTCATGTTTTAAGAGCAGCTGCTTATCTACTACTTTCCACCCACCAGACATTACCCCATGCTCAGATCTGCCCCTGCTTGTGTAATCACTCCCTAACTTTGCTAAATCAAAATTGTCTGTGTTAGAGAAATTCTAACTTTTAAAGAGTTTGAGCTAACCAAGATCCTGAAATAAAACATTTCATATTACATAAATTCACTATTTTAATTTATTTTGAAAATGGGTAATCAAACTCAATAAAATATTCAAATTTTACTTTTATTTTCTATATTTCTTATTTCTAAATTATGAAAGTAGCATAGGATCTGATATATTACATAAACTTCTGCTAGATCACTAAACAACTAATTTGAAGATACAGAACTTTTTAAAAAATAAAATACCTGAAACATTAGATTCCTGTAGATCAATGGGAATTAGATTTAATGTATTACCTCCTAAAGCTATTATTGTATCTCCTGTCATCTCTTTTCTGTCATGCAATGGAGGATTAGAAATGGACTAGAAAATGTAACCCATATTTTTTTAGGTATTTAGATCTTCATTTTCAGTTCATGCCAGGATTTTGGGCTCACTAGAAGTGCACAAGGAAACTTAGTTACCAATCTTCTCAAATTTTGTAAGTTGGTACTGTTTTCTAAGGGCAGCAGAGCTGATTATATGATGTCTCATAGCAGTATTAGATTTTAGAAAGACTGCTGGGAATTACATAGAGTATCCTGGGTTTTTTCCATTGGCCTCTTACTTTAAACATTTCATCTCTTATTGGGTTATTAGTCTACCTAGAGGCTGGAAGAAGTAGAAATTACTGTAAAAATAAGTAGCTAAAACTGCCCTTCTTAAGACAGCTGTGCTAAGGCACATCTCTTGCCCCTTTTCAGAGTCTTCATTTTTGCGTTACCCAGTTCATTCTGCCTGACAGAAATATTCAAAGGATATACTTGAAGTTTGGTTTTCAGACCTCTACAATGTCCTACACCATTCTATAAGCTAAACTGTGCATGTTTACAAAGTCTACATTCTAACAGAGAAGTCCAATTCATTTTCAGGGATAGCATTTTAAAAACCCTGTTAACATGGAGAATATTTCTGGACATCAAAAAAAAAGTAAAATTATTTGCCCTTGAGAATGACTAACCTTCAGAGAGCTGATGTAGTTTTTTGATTTAAGAAGAATTTCTGTTTTCATGAAAGGAAGAATTTTGTTTCAGATTGCCTGTCAAAAATAAGATCCCTTACAATGATGTATGAAATGCCACCACAATGATTTTTCTCCTTGATGTATGTTTTTAAAATATGACAGTCATATTTTGGTTTGGGCATAATAATTTGAATGATGTAAATCATTGTAGTCTTTTTGTAAGTGATTTCCTGTTTCTTGTTTTCCAGCTTTTTAAATGTATCTTTTAATGTATCATTTTTAATGGGATGTAAAAAGCATGTGAAAGTGATAAACCACTTAGCTTCAAATAGACGTTTTCAAGAAGAAGTTTTCTTGAAGGACAAGACAAATGAAATTAAGTGAAAGAATGAATGGGTTTTTTCTCTTCTTTTTATAGAGTCCATTCAGACATTTAAGGCTCTATGAAATAGTATTTTTTATGCTATGGCTCTCTAATGTATAAATAACACAGAATTAAAGTAATTCAATGGAAGATATGAGGTAGTTATTTTGTTTCAAGAATATTAATATAGAAACAATGTTGGTAAGCTGGAGTATTGAAGATAAAGACAGTAATAGATGATATCATTTGGAAACTGGAAAATAGGCCAACGAAAAATACTCATGGATATATCTAGAATGTGATGAGAGGTGAAAAAGACTGTGTTTTATGCAGTTTCTTAGACATTTTAGTTCTTTCATACAACAGGATTGCTCAAGAGAAATATTGTGAAAAATACTATTTGATTTCTCTTTTATGTGTGCCATGAACATCTAATAAAGAATTAATTACACAAAAAGGAAAGGTACACTTGTCATTTGCTGGTTTGACTAGAATAACACTTTGATTTCATCTGTAGATCTACACACATATCAGATTAAAACAAAAGGTGGCATAACATCTAGTAAACAAATCACCTGGGAAGAATTAAATTGCTAGGATCACAGAATCACAGAGTCACAGAATGGTCAGTGTTGGAAGGGACCTCTGGAGATCACCTATCCCAACCCTCCTGCTAAAGCAGGTTCTCCTAGAGCAGGCTGCACAGAGTCACATCCAGGCAGGTTTTGAAAGTCTCCAGAGAAGGAAGCTCCACAATTTTTCTGAGCAGCCTTTTTCAGTGTTCTCTCACCCTCTAAAGAAGTTCTTCCTCATATTCAGATGGAACCTCCTGTGTTTCAATTTGTGCCCAATGCCCCTTGTCCTGTTGCTGGGCACTACTGAAAAAACTCTGTCCTATCCTTTTGACAGTCACCCATAAGACATTTGTAGGCATTGATAAGGTCCCCTCTCAGTCTTCCCTTCTCCAGGCTAAACAGGCCCAGCTCTCTCGGCCTTTCCTCACGAGGGAGATGCTCCAGTCTCCTCATCATCTTCATAATCCTCTTCTGGGCCCCCTCCAGTAGTTCCCTGTCTCTCTTGAATGAAAGAGCCCAGAACTGGACTTAGTACTCCAGGGCAGAGTAGCAGGGCAGGATCACCTCCCTCAACCTGCTGGCCACACTCCTCCTAATGCCTCCCAGGATACCACTGGCCACCTTGGTGACAAGGGCACACTGCTAGCTCATGGGCAACTTGCTGTCCAGCAGAATTCCCATGTCCTTCTCCACAAAGCTGCCTTCCAGCCCATCGACCGCTAGCCTGTACTGGTGCATGAGGTTGTTCCTCCTCAGGTGCAGGACCTTACACTTGCCGTTAGTGAGCTTCGTCTGGTTCTCATCCACCCAGGAACTCATCAGGTTTCTCTCCCTCTCTAGCCTGTCCAGGTCTTGCTGAATGGCAGCGCAGCCTTCTGGTGTATCAGCCACTCCTCAGTCTTGTATCATCAGCAAAGTTGCTGAGGGTACACTGTCCCTTCATCCAGGTCATTGGTGTATACATTGAACAGGACTGGACCCAGCACTGACCCCTGGGGAACTTTGCTACCTACAGGTCTCCACCTAGACTCTGTGCCACTGATCACAACCCTCTGAGCTCTGCCATTCAGCCAGTTCTCAATCCCCTTCACTGTCCACACACCTAACCCACACTGCCTGAGCTTACCTATGAGGATGTTATGGGAGACAGTGTCAAAAGCCTTGTTGAGGTCAAGATAAACAATATCCACCACTCTTCCAGTCAGTTGTTGTATCACAGAAGGCTATTAGGTTGGTCAGGCATGATTTTCCCTTGGTGAATCCATGCTGACTACTCCTGATAACCTTCTTTCCCTCCATATGCTTTGAGATGACCTCTGGGATGAGCTGTTCCATCACCTTTCCCAGGATGCAGGTGAGGCTGACCAGCTTGTAGTTTCATGGGTCCTCCTTTTTTTCCTTTTTGAAGACTGAGGTGGCACTGGCTTCCTTCCAATTATCAGGCACCTCTTCTGTCCTCCATGACCTTTCAAAGATGGTACTTTGCTCTTGTTCCACACACCCACATGCACATTTACAGACAAAGGTATACTGTGTGCACAGAGACCCATATATTTGTGTCTGCTTATGATGACACACACACACATTATATATACTGGAGAGAAAAATATATAGACACTCTTCACTACAGATGGGAATATTCCCATATCTTTGTCTCTTACCAGATATCTACTTGTGCTCATCTGTTCCCAACTGATTTTTCATTTGCCTCATTGATGTAAACAATGCAATCTCAGGATAAACTAATAAAAGTTTTTGTGTTTATATTAACAATTCATAGCTGAGCTTCAACAAGAAGAGAAGAGAGCATACCCATTATTAGTCTATGCGGATGTAATTCAGTCTTCCAGGTTACCTTACTCTTGCCTCTGAAGAGGAAAATTTTAGGAACATACTTCTTTTTTCTATAAATTTTTTGGAAATTCAAAGTGGTTTATTTCATGCATGAAATTATATTTTTCTTTAGTTTTGAAGGAAGTTAGTCTTTGGGTTTTTAATTATGCTTATTAGACATAAGCTTCAGCTGACGAGTAAACAAGCATGCACTACAAAACTCTGGAGTGTGTGCATATGACAGAAGTGGAGGGATACAAAAGAAAAGTATATAGAAATATATAAAACCCCCAAAAGTCTGACATTAAAGCTGTGTTTAATGATGTTAAATAAAGGAGACAGGAAAAGTGTAATTTAAAGTTAAAACAATATATCCCTGCTTAAGCCCAAATCTATAACACATTTTTTTTGTTAGTGCAGTTCGTAACATATGATTAGATGTTTGATGTAGTTATTTATTAATGTACTCATTTATTTTACATTGTGTGTACAATAAAGCTAATTAAATTATGCCTGATCAAATTAATTTGATCTGGGAGGGAAGGAACCAAAATTACATTCTTGGGAATGCTATAAAAGTTCTGCAGAAAAAAACCCCAACTTTTTTATTTAGGCAGAATAGGGGAAGCCCTCATGTCAGAAAAAGTTCAAAGCTAACTGTATCAAAAAAGATGTTTCTTTCTACTTGTTTTAGAAGGTACTGATATTGATAAAGGATATGAATAATAATATTAAAAGGAATGCATCCTTAAAAAATATTTCTGAAAGGACCGTAGTTTAATAATAATGTAGATGGAAACTGGGAAATGCACTGTAAAATAATGAGACTGGTTAAGGGCCTGGTAAGATGTTGAGTATTTCAGCTATGGTTATCTCTGTATGAATATTTAAATATGTATAAATATGTTTGGACAACATTACAAAGTGACTTTATTAGCCAGTTATCACAATGCTTCCTTCATGAAAATGCAGATATGATTGTTACTTTAATTTTTTCTCTTTTATATGGTATCTAACTTGTTGATATTCCATAGGTGCAAAGATATGCTATCTTCTCCATCAAATTCTAAATTGTAACCTGCACAGTTTGTATGGCTCAATATAGCAATAACTTAAAAAAAAAAACAACAAAAAAAACAAGCTAAGAAAAGGAAAGATAATGTCAAAGTACCTAGAAAATGCCATCTGAGCATAACAGCATACTTTTCATGGTACTTGTTCACCACAAACTTTAGAGATCCAATTTTTGTGCAGTTCAAATAAAAGGAGAATTAATTTTACTGTAGTTCATATAAATTCAAATTAAATCATGTAATGGTTATATTATTCTTCCTATTACTCATTTTTAGTCATAAATTGTGTAGAAAACAGTGTAAGTATAGTAGACTGGTGGACTCCTTGAGTTAAAGGAACACTTTGCAAACAAATCTCATGCAAACTCTTTTTTGAAAGCTCAAATACACATTGATAGAATTTATTCCACTTATGTAAAACACTCCTGCTAGCTATAAATTTGTTAAGAATCAGAACTTCCCAGGTGCTACTTAAGGAAATATTCCTGTGGTACCGGTAGTGTGGCAGAAAAAAAGAGAACTACAAAGTTTGTGAGAGAGCTGATTTTCTATCTAACCATAAGCACGTGATAGTCTGTCTAATCATAAGCATTCAATAGTCTGTCTAATCATAAGCATTCATAGGTCATGCTCATCATTTCTGAGCTGTGCCACAGCATACCTCAAGATACTAGTCATCCTGACTCGCAGTCTTTGGGTGCCATAGCTCTGTTCAGCCTCAGTATATCTAGCAACTTTGAGAAAGCCATATATGTGGTACAGAGGAGTCTAGTGCGTTGGACAACTCCTTACACTGAGTGGAAGCAGGGAAAGAGAAAGAAGCTGGGAAGCATTTCTGTGTTGCTTAATCTAGATGCCGTGAGGGGGACAACATGACAATTTTAGGCCTACAGTTACCTTAAAGCACAGTTGCCAACAGTACATATGACTGCAAATTGATCATTTTGGTATAACAATGAATATATATTGAATTCTTATTGAATATAAGTTTTGTCTGCAATTGACTGCAGAGCTGCATCATACAGAGCTGGAAAATTTGCTCCAGCAGGCAAATATTTTGGATAAGACTTTCTTATTACACATCTGTACTTTTCAACGCTTATCTAAACTGAAAATTCTCCAGATATCATTACTTCCTATATTATTCAGATTCCGGGGGTGTGGGGTGGGGTGTGGGGTGGGGTATTATTAATTTCCTGAGACTTTTATTTGTGGAAGCAGCTGCAAAACTGTATGCATAATTGCAAGTCACAAAGTATATAGGAATAGTGCATGCCATAACACAATGCATGAAACAAAGTAAAATTACAGCTCTTAAGTTTCTTTTCACTAGAATTAGTTATCCAGGAGAACCAGTTCTCTGCTAACTGGCTAGTGAAGATAGAACACATCCTACTCATGTGCTGACAGACATCCTTCTGCAAAATATTAAGCATTATGTTTGAAAAAGGCTGCAAACAGATTTGATGTCTTATGGCTTTGGAGGGATGAGACCTACATCTATCGTAGCAAAATAAGAATAGCATAGTTCTTTGGTCCTGAGGCCAAATAACATGGAAAAATTTTCATCCATACAGCTATAATCCCTTCCTCTGCAAAATATGTTGTCTCTGTTGAAATAGATAGGAACAAACATCTTAGCATTAGTGCTTCCTTGTGCTAAGTCTGAGGAATAGCACAGTTTTTTACAAGAAAGCACTGTTTGACCTAGACCAAAGCTATGCAAACTGTTGAATACTTTGGACTCGTGCCCTGGCCAGCTCAGAATTTTAAATAAAGATATAGCTGACTTGTCTCTAGTCCATACACATGTACACTGTACAGTGAAAGAAACTGGCAGGACTTCTATAAAAATCCCACACTAACATCCATCATTCTCTTTGTTATTAAAAAAAACAAGCCAACCAATCAAACAACAAAAAACCCAACCCCCTAAAACCCAACAAAGACAAAAAAACAAAAAAAAGCCAAATATTTATTCCCCCCCCCCCCCAAAATAACCCAAACCAATCAAACGAAAAAAACCCCACTGCTTGGCCAGTGGTTTTCCTTTCCCAAGTAGGCCTGTCTTTCTAATTAGTATAGGTAACAACTAAATGGGTTTGTTTCAGTTTATGTATTTCTTGAATGAAATATGATATTTCCAAAAGATTTATGTCTTAACCATGAGATTTATATTTTCTTTTCCTCTCTTTTAAAGGGCTTAATTGATCTTTTGTGACTTCTGGAAGAAAACTTTTATAGTTGTCAGTGTTTCAGTCGTTTGTGAATTTCTATGAAAATCCTAATATTAAGCAAGAGTTATATTGATATGCTAGTAGACTGCACACTAGATGAAGTCTATATCAGTTCTTTTACTTCTTCCAGGACAGCAATGTTGGGAAGATGTGAGGCAGTCAGTGCTGTCAGTGAATCTCTGCTTTACCAGATCACGGGCGATTAGCATTACCTAAAATAGCTCTGGTATTTTCAAGAAGCATTTTCATTCCTCAGTTGTCAGAAGCATGATTAATAAACATAGGGCCTCCTTTATTCCTGGCAGCTTTTCAGCATCAGAATGCTGATTCCTTCCTCAGTTAAGTGTCAAATGCATGCCTTATTTAGTTTTAGGTATTTAGCTCCATATACCTAAATACACTATTAAAATGGAAGCAAAAAACTTTAGGAAGAGCTGCTCCTAAAGATTTCTGAAACCTGTAGCTGTTTCAAATTTTAAGTCTTTCTTTAATATTTCTGAGAAATTTTATAAATAAAATATATGTTATGGTTTTATAAATAAAAATATGCTATTTTTAGAGCAGTATAATTAAAATTGCTGGAAACATTTTTTTTTAATGTGGTTGCATATTCCAAATTGAGTGTACGTCTCTGTAAGATCATTCTCTCATAAGTTTAAGAAACCTGAGAAACAAAATTATATCATGGTACTGGCAGTTACATTTTTTTGATGTTTCTTTTCATTCTTCAGATGAAATGGTATACACCTAAATATGTTGGGATTATGCTTCATCATGCTCTGAAGAACTTCACTTTGCAGGTTAATCTGGTTGTATTAAACTGTGATTAAAACTCTCGGTTGGAGACAGAAGACATAAACATTGCTTGTAGGAAAAGAACAAAAAAAGAGGCTTTTATTTCTGCATTCAGCCAGGTACATTGGCTTCATTGTGCCATTGATATTCACTGTGACATTGACATTCATTGTGTCATTTAGGGCGTTTCTTGAGAAAAGAGACGGTAAAGGAAGTGCTCCAAAGAATGGGAGTAAAGCTGCAAAATCAGTACATGTGTACAGATCAGAGTAGCTGATAGATGGATTTAGGGGATCCTTCATATGCATGAGTCACAGGTTTCATTCCCTGAGCGAAGATATGGGAAAACAATCTCAAAGAAGGAAGTGTCTATTTTATAACATTTTTCCTGTGATTTACCTCCTATTGGGAATAACTACCTTACACTCCAAAAGCCTCTCCTCATTTAAATATATTTTTATTTTTCCCCAAGAAGATCCCTTCCTTTATGACTTCTTTCCAAATGGGTGTGATAGATTTGAAATGGATAGCACCCTGGTGTATTATACTTTTTGGATTCAGTTTGCTGAAGATTAACATAGACTGGGCCCCACTTGCCAGGGCCTGAAGGCACTCACTGGCTTCACTGCCCATCCCCAGACCCTCTGGGGCTCCCCCCACTCTGGTCCAGGTCCCCATGTCAGCCGTCCTGTGGCAATTCTTTAGAATTTTAGAAGCTTTGTGAATGTGTCATGCAAAGAATGTGCATTCAATAAAGAAAAATGTGGTTTCTTTGCAGACTTAGAGAAGGAAAATCCCATTCACTCAAACTAAACTTAGGAGGACAGTAACTCTTTCTAGAAGCCACTAAAGGCACATTAACTTTTTCCACTAATTTCTAGAATCCTTCACATTTACTTCAGGACGACTGGGATCCTAAAGTTCAGATAGATTGGATCCATGGTAAAGCTGCACAGCAGTTTAATGGCAAAAAGTGGCACACACTGAATATGTAGCCTAACAGGATAGGAAAGAAAGTTGTGATAGGACAAGTTGTGATAGGACATATCAGATAGCTATATTTGCCTATGTTCAAATATCTGAAATTCAGAAGTTAATTTCATCATGTCTATGGCTCATGTCCTTGTGTCAGCCACCCTAGGGACATGGCATGTCCTTTGTATATCTTCTGTGCACGCCCAAAATATTTGGGAAACTGAATCATTTATACTGAATTATACCATTTATATTTAGTAATCCTAGAAAGTTTTCTAAATTTGCATGGAACAGAAGATGATTTCAGTCATGATAGGGCAGTATGCAGTATGTAGGCTCCAGTTAAACCCCAAATCCATTCAGAAAATAAGGACTTATTGTCAGGTAGTTATAAAAGACAGAAAGTTAATTGAAGAACTTCTGTAACTGTTCTGTTTAACAGTTTTGAAGAATTGTCAGGACTTGAAAGATTTTTGTGGCTCTAGAAAGTGGGCCGTGATGGACTATAAAGTTCAGAAAACACGCACTGAATATAAAGAACCAGTTGACTACACACATGGTATTTTTGCTGCTAGGGAAAATAAAAACTGAAGAAATACTTCAGAAAATCCTGAATAAAGAAACAGTTTTGTTTTGCCAAAATGCATGCTTCTTTATTTGTTTTATATAAGTATTCCATTGATGAGTTTAATGTCTGGAATTTATGTTGAAATATCATATTCTGAGCAAGTATTAGAGAATATGCCTAGACAGTGAAGTGTGAACTCATAAATGTGAGCAATTGTACTTAAAGCTATTTCTTATTCTCCTAAGCTATGTTCATGCTTTGAGCACCGTTAGCTAATGTTACTATTCATAATAAAATACTCAATATCACTTACTTCACTACTCTTCCTGCCCTAATAATTACTTGCTCCACAGATTAAACTTCAAATTCTGATGACATGGTTACAGCAAATATGAATGTTAAGGTATTCAGGCTTTAGCACTTCAAATAGGAAAATAAATTTCAGAGTCAGCAGGGCCAATACCTGACCAGTGTTTTCTTCTAGCTTAAAGTATGATAACTTCAGGTTAAAACCTGCAATGGACACTGTCTACAATAGCTCAAAAGGGAAAAGATTAAAAAATCCCACCCAAGATTATTTTTAACTGTATGGGCTGATGTCAACAGCTTTAGTCCTGCTAAAAACTCTTAGGCCTAGCTCATAAAGCATTGCTATATGCACCCATCTTGATGGTGTTGCACTACCCTGTGTATCTGAAGAGTATCGAGCTCCACAATATCAAGAACTTCCATAATTTTGTTTTGAAACATCCTATGGCTCTCACAATATTTTACAGTGGAAAAGTTTAGACTGAGTTATCTTAGATGCTTTCCAGAATTTATCTTTGGTAACAGCCAGAAAACAACATTTTTTTTCCTCTTAGGGTCTTTACTATGAAATTTGTATAGTGGATAGAAATTTAACATCTTTCCTCCTAGGTGACTTATTCCTGCTTTGAATAGTGAACAACACAATTTACTGGTATTCCTTCTTGTGATGAACATCTTGAACTTTTTGAGGACAATAACATGTTACACTTACAAAAGGCTTATCTTTAGGAAATCTAGCTACCATAATCATAGCCAGGTACTCCTGCTGTGACTGGGAAATAAGAAAGGACTGCAAAGTTGTTCAGGCACAACAGAGTAAAATACTGCTAGAATATGATCCCATCTGTCAATGGTACTAGTTGGAGTTAAGCCCAACTTACAGAGAATTAAAAATTTAATACAAAAAATGGAGAAAACCAGTAACTCAGTGATTTAATGGAGTCCTAAAATTATGTGTTCTCTAGTGACACTCACCAAAATTCACCTATTTTTCTTACATTGCAATAAAAATATTCATTACACCTTACAAAAACCATGACAGGGCAGCTTTTCTAATACAGCTAATCACAAGTACAGGATTTCTGAGATAAGGTAAAAAAAAAAAAAAGAAGGGCAAAACCCAGTTCTCCATTCTTCTTTAGTGTTTTCTCATGAACAATACACTGGTTTTGAGGTAGGATGTCCTGTCCGTAAATAAATAACAAAAAACCTGTGCTGAGTGCCTTACCTGTTTCAAAGTTACCTATGATGAGAATGGAAATGTGATTTTGATCAATTTTCTTCCACCAGCATCACGTAAAGGAATGCTGTTTCACACTTGAAAATTCCTTTACAGGATTGGTTTTATGCCATGGGATTCAGGAATTATAGAATAATGCAATAATTTCAGTTATGAGGGGCCTATGAAGGTCAACTCATTTAAATTCCCTCTTAACTAGATTTGGCTTTGAAGTTAGAGCATATGCATCAGGATCTTGTCCAGTTGAGTGTTGGGTATCCAAGAATGGAGATTCCTCAGCAGTTCTATGCAACCTGTTCCAGACTTGGACTGCTCTCACTATGAAAAAATCTTTTCCTGATATCTAATTTATTGCAACTTTGTCCACTGATTCTTGTGCTTTTGCTGTACAACTTTGAAGACTGTGTTTCTGTTTTCTGCATAAACACTTTTCAAGCAATTGAAGACACCAGCTGGGTCCCCCTAGCCTTCTTTTCTATCCTTTTTACGTTGTGCTTCAGCCCCCTAATTGTTGTGTTATCTCTCCATTGGATTCACTACTTTAGCTTCAGTCTTTCAAGTGCCAAACAGAGAAAAATAATCACTTCTGTTGACCTGCTGACTGGACTTGTACTAATACCTGCCACTTTGTCGTTGGTTTTCTATGCTACACCACCACACTTTCCTCAGCTTCAGCTTACTGTCCACCAGAATGTGTAAAGTTGCTTTCTAGCAAGACAGTGCCCAGCCTTTATTGTTTTATAGAGTTATTCTGTTCTAAGTATGGGATTTTGCATTTGTCTTTCCTGAACTTCATAAAATTTCTGTTTACTGTATCTTCAGCCTGTTGAGGTCCCTTTGCTTAGCATAAGACATAGTCTCTAAGACATCCTCAGCTTGGTATCATGTGTGTAATCACATGGGATGGGATTGAGGGTATTTTGTCTATAGATAATTACTGGCATTTGAGACATCCTGGAAGAGTTGAGATATCCCATCGAACTAACAGTTATGACACAAGACCTTTGGAAAAGTATCTACTTTTTGGCACCAATAAAAGTGGACCAGAGTGAGTTCCCTATGCCACCCAGACACTTAGGTGTAAACGCCTGAAGTGAGTAATTATAGTAAAGTAGTCCACATGCATATGCTGACATGTGAGCTGTCTGCTGTTATTATGGTCTGTGGGGATCTGGAAATTTGTTCACTTGCCACATACAGGTGCTTAGTGTCAGATGAGAACTTTAATGATGTCCAAGGTGTCTGTGTGGAGCTAGCAGATATAACAGAAGACCTGCATGGGAGACCTGTTTAGTCCTGTTGTAGTCCTGTACTGGCACCTGAGGTCTAACAGGACATGACAAAGCATTTCAAATGTATTGTGTGCCTATTTTGGAAAAAATAAATCAAGTCTATATTAAAGTGGAGATGGGGATTTCTAAAGAATTATTCAATTCAGCTGTTAGAAGACATGCAAATTTAGTCAGCTGAACAGTTTTCTAGGTTGTATAGGCCTAATTCAATTGCCTAAATATAGGCTCCTGGTGCCATTTGAGATATGCTAGGATATCCAAGACATATACGCAGAAGTGGCAGATGGGACCTAAGGCAGACCTATATCTTCCTGGAGTGGCAGCTGGAGGATTTGCAAATGGCATGAGCTGAACACTTTTAAACAAATTGTTCAAGTTTCGATGTCTATATTGACCATAGATTTAATCTGTTGACCTAAATTTAGGCACTTACTGCAATTTTACTTGCCCTAGAGTATACAAGCCATCTCACAGGTTTGGTACTTAGGCCACAATACTTTTGGGACACCTGTATAGTTCTGAAACAGAAACTGAAGGACAGACAAAAAAATGCCCAATACCAAAAATGACACAAGTATTCTGTGTGTAGGCAGCTGAACCAAATCCTGCCTAAATCTGAATTCCACTTCCATATAAGATGATAAAGTATACAGGAAAGAAAAGACTAATTAGAAAAAGAATGACCCAAGTAAACACAATATTGATGTGTTTTTAAATACTAATAAATATGTAAATGTGCACTGTAAGCCTTATGTAACACAGAATAAATGGTGCCTTAGCAGTATAAGGCAAGAAAAATAGAAAGAGAAAATAATGCTTGTCAACCAAACCATTTAAAAGTCTACAACATAGCAGTATTTAAGCAACCATTTTTTTTGTTTTTCACATAAAATTTCAAAGCAATAAGAAACAATTTCTTCACCCATTTTACTATGCACAGAAATACTAAAACCTCCAAGACTTTTCTGAAATGATACCCCTAACAGAGATACCAGGTGTGGTTTACAGAAGCGTAAATCTTCCATCTGCTACATATATACAAGTGCCTCTGCCTTCACATTTCTGCTAAAGATGATCTCAAACTCTTTTATGGGAACAGCTAAAATGATGGGTTGGGTACACTGGAAGAAGAAAATATTATATTTACAGATAAATGTTGTTGAAAATTCATAACTTGAATGTGTGTGCCTTGTCACTGCTGGAAACCAGGGAAGATATTAAAAGGAGGAATAAAATATCTGGTTCTGAATTTATACTTTATATTAACAAGCATTGTAATGCTGCTACTCATAACACCCTGTAATTAAGTTTGCAACAGTTCTACAATAATATTAAATAAATAATTACATTTTTAAAAAAAATGTATATACATGCAGAACCACAGAGGAATTCAGGTAATTAGCAGAGCTGAAATCAAATTTATTTACCTACAAGCAACATTCTGGAGAACTTCCCCTTGTCCCATCACTTAATTCATGGTTTGTTGCCACTTTTTTTATCTGTGTAGTTCCTATTGATTTCAATTTTAACTTTTCCTATACTAGAAATTATCCTCACTTCAATTTTCTCATGTACACAGAAAATGAATTTGTATTATTGACTTAAAAAAAAACCCCATACCATTTTTTGTTCGTATATAGTTACTTCTTGAAAGTGTACCTTCAGATTTATTGTCATCTCATCAGAGCTGGGAATTATCTTGATTGAAGTTGGAGGTTGCGATACAATAATGTGATATTCAAACAACATGTATAAATCAGAACTTTATACTTTGGCTAGCTGGTTGGATCTCTTACCTTCCTTTCTCCCATTCAATGCATACATTCATTTTTGGAACTTCCATAATCCATGTTCATCAAGCTCATTGCTTCCTTATAATTGTTGCCTTCCAGTTTACTTCAGTAAAATATTATGGTATTTCCTTGGTTAGGAATTATGATGAAATAGCTTTGACTTGCAAATGCATTTTTTTAGTAAGAAAGGGGACAATAAGAACTTTATCTAGAAAAAAAATCATGTTTTCAGGTACTGTGTTTAAATAATACATCAAAAATATAATGGAGGTGATGGGTGACATGAAACAGAACCATGATATTTCATTAATCCTGAAGGTATATCACATAATGAAGGAATGACAAGATATTCAATAATTCTGAAAGAAAAGATAATTTTAAATGTAAGTTTTACTTTTTGAAGCAGGCATGTTTAGACAGAGTTGAACAGCAGAAGGAAGTACAGCTTAGCTTGTTGCTTTGTGTGTGTGTGCACGTGTGTATCTGACATTGTGTTCCTAATTTAACATCTCTGAGGCTGTGTGAAGGAAGTACACTTTAAAGACATATGTAGGGATAAGTTTTATTTTAATTGACTGTTCAGAGAATTGAATGAAGATCAAAGTTAAAAGCTAATGGAATTCTAAGAAAATTTTACTACAGAGAATTTTTCAAAGCGTTATTCCTACATTTTCTATTAAATATTATGGCCTGTGAAGTATAGTTTGCACTGAAAAATATTGTGTAAGTTTGCATTAAGTAATTTTTCAGGGATCTGAACATCTTCTGTATCTCAGATTTCTTGTATTACGTACGTATGTAGTTCAGAGAGCTGGCACAGTGTCTATGCCATCTGATGTGGTTCTTACTCCCAGCCTAGCATTTGAACTTCTTTATCTTGGTTTGAAGGATGTTTCTTGTAGCACTTGCTCCCCACCCCCCGTTTCTTTTCCTCAAGCAGAACAATCAATTTTGTTCTAAATTTGGTCAATGTTGAAATACACTTTACAAGGTAGCATCCTGTTTTACTTTATTTCGGCTTGTTCTGTTAGCTGCCTATTAAACTGAGGGGAATTTGGGTTTCTGCCTACAAGCTGTTAGCTTGTCCTATGTTAATCCTATCAATTTCCCTATTGAACATTACACCGTAACACAGTGTATAAAGTCTCAGTAACTTGTGAATTCGAGTGCAGCTTAGGAATCAAACTTCAGAATTCCATTTGTCCTTTGATGATTTAAAGTCTGAGGTGTCTAATCCTTTGAAGATCAGCTACTACAAGACAGGCACTCCCATAAAGTCTAGTTAACATATAAAAGGCCACACATGCATAAATGCCACATGTAATTCTATCATAAAGTGCAATACAGATATCCATGAGAAATAAATCTACAGTTTAATGAAATCAAAATATATTGATGATCTATTGGTGAGATCAGAGTTCTTTCTGTATATAAATTAATCTGAAATTCTTGAGCAGGAATTCAGATGGAATGACAATTTAGTCTGTCTCCCTAGAATATTGGATCAATTAGCAGTTAAAATTTCAAGGCATAGTAAAATGAAAACTGGTCTGGAAGATAATACTGTAAATGTTATAAATCCTTTGCTACTTTCACAAATAATTTAGGTTTGAGTCTTTGTATATTAATATCTCCAAAATTTATTGTCATCAAGACATATTCATACTGTGCTTTTATGTTGCCCATCTATGGGACATGGGACAACCTTTCTGAAAGAGGAAATTTTTAGGAGTACTGAATATTCATTGAAGCATATATCAACTGGAGTCAATAGGATGTTCTTTAGTGTGCTGGAAAAATAGTGAAAGGGTATCATAATCCTCTCATCTGGGTAAGCAAATCTTCTACACTTTGTATAGAAGCATATACAGATCTGCTTAAAAGTCATGTTTTATTTTTGTTTAATTTCAGTGAATAATTCTATTCATATTTATAAATAGCAAATAAAACTATTACTGTAATCGAAAAATAGGTGCTTCAATATCTATAATTTCAACACATCAATGATGCACTGCAACAATAACATTTTTCTGAACTCCTGTTTAACACAGGACATTGTGACAGATTTGTCCAATAACGTAGAAGTCTTTCTTTGTTATCTAGGAAAGTGTCATGCTTTGCTTTCAAAGTGAGAGTAGTAATCTGATATCCGAGTTCAGGGACTATGTTTTCAAACTATCATATTTTAGTGTGAGCTACTGACAAGCTGAAATATGAAAAATATGAAAAAGTCTATCAATAAAAAGTGAATCCAAAGGACCTTTAAAAGTAACCTTAAACTGAGTAACTGATTGTAAGCTTATGATATTGGAACTGCTCACAGCTATCTCCTAAAAGAGTTCTGTAGGTTTCACATACATTTCATAACAGCCAAAGTAAAGCAGGCTAACCCAATTTTTGTAGTATCAGACTTGCCAAGGCACCCAGATGATCTGTGCAATTATATGGATTTATGATCCAAGAAAAGTAGAAATTCCATGAGGGGAAAATAATAAAAGAGAAGCACTGAAAGAAATACTAGTTTCACAAAGAAAATAGGAATCAGTTTGTGATAAGTACTTTCAGTTCAGATATCTTCATACTTTCAGAAATGTTCATTTTATAGTGAGTATCTTATTAGGTGTGCTGGTCTTTTCTGGGATAGGGTTAATTTTCTTTATGGTAGCTGGTACGGGGCTATGTTTTGTAATTGCAAGCAAAACGGTGTTGATGATATAGGGATGCTTTTGTTATTACTGAGTAGGGCTGACACAGAGCCAATACCTTTTCTGCTCCTCACCCCACCCCACCAGTGAGCAGGCTGGGGGGGCACAAGAAGTTGGAAGGGGACACAGCTGGAACAGCTGATCCCAACTGACCAAAGGGATAATCCATACTATATGATGTCATGCTCAGCACATAGAGCTGGGGGAAGAAGAAGAAAGGTGTGTGTGTGTAATTTTAGGAGTGATGGTGTTTGTCTTCCCAAGTAGCCATGATGGAGCCCTGCTTTCCTGGAGATGGCTGAACACATGTCTGCCAATGGGAAGTGGTGAATTAATTCCTTATTTTGCTTTGCTTTGCTTGCATGGCTCTTGCTTTGCCTGTTAAATGGTCTTTACCTCAACCCATGTGTTTTCTCTTTTACTCTTCTGATCATCCCAATGGGAGAGTGTAGGCAAGTGGCTGTGTGATGCTTAGCTGGGGTTAAACTATGACTTTAGGCTTCCTAAAATAGGTACAAAAAATAGATGCTGTTTTCCTATTAGATAACAAGCTCAGCCTAATGGGAGAATGGAATTAATTTTTGCTCCTGGGATTTTACTGACTTAAAGATACTGTGGCAGTTTGCTTCAGTTCACCATGCAGTGTAAATTCACTGGCTAAGCACCAGATCGAAGAACTACAGTACTGCTTGAAGTGCTATGAGCTACAGTCTGACTTGCAGAGGTATGAAAGGAAAAGGAAGGGAAAGGCAAAAAAATAAGGGATGAGACAAATCGCTTAACGTTATAGCATAGTGGCAAAGCCCACAGATACAATGAAAAAAGCAAACAACAAAGCCACACTGTAACTCTCCAGTAGTAGTTTTCATCTCCATAAGGAAAAAAAAAAATTAAAAAATCAAAACCACTGATTGAAGTATTCTATAAAACAGTAACAACTATATTGAAGAGGTCAGGTCATGAAGCAACATAAACTATTGGCTAGATCACTTTCCCAGAAGATGGGACTATTTCTCTGAATCTCCAAACCCCTGAAAAATTAAATTATGAACTTCAGAAAACCCAGGAAAAGATCTTGGGAGGTCATCACTGCAACAACCAAGCTACAGAATGTTTTGGGGTCAGTGATGAAGAACCTTGTGTTTCTTTACTGTGGGCAATTTAAAGACAAGAAATTATATTTTTCACATACAACTTTAACAGTCTAAATTTAAAGTATTTAGTTTACACTAGTTATATTAGTACATTCATTTGCCAGTAGGAAAAAGACAGATGCTTGCAGCTGTGATGGGTAAAACTGTCCTATAATGCTAACCATCTATTTTTAAAGTGATTATTGTAGACTATGCTTTTCAGTTTTACATGTCTGGGGTCTGATGGGAATCTTATCCTGAAGGATTATTTTGAGTTCTCAATGTCAGGAAGGGGGGAGGGGGGAAGTCTAAATGTATGGGTTTATGATTCAGTTCAAAACAGGTTTATTTTACTGGTTTTCAAAGTTAAAATACAAAAACTTGTGTATTGTTCATGTTCTAGAAGGCTGGCAGAAATATATTACTGTTTAAGAGTAGTGACCCCATGATGCTGATGATGGCAGTACTGATGATAACCTGTCTTGCACAAAGCATTTTCAATTCCTTTACCCCGAAGAATGTATTGAGAAACAGTGTATACTGTATGACAGTAAGCCAATTGGCGTATTGTAACTTTTTATGGTGTAATGAAAACTTTTCTTCTGCAGTATTACACAGTACTTTAGCCATATCAGCAACTTGGAGACAACTGTGTTTCCACTGGCTGTCAGTGTGGAATCTCCTAATGGAATTGGTACATCCACCGGCACGTGCTGGAGTCTAACATGCTTCAAATCCTGGTATACAATAAAAATGTGCAGATTAAAAGAAATCACTGAGGAATAAATTATGTACTTAGGCAAAAGAAGAAAAGTCTGTTTCTAGCTTGCAGGTATTTTGAAACAGAAACTTAATAACTTCAAGTAAAATATAGAAAAGTTGGTAGGAATTACAAGTAAAACTGATGCATAATTGAGTTGTGTCCCACAGGGAGACATTCACCTCAAAATTAGTACTTGAAGAGATGAAATGCTTGTTTGCTACAAAACTATGATAATGCTGTTTACACCACTCACAAAAAAAAAGAAAAAAAAAGAAAAAAGAAAAAAAAGAAAAGAAAAAAAAAGAAAAAACAAAGAAAGACTAAATTTCTGTGAAAAGTTTCAGACTCATGTGATATGAGAAAACAAACCTGCTATTTTTCTGGGGAGATTCAGACTCTAGTTTAATTTAGATAGATATGTTTCATTTTTGAATTCTTTTCCCTATACAGAGAAGCAGACTGCAATTAATTTTGCTGCATGTCCAGCCATCTTCAAACTGCAAAACTACAAAACTTGCAGACATTGGTATCTAAAAAATAAAATGCATGACACTTATTGGCACTCTCTACTTTCAACCAATTTCTGAGACATAATTGTTATTACCTGCTTATATTGAACTGCATTTCAAATTATGACAATGCTTCAGGATAAATTGAGGCACTATATGCCTGCTTTAGAGTTTATCACAGCTCTTTATTTCCATTTACTCAGTGTAGTCAAATGCAAGGATGGCGTACATGGACTACAGAATGCATGCTACTGTCACCTCCTGTGACTAGCCATAAGTGTAAAGTGGAAGAAGCCATGAGACACTGGAAAAGTGATAACTGACAACACTGCTAAATAAAAGAGCTGCCAGTTGGGAGTAAACCAGGACAAGATGTCATGGTGCTGTGTGGTCAGCAGGGCCTGCAGGGCCTCTGTGAGGTGGCCAGGGCTGCCCCGGGCTGGGCACAGCCGGTTCCAGCCGGCTCCGGCCCACCCACAGCTGCAGCCAGCAGGGTGCCGCCTCAGGGAAAACGTACTTGAGAAAGATTAGAAATACTACACAGGCAATGAGGACTGAGGAAAAAAATGAGGAACAATCCCGTGCACACTAAGGTGAGAGAAGAAGGTGGTGGTAGAGGTGGTGTAGGTGCTCCAGGCAGTGGAGGAAAGATTCTCTTCAGCCCGTGAAGGACCACAGTGGAACAGATATCCGCACTGCAGCCTGTGGAGGACCCCATGCTATAGCAGAGAAATATTCCCTGAAGAATGCTGCACCCCATGGGAAAGACCCACACTGGAGCAGGGAAAAGGTGTGAGGAGGAATGAACGGCAGAGGGAAACTGTTACGCACAACTCCCATTCCCCCATCTCCTCTCTGCTACTTGGGAGGAGGAAGAATACGATTCAGGAATACAGGAGTGAAACGGAATGTGGGAAGAAGGTGTGTGTTGGAGAAGGTGTTTTAGGTTTTGCCTTTGTTTTTCACCATCCTACGCTGTTTCAAATTAACAATACATTAAATTAATATTCTCTGAGTTGCATCTGTTTTGCCTGTTACAGTAACTGGTTTGATCTCCCTTTCCTTATCTTGACTGATGAGCTGTTTCATATTATTTTCTCCCTTGTCACGTTGAAGAGGCAGGGAGTGAGAGCAGCTGGGTTGGCATCTGGCAGCTGGCCAAGGTCACCCCACCACAATGACAAAGCAGGGTGGCCAATTGAGAATCCAGTACATTAATTCACACACTGCCCTTCTTTTGCTTAAAAGCAATGGTATACCCAAGATAGAAGGTATAAGAAAAAAAGTGTCAATTGCTTTCTTAAGGTCTGAAGAGAAAAAGCTTTCAGTGCAACCTCAAAGCTAAACCTTGGAATGAAAGATTTTTTTTTTTAGGAAGCTACAGTTGTATTCTCTAAAAGGCAGCAAAATATATCTTTGTAGATTCAGAAAATTGTATGATCATTTAGTTTGCCGTGATATATAATGTGGGGCACAGGATGTAATTCAGTGATTTCTGCAATTAGTCTTTAGCCAAAGAATCCTGTCTTGACTTTTTCTGACTTAGGTCTACTATTGCCCTTTTGTGCTTATAGGGCAACTTTTATTATATTTAGAAATATTTTGAGCTGGTGAGATTTAAAAATTTAGGAAATTTTTCCTTTAAGCCTCATTTGCCATCTTCCCCTTTCATTGTTCTTGGATGATTAGTTCTTTGATGCTGCAGAGGTATCTGCCTATATGTTGCTAGTGACCTACTCTTTCTTGTAGTCTTGTAATATGACTCTTGGTAATGTGACAAGCAAAAAAATGGCAATGTTGTCATTTCACTTCTACCAATCCAGGTACTGGTGCCTTATTTAGCTTACTGTTAAAAATGCCAGCTTATAAAAATGCTTTATAAAAAACTTACGAAGTTACTGTGGAACTTGAAATATAGGAATCATATTTAGCTATTAAAACTTATTATTTTAGAAAAGTGTCCCATATATTAGAGCATGGTAAGAGTGGGAAACACCTTCTAATAGACCAAATACATACAGTAAATGTATAAAGACTGAGGAGTGCGGATCCACTGCCATTGAACGAAAATCTGCTGAAGTTAGTGAATACGCAAAATTTCTGATCCTATTAAAACAGGCTTTCCCCAGCTGCAGGACGCATAAGTTTTCATTTAATAAAAGCAAAAGCACATTGTTCTTATACCATTTCAAAATTCCTAACCCCAGCATACAGTGTATTTCTTGATTGTGTAAAGAACTTTTAATGGCTATATCAGATGAATAAAAGAAAAAGCAAATGAAAAATATGATTCCCATGCTATCTTAGTAGCAGAATTTGAGCAGCCCTGAAGATACCCTGTGCACACACATACACCTGCAGAGAAGGCTGTGGGTGGTAAATTCATTGACAAACAGTTAAAGAGAAAAGTCAAATCCCCCTTGGTTAATTGCTTATGTTGCCTGCTTTCACAGTTGGCATTTTCTCAAACTAAGATGAAGTACTCTTTTCCAATGCAAATTTTTAAGATAACAGAAATGTTCAGTTGCTTACAAACCTAGTAAACCATTTAGAAATGTTGCAATTAGAATGTTTTTAACTTTCAAGTTTAACACAGGAGAAAACCAGAAGAACAATAATAGTCACCATCAATTATAAAATTTTAGGTGAATGTATAAATTTGAACTAATTACAATCTGTGTCTCTATACAATGACACCTACAAGGAAATCAGGTAAATTAAAGTTGCTATATGATATGATAGGGTGAAAACCCTAAATTATTTCACTGTTTACCAATGAGCACTCTACAGTTATTTATTTAGTCAAAAGCAATTTCACACATTCTGCGATGAGAACCACTGTAGTTCTTTTAAGAAACAATTGGTGAGTGAAGAAAAACTATTCCCTCCACCAAAACTGTTTCCTCAGTTGATTGGCCTGATGGGTGAGCAGCGGCAGCCTTCACTTGGTATGCAGCCAGTGAATGATGTACTCCAAGTGCTTCTCTTCCTCCACTGACTGTAATTGAATCTTTGAATGACACAGATTTCCTAGCCTGCATTGTTGATTTCAACAGCTGGATAAGATGAATCCCCTGGCCATACTGATCCACAAATTCCTGGAAGGCATTAATAACAATTGAGTTGTAGAGAAGGCATAGAAAACATCTTGAGGATGTGACTGTAATTAATAGATTTTATTCTAATTAATAGAGAAAAAGTGATTGGGAATATCAAGGTGGGACATAGCTAGGAAGACTAAGTATGAAATGGTTGCATTCATAGTCTTCAGAATACAAAAAAGGAAATGAAATAGAACTGAAACAGGAAGGCAGACTTGAAGAGAAATAGAAATTTGTATGAAAGACTTCCTAGAAGCTGTGTCACCTTGTGGGAAAAATCTGAAGTGTTATGAGTGCTAAACTTGTCTAAATGACATGCATTTTATTGGTCTCAAACAAAAGAATAAAACATTTAGAAAATGAAAACTGTCTTGTTGATACAAAAGTTAGCATGGAAACACAGAACAAAAATGAAGAAATGAAATATAAGACTAACTGCTAACTAAAATGAGCTAGCAACTGTTCTCCGTTTTTCACTAATGAGCTGGCCACATAGGCAATGTACAGCCCTTAGCTCTGGACCTGATACAACATGGGAACTCCAGTGTAGTGGAAAACTGAGGCTGTATCTACACAAGTGAAGTAAACCTGGCCAGGAATGTTTCCTGGCATCAATATCAACTAACACCACATAGCTTATGTGCACCTTGCAAACTGAATTTCCAAAAACTGTGGATGCAGGCAAATTCTCTAGTGGAGGTGGAGCCAGCAAAATTATGACTCTCAAACTGTGCTCAGGAATGGCCAGTGCTTGTTGGAATGTGCCAAAATACTGCCAGAGGATTCTCTGTCAGTTTGTGAGCACAGAGAATTTTGTTTCCATACCTGAGATTGGTCCTATACGTATCTGAATTTATAGACACAGCCTGAAGATAAGCACTGTTGGCTGCAGTGTATGACATGAAGGTATGTAGTGGGGATGGACACTATAAAGCTTACTGCAATAGTTTTGGGGAACTGTAGAAAGCTGAGGGAACCAAACCTGATACAGTCTCGTTCAAATTACTGAATTGTACCTTCATATTGCCTCACACATTATGAGGTTTAGTGAACCAAACCAGTGCCAAACAATGTGTAAACTATTATCAATATGAACTATAGGTGTCCTATGCCCTACTTTATTTAGTGTCAGAGATATGGCTGGAAAGTTGTGGAGGGTTCTATTTCTTTTAACAAAAATGTCATCGATTATCAAATGGTTAATGCAGTTTGTCAATAACATCAATACAAGATGAGGTCTCATCCTTGAAAGAACAGGTTAGAGGAGACTTTAACAAATTACAGGTTTTATATTGTCTGGAACTGATGAGTTTCAGCCCACACTATTTAAAATATTAGTTGGTGGAACCTGAGAACTATCAGCAGTTATTTTTGAGAGATCCTGAAGTCTTTTTGAAAATATATGATCTTCTATCAAAAGTCTGGAAGAAAACAGCTTTGGTTTCATCTTCAAAAGAAGAACATAGGGAATTATACACCTGTCATCTTAACTTTGACATGCAAGACAAATACTGAAAGAAATATTTGGAGTCATCTATACAAAAACAAGGAGATAAATTACAGCCAGTATGGATTTACTAGGAATCAACCAGTTTCTATTTATAAAATGACAGAGGAATTGTGAACAGAGGAGCAACAAAGGTACCATATATCTTGATTTTGGTAAGGTCCTAATCAAACTGGGGAAGGCCATCAAAAATGCAAGCATAACAGGCAGACGTAACCAGGAATTGTAACCTGGAAGATATGAAGCAATCTCTCTACTCTGCTCAGCGCTGTACATTCTCAGTAGGAATACTACTTCCAGTTTTGGGCACTGTATTTCTGGAAGTATTTGGGCAACTGGGAATAGCCAGGACATAGTTAAAAGAATTTAAATCAAATGTTTGATCCACAGGTCTAAATAAGGAAATCTTGAATAAATGTATATGTTCAGTTCAAAAAGAGAAAAAGAAGGTTGAGCAGGGAATGTAGTAAGCAGCTGTGTATGCATAAGAAGGCATCTGTAAGAGAAAACACAATAATGTTCCATTCTTTATTCCAAGCAGCATAGGCCAAGTAGTATTGGTGTTTAATTGTACCAAGGAAAACTGAAGAGTAGGGAAAAAATTGTAATTGAAATGCTAAACTATGGAAGAGATTATTCCAGGTATTTAGGAGCCTTAATCATTAGAAATCTAACTGAAGAGCAGACAAATGTGTCAGTAGTGACTACATCTACTTGATGGAATACACTGTCTTTCAGAGTCCCTTCTAAACTTACGATTTTATGAAGTACCATGGCATTTTGCAAAGCATCAGTTTGTATTTCTGTGAATACCCACAGGAAGCTTAAACCTGATTTTGTGTTCTGTAATTCCTGTTTGTCTATGCTGTTTCTCTTAATTTATCCTCTCACCTCTTGGCATGATGTGATGTGTTTTAAGAAATCCAAAATATCCTGAGGACCAAGCTGAAACTGATTTTCATTTGTTGGGTTTTTTTAGCTTCCTTTCAAGTTCTACTGATTTGCTGCAATACAACCTACCTGAAAAACAGATGTTGTAAGTATCTTAACTCTACAGATGATATTAAGGACCTGGTCAAATGTAGTGCAGAATAGCTAGTGAGATGTCAGTAGAATACACTTTCCTAAAATCTGAAAAGTGATGAAAATAGAACACTTTAAATTAGTTGTTGGGAACCAATGTAGAAAATTCTTCCTGTGGACTGCTTATGAATATATTTTCCCCCAGAAAAACCCTTATTTTTAATTATATATTTAAATATTAGGGACATAATTTCCAGCTGATAATTGACTGTGCATATTGCATTTTAAATTCTGGTTTCTCATTAGCTGTGTGGCCTTTGGTTAAGTACGAAAATAAAGAATGTCAAATCAGCAACGGCTGTAGTTCCCAGTCTTCAGATAATAATTTGTTTTCCAATTATCTCCTCCTTCCCTTTATTGAATCTTATGGTTGAAGTGACCGACTACACAAGTCTGCAAGTACTGGTGGCAGACAAATGATGACACTAGCAGGTGTGCAGAACTGCAGCTTATAAGGAATTCAGAAGCAGCTGCAACACTAAGCAGCAGCCAAAGTCTGGAGTGCCACTGAGCCCACAGAAGAAGTGAGGATGGATGGGTTAGCTAGGTAAGCAAAAATTTTCATAAGCCTCCAATCAATGAATTACAAACACCTATATTCAGGAATGCATTACCTTATTGACAAAGTATTTAGAACTGATAAAAGATTTATTTGTGATTTTTTTTAAATACCCCTGCCCATTACTTCTTTGCTCATCCAAACAGCTCTCATATTTTTCAAGTGTTTCTGGTTTTCTAACGAAAAAAGAATTCTTTTTCCTCTAACTTAAGATTTTTTTTCCTGATTCTATTTTACTACAAGAAAATCAACAAACTACCACACATTTGATTATTTTTTCATGAACAGAAGAATTTAGTATATGGTGGTGAAATACATTTTTTAAGCAGAAATACTTAGCAGAAAGCTGATGATTTTAAGCAAAACCAAGATCACAAATATTTTGTGTAAGGCATTAGGCAATAATATTGAAAACTAGTACTCTGCATGACTCAGACTGACCTGGGATGGTGAAAGCAGAGCTGAATGAGATAGTACAAGGGGTTGAACAAAATTATGCAGACATGAAGCTCAGGCACATGTTTTGTAACATAGCAGCTTATATCGACAGTATTGAACTTTGTGGCTACAACTCCATGCACTTCATTTTCTGACAGAAAACTCTTTTTGTAGTTGGCTTGTTGGTTTGGGGGGTTTTGGGGTGTGTTTGGGGTGGGGCAGGGCACGGTGGTGCAGTGGTGTTGGTGGATTTGTTTGTTTTTTCCCAACATGGGATTAACAGATACTGAGACTTCAAAAGCTTCTAGGGAAATGGAATTGTCATTCTCTAGTCAGCACTACTTTCTGGTGCTATTTTTACACTAATTTCCAAGTCTTGATTTACTTTTTTTTTTTCCTTTAAATGCTCACTGAAAATTGTGTTGAATTCATACAGTCCTACTTGAGGTCCACAAGTGTTTTCCATCATTCTGAGAACTTTTTATATATAAAATCTGCAAACTCATGAGGTCATGACTGCAAAATATCTTTTGCTACTGCTGTTGAAATCAGTAACAGAGCTTTCTTGACATGGTTTCTCATACAAAAAACTGAAATGCAGCTATCTACTGAACCAGTAAACTTCTTTTTCCCATGTTGTCTTCTGTTTTTACAGTTCTTTTGCCTCTGGCCCTAGTGTAGTTCCACTGCCTACACATTTGATAGCTATAGAATGTCTAATGCCAGAAAAGAAAAGAAAATAAAAAGCTTTCTGCCTTACTTTAGTGTTTTTTCCAGTACTGTCGTTAACTCTTACAAAAGATGCAACTTACAATCTGCACATAAATCTTGTAAAAGAAAAAAAATTGAGTTAACTTTTAAATACTGTAGGTAGTTGTTGCCTTCTGCTTCAGAGAAATATTCTGAAGGAAACTTCCTTAGAAACTGTTCTTGAAAGTTACATAGAATAATGTGTCCTTTAACAAACCAAAATAAAGATGTACAAATACTACCTTCTATTCTAGAAAATATTATGAAATCTTCTGCACAGATGGACTGAGAGTTGAATTGCAGCAACCTCAGAGTGTTATAGCCATCACTGTTCTCTCAGAGTTGGAGACACAGCAACAAAAATATCCATCAGGAGCTAGTTTGACAGATCTATATCAGTTATGATTGCAGCCAGATGCTATTTCATTTATGTTGCCCAAACATCCAAAAATGTTGCCATATCCTTATTACTGTAGGGATATCTATTTTTAGATATCTAATGTGATATTTCAAATACAGCAGCAAAAAATGTCAATATGCAAAGGCCTAATTAATGATGTAGCTTACTTAAAATGATGCTCTGAATACTTGCTTTTTTTTTCACATATGGGAAGACAATGTACATACCACTGAATTCTTGTTCAAGAATTCCCACTGTTGAGATGCTGCATTTCAACTGAAAAGCTCTTCTGCAATGGTCTTCTACTAATAGTCTATGATCATGTATACAGAACTGTAGTATAATGCCATATATATTTTTCTGATAAAGGGTAAAATGCTTTGCAAAATGGGAATGAATCTTATTATGGTGAACATGAATATAGATGACATAATATTCCTTTTTTTATGATTTTTTCCCTGCTACATATAAAACCTCTCTCTGCTATTAAAAAAAAATAATCAAAAAATGAAAATGATGACATTGTTCATAATGGGAAATATCTTTTTGAAAACCATGTGGACTATGATTTTTTGAAAACCTAACTAAGTAGCACTGGACCACAGTGGAAGAAAACCGTAACAGTTGTGAAGAAAAGCACTCAATAAAGTAAATATAATTCTACTGAGTTTATGGAATAGCACATGCATAACGTCACAGCAGGCAGCCTTTTAATCATCATCAAAATATTATACAATACATACCATCTTTTGGCTTAATCATATGACAGTACTTATTTGTAGGTCCTGCTTTTATATATATGTGGGTCCTACTGGTAATGGAAGAATCAGTGGGGATTTGCACTTCCCTTCTCCTTCTACAATATCTTGCAATAATTAGGAAATGTTTAAATGGATGCAGACAGGCTGAATTTATTCCAGTAATGCCTAGAGGTGGTTGGATGTGAGACAGCTATAGTGTGGAAGCCAGTTATTTTGATGTGGCATTGTGCATGAGCTAGTATACCCTACTACACAGTATAACTTATTCTCAGAAATGTTGACCTACCATCAGCATTTTAATTTGTTCACAGGGTGACTTAGAATCAGGATGAAAGGCTCAGTTTCTGAGGAAAATATGAGGACAGTTACGTCTTCAGAATACTGGTGGAAATTCAAATTACATTGGTTAGTATATGCTATTCATGGTAACATAAACTGAGCAGAAGACAAAATTCCCACTGTAGTTTCTACTTTAACTTTTGGCAAAATCCTTAGTCTAGAAAAAAACATGAAACCTGTATGTAAATAATTGAAAATATAAGAACAAATTTGTTTGTGTTGCTGCACAGAAGTGGAGGTGAATAAGTGCTTTATGTTCAGCATACAGGCTTGCACAAAGACCATTCTGCACTTCTCAGACACTTTTTTTAAAATGCAGATGTTTGGTAAAGTTCATAATTTTAAAGCTTTGATAGCTTATTTTTTCTATCCCATTTAAAAGGATCATAGTGGAAGGATTTGACATAATTATTACATCTCCCTTGTGTTTTATGGATAGGACTTATATAGCCAGGTGCTTCTTGTAACCACTTTTAATCATTCATTTCTAAAAAGGCAATTATAAATTCCCTATCCATGGTAAACATTTAACCTCTTATGTCAGCAGGGCCTATCTTGTTGTCCTAAAGAGATTTTAGCTGTGAATTGCAGATGGATTGAATTAAGTGTTTCAGCTCCCTGGAAATTACATGAGCATCCTACCAACATCAGTCTAATCAGAACACTGTTTTAATTCTTCTGCCTTAAATAGTTACAGTTCAGGCTGTGCATAGGGAGGAGGGGAAGAATTCCTTTAACAAATTTCACTACCGACTTTTCCTCAAATGGTACAAAGTGACATTGCTAGTGAATAGAAGGTGCTGACTGTTATCTGTGGTTAATAACATCTCTCACTAGCCTCCATTCAGCTGCCAGTTAGCACAAAGCCATGTCTGCATGACTTTTAAAGGGTCTGCATTAATACACCCAGCCAATCAATGATTTCTGCCCCTTCCACAAGGACACTGGTCTGTCACCATCGCTAGATGCTGTCAACAGAAAATGACACAGGAGTCACAAAAGGTAAAATGGTGTCAATTTAATCAGAGAGCAGACAAAAGGCAAACAATGCTGCACTGGGAAGGAGTATAGCAAGGAGACTCAGAGGTTGCCGTAAGCCACACTCGGCAGGTTCCAGTGAAACCAGATTGAAATTCAATGATACAAAATCCAGCAATGTGACACAGAGGATGAGAGCTGTTGTTTCCATTCAATTAAAGTTGGTGACTGCTGCTGGCATAAAATATATTTGACAGAATATCAAGAGAATCTGTATTGTAGGTCAAACTATTTTTCTTCTAAAGTGAAAGAAAATAACAGTGGTAAATGAGTTAGTGCAATTGTTGTCTAAATTACACAAAATAATAATAAAAAAAGCCTCCTGCAATTTTCTGTTGACTATGAATTTAAACAAAACTCTACTGATTGAGATGATTCTACCATGAAAACTAAGCAATTTAAAGTGTTTACATATCTATGAAAATGGGCTCTAAGAAGTGTAAGATTCTTCATTTTTTAATTCATAGTGTGTTGTTGTCCTGGTTTCAGCTGGGATAGAGTTAATTTTCTTTTTAGTAGCTAGTACAGTGCTGTATTTTGGCTCTGATGTGAGAACAATGTTGATAGGACACTGATGCTTTTAGTTGTTGCTGGGTGTTGTTTATACTAAATCAAGGACTTTTTAGTTTCCCAGGCCCTGCCAGAGAGAGGGCTGGAGGGGCACGGGACATTGGGAGGGGACACAGCCAGGACAGGTGACCCAAACTAGCCAAAAAGCTATTCCATACCATACGATGTCATGCTGAGTATGTAAACCAGGGGAAGAAGAAGGAAGGGGGGGGACATTTGGCATTATGGCGTTTGTCTTCCCGAGTAACCATTATGTGTGCTGGAGCCCAGCTTCCCCGGGGATGGCTGAACACCCGCCTGCCCGTGGGAAGTGGTGAATTAATTCCTTGTTTTGCTTTGCTTGCGTGTGTAGCTTTTGCTTTACCCTTTTCCCCCACCTTTCCATTTTGCTATTATTATTATTATTGTTAGTATTATTGTTATTATTGTTGTTCTTACCTCTTTATTCTGTTTAACTTATTAAATTGTTCTTATCTCAACCCTTGACTTTCACAATCCTTTTCCGATTGCCTCTGAGTGAGGGGGAGTGAGCAACTGGCTGCATGGTGCTTGGTTGTCGGCCGGGGTTAAACCACAACAGTTGTGCACATAATTTCTCAAAAAGGTGTTTATTTTCAAGGTTTTATAGAAAAATAACATGATATCAGTTCATTTATGTGTGGAAAATTGAATATAGAGGTTATTATCTGACCACATGAGGCTTTACAGCCAGTCTAGTTATTCATGACTTTAATGTGGGTGTCCTATTCTGGCAGGATACTGTAACCTGACTGTATGTCAACACAAAGTGTGCAGCTTCCGCCTTCCTTCTGTGATCTTTCTTGTAAGGAAACCTTAGTGCTTAGTCAGGAAAGGATCCAAATAGTGTCTAATCTGATCTGCTTGGATTAGGAGAATGAATCTCATATATTGGGAGAATGAATTTCATGTCTTGTGGCCTAGATGCAGGTTTACAAACATTTAGGCTCAGGTTCTTTTTGTCTAATGTAGGGCATCAAGCAAGAATTTCTACATTTCCTTTCTAGCTGTTATAAATCCAAAGGGCTATTTGATGTTCCTGAGCTCTGGGTCAATTGGAGATCTCTGTGTGTCTCTCCACTGCCTCCACAAGAAATGGAAAGCTTAGTTTTCTAATATTATGTAGGATAACTTCGGTTCTTCATGTGTGCACATAAAAAACAGTCATGTGATGAACTATAAAGATAATTGTTAGGGTTCAGAAAACTCCCCAGATTCTTCTGTGTTCCATATAAACATATATATATGAAAAAGGTTTATGAAAAAAACCACTACCTTTATTTGGTTGTAAATATGCACTTTAAAAAGGTTGCAGGCTGCTCAAGTTGATATAAAAAATCATGGTCACGTGAACCAGCTATTTATCAATTATTGGTAATGTATGTAAGTTTATATTAATGAACTCTTTGACTAATTTATATGATAAACTTTTCTGTTCTGTTTTACTGATAATTTATTGGGGTATAGCAAGGATTTTTGAGTATTTGCAGAGTTTTACATATGTATAATTCCTTGACCTACATAATATTGCTAGAACTGAGTTGAATATTCTGAAGACCTTTCTGGTCATCTGCATATAATTTCTGCGTGTAAACTACTTCAAAATAAATGAAAGTAACTGTAATCAAAATGTCTTTGTAAGATGTAAAGTGACGAGGGCATGTGCCAGCCTGGTAATAGCTCTTCAGTAATATGGTGTCCTACTGTGAAAAACAGCTGGACTTTGATTTATGAATGAGGATTCATTAAAAAAACATCAGTATAATCTTGCATGGACAATTAATCTGGTGGGAAGCCACCTAACTTGGATCCTGTGCAAGGCAGACTGCTGCTCTTCTGAAATAGCATGGTCACTCTCATTGCTGAGGGAGTAACTTGTAAGTAGACAGTGACATGAGTTTAAGATGTAACTGGATAAACCTAATGTGTTGTTCAAAACAGGTTACTTACCCTTGGCTTTATCTATCCTAACCTCAGGTACCTGAAAGATAGGCAGTTATAAATTAGGTGTCTATGCCTGCCATAAAGCAGATGGAAAGAAGTCTCTCTAGGAAAACAGACATATTCCATACTAAAACTTTGAATGGGATAACTTATGCCTTGGAAGTGCATCTTTTTTCTGTATCCACAGACATTTTGTTTTTCCACCTAAACTCCTTATTTTCAAGATCTTTAAACTTAGGCAACATGAAATGGAAGCCTTATGTAATGATGTTCTACTTAATTTCTGAGAGTATCAAGGTTTATACAAAAGTGTGACTTTAGAAAACTACTTTAATGAGCTTTAATACTGTACCATGTCAGAAAGTGTTTGTAAATCAGTCATGGTGATGAGAATATTACTAAGAAAAAGAAATATTAAAGACATTTTTTCCTTCTTCCAGTGTATAATTATTGGATCTCATGTGTGACGAATTTTTTGTACTTAGATTTTATGTATTTGAAACTATATTATTTCTTTGTAGAGTGATTCAAATTGATTTGGGTAATAATACTTTCAGTGCATCTGAGAAGAGAGAGAGAAAAAATATAGTATTGATTTTTGATACAAATTGATTTACATGAATAGAGGATTAATTTTCCTACATAATGATACATACACGATAAACAAAAGCAATGTGGCTTTACGAGACTATTGTTAATGTAAAATATGATGAATTTTGCACTCGATTTATTTTAGTCTTTCTGACCAAAAATTGCCTTTTAATGTTTCCCTGCCTATAAGTTATCCACAAAGAAAGCAAGATACTGTATGACATTTGACATTACAGTACACTCATTGGCTCAGAATGTTTAATGTAAAAGACTAGGGTTACATTTGCTTGTATTTTATCTGACTTTTCTAAACATTATTTCATTTTACATTACATTGTAATAGCAACTACTGATGAAGTATAAGTGTACATTATAACATTTATAATAATATTACCTTATATCATAGTGAGCACAAAGAGCTGACATATTTCATTACTAGAATACATGATTTCCAATGTATCTGACTTTTTGCTGGGCTATGTCTAGTAATTATTTTTAATTAAACCATTGATATTTGATTTCTAAATCACACAATAGCAGGTTGATATTAATATGGATATACCACTGAAGCAGTAGATGCTGAATAAATTTATAAACATCCAGGGTGTTATTCAGACATGTAATCCATGTTATACATCCCCTTTTATGAGCTATGGTGGAAAGTATTCTGTTTTTCTAAAGTAAAGTATTACTCAGGTGTACATAGACATTTCTGCCAAAATAAATGTAATTAAACTGTCTAAACAACTTGCGCACACTTTTTTTTTTTTTTTTTTTTTTTTTTGTGCCTGAAAAGTAAAAAGCAATTAGATGCCCTTGGCAAAAAGCACAGTGCTAATAGCTTCAGTATAATAAAAACGTTGGTGCCAGCGTTGTAACAAATGGAATTCCAGAGACTTGAGAGCGTGACTGACCTTCTACAGATTTCTAGGCCTGTTCCTCTTTATCTATCCATCAAGCTTCTGCATGAACTAGAAACAGAGGTAATTGAAAACCTTCAAAAACCCCTAATGCCTAAATTTCTGAAGTTGGGAATGAGTGGAGTCACTGAAAAACTGGTATGACAATTCAAAGTTTGAGTCACTTTTCAAATGCTCATTTTTACTTTGAAGTTGATTTCTGTGTATCTATACTACAAAATGACTAACATGAGAACCTTTTTAATATGTGAGCCTTTGTATTCATAACTCTGCCATCAGAATTCTTTAATATTAATGAGAATAGAACAAAAATATCACAAACATTAAAAATCAATTAATGTTTAAATGGTAGCTACATAAAAAGCAGTAAACATCTTAAAAAAAATTCAAAAAAACCCTCGGTTTGTTCTGTGCTGGTTTTCATTGGGTTTGCATGAGTTTGTGTGTGTGTGTGTGAATGGATCCAAATGTAGCCACTATGGGCACCGTTCCAGTTTTGCCATGAGTCTGGTTTAAAGACTTTTTCCAGACGGTACTTTTTTCCACTCTTGAGGTAGAAGTTTAAGATAGGTCAAGTCAAGTACATCTTGAAAATTCCTATTTCTCTTCTTGAATTCTTAAGGGAGTCTAGATGATTAGTTCATATGGGTATCAACATAGCAGAAGTCCAAAGTTATTAAGGTTAATCCCATCCTATGCATATGTTTGAGGAGAGACGTTACACACTGTTTCAATGCAGATGTCAGCAAAATCTTGCATATGGAGCACCAATAGAAAGCCACAGAAATACTGTGATTGACTTCTAGTCTGCTTTATAATATTCTTGTTTTATTTGCTCTATGTTGAAATCAACAGGATGAGATTTGGTTTGTTGTATTTTTATAGCAGAGCATTAACTATGTTATTAATATAGCTTAAGTGTTCAACACATTAAGAGCAAGTAGTCTGATCTAGTTTCTGATCTGATCCTTTCATGGCATTTTTGTAGACTAGGATTTTTGACCAGAAAAGTGTATTAAAATGTCAGAAAAAGAAAAGACATTTCAAAACCAGTAATACAGTAGATGACATATTTTGCCTGTTTTCAGATGAAAAGCTGTCTATTATTGATGCAGTAAATGGTTTTCAGTTTAAATGGATTTATTTCTCAACTTCACTGACAACTCAGAGGGGAAGAGAATAACATGCAGGAGCACTTAAGCAATAAAGCATCAAACTTTAAAATACAAGGGGACTGGGACAACCCAGCCACTTATTACAGCTGTGTTAGATAGGAGATTGTGCTCATGCATGAATCTCTGCAGAAACAAAATAAAAAAATACATTTCAGGAATTGTTTTTGATAGTTGTAGAGCTCAGATACACAGTGCTGGTATCCCAAGTTATGTCCAAGCCTATTTTATGGTTATTTTGTAATTCCAGTATCAAACTTAACAAATTATAATTTTCTGTAACTTCTTTCAGTTAAAAATGTCATTTAACTAGATTTGATTGTAAATGGGTTTCTATTTGATCAAAGGGGTTGTTATAACAGTACAGGACTGCAACTGAGTATCCAGACTGGATAAAGCCCTGAATAACTACAGTGGTCTCATAGCTGACCCTGTTTTCCAGCAGAGACGTGACATTCTTCCAGCCCAGATCATCTAAAAGGCATGCAATACTTTCAGGAAAAGTGCTTGTTCTCTCCTGGGCTCCAGCAGGCCTTTTGTCAAGCAGCTGGAAGAAAGGTGGGATGTGCAAGGTTACCTGCCAAGCAAACTGCATCACCTGGATTACGTGAGGGGTGACATTATTGCTCTCTACAGTTTCCTGAGGAGGCAAAGTAGGGAGAGAGGTGCTGATCTCCCTGGGATCCAGCGATAGGATGTGTGAGAATGGTTCAAAGCTGCACCAGGGGAGGTTTAGACTGGACATCAGGAAGCACTTCTTTACCGTGGAACAGGCTTCCTAGAGAGATGGTCGATGCCCCTTGCCTCTCAGTTTTTGAGAGGCATTTGGACAATGCCCTTAATAATAATGCCAAACAATCAGGTATTTTCTTTTTCAGGAAACCATGTGTATTCTGTTCTTGCATTTACTTTTCCACACCTTTATGAACTCTTGTACAATAGTTGCCTCAGGGAAGGTAAGAGTTTGAGAATGTTATAGTAAAAGGGGAGAAGAATCACACAGAGATCCATAAATTAAGAATTATTCCACATTATGAATGTATCTTGAAACCTCTACAAGAAAGAAAATGCCACATTTCAAGGAAATAAAAAAGTGTCAAGCTGAGGGCTGTGTGAGGAGTCTTCACCAGTACAAGGGAGAAACAGTCCTGAAACATGCGCATGTGGAGGACAATAGTAGCATTTTCGAAAGGCAACAAGAATATTGTTGTGGACAACCTAAGAACCTCTGAGAGGGTATGAGAGGATCTGTGTGTGCAAAGAGGAGCTGAGCTGAGAGACAGAAAGGCAAAATGCAAAGTTTAGATGGAAGAGCTACTTAAGACACATAATCATATATTGACTTCAAAATCTTTATTCAGTCTTTTTTTATTGTATTGAGATTCTATTTATTTCTTATTATCATATCTAAAAAGAGGAAAATAAGTTTGAAAACAGTGGTAATGTGTTCAGTGCAAATGAAACAATTCTGCTAGTTAAGGGAGTTTCAGGTGTGTATTGGGATGTTAGTGCTGGGTTTGGGCTACTTATCTCTTGAGTGGATAGCCTGCATAGCCTCCACTTTTACTGTTGACACAAAAGGACTGAATGAATTTTCCTTCAGTAGATGCAGCAGGCACAACTTTATTCTGGGTCTCTGATACTTGGAAATACTAGAGACTCTGCCACTCAATTTTTCCCCATTGGGATTGGGGCGATACCAGTTTTAAACTGTTCACTGACATCCAATGTAATTTCTGAAAAGCAATTGACTTTTGTTCTTTGTGATGATGATGTATAAAACCTCCTTGAAAACAGGCAGGATCTAGTACTTCCACATATTCATATCCTTCTTGAAGGTGAGAGAAAAAAAAGATTTTGTTTCAGTTTTTGTTTCTCAGGAATACTGTAATTAGCTTCTGTTTTTCCAAGTGCATGAAGTAAAAGATCACCTTTTGATGACAAAGGTTAAGAGCATCTCAGACTTCAAATGACTTTATCAGGTCAATTGACCATGTATAGGCAGGACCTCCTATCAAACTACATTCCATTTTACAGACACAGAAAGGGGGGAAATGATGCTTTCCCCCAGGATGCTTATTCTGGTTTCAGGTACCTGATTCAAATGAAGTGTTTTCAGAATCTTATCAATTTTTAGACTGCAGTCACCTTAAGCTATTTCTGCAGTCACTGAAAGACTATAGCATATTCCTACAAGTGATTTAATCCACCTCCAACCATGATTTCTGAAAGATTTTTCCTCTTTCTCTCTGGACAAAAATATGACTTGGGTTCTAATTTAAAGTGTTTCTCCAGTTGCACAGAAGGATTCTGGGTCCAATTGTGTAGTATCTTGCTCAAGAGCCAAATAACAAGAAAGAAGATTACAATATGAATCATGGCATATTTCTTCTAAATCACTCATGCCTTTTCAAGGATAATTTTCATATGAGATTTTGCAAACATAAAATAAAACAAGTTTTAAACAATATACATTTCAAAAAGTTTTAGTAGTCACAAGAATGGTTTCTACTTTGATGGCCTGCTTGTCCAAAGATATTCCTATAAATGGATTACAGCTTCTGTTAAAACTTGTTGCCTTGTACCAAAATGTGACAACAAATGTAATTTAAAAGCACATTCGGAGAGGGAGCATTACCATCTGCGGACTCTCTCAGAAACATTTTTGCCTTTGATATTGTCAGACTGTGGGTTTATACTATGTCCTCCAGGTCCCTCTCCCAGATTCCCTATGCCTTTGCTCCAGAAGTGCAGATTTATATTAATTCAATAGGCTGGTCCTGACCTTTATCTTCTAATGAAATCTGAATCTTCATCTGCTGGAAGAATTATATACTGGTTACCAGAGATGGGATTTGTCTAGACTTTAATGGTTTTCTTAGAATAACTACTTCCTTGAGCTTTCTTCTGCTTTACATTTTTATTTGTGATTTAGTAATGGTGTGAAAGTCTTGCTGTATGGTGGAAATTTTTATTTATAAGGAATCCAGTCTCTCTGTGCAGGAATGCACAAACAGTACAGACTTTTTAAGCAAATGTTTTAAAGAATGATATGTATTATAGGCTAAGGAATTTTTAGCCCCGTTTAAGTAAGTACTGTTTTGTGCTTAAAATTATTGTGTATTGAATAAAGCATTGAACAAACTTGGAAAGATCTTTCTCATTTCCCACTAATCATGCACACATGGGCAAAATCTGCCAAGCTAGGAAAATAAAGAGATAATAAGAAACTAAGCGTCTATTTGCATTTCCAAGGGGCTGTATTTGTTCAGATATGATAGCTCCTCTGTAACTTTAGAGGTTTAAAGCAGAATTTCACCTGAAATACTGGGTGAAGGATTATTGATCCAGAAGAAAAAAAAATAAGAAAGATAGCAAAATAACCTTCTTCCCCAGAGGGGAAAGAAGTATAAAATTAGATTATTTTTTTTTCTAAAGCTTTCTAAAGCACTTAATCCAAAAACAAGAAAAGAAACAAAACACAAGGAAAAAAAAATCAAATAGGATATGCAAGAATAATTTGTCAGTACACTAGGTAGATCCTGTGAAGTATCTTATTTCTATTTTAAAGCTGAAAACATCCTTTAAAAAAGAAGCTAAAACTGGTCAGGATTTATTTTTTTTAAAACAAAAGTTCCCAAATACCCTGGTAGATTTTATTTCCAATTACTGCAATCCCTAATCAAATGTATGGAGAATGAGCAACTGCACTTGAGTGAATACAATTACATATTTTAAACAGATGCTTAAATGCCTTATGTATTTATTCCATAATATTATTTTATTTATTGTTATCTTTCTAAATGCTGATGTGAAAGCTTCTGCCTATTATGCTTTTTTACAAAAACATTTCTTAATCACTTCACGTAATATCAATGAATACCATTGAAGACTGTGCTGAAGCTTACTGACATAATTTCTGAATAAGAGTAGGGAAGTGAGAAGAATTTGTACTTGTTAGTTCTTAGCTAATATCATTATTATGTATCGTGGGCAAAACAGATTTATATATTAGAACATAATGTTAAGGTAAGAACACCTAAGATGGCATGGAACTGCTTCAGTTAGAGAACAGAGATGCATTAAATATTGTAACAGGCACATAACACAGAGGAACACAGTTTTTATTCTTTCACTGGCCAGTCTTCCTCTGTTATTTGGTACAAATCAAAGCCTTGTCTGGCTTTTAAAACTAACAAAACTTTTCAGTTTTCCACAGCCTTTCATTTTGCCATTGCTTCTTCAACTTACTAAAAAAGGTGGATGGTGACAAGTTTCTATTCTGTACATTTGTACAGGATCTATTACAATATGTATTTGTCATAGGGTCTTGCTAATTGAGACATAAAATGCAGATTATGCACATCAAAACCAACTTTCCAGTGACTAAATTAATACATGTTATTCAGAGTACAAACACAGTGCTAGTAGTTCCTTTAAGAAATCTGGCTTTCTAGATCAAACAACTCTACTTTGCTTACAAAGTGCCTTCATAATAAGCATATCATGCCACTCAGAGTATATGTCTTCTGCATGCTGTGGAAACTTTCTGCAAAGACTTTGGTGAAGCCTGGTGGAAAACTTTGAAAGTTCTTTTTTTAAGTAATTCTGCAAATATCAAGTATTTGTTTTTCCTTTCTCATTGTAACATGTATTATCTAAGATAACAGCTGTTGTATCTCTGTTATGAGTCTTTCTCTCTGAAGGCAATAACCCATTATTTGTGCATGATACCTATTCTGAGTCACGATATACACTACCATTTCATTCCTTTTTCCTTTTATTATTTAAGGTCAGAAAGGGGGCGTTAACGGTAGTATTTCCATTTTGGTCACTGTAATTGTGACAGTCTCTGTCAGTCTTAGAGCAATTTGTCTAGCCTGAGGCATCCCTAGAGGACTACAGCAATGATTTTTTCTCCCCCGCCCCCTCCAATTTATGAAATAAAATTTTATCATTCTACGGTACAGTTAACTCAGTAACACCATCTCTATATATGTGGGCTAAACATCAGATATGACACAATTCCTGTTTATGCTTGAGCATTTTACTCTCTATGATGTGCACTGTCTTCATACCTCTCTGTTAATTATACTTCTCTTAGATGACAGTTAACTGGTGAAAAGAAAAGGTGAAGGCTTGTGGGAGTGAGTTGTTTAAATGAGATTGGAAAGAACTTAACTCTGAATAAAATTATGTGCTTGTTGGGTCAATTTACCACCCATACACTTTTTGCATGCAACTGAAAAAGAAAAGAGAATAGAGGGCACAAGAAAGGCAAGAAAATCAAGTATTGTAAAGATATCCACAATGCATAAATTTAAAATATAAGGAATTATTTTGTTTTCTTTCTAACCAGAAAAGGGGAATATTCCACAAAAACAGATTTCTACATATTGTCTATTTCTCTTTCCCTAAGCATTCTTTACTGGATACTTTAAGAAGTAAAATTGGAGTTGGATTGCAGTTTACAGATACGGTATGGATGCTCCTATTTTCTTATCTGGATTTGTTCAGAAAGGAGAACAGCTGGTTCTGTGAAAGACTTTATGTGAACTCTAGATACAAGAATGCAATGTTTTTAAAATGTCAATCAACTATATATCTGTTTTTTGTTCTCTTCCACTGCTCCCCTGTGCCCCTTCCCAGTCAATGAAACGAAGGAAAGAGAGCAGAAAGGCATTGACAGTGGCTTCATGATAAGGGCATTTCTGCACTTAAAGGAGGAATGTACTTGTTATGCTTGAAGTTCACTGTATACTCCCCAAAATTACACTGTTGCGACTAGCATTCAGTGTTTAAGATTTTGAGTGTGGATAGAATTTTCTTAGAAATTACAAGTAAATCTGTTTCTTAGTATATAGGCTAATTTGAAAACTGTTTAAAAAAAATAGCACTTCCTATCAGAATTTGTCACAAACCTTTTAAATATCAATAGTTCTTCAGACATGCTGCCTGGCAAGATCTCACTGAATGTTGGTACACATGCAGTAACTATTATCTATTAACTATTATCTGAATACCTATTTTAGGATCCTCTCCCCCCCCCCCTCCCCCCTAGTATTAGACATCAATGAAAATTTGGTTTTGGTGACTTGAGGGACCCACTACTTTTTTTCCAGACATGGCACTTAATTTCATTTTTGAACACAAGAAAAGTACTATTTTTGAGATGTGTAGACCTAATTTTATCTATTTTAAAATTGTTACTGTTTATGCTACTTCCCAACCTCTTTCTTTCTTTCAGATACTTCCCCCAATATTTTTTTTTAATATATATTAAGGAAAGAGAAATCAACTCAGTGTATCTTTTTCTGTCCTTAAAGCAGAAGAATCAGTGTTATGTACCCCAAAACTTTAATTTAATCCCTTAGATGCCCATTATACAGGACTTGGAAGGCTAGAACCTTTATCCTGTTGATTTCAAAGGTTCCAGAATCTCAAGTTCTTCGTGCTTTTGCATAAATAGGTGAAAATGAGAAAACTCTACTCCAGTCAGCACTTCAAATATAGCTGATTAGGTTTTATAGAGGAACAAAACCAGAAATATCAATCTATGAGCTCAATTCAAGTTTTCTCTGACAAAAGCATCGGGATTAGCAGAGTAGGAGTGATCAGAATACAGCTATCATTCTTATCCGTTTATCATTTTCACCTGTTTTCTGCCACAGATAGCTAATAGTAGGAACCTGACAAAAAAAGAGCAAAGGCATAGTAAAGTTAAAACCCTTTAGTATTTTGGTAGAACAGTTCACCTGACTAATTTGTTTCTTGGTTCAGGTTAATGCAACAGAAGACACAAGTGTTTTCTTATGAGTTTTCAGAGCACTGCAGGTAAAACTTTCTTTTATCTGAGGGAATCAATGGCGATATTCCCTTGCTTAAAATTATGCATTTCTTCCATCTCATAGTCATTCTGATTAGGTTCACTCCCTTCAGCTCTCTAAAGTAACCCTCTGTTGACAGAGTCTGCAGAGTAACTTTCCAGACTCAATAGGATACCTCATGCAGTTCCCTTTTTAAACTGCAGCTATACTCTTTAGGTCTTTAGCACTCTGAGAATTTAGTAAACTTGAAAAAAATCTTATTTGGAAGTCTTAGGGAATGCAATTTCCATATATCATTGGGTTTCATCATGTCTTTTCAACACTATTATCACCTGTCATGCTGATGATACTTGTTTTCATATCAAAAGTGTTAATTAAATGTATACAGCACTTAGAGAAAAGGTTTAATATTATAAAACGTTATTTCATTGATATTTTCTTCATTACATCTAAAACAGTCTCAGAGTGATTACTCTTCCTTTTATTTTTGATCTACAAATTAATCTTTCAAGTTTAGTGCATTTATTCATAAAAATATTCTAATGAAATACTCTAATAAGTTAAAAAATACTATGAGCTGTACATTTTTTGTAATCTGACAAAACTGAAGGTATATCTTAGCCATGCTTATATATGATCGTTTTTATCTCTAGCTTTGAATTAGTTTTCTACATCTATCTGATTTAGAGATGCTTTGTAATAGGCTGGAAATCTCATACAGGTAACACTAGTACTGTTTCAGGTACTGTAGTTAACGTTGATAGCTATAATGAGTTAAGCAGCTTTCCTGGATAAAAGGGTTGGTTGAAATAAAGACAAAGGAATCCGCTTGGGAAGCCTGGTTAAAATACTGGCTACCAAGTCTAGTTTACATCAAGAAACTGGGGAAAATAATTGTCTGCATTAAGTATAATTATGCACACTTATATGCATATACGTCACATGCAAAATATGTTTTCCCTTGTAAGCATAGTGCCTATGTAAAACAAAGAAAAAAGCCCAAACCAAACTCTAGAACAGGAAAAGGAGCAGGGAATAGTGGACTGAATTTTGAAAACCCGAAGTTAATAAATGAAGACAATATGTGTGTGCATGTTTCTGTATGTTTTGAAGTGAGACTCATCTTTAGCACTGCCTTAGCATAGTCAGGTTCCTTAGAGAGAGTGAGAATGCAGTAATGCAAATTTTTTTTTCATAGTCGGCTTTGGCCTTCTCCTCCTTCTGTTTGTCAATTATATATACAAACATATGAAAGCTCAGAGCTTAGAAAAGATCTTTTATGATGTCCAGCAGAAATATTGCTTGTATTTCCCAGGAACATTGCTACCCAACTCAGTTATGAGATTTTATCTTGTGGTACTTATTAATTTTCTCAGCAGGTTGCTATGTTGTCCAAGCTCAGTAACAGCCAGCTCTTCACTTCCATAAAACAACTAAGCTCCATAAAGGATCCATTGTCTGTAGAATCCTAAATACAGTCCTTATGCAGAGGAAGCACTCTCATCAGACACCATCTGGTAAGAACATCATAGGAACATCATCTGTTCCTCTGGTGGGGGTGGTTAGTACCTATCCTAGTCATGTAGAACTGTGGTAATTGAGGTCTCAGCCTGGTCACAGTTGGTGTTGTTCTTCTGCAGTTTGTTAGCCAGTGGGAATAATACAGCTGTATTGCCCCAAAAGTCAAATTGTACCAAAATGTAAAAAAGTATCACTCAGGAAAAGTTTTTGATGTTTTGCTCATCTATTAATTTCTTCTTGCTTGCTAGTAACTGTTGCAAGAGATTTCTTTCAACTTTCTTCTAACTTTTTCCACTTCAGCTTGTTAAAATTTTTTGACTTTATTCTTTTTTTTTACCAAGGTACGCTTCTCCTTGGAAGTCAAAAGTTTTCATGAAAAATACAAGTTATGATAAAACTTTCTAGGCTTCAAGGTGAAATTATTAATTATAGAAGGGCTTTCCACAGAATAGCCACAGGCTTAGTGGTTCAGTTAATCATCTCAAGAGTGAGCAAAATTTTAATATCTACACGAAGGTATTTAAAGCAAGAATTAAGTTTGGCTCTTCCTAGAGTCAAGCAAGTACCTTATATAACTCCATGTCTTTGAAGGATTGTTTATGATAAATTTCAGTTTTATGTTGGTTGAAGATGAAAATAAATTTCAACTGCTTGACATTATATACATGAAACAGAATTCTTGTTTACCAGACAGTTTTAATATCTCTGATAAAATTTCCTTATTTAATCCCACAGCCCCAGCCTATGGGATCTCCTACATTCTGACAGCTCAAAAATTTACTTGTTCATCTTCACACTACAATCATCCAAACATTGTTCTGGGTTTGAAATTGAGTGCAGTCCATATGTAAATATTCACAAAGACTCTTTTCTCTGAATCCAGATAATTCACAACATTCTTACAGCACAATGGAAAAATGAAATAAGAGTACTTGACATAAACACATGAAATATCAGATTCTGTCTAAATGTATCCAAGGCATAAATCCTGCAGTTCGGCTGACAGTTACATTTCATTTCTGCAGATGAAGGGAAATTATACAAATGGGACAAGTAGGAAAGAAAGAGGGTTCATTTCCTTTGCCATTTTGAATGACCAGCAGTATCCCAAATATTCACTAGGTACTACTTTACGGGTCTCCCGTAGTTTCTGTATTATATCTACCAGCTTCTTTTACCTTGGGTATCTCAGAGGAATTCAAATGACACTTCAAGCCTCTGTTTAGGCTGCTGGCTTGGGTTCTGTATACTTATTTCTTTTTGATCAAGGATAATATACAAATATAAGCCTGGAATGGATTTCTTCAGTACCACAGGCAGCTAGATCATGTAAATCTTTCACATACCTCTCATCAGTGCAATTTCATTCTGAAAATGTGACTATGATGTAAAGTTACATTAATTAGAGGATGGTTATTACATATTTTGATTTTATTTTTAATTACAATTAATAGTTCTACTGGTAATTATGTAATCTTAGAGTCACAATAACATACACTGTGAAACTACCTTTGCTATCTACATGTAAATTTAGAAAGTCAGTAACTTAAACCAAAATTATTAGTTAGTATTTGAAAGTTATATAAGCAGGCATGCTTTCATATTTAAATAACAGTAACAATTTCCATGGCATCTGATCATTCAGGAAGACTTCAATTCTTAAAATGAATTCCCAATGCCAAAAGGAAAGTGCAATTTATAGCTGCTGGAACATAAAGCATCTGCTATGTTCTTCTTCCTTATTAGTTCTTTCTATCAGATACAAAAGCAATGTTTTAAAAAAACATTTTCACTAGGCTTTGTGACAAAATGTCTCAGTTCAGAAAACTATATCTACGAATTGTTTAGTTTTCCCTTTCTTTTGCTTTACAAAGAGGACTCCACAGAATTTCTTCCTGGAATATCTTTTAAACCACAGAATAGGAACTTCCTGTGTTGCCTGGGAAACAGTTTTAGGTAAACCAAAAAGCCACACTCAGTTGGCTTTGTTGACATGGAGAATTATACTGGTATAAGCTCAGAGTTTTAAGTGTGCTGGTATACATATATTATGCTGGTGCAACTGGTAAAATTTGTGCAATGTGGATTGTTACTGTTGGTACCGAGCATCTCTATATTATGAAGCTGTCTGGTGGGCCCTTTTCCAGAAAAGCACAGAACAACATTATGGGCTCAGTAGACAGTTGCCAAGGCATTTTCTGTCAGGGATTTGTGAACTGATTATGAATCCTTCATAGACTACAGACTAGTTCAAAGCGATCATTACTCACAGGAGAATTAGGTCAAATCTCAAGTAGCTCCTTTTAAACAAGCCTCAAGATCAAATGAATCATGGACAGACTCATCAGTGAACAGCTCCAGACAAAGCACTATGGATCTAGTAGGTGCCATTAGGATTTCTTTGGATTACCGTCTCAGGTGCTTTTCTCAAGACATACTTTACTTGCAGGACTGTTTCCATCTAGTCTCCTTTAAAATGCTCTAGATTATACCTCCTGTAAGCCCTCTGTATTATTTGCCAGCCTGTTTGGATGTCTTAAGTACCCTAGGGCATTTCAAAGAGTATCAGATGAGGAAATTTAGGTAACTGAATAGCTCCCAAAGTTAAAATATTCAATGGAATGTGGAGCCATTAGGCTGCGCTTCAGAGATACATTAATTTCACTTACTCCCATGCAGGAGTCTCATGTCATTTTAGATGCCCCATGGAACTCACTTTACCCCTAGCTGCATCATATCTATCAGCCTCTGTGGATGTCCTGGACATCATGGTGGCACAAAATGCCTATGTTGTCAAAATTCTGCCCTTTACTTCTAAAAGCTAGCAACCTGTACCTGAGAGTTCTTCTGGAGGCCAGCTGACACATATTCACCAAATGTCATTTGTGATGCCCTTCAACTACCTGTCTGCCAGGCACACCCTGAAGACTCAAGCAGGATATATATCTTCCACAGGCCTTCTGACATATTTATCTGCACATTTTGGATGTTTTGGATACTGTAGGTTCTCCAGAGATGCTTGTCTGTGGGCCTTTAAACTCCCCATACAATCATTCAGTGGAGAGAAAGTCTTCTCCAGAGGCATTGATCTGAACAGTCTGACACCAATCTTAGGATGAAACTAAATGAACCTGCAGGTGATTTTCTCAGACTTAAATATCCAACACACATGCTTTTATCACTGTTTCAAATGCTGTAGGATATCCAAGACTTCCATGTGTGGCTGATAAATATGTTGTGGGAACTGGGAGACCTGTGTCCTGGAGCAGCAACTGGAACACAGACAGGATAACCAATGGCATTTTTAATAGCACTGCAAATGAACAGCTGAATCTAGAACTTAACTTTTAGAAACTGAAGGTAGAGTAGAAGAATCCCACCACTGGCCTATTGGAAAAAGAAGGCTGAAGTTGAATTATGCAAATTCTTGAAAAAGGACTGAACCTTCAGTCTTACAAATAGATGGCTTTTTCATGCCTGATTTGAGGAGGGTATTAAGGCTAGTGAAATCTGGCTATCTCTGCTTACCCAATAGTAACATAGAGGTGGGTATAATGTCAGATACATCATGGTCCTCACTCTTCCCTGTTGTGTGAATGATGTTCTGAGAATACCTGAAAGTACTGTTGTATGGATGTGTGCAGACAGATGCAAGTTCCTGTATACTCTGATGTGTCTATGTGCTGGGCTGATGTAGTCGTAAGCCTTCTAAAGTGAAGCTGGTTTATAGCTGAGTGACTTGGAGCATATGTCTGCATCTTTCTACCTATACATGTGTGTACCTACACCCTCTTCATTTTTATAAAGAGGAAAGCTTTGATTATAGCAGAATTTATGAAAAAAACAAGTTTTGAAAACAAAGTATGAACTAATATAAAACCTTCTGAGGAAAAAAACCTAAGTTTTATTATAAATGGAGAATAAGTCCATAAAAAGGACAATGCTTTAAAAGTCCTTTAAACATGTGTTTTGATTGATATAGAAGCCCTTGAAACCATTAGTATGAAATATAAAATTTCTATACTAAGCGTTATTAGTTTTGCTTATTCTTTTTGATGGCTGCATCACATAAAATAGTTTGCCTGTACTGTTCCAGGATGTGTTCTTGATATGAAATACTAAAAAATATTTCCAAGAAAACATTAAAACACCATCAAAGTATTTAATCCCACTGATGGTTGCCTTGTTCAGAAAATTACCTGTGACAAAATTTGGAATTCTTATTTTCACTTTTTAAAAAATTTAGATGTCCACTCATTAGTTTCAACATGATTATTTTTCACTATCCTTGCAAAGCAGTCTGTGTGGGAGTATATGTTTGTGAGAAAGGACTAGAGGAAAGGATTACAAACAACCTTTAAACACTTTTGTGAAAAGTAGCAAAATAATGCATTTTCTGGCAACCAAGCTGACTGCTGGATATAACATCTTGATACTCACCAGAGATGCATAAATCTTTTAAAATTCTCTCACTAATCATTTCTTGTATTCCAGCTTCTCAGTGTATTAAAATCATATATAATGAAGTCCAGAACTAGTCGTCTTACATTATATTAATTATGCCTATAAAGACCCCTATGGGAGAGTCAACCCTATTAAGTACTTTCAGCACTATTAGCTATAATAAATCTAACATACAGTTGGCTTTATGTATTATACGTACACAATTACGGACTTAGAGTTTCCAACTCCTTTAAAAATTTCTCACTTTTCTGTTGGTTAGTAAAAGTAGCACCATACACTTGATGGTGAATGTGGAAGATAGCCAGCAATCCTGTAAACTTACTTTTGTCATAGCTGCCATGATGTTGCCCTGACATATATGGGCTGTAACAGAATATTAGTCCCATAATTTCAGGAGAAAACAGGTCACGAATAAATTATTTTTAGGGCAAGGATAAATTTCTGCTCCATTACCAAGAACAGGTTGAAATCATCATCAATATTTTATTGGATCAATTAATTTAAAATTAGTAACAGTGTTGTTAGAGAAGGAAACCAGCAAGAATCTTTGGTTATGTAGCAATTGTACTGCAATGCAAGTCCAATGTCTAGAAGGCTCTGGCTGGATTAGGTCAGAGTCAAATTCAGCGTTCTTGATAATGTAGTAACAGACAGTCAGTTTCTGTAGGAATTTTCAGTCTAGATTGCTCCATAGCCCTCTGTTAGGTAGCAAGACAGACAAAGTTAGTAAGTTATTTTGCCATACAGACCAATGCATATGATGCATATGTTTAAGGACATAAACATTCAAATAAGATAGAAAACATATTAAAAAAATCTTTTTTATGATTAGACAAGGTTTTCCATCTAAATAAAAACATGTGTTTCTGGAATTTTTTTCAGATCTAATTCAGCTTTTGGAGATGCATATCTGTTTTAACAGGCGTAATAAGGTGATTTCAATTATATGTGTTCATTACCAAAATTAAATGAGATCAATTGAGGTCAACAAGTAAAACTGGACATAGGAATCACCAATTGTGCACACTACATCTGTGCAACTAGAATGAACTTTGTCTTTATCTATATGTTTGTTTGTTTGCTTGTTTTAATCCTATTATAAGTTATTTCTCCTTGTTTTGTGAAAATTAACACTTCCTGGCTTTCCTGAGAGCTGTTCTGTGTCCTGGTTTGCAGTAGTTTGCTTTGTATTTTGTTCAGCTTAAGTGACTTTGACAGCTCAGAATGCTTCTTTCTTTGTAAAGCATAGCACATACTACAGTTTTATATAAATGTTCGTAATAATGATAAAGCTATATTTCCTATTAGCGCTAGTATTTACCAAGGGTGATATTCATTCCCTGTTCCTCAGAAAGTTGGAGTGACAGCTTTTTCTATAAAGCACCACAAGATGAGAATATACATAAATATGAGAAGTTATTAACAGATAATTCAGATATTTTGAGTTTTACTGAGAATAAATCGAAGACAGTAAAATGTTTATTTTCATTGGCTAATCCTAGTGTGTAAGTAGGTTCAGCATTCTTAGGAAATGAGGTAGTTTATCTTTATTCTTAGTGCAGCACTAGATCTTCAGGAATAACTATTGTCCTTGGTTGTCCCTCCAAAGACCATAGTTGTGAATGCAGATGAATGGTTTGAGTGTTTACAAGGGCACAAAGACTTGGTACAAAAAGCAACATATAAAGAAACAGGTATTAGAAACATGACAGTCCTTGAGAACAGTAAAGAGATCATAACAGGAATAGTGTTGTACTTAGCAATCTTTGTTTCCTGTGCCTTGGGCAGAATAATTTTGCTGATTATGTGCTCAGTGAGAGAGACAACATGATCTTTCTGAGGTCTTTCACTTGTAATGCAAGACTTCTGCTTACCATGGGGTTTTTTCCAAATGAAATCACCCAAATAAAGAAAATATACTACAGTAATAATTTCATTTTTAATAAAACTCAAATTAATAAGCTCCTGCTTGCATGGCAGAACACTTTAAACTTTTACTATTCATTTGTTGTATTGTTTTTAGCTATCAGGGCTTTTTAAAAAATGCTTTAGAAGCAGTCTATAATATAACTCCATTTGACCTGAGCAACTAGTCAAAGTTCAGGATCCAGTGCATTGTTTCCAGTGGAAGAAGCAACTGATTAAATTGAATCAGGAGTTTCTCATGCAATTTTGGTTGTTTATACAAGAGAAAGAAAGTTTTTTTAATCCCTGTACACAAGATGACTCAAACAACAGGGGACTTCACTGTTATTTCCTATATTGTTTCTACTGTTCAACATACAGTTCCCCAAAAGACTCCCTCCCACCCCTAATTCTGCTGCTACTACCTGGTTTCTGCACTTACCCATCATTATGTCTCTGCTTTGTCTCTCTGCTGGTATTTCTACATGTGCACTTACAGGTAAACTCAGAAATTCTCAGTGATGCTCTCATTCCATTTAGGTCATATTCTTGAGCAGATTTCATGTACCTTTGCTTGACCACAGACTTTGCTTACCATGGATACTTGAGTTTTATAAAGCATATTTCTACAGCATTAAATTAAGGACATTGATCATGATACTAGTTTCAACAGTATTTTCTTTATCTCAAAGAAAGCTTTCTTTAAGTTTCTAAGGCTGAGTTATTAACTACAGCCAGGCTTTCTAGTATGTGGCTGGGACAAGTAATTGAGGTGGCTACCTAAAGCAGGCTGAAAGCATTAGCTTGACCATCATCAAACTTCTGGAAAGAAATGGCCTGTTTCACTCAGCACTTTTCCAGAAAATACCTAGGCACAGTTCCTAGTAGAGTCCCTTTCAGGTACTGCTAATAGTAAGAATGCGGAGATGTGGCTACTCACTATTATGGGAAAATGGAAGGAGAGCCGAATTTGATTATGTGATCTGGACCATATCACTTGGTGAAAAATTATCTCTGCTTTGTTTTGTTTAGACATAAAGTTGTTAATATATAGGTATTATAACTAACTAACTTAGAACTAGAAATGGCAGCCTGTCTGTAAAACATAGTGCTGTTCATAGCTTTTTCTTTATTGGTTTAGTCGTAGAAAGTTTAGGCTCACCTCTGCCTATTTATCTTTTTCACCTCACATGCAGATGAATGTGATAAAAAAAGCAGATGCTGTCAGTACTTAGAATTCTTCTAAGTTGTAGGAAGATGGCTAAAATGCGAGAGTCAAGTGGCTATGTCTGAAATGCCTTTTGAACTGAAACCTGTCATCCCGTCTATTGTATTTTTGTTCACTCCAGTATGCAGATTTAGCCCTTGTGGAACTGTGGGACAATCCAGCACAAAGTTTACGTGCATGATCCACTTTAACATAGTTCCTGTTACAGTCCTGTCTACACTGAGCACTAAGGTTAGCTAAACAGTCACCACATATTTTGATGGGTCTGAAGTGACCAGTCTCAAGTTGACTATCTAGCTGTCTGTGGGATCATTCCTACATGGCATAATTATCATGTGTCTACATGACAGACAGCATTTGAGGCAGTGTCAGGATGGGCTATTGATGTAAAATTGTAAATACCCCCTGCTTAGCTACAGATATACCATAAAGGCAACAGGGATATGATTTTCTGGTTTTCACCTTTTCTTATGTTCATTATTTGTTTTGGCAGTGCTGATGTAACTAGTGCTTCATTTCTTCCTAGTCTACCAGCATGACATATGGTCCCATAACTTACTTTCCACTCTTTAGTTTGTACTTGGTGGCATCAATCACCTAATCAAACAAAAATGATTAAATTTAATTGAAAAGTCATTGTGGCATGTCTCGTGAAGGAGTTTGTGGAAGTGTAATAGATAAGGAAACTTCTACAATGAGAAATCAGACACCTTGCTCATATTTAGACATTTCAAACAGTTAGTGCTGAACTCAGCTGAATAAACTACACGTTCATTGCCATTCAAGATACTGTTAGTGCAGCTCTTCTGTTCTTCAGACATAGAAAACAGGTTTTCAGCTGGTGTGGATTAGTCTACCAGCCCCATGAAGATCTCTCAGATATCTTTGGGTATTGTAAATGTATAAAGAAATAACTAGAGTTCCTAAATTTAGTTGAAGTGAATGTTACTCAGGATGATTTCCTGTAGTGGAATGAAGCTGGGTTAATTAGCATTGATAATATACAACTGTGGGCTGGCTTCAGGGGCAGTGGGTTGGCCAATGTAGATAAGGTGCAGCTGTGGCTGGTTTTGTTAACTGGTTGAGAGTCAATGAAGAGAGAGCAGCCAAGGAAGAAGCAAGAGGAGAGAGAGCACAGCCCTGGATGAGGCAAGATGAGGAGAAGGCAGCAGAGGGACTGTATGAAGAGTATGCTGGTATGAGATTGTAAAAGACCTTGTTGTGGCTGGTAGTTTTGAGAGTGCTGCGACAATTTCCAATTGTCCTTTGATAGAGTTTGTTTTGTTCTGATTTTAGATGAATGAGTGCCCTAAGATGATTTCTGTTTTCTTCATTATTATTGCTTGTTTGTGGGTGCTATCATTGATGTCGGCAAATTTTCTTAAGCCAAATAAACAGCAGGAGTATTTTATAAAACTGTGTAAATAAGTAGATACTTGTGAAAATTTGGAAATGTACCAATATGTTAACTAATGGACAACTAGATAAATAGATTAAATATATTTCCAATAAATTTCTTTAGCTTCTAATTCAATTTTAAAGGAACCTGTGCTGACTGCAGAGTTTTCTTATAGAAAGGATCAGCATGTGAGGGATTAGCAAGGTATAAGTGAACTAGAATGTTTGTAGCTAACACAAACTTATCACCTACCAATATGCTAAATTCTGAAACTCAATACTAGATGAACTTGCCTGTTTGTGTATGCTTCTACAAATACAGCAAGTAGTGACCTTTCTACCATGTCAGATGGTGGGGGGAGGGGAGGAGGGGGTAAGGAGAAAAGTATTGTTTTTCCTCTGGTTAGTTGCATTCCCTTGTTGTTCTACAGAGCAATGGAAGTTTCATATAAAGATCAATGACACCGAAAAATGGTTTATAACTCAGTTTGACAGCTAGTGTGGTCGCAGAATTGCTCTGCTGTAATCTACCCTGTCTTCCTTGGTTAGCAAACATTATCCAAATGACAGCTATGCCAAATATAGGCAGAACAGATGCTCTTCATAACCAACAAGTAATTTCTAACTACATATTTATAAATTTAAAAATACCGATTGCCAATTCAAAGTGCATCACAACAATGGTTAAAAGAGAAAAGAGAAATATGTTTGTTAAACTATGATGAGGCCTCATCAAAGCCAAAATATTTATTGATGTTTCTGGGGAAATGGAATTACAGTGATAGGGTGAGGTAAAGATTAAACTCAGAGGTGGAGGAAATCCTGACAGAAACCATTCAGATAAAATTTCAGTTCCAGTTATCTGTGATGGAGAAAGATACATTAAATAGAACAGTTACAGTAGATGTAGAGTTATAAAATAAATGAATACCCACTGAATAGAACATGTGTAATTTCCACATAAGTTAAACAACTTGGCAAAACTGTCAAGTTAGACATTAAAAAAAAATATTAAAAAATACAGTCTTACCTCTATGAATGCTGTCCTTTGGGTAATAGTAGTAGTGCATTAACAAACACTTTCAGATAGAGGAAAGCTATTTCCTGTGGAAGAACAGTTGTACCAGATCTCTAGCCCAGTGTCATGGTACAAAAGGCATTTAATAATGGATGCCTTGGAAACAGAATAAGAATAAGGCAATCGATATAGATTCTTGGAATAGTTTATTTTTCTGTATGATACCGGTATGGCCACAAACAGTCTAGATACAGGTTGTTCAAGATTCTTGTTCAGAATTAGAAATGTAATTGTTTATTTGTTAGCTGGAGCAATTAGAAAATGACTATAAAAGTTTAAAGAGGGGAAAAAAGGGGGAAAATACCGGTATGTCCAATTTATTATAGATACTGACAACTATGTTTTAATTTCTATGGGAAATGGCATTATTTCTCTTTCATCTTCCAGTCAGCCTGTATGACTGGAAAAGAAAACAGATAGTTATTTTTAATTTGAAAGCTTTATAAATTGAATGAACAGCATAGCATTCTTTTCATCAGTACAAGGTCCTCAGATGCATGTAATGTATTAACCTGTTGATCCTTGCCAGTGGCTTCAAGCTTGGGGTGGGAAACTTAAGCCTCAACATCCTCATGTTAGAAAGGATATTGAGGCTTTATCTCTAAGTTTCTGAATGAGTACAAATATGATATGATATTTAATAAGCATAATCATCTGCCTTTTTTCAATCCTCACTTCCACATTTTTCAATTAAAGCAGCAATGGCTGCTGAATGTTGTATTTACCTTTTTTTCTTTTTTTTTTTGGTGTGTGTTTGCTGTACTAAAGAATATCTCCCATTCCAAACGAGGTTTTCAGCAAAGCATGATAATGTGGATTATTAATGGGGTGAAGTATCAAACAAGTATATAGTAGCTCAGCCATGCAAAGATGGCAACAGTCCTGGTAATTCATGGCAGCAGCATGCTATGCATCTTGAGAATTTTCCTAAGGCAATCTTATGTGTCAGCAAACTCTTCTCAGGTTGTTTTAAGGATTATAGACTTGAATTTTGGTACTTATATTATTTCTGAGTGCCACATTTAGTGCCCAGGAGCCTTACATCTGTGAACCAAAGCTTAGATTAGAATTTTGTCTGCTTTCATGGCTCTTAAATTCAAGTCGCTCTTTTTATAATTTTTAGTTGCAGATACTTTGGAAGCATAGAATATTCAGAGACTATGACATAATTGTTCTTTAGGACAGATATGTTTTTATTTATTTGCTTCCAGTTGTGTTCCTGCCTAACTGGTTCAGGCAAAGCATATTTTCAGGATGAGAGTCACTGAAGGGGAAATTAATACAGGTTTCCAAGTCTGGATTAATGAAGTCAATTTCTTCAAAGTTTTACAGCCAATGGGGAAAAAGATTTTATCCTTTATAATGTTCAGGAAGATTAGTAACACGAAGAACCTGAAACCACATTAAGAGGGAGTGCTGATGTACAGACAGGACAGATCATACTCAAATCAAGAAATAATGTAGGGCTCTGACCTATACAACAAAATGTTTTTGTTCAACCTATACTGATTAGTTAATCTCTCAAAAATGTGGAGAGTCTTATCTGTTCAAGAGTGTTAAATTTTATCTCTTTATTTTCTGGTAGGCTTTATAGGTTTGGTTTTGTTAAAAAGTAACTTTGTTTTATGAGAGCTAGCTAATTCACTAAATAGTCCTCTATTAGCCCCTGAGAAAAGACAGGAGTATGATACAGGATAAATAAAATCATTATAAATTTCAGAGACTGAAGCATGAATTTCCACTCCAGAAGGAGACAACCCATTCCAAGAGGAGGAAACATGTGGAAGGTTTGCAGAATCCTGGCATTTATGTAGAATAAGTGCAGTCAACCTAGCAACTGTAGCACAATTTATTGCATTTTATTTTTTACTCCTATGTAAAACAGATTGTGAAAAATATTTAAACAAGGAATTAATCAAAAGCATAATATGCTATTATATAAAGCTATCACATGCTTGACGTTTGAATATCGTATGCAGATCTGGTGACCTTATGTATTTCTGTTCCTCCAACTATATGACTATAAGTAGATATAGACATAAATTATAGATAGAATATGACATAATAGAAGTATACGCAATAGAACACACAGTAGAGAGATGAGGAAAGGTCAGAAACAATTTCAAGGAGACATGAAATACTCTGGACTTCTAAGGCTGTAGAAGGCATTGCTTGGAAAAATTTGGAAAAGAAAGGGGAAAATATAACAGGGTTCCATGACATAATGTATGATATACAGTAGACAAGAAATGGGAATTTACTACTTAAGATTTGGATGACACTGAGTGAGAACAATCAGGTAATATTTTTAATAAATCTGAAGAAAAAACTGTCACACAAAGCATATTAAAGTAGAGAACTCATTCCTGCAACATGTTGTCATGTGCAAAACCAAATATGTGTTAAGAAAAAAATGGACAAAGTCATCATAAAGGACAATTAAACATGATGTTTAAATGTGACCTAAATTTTTAAAAAAAGGCAGCAAATAGCAGAGTCGACAGTTTGTAGAGATAAATGAATGAATTTACATGGATGTTTGACCCACTTAAATCTATATTTTAGAATCACAGAATGTTTGGGATTGGAAGGGACCTCTGGAGATCATCTAGGCAAACTCCCTGCTAAAGCAGGCTCTCCTAGAGGAGATTGCAGTCATGTCCAGACAGGTTTTGAATGTCTCCAGAGAAGGAGGCTTCACAGCCTCTCTGGGCAGCCTGTTCCAGGGCTTTGTCACCCTCAAAGTAAATAAGTTCTTCCTCATATTCAGCTGGAACTGCCTGTGCTGCAGTTTGTGCCCATTGCCCCTTGTCCTGTCACTGGGCACTACTGGAAATAGTCCAGTCCTATCCTTTTGACATTCACTTTTAAGATATTTGTAGACATTGATAAGTTTTCCTTTCAGTCTTCTCTTCTCCAGGGTAAACAGACCCAGCTCTCTCAGCCTTTCCTCATAAAGGAGATGCTCCCGGCCTCTCATCATCTTTGTACAGCAGTAGGATTATCAGCCACTCGCTTCTGGATCTTTGACCCAACACTAGGACTTGTTTTTCTCCCAGTTCATTCCATCATTTCAGCTGTAGCAGACATCAGGCAAGCTCCTCCCTGCTGAAAGAGTAGCAGTTTGAGAAGGAGCTGTTGCAGTGATTAGGAAGTATAGACACAATTGTGCAAGAAAAGGGGCCAAAGGGAATATTAGTGGAGAAAGCAGTTGCTGGCAAGTAGAATGCTTGTTCCCCAGTCAAGGATATAAGGATGTATCATCATTCCATCCCAGATCCACAGGTCTTCAAATCCCTTGTGATATCTGATGCTCCTTTTGCCACCATCATCCTTAAAACTGGACTGACTTCTCCAGTTCCCTTCTCTTTACCCCACTGAACACTGTTTCTTATCTCCTTCTAAGCATGCAAACCTCCTCTGACCCTTTTCACCCCATTCATTCCTTATTGACAGTTTCAAAACCTTCTTAGGTTTCCTAGCCTTACTCTCTCTGTAATCAACGCTGCCAATGACACAATACTGGAAATTTCACCTCCAGCATGGATGAAGTAAATCTTTGTCCATAAGGAAGCACAATTCAGTTTTGTACAGAATGCTGAAAGATCAAGAAGGTAGTACTTCCCTATCTCTGCCTATTTTTTTCTTATTTTTATCTTTTTGTTTGTTTTTGTTTTCCTTCTGCATTTTCGGCATGACCAGATGTGCTTTGGAAATGCTGTTAGCTACTGGCTTGGCTGAAACACTATTAGTGACCATATGAATGTTCCTGTTCTGTATAAATCAAAATGACACAGATTCACTTGAAGGGTTTCCATGGTTTTACCTGTACGGATTTCAATAACAATAGTGTAAAAGCCTATGTACAGAGAATAATTTAATCTCAGATGATGAAAAGTAATCCTTTAAAGAATTCAATCAGGATCATATATGCTTGTCTATTTTTTTCTGCTTGCGCATGTGGTGAGGGTGTGGAAACGGTCTGAGTTTTTGTACTGTCTCATCTTACTTGATTTATGTATTACCTAGCATGAGAGATTCCAGTAGTCAGATAGGAATTCTGAGTTCTATTGCCATACACAAGCAATTATAACATTTAGAAGTGAAACTGTAAAAATTGCTTTTACTAGTTCCCTTTATGTTCTTTCCTGAAAAAATTAGCAAAAGATCTTCGTGCAGATATTGTAAATTGTCTCCATTTATCACAACTTAAAAGGAATTATTTACCCTTCATAATCTACAGAAATGCCTTAACGTGAAAAAAAGATGATACTGCAAAAGTTGCATTAGTCTTCAGTAGAATATATTCATCCACTTTATTGTACATATCACTTCTTCCCTAAGAAATGTAGCTCTACTTCAATGACCTGCTGACATAAATGAGGATTTTAAAATTTTGGAGTGATGAGAAGATCTGTTAAAAGAGCCTGTGAATAACAATTCTCACATCATCAATGAGCTTTCTTCAACACCTGCTAGTGATCTAGTTGAAACTCCCCTCTGGGAATTCTGCCTTTCACAGTGCAGAGAGATGGCACGTTTATTTAATTCTTACATAACAATGTCACAGAGTTGCTGTAGTTGAAGCTCTGAAAGCATTTCCATGAAAGGGTTTATACCACTGAGTTAAAAAAAAAAAAAAAAAAAAAAAGCAAAAGCCATGATGGTTTAAAATTTCTCACAGAATCACAGAGACTATATCTTCTTTAGTGGTTAAATATTTAATATTTTATGCAAAATATCCAAACAATCTACAGGAATGAGGAAGAATATTGACCTTGCAAAAAAATACTTGCATCAACTTTGCATGTATGACTGAAGTGTTGCTTAGTAGCTTAACCCCTTTTGGCTTTCTTGGGAGTTGCACTCGAATCTCTTCCTCACTGATAGGATGTTTCCTGGTGAATGGAGCTTAGTGGATAGGCTTGTCGGGAGAAAACAGTAGTACAGAAAGTGAGGATGGTTCAAGGGTCTGTGACCTTGGTGACCTAACTGCTTTTTTCTATCATCATTGTGGAACTACAATATTTTTACTCACTACAGTACAAGGCCAGTTATATGAATGTGTAATTGATATAGATTCTTAAAAAAAAAAACAAAACCCAAAACCACAGAACAAGAAAACATGCACTTTCTAACACTGGGTGTCCTTTAAGGTTAGAATGTGCAATTTATTTTGAATACCACTTAAGGAAAACATTTTTCAAAAGACGCAAAGGAACAATGACATTCACTCTTTAGGAGTGTTTTAGAACTGTTAACATTCCATCTACTAAAAATGATCCTGCTTCACAGAGGAAAGTATTACTCCTATCAAGAAATACTTATTTGGGCGAAGTGAGCTATTTTCTGCTATTTATCTATATTATTCTGTAACACTGATAATACAGACTTAAACGAAGTAGTAACACAATTATTTACTGGGGTTTTTTTGATTACTTTTCCTTCTGCAACACAAAATATTAAATGTAATCAGTTCCAGCTGGAAACACTTCTGTGCTTCATCAAGGACAAGTGCACAAATTAATTTTACCTGTTATTTATATGGTTTGTATAAAAAAACCCAAACCCAACCAGTTAAAAGGAATGCAATTACATTCCTTATAACAAAATGTTTAGGAAGTTTTTCATAAGGAGAACTATTTTCACATCAAAATGTCAATAGTTATGTGTAAGGAATATGCATTTATTTTTCTACAATCTAGAGTGTATTTGGGGCACTATATGTGAAATATTTAAGTTTGGGGATTTTTATTTTATTTTTAATATCACAGTAAGAAAAATACAGTATTTACCATAAATATTAGTATAATAAACATGTGAAGATACTATAGTGCTGGCTGTCAAGGTTTTGGTCAGTTTTTCAAAGTTGTTTTGAAAGATGTATTATATTAGTAATTTTGAAAGTAATTTGGACTTGTACATAGATGTCTAAATAAGAAATTAAAAGACCAATTTTTTCTTTCCAGGTCTGCAATGAACAGTGTGACTATTCATACTAGGTATCTTTGTCAGCTTTCTATTCTCTACCTCTTTTTTTGAAGAGAGGTTATATTTGGATAGCATTTCAAAATTTGTTTTGGTGATCAGAACAACCTGTTTCAACAAACTCTAAAGCAAATAAAAGCCTCATTCCAATTTTATCTTCTTTCCTGGGATCAACCAGAAATGATTGGCTAACACGATGATTTCTGGTGAATTAGTATCACAAGATTTTTATTTCAAACATTTCTGTAATTCAAATTTTTGATAACTGTCCATGGAGATTTCAGTGAAAACTTGCTGAACACAGACTTTAATATACTTTCCATCTTTTGTCCATTAAGGCCTGTTAAAAATTCCATATCTTACCATAATATTAACTCTGATATATCCATTTATTGCTTAATATAACAGCAGGTTTATATTTCCTGTTTTTCTGAGCTTATTGGTTGTTTTTTTTTAATGTTTGTAATGGCAGGAGACCCATAGGAGTGTGTTTGGCTGGTGGAAATGAAATAATCTAAATGTTGTCTTAGGTTGTGCTCAGTGCCACATAGTGCTGGCTGTTCTACAGCAACAAGAGCTGAAGCATGACCAAGATCTTACTGTGCTTTCATTCTTTTCAGTTACAGTAAGTGAAGGTCTCGTGTAATTCTGGATCTGGCTTTAGAAATCTGGCGTTATACAGAGATTAACAGTGTTATTTTTTGCTAAGCAAAACAGGCAAACCTTTTAATGTGCCAGTTTTAACAGCTTCTGCCATACAAGATGCAATGTACTGCACATAACCACGTAAATGTACCCTAGGAAATGTCATTCTGTTAGGAAAACAGTCGCATTTTTCCCATTACAACCACCACACACACTTAGAGGCTTTTAAGATAAAAAGAGAGGCACAATACATTTCCCTAATACCATACTGAATTCTTTTCACTAGGATGGCTAAATAGTTCAAAACTGCAGCTACCTAGAAAATAAATGACTGTGCTGAAAGGAAAATTAATTAATTCAGATAAACTAAGTAAACTCTGCAAACTGACTAATGTAGCAGAAATTACTGGGTGCTGATACTGCTGTTTTAATTATTAAGCCTGTATTAATTAATTTCAAAGCTACCTTTTTAAAAATCCACAGCTTGACCAACACTCAGAGTATAAAACATGCCAAGAGCCAAATTTTGCTTAGTAACACATTTGCAAAGGCTGAAACTTAGTCTTCATGCAACTAGATGCGGTGAATATTAAAAGAAAGTTTCAATAAACAACATAGGATCCAAATAATTGTGTGGCACTTGCTTGACCGAAAACTGGGACACAGAATTTGTTTGTGCCAGCCTATTTCTTTCACAGAAGGAGCTAGGCTTTTTGTTAATTGTCAGTATAGTTCTGAATATAAAGGGAACTTAATGCCTCTGAGAGCTGCAGTAGAATCAGTGATCTTGGCTACCCATCACTTTGCATAGCTACTGGACATAGTGAGATTCAGCCATGACCCACTTTGAGATCTGAACCTCACTGAACTTGAGCTTTGTGTGCTCTGTGCTTCATGTTCCTCAGCATGTCTATTTGGCTGGTAGTGGACTTTTTGTAATTATTATTCTATTTTTGAAACCTCGAAAGATTACTGCCTTTTGTTCAAAATAATTTCCTGATAGGTAGGTTTTGTAACGCTTTGTTATATCTATTGAAGCAGTGACTTACGGTCTCAAATGGGTGAGAACGGATGTCTGCCAACATTATGTGTTACGTTACATTTAATAGTTAGTGTCAATGATTCTTGCACATCAGGAGAGAAGAAGCATAAAATTTATTTATACCATACTTTGTTCCCTAAAACTTACCATGTGTTGAGGACTGTTTCAGATATTCCAATGATTGAAGTCCTTATTATATATTTCTGTTTAGGAATGTTCAGCAGGGATTTTACTACCTATACGTTACTCTGAAAAGGCAGAAAGGAAGGTATTGTCTATTTAAGACTGCCACAGCAATTAGTTCCATAAATTGCTAAAAAGAAATACAGCCCGCAAATTTATCTGTTGCATAACACAGCAGACAGCAGTAACATCAGTACAGTAACTAGAACATACATTCCCGCAAGGATTTTGTTCTCTAATCCCTCATCATTTTGTTTCATTCTTAAAATGAAAACACCTGTAGCAATAATTTCTCCTGACAAGCTGAAAGGCATCAAACAGAACAAGTTTAATAAAACACTTTAATTACCATCTTTAGTATACCTTCACCATGTATCAACACCTCTTATGAACATCTTAATCAAACTAGATTTTTCTTGTCTTCACTTGAAGCAAATTTAAATTTTGAGAACTCTACATACAACTTCAAGGGCCAGGAAAGAATCTCTTTGAGAAAATCACAGACAAATAGATGTGACAAAACCCCTTATCAGCACTTCATGTCATGTACTCGAATTAAAAACACTTAAGAGCAGAACAAACTTACAGAAACTTTATCAGGCTATTCTTTCTGAAACAATCTACTACAAAAATTCCATATAGGCCAGATCCTTGCTTAGTTAAAAAACAAACCAAACCAAAAAACTTACAACAAACCAGATTTTTTTTTAAAACGCTTTTTACTTCATTGCCATATTAAAAGCAATTTGTCATGAAAATCTAGATAAATACAGGACATCTTCAACAGTGTTACTCACACCACAAGTATTTTTAAAATATCCCCTTCTGTGTACTTTGAAAGAAAGAAGTTACCTTTCTTCCCAAAGAAGCCAAAGGGATATTCCATACCATGGGGCATCGTGCTCTGTATATAAACTGGGAGGGGTTGGCCAGGGCTGCTGATTGATCGTTGCTCTGGGACTGGCTGGGCATCGATCAGTGGGGGGGTGAGCAGTTGTGCATCTCTGGTCTTCTTTTTTTCTTCCTTCCCTTTGGATTTCATTCCTCTTCCCTTCTCCCTCCTTTTTGTTATAACTGTTTTTGTTATTTTGTTTTTATTTTATCTCAATTATTAAATTGTTCTTATCTCAACCCTCGAGTTTTACATTCCTTTCTGATTCTCCTCCTTTGCTTCTCTGGCTGAGGGGGAAATCAGCAACCAGCTGAGTGGTACTTAATTACCAGCCAGGGTTCAAACGCAACACTGGGCAACCTGTCCCAGTGTCTCACCCTGTTCCTAAGATTCACATTGACCCACTTCTCAAGCCTTTCAAGATCCCTGTGAATGGCATCCCTCCCCTCCAGCATATCAAGTGCACCACTCATTTGGTGTCAACCACAAACTGCTGGGGGTGCGCTCAACCCCACCATATCATTAATAAAGATATTTAGCTGTACCAGTCCCCATACAGATCCCTGTGGGACACCACTTGTTTCTGATCTTCATTTAGACATAGAGCTATTGACTGCAACTCTTTGTATGTGGCCATCCAGCCAATTCTTTATCCATTCAATGGTCTATCCATCAAAGTCACATCTCTCCAATTTAGTAACAAGGATGTTGTGTGGGACCTTATTGAATGCCTTACAGAAGTCCAGGTAGGTGACATCAATTGCTCTACCCTTATCCACCAATGCAGCCACTCCATTGTAGGTGGCCACTAGATTAGTCGGGCACAATTTTCCTTTGTAAATCCATGTCAGCTGTCTCTAATCACCTCCCTGGCATCCATATGACTTTACATAGCTTCCAGGAGAATCTCTGCTCCTTCTTCATGTTCATGTAACTATTCCTTAACCTTTTTTTCCCCCTTTTATTTTCTCCACACATTTTTGTGCAGTGTTTTCTGCCTTTTCTTAAAGGTTTTCCCAGAGGCCCCATTATCTTGGCTGAGGGGATGAGCCATGCCCTGTGGTGGGTCCATTTGAGATGTCTGGAACTGGCTGTGCCTGGCAGGCCACCCCTGCAGCACCCCACTACCAGCCTGCAGGCACAGACACCCAATACAGTGATATTCCTGGTTGTTTAAGAGTAACATAGTCTACACAAGTGTGACAAAAAAAAAATCATTCATTAAACATATATTCTACTGAAGATGTTAATATCTATCATATACGTTATTTTTCTGCTTTTCCCACGTCAACTACTTTTTTGGTTCTGCTTTTATATAATGAATATCAGGTGAAGGTTTTTTTCCCTCCTTCCAGTTATACATCTGTGGTTTTGCTATCCTCAAGAAAACACTGTTACTAGAAGATTATGCTCCAGTATACCTTATAGTCATATAGATCTTTCAAATTATAGGATATTAAAATGCAGATTTTAAAATTGACTCTTTTGAACAAGATTAAAGTTGCTACTATAAAAATCTGTTTTCTTTTAATTCAAGTAAAACATGTAGTTCAACTAGGAAAAATCTGTTTCTGTAAACCAAAACTAAATTGAAATAAATTTTAAAAAGCAAAAAATGTAAAAAATTTCATTTTTAAAATTATGTCATTGGATATTTCAGCAAACTAAATAAAAAGAAAAAAATTTGTATTTCTGCTGGTAGATACTTGTTTTATGTCAAACATGCATTTAAAAGGAGTCAGATTTGTATCACTTTGTTCCAAGCTTTAGACACAACGACCTTTTCTATCCTTGTAAGGCTAGCTCTTAAAATGCAGGAGCTACCCTGTGGTTTTAATAAATGTTCCTCATGTAAAAAGCTCGGAGGCACATGAATCCAGAAGAAATATGAACGTGACCCTAAGAAACGCTTCCTGGAATTCCCCAATACCATATGGATATAGCTATCAGCTGCATTTCCAAGAGTGCAGCGTGTGTTCTAACTTGCAGAGGTCTAGCTTAGAAAAAGGTGTCATAGGCAGCTTATCTGCTGCTTGCTTTTTTTCTGCTTATCCTTTAGTAATAGTCCAGTGGAAATGAAATAATGTGCATTTTTAAAATTACTTCCCCTTCTATACATTTTAATCTATACTTAACTGTAAGCAGGAATAGGTTCTTCTAGGTACTGGAACATAGCAACTTGCAATTTCCCAGATGGAAATTCTGAACAGCTGAGTTTCTGCTGTTTGCTTCCTGGTACAAGAAAAGGCATTTTTAGATCAAGCAAGCAGCAGATGGAGAACAATTGGAGTATATAATTATTCGGCCTGGGCTCCTTTTAAAAGGGTAGGCTGAACTCTGTCTATTTGGCTGGGAAGACAGAGGAACAGAGTGGTACCCAGTAGATAAAGCTTCCAAAGATTGCTTAAAATAAATCTAGGCAAATATGTGAAATAACTTCATCAGTTACCAGGGTCTCTTTCACTGTGAACTCCAAAATCTGGCAAGTCACTGTCAGTCTGCTTTTGAAGGTTGAGATTAATACACAGCCTACCCAAACACTTCTGTATTAATAAACTACATTGATTTCAGTATGTTACCTGAGGACTCCATCTGGTGACTCTCCTTTACTTTGCCAGATTTTGAAAAGCTGCAGCCTTACTGTGATCTATTGCCAAAATACAAAATCCACCACAGGAAAGTATTAACACGTTGTGATTCTTGCTCTGTGGAAGTGAATAATTGAATTGTGTGACTTTCTGAAACTGACCTCATAGGAGCATTACATTTTGTAAGCTGACAGCTAGCAGTAAGAATACATGCCAAAATCAGTGTCTAGAGACCTATGATTATTTTCATTAATTATTCAAGATTAAATGGGCATATGAAGGAAAATACATAGACATCAAAAACGAGTAATAAAGTATTATGAGAAAATGAAGCCAATCAGAAGAATTAAAATACCAATAACATGAATTCAGAAACAAATAGAGGACAGTAAAACATGTCAGAAGACAAATTGGAAGTATCCTACCTTTGTTCTTAACATACCTAGACTGCCTTCTGAAACTAAATAGTCAAATCAGAAATTACAGATATATTTTCCCTACAAAATGTTTCATAGCAAAGAAAGACTAACAGGACAAAGAAAAATGGATGGAACATTTGTTTCTACTAAGAAAAATAGAGATCAGAATTACAGCTACATGTAGTAAAATTTACTTTTGTTTAGGAAATGGATATTGAAAATCAAAATTGATTTAATGACTGAAGAAAATTTTAGGAGTTATTGAAAATAATATTTTATTGTGTTAAAATGTAGGAAAAATCAGGACTTCAAGCTATCAATTTAAAGTAAAAGGAGCTATGAATAAGAAGAGAAGTTGAGCAGGAATGAAATTGCAATTGAAATGTTAGGTACTTCCTCCTTTTTTTTGGTTTCTGTCTTCCACCTTATCTGAAGTCTCAGAAGTTCATTCTTTGCTATGAAACTGTGACAACAAAAATTTAAATTCTTACTGCTTCCTTAACTCATGTTACTCACATGTTTAAAGACATCTGTGGATCTCAGTAAAAAATTAAAATTTAAAAAAATACAGGCAAACCAAATAATTATGCAACATAAATGTATCTTATGTGCAGTTCATCCCTTCAGCTTGTCATCTCTTGACTAAAATAAGGCTGATAAAAAAAACACTGAAGCATATGCAACAGATTGCCAAAGGTGCTTGGTTCTCAAAGTCAAAAAGAAATTTGAAGAAAGTTGGATCTTACATATGCATTCTTAGAAGAAGTCTCATTGTAACTCAGTACAGAATGACTACGCAAAATTAGGTAACTCCTAAGTTATGAGTCGAATACACTTAAAAAAATACAGGTATCTGGTAAAATATGTACTAATTAGAGAACATTCTTAGGATCTTACTATTAATACACATCACCATTTTTAGGGATGAAAAAAAGATTTCATACCCAGTTTCTCAAAAATCTTTCCTGAAAAGTGAATCTTTTTTTGTGGGGTTGGGGGTTTAGTTAAGCAAGGAGGTGGGCTATAAACACAATAAATTAATCTTTTGTTCATTTTTGAACTTTAATGCATTTTAGAGATCCTGTTTTATACAAATACAAAAAGTAAACAAGAATACACAGACAAAGAGCAAATCTACACCTCATTGAAAGGCAGCAAAATTGTCATCTAGATTATTTTATGTTTTCTTTCTATGAAGAGGAATGGGTATTATTTTGCTTCAGCAAAGTTGACATGGGTGTATATACACAGACCATTGCACACAGGCATGTTGGTGCATACACAACTGCACATACAGACATGCACTGGGGAAAGCTCTGAACAAGAATAACAGATGTTAATAAGCTGTCCCTTCCAGTCTAAGTGCTGCCATTTTTAAAGTAGCCTTAAGAAAGTGATTACATCTGTTATATATTTAATAGTCTTTACCACCATCAGTATGACTAGAATTTGTATCCCATGTGCATTATTCATAATTACCAGTGTGTAAGAAGTCTTCTGCCAGAATTAAAATTCTATTAATTGGATTTTATATATTAAATACACTTTGGAGTAGGTAGAATGCATACAGTAGAAATACGTTATCTTTAGAACATGTAGTAGACAAAGGGAGTGCAGCTCATAAATAAACATGAAAATTTCAGCTCAAAGAGTTGCCTATCCATGGTTTACAGCTGAGAGTGAGACTTTTAGCCTGATTATTTAATTTTACCTGACTTAAATTACAATTATATTTTCTAGCCAGAATCTGCACCATAGGTGCAGTAAATACTATATTACTCTAGCTGTACTCAGAGAAGGATGTAATCCTTTCGGTCTGTCACTGAGAGTGCACTTTCTTAGTTTTCACCACTACAATGTCATGGCAATCTTCACATATAACAATGACTTTTTTTTGGGTGACGGTGGTGGTGTATGATTTCTGCTTATGTTTATAACTCAGAAAAGTGCAATACACCATTGAAAGAAACACAATAAACTAAGGTTATCTTAAATGTCATGTTACTAAAGCCAGAGATAAAATTAGCTTATAGGGAGCAGAAGATACAGGATTTAGAGCACAGCTGTTACATGACAGTCAAATATATAAAGGAAGTAAATGTGGTAATTAGCGCGTCATGAATCTGGCCAGTGATTGTTATTCAAACATGCTTCTGATAAAAATAGCCAGTGTGAAGTGGCTGCACTAAGCACATAGCATTTAATAGCATAATGGAGTTCAAAGCATTGGTCCACATTTTTCACTCACCTGGTAGCTATACCTGTTATTGATACTATGACAATATAATGTTAATATGAACTAAGTCATCTCTGATCACTGTTTGGAGTGGAAAAGGAAGTCAGTGTACCTAAAGACTGATCACTGATTCTTCAGCTGGTGGGACTCATGGATCTACATGCTGTGCTGTGGAATGAAAAAGGAGGGCTTGAGTACTGTTGCTTGACTGTACCATAGCATATTTGTATTTATTCTGTGTTTAATTCACTGACATTGCAGTCATCCTCTACTTCAATTATATTAATATCCTGAAACTGGGAAAGGAAGAAGTTTGGAATTAAAAAGAAAACAGACAATTAACACTGCCATATTTCCTCTTGTTGCTATGGTTATAGCTACAGCAGGCAACCTTTTGATGTCTATTGACTGTGGAGGTTAAAACTAGCAAAAGACAAGCAGAATCAGGTGATCTGTCACACTAGGTAAAGAGGAAGAGAGTTTACTATGTCAGTCACTGAACTCTCCCTTTTATTTACACACCATTTTGGAACACCTGTTTTTCTCTTGCAAAAGGCTATATATACACAGATAAGCTAAAAGTTTCAGGACAAGGAGAAAGTTGTTTTGCTTGAAGATGCCCAAAGGTGACTTTGCAGATGTACTAGTTATGAAAATAAACAAACAAGAAAGTATCACTATTGATTTTGTCTAATGGTAGAACTATCCACACGCATATTCTTCCTGCCGCACAAGTCCATACATAGGCTTGATTCTTATTCTGCTGTTCTTTTTTTCCCTACTGATATACTTGCTTCGTATACCATATTTCTTTAGTTTTCTTTTGCTGTTCTATGTACTGCTCTTGAGAGGACTGCTTCAATAATCTGAAGATGCCATGCTGGATCTTCAGTATGAATAGTCTGGATGCTCCAATAGAAAATATTTGCATATGATACCAAGCTCAGGAAAGAATGTAAGTGTCTTGGAAGACAGGAATAAAATTCAAAATAGTATTGACAAATTGGAGGTAGGCTTGAAATAATAGGATGCAATTCAATAGGGACAAATGCAAGATACTTAAGCAGAAACAATAAATTGCACACACACAAATTAGGGAACAGCTGTCTAGGTAAAAGTCCTGCAGGTCTCCAAGTTAGAGAGGATCCCAAGGTGGGGAAAAAAATAATTGACATTATGCTAAAACATTTCCTGTGGCCTGCAAGTTGCATGCAGTTATACTTTTATTGAATTCAGCATTCATGAATAGACTTGCATAGTACGTGAAAATTGTTTTTCACCAGGCTTTATAATGAGTAGTTACCAATTGGTGAGAGTGCAAACTGAAGCAGAAATACTGATTGAGGGTCCTGAGATTATAATCTGCAAGGAAGGATAGAATAAAGAGAAGATTTAGTAAGGATGTGGTAATAGATTTCAAGACAATAAAAAACTATTTCAAAGAAAGGTATAATATGCTTTATGTATCAGAAAAAAAGTAATGGGCTCAAAAGCAGGAAAAAACATTCATTGTCTAGTATAAAAGATAGTAGAAAACAATTTTAGAAGGAAAAGGTAGTGAAGAACTGGAAAGTTTGGCAAAGAAATCCATTGACCTTCTGTCATTGAAGGTACTTTTAAACAGGTGAGACAAATGTCTGTCAAGAACGCTTTAGTCTTCCAAAGTCTTTTTCATACTTAACATAGTATAAGGAATCTGAATTGAATTAAGATAAAAACACTTTCTTCTTCATTCTTCCTCTCTACATATTTTCCTCTTTCCTTTCATATTTCTGAAATGCTTCTTGTTATTTTTTATGAACACCTGAAAATAATTAAGGATAGCACTAGGAACGTGTGAATTGGAGTTATATTCTTATTCTCACTTTGTTGTATTTTAAGTATTTTACTTTTCTTTCCTGTATTTTGCTGTGGGTTTTTTTTTTTTTTTCTTCTTCTTTCCAGCACACTGTTTTGTTTCTTACATAGGTGAAATCATGTTGCATATTTACATCCACTGTCATACTAGTGTTGATTCTGAACCTGTTCAATACTAAATTTCTGTACACTTTCTTTATGTCTCACCTCAGACTCCTGTTATCTTCAGCCTTCTCTGTGTTTCTGTGCAGTACTTGGAAAAGACAAATAATGTCTGTAATGTAGCTCAAAACTTATCATGGATAGCCTATAGCCGATGTTCACATTTGCATCCTTAATATATTATTTTATTCAGCTTCCTATCACTATCTTTTATATCATCTCCTTTTGTTGTAATCACTGTGCATTCTGAGATCTGTATGAACTGACATACAATTAAATTGTACTGTGAATTCGCAAAGTGCTGGAGCAAGTTTATGTTTGCTGGAATTGTTTAGAACTGAGAAAACAAACAGGAATACAAACAAAACATGTAAATGATGATGAGCTATGTTGCAAAAAGGATTTGTAACAGAATCAGAACTGTAACTCTGGTTCTCCCCCTTGGTTTTTTTTTTCAATAAAAATAAAACCAACCAACTTGTCCTTTTCCCCAGTGTAAATATTAAGCACAGTTTTCTAAGCAAAGGTTCTCAACACTCAGCAAAAGAATTTTTTCATTTAAATGGAAAATATAAATGCCAGTTAAAAAATACTCACCACTCAATGTCTTATTTACATACTAAACATAGTGTTTAAGGTTGGATTTGTAAATTAACAGAAGGAGAAAGATAAATACGTGCAACTTGTTGATCTTCTGTGTATTCTGTAAAACGCATTGGTCTGATGATACTTCTGGGGAAGGTTGAAGGTGTGAAGTCTGATATATGTTCTGTATAGTTACCAGCTGATGCATTAATTTCTATAATGAAAGTAGGCTGCTGGGTAATATTTGTAATATAAAGTTTAATGGCTTGCCACATGAGAAAAGATCTGAAAAAGTAGAAACAAATTTGTAATAAAACATAAAACATTTTTATTTCTATTTGTGCTCTTATGAAGATTTTAAAAATGTATAAGTTATATTGATAAAGGACAATATCACAAAAGAGTGTTGATGGTGTGTCTGCAGGGAAGTGTGTATGTTCAAGCAAGTGTGCAGTCATCATTGGTGGCAAAGCAAAAATAATCAGGAAAACAGGTTATGGTTCATTAATAATTGCCAAGTAAAGTAGAAAAAACGGAAAAACAAGAAGTTGGACACTTCCAATACCGAATTAATCCTGCTCTCTAAAATCAAACAGTTCACATAGTTGCAGAATGGTTGAGGTTGGAAAAGCCCTCTGGAGGCAGCCCATTGCTCAAACAGGGCCACCTATAGCCAGTTGCCCAGCATCATGTCCAGACAGCATCTGAATATCTGCAATGACTGTGACTCCACAGCCTCTCCAGGCAACTTGTGCTGGTACTTGGACATTGTTACAATGAAAAAGGTTTCCTTTTGTTCAGCATGAACCTCCCATGTTTTGGGTTGTGCTTACTGCCTCAGGTCCTGTAACTAGTCACTTCTTGAAAGACTCTGTCAACTCTACAATCTCCCTTCAGATATTTGTACATGTTGGTGAGATCTACTGAGTCTTCCCTCTTCTAGGCTAAACAGTCCCAGCTCCTCAGCCTTTCCTCCTATGGGAGATGCTCCAGCTCTTTCATGATCTATGTGGCCCTTTGGCAGACTCTCTCCAGTAGTTCCATCTCTTGTCCTCTTGCAGCCCGAAACTGGACACAGAACTCCAGTGGTGGCCTTAGTTAGCACTGCTGATGTGAGCAGAAGGATCATCTTGCCTGACCTGCTCTAAGAACTCCTCCTTATCCAGGCTGGAATACTGAAGGCTGCCTTTGCCACAAGCGCACAGTGCTGGTTCATGTTCAACTTGCTGTCTGCCATTCACCCCTGCCCAAATCCATTTTGCAGTTCTGCTGCTCCCAGCATGTACTGATGCGTTGGGTTATTCCTCCCCAGGTGCAGGACTGTGCTGAACTTCATGAGGTTCCTTATGACACATTTCTCCAGCCTGCTGAGGCTTCTTTGGATCAAAGCACAACACTTTGGTGTATCAGTCACTCTTCCCGGTTTTGTGTCATCAGCAAATTTGCCAAGGGTACATTCTGCCCCATCATGAAGACCATTAATGAACATGTTGAAAAGGATTGGATCTAGTATGGACCTTTGTGGCAAACCACTAGTTACTAGCCTCCAACCAGACTTTACATCACTGATAACCACCCTCTGAGCTCCGCTGTGCAGTCAGTTTTAAATCAGCCTTGTCCTGCCAAGAGAGACATACAAAATGTCTGACTTTTTTTCTGGTGCTAGCAGAGGAAAAGCAAGGAAAGCCCAAGAAAGCTGTGGGAGAAGGGAGGTAAGGGTCTCCTGAAGGGTCACTTTATGGGCTGCAAAGAAGCAGCACCTGGGTCAGGGCAACCCCTGGTATCAATCCAGGCTAGGGGATGAAGGCATTGAGAGCAGCCCTGCTGAGATGGACCTGGAGGTACTACTGGATGAAAAGTTCAGCATGGCTGGCAATGTACGCTTGCAGCCCAGAAAGCCAACTGTATTCTGGGTTGCATCTAAAGAAGCATGGCCAGCAGGTTGAGGGATGTGATTCTCCCCCTCTACTCTGCTCTTGTGAGACGCCACCTGGATTGCTACATCCAGCTCTGCAGCCCTCAGCAGAGGCAAGACGTGGACCTGTTGGAGTGGGTCCAAAGGATGGCCACGGAGGTCCAGAGGGCCACAAAAATGATCAGAGGTATGGAACACCTCTTGTATGAGGAAGGGCTGAGGGAGTTGGAGTTGTTCATTCTTGGAGAAGGGAAGGCTCCAGGGAGGCTTTATTGCAGTCTTCCAGTATTTAAAGGAGGTGTATAGGAAAGATGAGAGAGACTTTTTAGTAGGGCCTGTTGCAATGGGACAAGAGGTAATGGTTTTAAACTGAAAGAGGGTAGATTCAGACTAAATATAAGGAAGAAAATTTTTAATGAGGGTGGTGAAAGACTGGAACAGGTTGCCCAGAGAGGTGGTGGATGCCTCATCCCTGGAAACATTCAAGGTCAGATTTGAGCAGCCTGATGTAGTGGAAGACATCCCTGCTTATCGCAGGGGGATTGGACTAGATGATCTTTAAAAGTCCCTTTCAACCCAAACCATTCTATGATTCTATTATTTTATGTAGTATGGATAGCACAGGAAACTGAAGGGACATAATTTCTCAGGAAGATATGGAGGGACTCATCCAATGCAACAACCAAGATGCTAGGTAAAGGTTTGTGCCAAGTACATGTGGATCAAAAAGCTACCCCAGAACCTCAGACTACTTATATGCTTCTTTCAGCATCTGCATTCCTTAGGCTTGAGGAGCCAAAGACTTCCTGCACGCAGGTAGGTGCTGTTAGTAAATAACAACCAAATACCACAGAACAGAATTAATTTTTTTCTTCTCACACATTTTTCTTGTTTGTATTTCTTAAACAATATTGCTACATTTTCATTAAGCTGCAAGAACAAGCATTTAGGATGACCGAACATGTGAACTGATCAAGTTCTGGGCATGTTTTTCACAATGCAAGAAACAGCTCAGTTTTATCATTCGAGTCAGTTTGTACACTACAGCTTTAGTCTTCCTGTACTACCTTTCCCTGGAGATTAAATCCATTTAGAAGCTGTTCACAGGGAATGCAGGAGCTACATCTGCGCTGGGATTCTTGTAGAGGTGAGAAAACACAGACCTGTGTGTATTTCTTTCCTGTATCTGTGATGCATCTAATTATGACAACAGATCAGTTTGAGCACTTGCATAAGCTTAATTAAGAACTCCCTCACCCTGATGTCCTCATGAAAGAGCAGGTATGGCTTCTAAGAGTCAAACAAAACTAAAACCCTGCTTGAGCATGGCTGCTCACTGAAAGGTTTCTTATTCAAATGGTAAAAGTGAAGTACATTCAAGGTGGAGGTAAAATCTATGACTTGGTTTCCCAGAAGGAAATAAAACAATTTAAAAATATGTGAAGATATTTGCAATAAAATAAGATTAATGTAAACAAAAAAGAGGATCTAGTTGTCTTTTCATTAATTAAAAAACTCATGGCTTATCAAAAGTAGAGAGAAATCAGAGCATATCAGCACAGTCCATTTGTGTCAACAAAGCTGTCTGGTTCATGCTGTTTGAGAATCACTTTAGATTAATTCATTCAGTTTTGAAAGATTTATTCAAAAAGTCAATTAACAGTCAGTGGAACATGGCCTAGAATACTTCCTCTTCTAAATGTCTCCAGCCAGTGATGTCTGGTTAGTCTTTGCATTTTAGTATGTTTGTTGTAATAGACTCAGAGTATACCCTCATGCAGGCCTGATGATTAGGTCACACATTGGAAATATGGGCACGATTCTCTTAGGAGAGCCAAAATGTGTTTTGCATTCATCACAAACTGGTGTGAAACTACACTACTTGCAGTGATGCTGGTGTTTTCCCCTATACCCTCACATGTCTGCAACCCCATGGCATAGACGTGTAAGTATACATGTAGCCTAGTAATGATTAGCTCAAGATTTTGAAGATTTGTATTCTTATACCTTCTAGTAGATACTGAGCTCATTCTACCTGTAACACAAAGCATCATTATCAGATTGAGTCCAATAGGCAAGCGAGCTGAACAAGCATCTAATTTGTGGATCATGATGGAATTTGAAAGTTAAGCTATTTAATTATTTACAAACATTTCAGGCATGCCCAGGTGCCATGCATTGCAAATACTTCCATAACTAGGTATCAATATTGTGGAGTTTTTTAGGGTTTCAGTTTGGGATTTCTGTGCTTGTAGCATATCACTTAGATGACTAAACCTCAGCTAAATCTTTCCTGTTGACCCAACTGTTGAAATTTACTAAGAAAGAAAAAAAGATTGTCATTTTTAGAAGGTGCAAATTAAGAAGGACAGAGACTAGTTTTGGTGGGCATAAACCACAAATGTCTATCAACTGTTACTCTGAGAATGATACTTTGCTCTTCAAGTTAATTATAAAATTAGCATCTAAAGATGAGATTGTCTCAGTTTTCATGTGTTTGTATATTTATAGTCCTTTTTTACTGCACCAGGACTCTGACCTCTCTGTGCCTTTACTCAGTTTTACAAGCAACTGATGAGATGTCAGTCTTTGTCAACCCAGAAATAAGCTGGTTCTTGACATTGGGGTTTTCTCATTGATTAAATTGTCATGGTGTATTCACAGCCTAAATGCTGCCTTCTGGTCACTGTCCTTTTCTTGTGTGGAAAATGACCTTTGTGAATAACTGCATGCCCTAGATGTGTCAAAATGAGGAGGAAGCAGCAAACCGAAGTAATAACGCTATAGGAACTATTTGTCCCTTGAGTCTCTTGCAAACTCTATTGGGGGAAAAGAAAATGAGAAGAAAAAAAAGTACCCGATATTTTTTTTTACCAATGTATAATTGAAAAGTAATTTATGGTGTATTTAGCAGACTTTATTTGTACTTTGTATTCTGCTTTAGGATATTTTAATGATTGCCTTGTACTGCTTATAAGGATAAGTCTATATACTTTTTTGAGCCACATGTCCAGTCACTGCAACAATAGGCCTGGTTTTTAATTACCTTTATGCTCCTGTGTGTGTGGCTATTAAAAAGTTATAGGTAATTTATAATTTTAGGGCTACAGTCTTTTATACTGATATGGAAACATCCTTAAGAATCATTATTCTGGGTGGGAATTTCTGCAGTGTAGTATATTCTGGCTGCATTCCAGTGTGCTCCAATTTATCATCTGTGCTGTAGGACTTAAATGGGATGTCACTGAAATGATACAGAAGTTCTTTCTTCACCTTGTTGAATTGTCCAAACTCAGAACTGAGCAAAACTTTACAGTTAATGATTCTTCTCTGAAAATGGTTAATCTAATGCAATTAAAGGCTTTCCTTGCAACTCTGTTGACTTAACAGAAACTTATCAAAACCAAAGCAGATGGGTTGGAAGGCTCGCATGAATGCCTGTTTTTCTGTCAACTCACATACCAGTCAAATGACTGACATGTGGTTTCCCTGGCTCCCTGAAATCCCACCTGTCTGTGTGTGGGCTGCCCAAGCGCCTGGGAGCTCTGGCTAAGTTATAGTACAACTGGTAGGATACAGGAATGCCATGGCTCCATGGATAACCTAGGCTGAACGGTTTTCTGGTCAGGCCATTTCCTGGCTGACTTTTTCTGGATCTCTGCCCAGAAAACAGGCACAGTCCTAGCTCCCCAAGCTAGATGGGGTAGATCTAGATTGCTGGCCTACAAATGGTAGAAAATATGCACTCTGCCTTCTCTGAAACAAGTTTTACTTAACAAATTATTTTTGCTATAAATTTTGCATTTTTCATTCTGAATCATAATCAAAAAAGCCCCAAATTCTAAAATTTCCACAGAATTAAAACTCTTAATTCCTGATTTAAGTGACATTTCAAAGAATAAAGGAATTGATTGCAAGAGGCAAAAGACAGACTCCAACAAGTAATCAAATCCAGATGAAAATTAAAGCCAGTTTTTTTCAGGAATGGAACTCAGAAATACTTCTAGAAATGTGGAGGAGAAAGTCAGAGTTATAACCTAAGTGGAACTGCAGAGTCCCATGGTAACTGTGTACTGACAGTTCACAGGTCTACATGTTACGGCTTCTCCCAAAGATGATATGACCATTCTTCAGAATCATGACAGAACAGAATTTTGTATGCAGCTGTGAAACAGAAATATGATATGAGCTCCATTTCCTGTAGTTTCTTTATATTGCTTCTTGTCTCATATGTCTTTTCTTGTCTCATAACCAAGCAATATATGAGATCAAATTACCCCAGCCTAATGTTGCATGGCTGTATTGGGGGTTCTGAAGTTGTTTTTTGTGTTCGTGTAGCTTTATTCTTCCTCTTTCAATGAATAGCAGATTCTTACAGATAAATAATGCTAAGATGCTGTTAAAAGGATCTGTTAAAAACTGCTTTCAAATACAGTTCAAATACAATTTCAAGCCCTCATCTATGTATGCATAGAAAAAGATATTTTTTTTCATCTTTTGATTAGAACTTAGCACTAATTCCTCAATTTTATATGGATCATTATTTATATGGATATGGTATTGGCTTACATACGTAAACCTACAGTTAAATAAAGAAGTATGTATTAATTAACAGAAGCATGCTGATAAGCACTTCTAAAAACATCTAAGAACAGTTTTTTCACAGTCGTAAGGTGCCTCTGCTTGCACATACCACAGATACACATACACATTCCACTGTCACATGGATCAAACACCGCTAAAGTAATTCTTCCTGTTTTTTTCATAAATCTTAGGCCAGGCTCAGTATTTACTCCTCAGCGAACAATGTAAGACACAGAACATCTTAAGAATTTACTTCATTCAGAATCTAAGACAGAAAGCAACCTTCCAGCTTATTTTGGAGTATCATCTGCTTGAAAGATACATGGCAAAACTAACAAAAATATGCAGAACATGTCCCCAAATCCTAATGTTTATTTTTATAATTCAAAAGAAAGAAAGGAATATGCCATAAAACAACTGAATGACAAAAGGTATTACAGCATATTTTTCTTTTGCTGATCTTCTGATTGCTGGCTAAATTTGTATAATTTTGCTTCTTGTAAATAAAGGTTTTGGAGATAAAAACCCAAAACAATTAAAGTTGAGGTGTTGCCTCATTGATTTTTTACTCCATGGTCCACTGAGCAAGGAAAAGTATTCAGTCAATCAAGCATAAATGACAAGGAGGTATATATGCTATTATGTTAGAGTGAACTCTAAATTTTACTAGGGTCACAGGTTTTCTATTTTATCTGTGTGCCATATAGATTAATTCACGCAGTTTCCATCTGTGTGAAATGGAGGAGTTATACTAATGACAAAACTTTAACAGTCTGTTGGAGAGACCCTCTTAGACCTCTTCACCTGCATACAGTTTTTTGATCCAGACCTGGCTCTTGGGCATGACAATGCCATGTATGCTATTTCCAGGCTTGATCAGTTGCTGATACACTTGCCCTTCTAACCTTAACAAATATTTTGTGGTGGACAGGAGGTGATGGGAGGAGACTCAACACCATCTGTTTGAAGGCTGCCATCAGTTTAAGGCTTCAGACCCTGCCAGACTGATAAGGCTGCTGAAAAGTTCCTTTTGACTAGATTGTATCAAAGAATGAAGTTCATAGAGTAGTTGACCTGAAGGACAGGACAGTGAAACACTAGTTTTGGAAACAGGTGCATAGGATTATGGAAAAAGAGAAAGGGGGCAGGGCTGTGAGCTGTTAGGTGCAATTACTATCTGGATCCTCATGTTGCTGAATACTTTGAGTTCCCTGCCTCCAAAGCACCCCTCAGGACAAGCAGGACTTGATTGTGTACCCTACTATTTACATTACCAAAAGCATAGTAAGTATCAGGATTTTTTTGTAACTCAGATGCAGTCCCTGGAGGTTTTGGTTTAGTTTAAAAAAAATTATGGTGAAAGTAATATGTTCTTTCCTGCTCTTCTGAATTTTGCTAGTATGGCACTTTCTTTTCCTGTGTGACCAGTGTCTTTGTGTGAAGTCAGGTAGAGCCTTGTAGAAGAAGTATCCTAGATGTATTATTTCTGTCATCATTGAAAGATCGACCTAAATCAACAATGTGTAGGTGAAATAAACAGAATTAGAGCAGCAATTTTAGAATGGCTATAACTGTGGAAAGGTACTAGCACTGGGTAGGTAGCATTAATGAAAAAAAAATTATTGCCTCAATCAGTTATTTCTGAGCCCACAGCATGAAAGATCAGAGTCTTTGGCATCTTCTGGCCTGTGATGGGCAGTCAGGAAAGGGTGCTGCACTTGTAAGGACAGAGAAAAAAAAAATTACTTATGTGCATGGACATCTGGATGTTTTAATTCTATGTATGTGCTAATTGTGAAAGAGAAGTCTATAATGCCAAGCTCAGCTACCTTACCTGGGATTACCTGACCCCCTCACAAAAAGGAGCTATGCTGTTGTCCTCTTCAATCCAAATGAGCAACAAAGAGCAGCCATCGCTGTGCAATGACTGAAACATGAATACTGCATGGATCTACTGGGCATGTCTTTTAGGAAGCAAGAGGGAAGCTCACAAATCCAATAGATTTGTGTTGTTGAAGTGTACAGAATGGTGGGATGATAGCTGTACAGTAATGGCAGTCTGTCCCATGTGCAGAGTGGACACAACTATCTACCCCAAAGGTCTCAAGACTATGGAGTATTGCATGTATAAATGCTTTATTGAAGTGAGTGTTTGTCCAGAAAACTATAATGTGTTCTGCACAGCTACCTAAGATAGTAAAGATGTAGCCTAAGTCACCTAGAAAAAAAGTTAAATGAAGAAGGAGCTTCTGCCAGCCTAATGTCCAGCAAGGCTAACCTAGGTGATTCAGGCTACTCTGTTCATGATGATCCAGTCTGACCAGCTCTCTGCTGAGAAGATTTTAGTTTTTTGACCTTGATCACTGTGCAAAAAGTAGCAATAGTTTCACGGTAGTTCAGTACTCCTGACATGATCTGACACAGAGTTCAGTCAACTGTCCACATAAATGTCAGCTGCAACAGAACACCAAGTTCATGTTACCAGAATGCATAGCTCTGCACACCTTGTGCAGTGACAAAATCAGTCACCCAAGCAACACCCCTAATCAGGGATGCACCTAAGGAATAGAACACTTACAGAGTAGACATTCCTGGGTATATTTTGACTTGACTGTTATTCAGTAGGAAGTTTTTAAGGACCTAAATCCCCCCTTTATACAGGAAATGGCTAGATCAGATCCAGTCATCTGCTCACTCATATTCAGCTGGCATGACTCAAATATCATTAATGAAGAAGAAAACTATGAAGCCTTGTCAGAAAAAAGGAAAAAAAAATTAAAATGCTAAGAAAAAAGGATGACTTCGTACACAGTGATGTAATTGGGAAAAAAAGAAAAAAACCCCCCACAAATAAAACCAACCCGGTAAAAAGCCCATCCTACTAGAAAGTAACATCCATCTTATTTAGATATTGTGAAGAAGAAATACATTTATTGTAATTGTTAGAGGTTATATGTAAATGTCAAATTAAATCTAATCTTATGAACATATCTGTAATATAATTGTATTAATTTCTGTAGCAAATACAGTATTTGTCCAGCTTTTGGATGCAGATTGGGTATTATTGTTGAAATGTTATTAAATGAAATAGTACTTTGACAATCACAAGAAAAGATCTGTAAATATTTTCTATGAGTTATATAGATCTAACACATGTGAGTCTTATTTATCAATTGAACATTAAAATACTGAAGTCAGCTAAGTTTCTTAAAAGCAAATGATGCTGTATGGTTCAAGTTCTAGCTTTAGCTCTATGCTTATGACTGACTTACAAGAAACAAAAAGTTATTAAATTCTGCAGTCCAACCCTTAGAAAATTAAATGGAGCTTTCATACAAGTTATTTGTTGCTAGAAGTCATTTATGCAAGTCTTAAAATATTCAAAGCTTTACTTACTGATTATGTGCATATGCTGCATATAGACTATTTACACATGAAACTGCTTCAAATACATTTGATGATCTTCTTTCAGAAAAATACGTGTGTTGTAGTTCTGTGACTGAGGAAGACAAAAATATTTGTGTTCTCATTTGCACTGCTGCAATTTGGCAGCTGCTCTAACAGTGGTGTTTTAAAAATTATATACAAGTTAGTAATTGCTTTCTCTTCCTGTGCAATTTAAATCATTCCAAAGGTTCTAATTCACCTTCATGCCTATCAATAAATATTTCACTAAATGTAAATGCTGCATTAGCAACAATGTGCTTTTACTACATCTGTACTTCAAGCATGAACAGAACTATTTGGGTGACATCCAGGTCCAACACTCTACAGATTCAATAGGTTGCTATATTTCATAGAGTTTAAGAACAATACTTCTTGTTTTCAAAGGAGGCTGTTTTTTAATCTTCCATTAGTATCCTAACTGATATTTATTGTATTATTACATCATGCCCTAAATGTCTCTATTTTCCTCCATTTCTTCCCATGTCCCTGAATCCTACAATAAATGAAACAAGACAGATTCTTTAGAAATTATCTTTACAGGAATAAGATTTGGTTCTGAAATATTTCAGAGCAGTATTTTTTTTTTTTTAATTCTTATTTGTATCATACCTGAATCAATTATAATCTCATCTTTATCAACATTCAGAGAAATATTGATTATAAGATTTTGCTTAAGAATGGATTTGTTTCCACTTTCAGAATGTCATAAACCAGTTAAGGGTAAGAAAATCACATTTCATGGCTACTTCCTAGAGGTGTATTGAACTGATTGTAATATCTCTTGTCATACCAACAAAAGAAAGAAAATAAAAAAGGCAGATTCCTAATGGAGAAGGGAGTAAGATGGAGTACATAGACAGGGAAATGTTTTTTATTTTGAGGGTCAAATATGGCTTCAAAACACATTTGTTGGTCTACATGATAGTAAATGACACTAAAAAAATCCCCAACTGAAACAGCAAATACAATAACAGTAATACAATAATAATATAATCCAAAACCTAAAAGAAGTGAGTTTAACGCTTCAGTTGCTAATGTGATGGAATAAATTTTTAGGCTGCATTTAGCTTATGGGATACAAGTTGCTCAGTCCTATCTACTGCCAAATATATGACTAGATTTCTTCATGAGGAAGTTTCTCTTGACATATGGGTCTTCTGCTTTTCAGTGACTCCTGTTCCTGGAGGAAGTCTAACATAAACAGTCATCTGGATTTTTATTTCCTCTACAAAGGACACTGTTCCCTCCGAGCAATGAAAATCTTTCAAATCACCCTCATAATGGGAAAACTTGGAGAGTTGGAGTGATTGTGATTTGATGGTATGGTAAACTTTAGATGACAAGTTTAACCACAACAAATGGCATAAATCCTTTCCTTGCATTACCTTTGAGTTTTCTTGGTCATGGGGCTATGCCGTATGACTGTTCCCACTACACCTTTGTGACGCATGTTCCCTACTCTTATCACCATGCTGACAGTTATCATTGCTGAAAGTCATGTAGGGCAGTATCTGTGAATAAGAAACTAGCTGATAATACGGTAACCAAAGAAAAGAAAATATTCTCTCACTGCACAAAAAAAGCAGATGCATTTAGCTGAATCGACAGCTACAGTTTGCATCCAACTTTCACTACTTCAAGGGACTCAATAACGTGCTAAAATGTTGTGCAATATGATTTTGTATGTGCATTAAAAGTGTCTCGCCTTTTTCAATCATGTATTTTTCATTAAGTAAATTAACAAACTTGGACAAAATTAAAAAGCCATATGGGTAGAGAAAGCAACTGTTCACAAATGAGCAGAATGAACTTTCTAAAAATAAGAAAAATCTGAGATTCAAAATGGGAATGCCATACTATATTAACATTTTCAAGGACAGAGAGAAAAAATGTAGTGGCTTAACAGTGAGCCCTCTGGCTTCTAACTGTGCCAGTTAAAACAGAAGAGGCAAGCATCCTTTTACCACTAGTAGGCATTGGCACAAAAAGTAAAAACAGCTGATTTAAGGCTCTGCTGGATATTCAAGAATGCACATCACGACTGTAAGTATATATAATGTCCTAGAGGCAAGATCTTCAGAACAACTTAGTGCAACTCATAAAACATACGCGGATGGCATATCTGGAAGGCATGCTCCTGTAAAATGCAGTGCAGGTGGATATTTATTGACCCCTAATTTGTTTTAGTTGCCATAATTACTTCAGTGTTGTATTATCCTATTTCATCTTTGAAGAACATGCCACTGCCTACTTGTATTTTTGTGAAGGTCGCTTTACTGTGTCCATAAAAATGGACCTTCAAGTGGGTGTGGATATAATTGACTGTAAAAGAGCAGCACAACCTCAAATTCAGAAACACAGAGCACTAGTGATGTAGTTTTATTTTTTCTAGAAGGAAAAACATACTGAGATATAACAGAACAGACTGAATTTGTCTGCTCTTTACTAGAGAAGAGAATTCATACTGAAATGAACTGTTTTCATTCAGAGTTGACAAATTATTTGGAGTCACAATACCTGATTGTTGAACAATTATAGCTGATCTTAAGCTGTCTGCTCTTTCTCATCATTTATCATCTGGTTCATCCATGGCCATCACATGTTGTATAGTTTCTGAAAAAAAAAAAAAAATTGTAAAAATGCAGGTTGATATTCAGGATATCTACTGTAACATGGTAAAATATCCATAAAAAGTAAATAGTTCTTTTCTATCATAAAGTATCAAAACAATGTAATTAATGTTGTTGTACAATACTTGATAGAACCACTGTGTTTAAAGGATAATTCATGGGAATAGAAGACCCATTAATCTTCCATTCTGACTCATCAAGGATGAAAATTAATGCCTTTTTGATAGCACAAGATTATAAATAAAACCCCACAATAAAAATGTATAGATTTTTTTAGAAAAGTTTTGGTTTACACACCTATTAGACTAAACAATTGAGAGATCAATTTTGAAACATAAAATTGGAAATGGCCAATAAAACTCATTTTTTCCCTATAGTAATTTTGCTCTTAGTTTTTTAAAATCAGTCAAACCTTCCTTCTATAACACAGCTTGTTAAAATTATACCTCTGTATTTTGAATGTAAAGTGAAAATACACTATTATAAAACTTTGAAAATATAATATTATCAAATGTTGTTCAATACTTCTCTACCTTTCTGTTTGTCTTTACTGTTCTCATGAATATCTGGGAATTTGAAAGTTATCATTTGGAAGCTTTGGACACTGAAATTAAATATTGCACCTGAGCATAATCTCAGAAAAGTTTTAAAAGCTGTGTATGCAAAAGTGCATATTTTCAAAGATGATTTGAGCTTTGATATTTATATCTTTACAGGTTAATTCTTACAAGATACATGAAAAAGAATTTCCTTGAGTATGTCAAGTTGTGCTAATATTAAAAACACTTTACAGCACTTTGAGGGCCTGTGGGAATCCAAAACTAAACAAGAACCTCTAAATAATTGATAAAATATCAAAATACTCAAAATGCTCTGCTCTACCCTAATAGTAGATAGTGGATGGGAACACAAGGTAACATTTGACAGCTGAAAAATATTTAAAAGATTAATTTGGAACAAGAAGAAATGCAATTTCTCCAAATTCCATTTCCTACTTAAGATTTCAAAAGGTAATCAAAAAATAGTCTGTCTTTAAATAATTGTTTTATGTCTTTCTCTTTATTTTTACAGTGATGGACATTTTTTGCAGGACATGCAGGTATGAGAAATAAAACAAAGTCCAGCGGTGCTCTTTCAAAGTTCTTTTTGTTTCTGGATAATTTTGACTAATAGAGCTCTGCAGGAAAATTGTTACTGCTTTGTATAGTGGCTACAGCTCTTTCTTTCTAACGTTATCTCTGTGTTTTAGATTAAATGGTCAAATAGCAACAGCATTAAGGTAGGCTTGGACAGATCAGATAACCTGTGGACATAAAGCTGAAAGCCTTTGATGATACTAGTTTCTTGAGTGACTGGATATATTCTGGTAATTTGATTGGAGGATTTGTTGTCAGTGGGAATGTTTGTAGTTGCCTCCAGATAAGTGTTAAAATGTACGTTCTTGTTATTAAATAGAAGGAGCTAGTTTAAAATGTCAACGTTTTGGCAGGCTGGCAGGAAAGAAATCTTTGTATTGTGATGCCTTTAAAATAGCTAAAGGGTGAGACAGAATCTATTCCAAGTGACTTTGATAGAAACTCAGGAGAATGAATTAGGGCAATTTTGCCCTCATTTACATCAACATAAATCTGGAGCAACTCCACTGAAATAGATAGCTAACCCTGAACATAATCAAACATAATTTCTTCCTTTTATTATTACTATTAGAAAGTAAGTCATAATAATTTTTGTAAGTTATAATTTTTTGGCCTAATTAATTTTCCTCAGGGCTTCCCTTGGGAGTAGGATTTTTTGATAATCTGCATTTAGCTATTATAATAGATGATGTCCCCCTTTAAATGCTTTTCTTTCATCTGGCCACTTTTCCTTCAACCTTAAAGCTAATTCTTTGGTGATCTCAAGTAGAGTTTCATTGTTATAGGGCAACAGTGAGGAACCAGCTGACATATCCCTTTCTCCCAGACTGGGCTACAAGGCAATCTCCGTAAAGAAGGCTGTCTCTGCATATAACTTAAGGGTATGATCCAGCCTGATGTTCTTGTTGTTCAGTTTATACAATGTTCACTATCCAGTTTGTACAGTGCATAAGGGACATGACACCTGCCCCAAGCAGTTTGCAATCTAAAATTAGATACTCTACAGTGAGTAACAAGTAATGACTTTTGTTGCAGTATAAGAGCTGGTGGGCTCATAAAAGAAAAGAGGGAAATAAGTTATAATAAGTTTGCATGAATTTTCAACTTCCCGACCAATTGTAGTTATAGACATTGTATTAGTTAGTCAAAGGGTTTCAAATAGCTAATATAATTTGTCTGGACTAGAGACTGTGGATGCAAATTAAGAAGCACAAGAGGATAATAGAGCAAGATAGCAGTGAGAAGAACTTATCAGCACCATTAGATCATTTTAATTGTTGTAGAGGACATGATATAGTTTTAACTGTCTTTAGTTGCATAGCATTAGGATGATGGTCAATTTAGAAAGTACAGTAAAATATCTGGTAAGACTTTCCAAGGCAGTACCCTGCAATTAATGGGTTGCAATTACATCTGGGGTCAGTGGGATTTTTCAATTGATGATCCATCAAAAAATACTTTTTAGCACATTCCAAAATTTTTGCACTGATGTGCTAAGTGGCTTGCTAGAGACAGAATATCAGAGAAAGATGGACAAAAGAGCTATATTTCTAGTGTTTACTTTGAAATTGAATCTGAATAATTACATTTATGCCAGTAGTAGATCTTAACTGGCTGGTATTTGAGCAATACTTTGGAAATGTAAAGCGGTGGTGTGTTTGTGCCGAAGGGAGTATTATTATCATGTGCTCCTTTCAGGAAGGATTCACTTGGTTCTTTAGTTAGAATTAAGAGAAGTCCAAAACAACAGATGAGAACAATAGCTCTAAATGACCCACATGATACATTCATCTTAGTTCTGGTTGGCTCCTATGTCAACTTTTGCACAGCAAGATAGCCAGAAGTCTATTTAGTTCATGTGCCAACAAACTGAACACGTGAAAGGACGGAGTATGAGCACAGCAGGAGGATAAACTGGCAGTGTGGTTTGGGTTTTTTTCAGTCCAGGTTCTCCAGCAGTCTATTATACCTGTTATGATGCCTCTGCTATGGAAGCTTAACTCTGTCCTGAGGCCAAATTGCAAATGACCAGCTCAACTCAGTTTCAGGCTATTTTGGAGTAGAAAGCCATACAGTGTTCTGTTAACCCTGGACTAGTACTGTTTACTCAGTTTATCAAAAGCAACATTATGCCTGGCTAAACCACATAGATAGCAGGTGATTTTAGAAGCCTCATTTTTATTTTTTATTAATTCATTTATTGAATTTTCGGAAACTCTTCATTTCCTGTAGAGCTTAAATTCTGGATATTAGTAAAAGGAATTTTATAACATTGAGTTAAACTATTTTTTTTTCAGAAGAAATAGATATTGTTATGAAAAGACAATAACCTCTGTCTCTCTAGGCAGCGGGAATCCTGCAGGAATTCAGGGCACAATGCAGTCAGTGGGTGAAGTAGGTATTCGTGAAAAAAGGACTGAAAGTCTTTAAGGCATGAGGAGATATATTCTGATCTTCTAAAGAATCTCTAGGTTTTCCTTGGTTTTGAATCAGACATACAGATCTCTGCTTCCTTGCCATTGCCTCTCCAAATAGATACTGCATGTATAACTTGGAGTTAAGTCTAATTTAAGCTCAAAAAACCTTCATCTTCTGAAATCTCTATGATCTTCATTTGAGTTTTAGGTAGAATATAAATAGCCTTAACCAGTCTCCCTTCAGCTGTACAGCTACTTACTTATTTATTACTCTAATTTCTGTTGCACTGTTTTTTTGTAAGATTTGATTTTAAACTACTGTCTAACTAGAACAAACAATTATGCAAATGAAAAATTAGATCCTTCAACACTGCAGAGAACTGCTACACATTTAATTGCTGCAAGGAGCCACAAAGAATCAGTTAATTCCCGAATAATTCAACATCTGCTAACAAATTTAAAGAAGATACTGAATTTATTGTAGATCTGTAAATACTCTGCAACTTGGCAGGTGTTATTTTTTACGGAACAGAGAACAAAACAAAACACACAAAAAAGATGAACCTAATTTTCCCAGGTAAGGGACATTGCTGCAGTATATATATAGAAAATATTATAACCTTTTACGCTTGGGAAGATTTTGTTGTTGCTGTTGATATATTTTTTTAAGATTTTATTACAACTTTGGAGCTCATTTCATTTGGTGTTACATATGGAATTGTCTGTGCTAAATCTGCTATCTCAGTGGTTCAGGTATCACATTTCTGACATACTGCAGAAAACATCAGGCAGTTCATTTCCACGGGACATTTTAAAGGGTGTTACAGTCACAGCAGAGCCTGAGGAAAGAGCGAGAGATCTCATGGAAGGCTGTTGATCTCTGCAAAGTTCAGTTTATGTTGCAAAGAATGACACATGAAACGTTTGCTTGGAAGTGTCATCTGAGCTGGCACAATTGTCAGATGACAGGCAGCTGCATATTGTGTACAAATAGCTGATATTACTGCAAGGCAGGATCACATGGGATCACAGATGGTAATTCCTGAAACAGGTCATTTATAAGGGTGTGCTTTTAACTTTAGATTCCTAGTTTGCTTTCATCTTAAAGCTATAAGGGTTGAGATAAATAGTCTTTGAAGTCTGAAATCAAAATTCAAGACTTTCAAATACTAAAAATTATATAAACATGTTTTTGTAACAGCTGATCTGGTAAAACCTTAAGAACGTGACCACTTTTATGAAAACATGTTGAGGCTGAATTGTTTTTCTCAGTAAAAAGATATAGTTAGTGATCATGGACAGGTGCCTTCCATTTTCTATGAACATAAATGATTTGCTACTGTTACGCTTGTCTATGCAAATGACTGACAGTGAGTCATAGACAAGATGAACTTTAAAAATAGGCAAAGAAGTCAGTGGTCTATGACAGGGGAAAAAAAAAAAAAAGATAAAAGGTGTCCATGATCATTTTGCTCATTTGCTTTTTTCTGGATTTGTTGGCATTATACAGAAAGGGGAGGAGAATGGAGACACAGTGGCTGAGAGCAGTTGTTGGTAACATGCGGTCTTTATTAACCTCAAGAGGACTCAGTGAAACACCACTGGGGAACTGGAAGGATCAATGAGATGAAAAGAAAATGACAGCTTCAATTTATGAATTGTTGGGAATTTTTGGTCTACTTAACTTTCCCTTCTACTCTTGGTGTTGTCTACTCAAAAGTCATTTGAAGACAAATCTCTGTTAATTCCACTGAATGAAATTGAAGATGAATTCTTGAAAAGTCTTTAAAATGAAAAACTATTAAAAAAAGAAACAAGGAGAATTTCAGCTCAAGGTCAATTATTGTTCATGTTTGATAATGATCGAGACTTTTTTATATACACATTCTTATTTATGGTAAGGAACACAGCTAAAATAGTGATGTAATCACATATCACAATTCATAAGATTTATTTTTTTTTAATTATCCAGCTACCTAAATAAATATTAGCCAACTCTTTAGCTATATCCCTGTTAGAATATAAGACCAATTAAATTCTATGCAGTAAGGTTCAATTCTTTGACTATGGTTGTGTTCATTCTCATTCCGTTTTCTCATTATGCACATGACATATTATGCACATATCTGAAGTCTCCTAACAAATTTTGAACAATTTCAATGCAAGACATAAATTTCTATCTGATATTCCCTTTACTCCTTTCAAAGCTATTTGTCTTTATGAGAAAATAAATAAAACAAAGAGTCTACTTTAGAATACCTTGTATCTATTCAGAAAAGAACTCAGACCTGTTCCCTAAAAGGTGGGAGGATGAGGTAATTTGAGCTTATGTATAAAAATGCACTGACAGAAAGAAGGTCTACAGTGTGCAAGTGCAGCTTGCCTTTGAACATAGGCTTTGAACTGAAAAGAAATTCCATTGAAGATAGCATGGATATATCTTGGGGGAAATATTGAACTTTATCCATTTGTAAATAGTGATATTGTAATTTAGAGTGTTTCTTCAAGATTTGAAGAGAAATTCCATATTTCTTGTTGCTAAATATTTAAATTTCAATGTTAAAATAAAAAAAAGTTCTGGTTAAACAAAACAAAACACCACCCACATTAAAAACATGTCAAAGTCAAGCCAAGGAGTTGTATTTGGACCCAAAATATTATGGAAATAATGGTACCACTAATAATCCATTGTGGATGGAATAGTATCAGAGGCGAGTTTTTTGTACTGACTTTCTAGTCTACTATGCTATTGAAGAGTTCCTTGAATAGGCACAGTTCTAATGGCAGTGGATCTGGTATATGGTCATTAACAAATAGAAAACCAAATTGTTTTCTTTTAGTCATTATAGTATCATTTTCACGCTTGAAACATCATTTCCTGTTGAAGTCACAGTCTTTCCATTATTTAGCTGCATTTAGCTAAGTAGAGAGAAAAGAAAGATTTGCATCCTGTAGTGTTGCAGCTGTCATCTATCAAATATTTTGTATTTGGAAAACTGTCTTCTGTGAAACAATAAGAATGAAGCCTTGATACATTGACTAAAGAATATTTTTTACCATGAAAAACTTAAACTAAATTATACTGAGGATCACCAAACTTTTACAAAATGTTATATTGGATTTTCTACACATTTTCCCAATATTTCTTGCTACAAAAGGTGGCAAAACTTTCATCTTATATCCTGGTTAAGACTAATTTCTTTAAACTCAAGAAACTTGCTTTCATATTTAAGCAATGTGTTGTACAGGATGACAGAAAAAAATTATCTAGTCTATAACTTTCATAAATATTTATAAAGCAAATTACCTGTCTTTTTAAAAAAACTTAAAACATTGTTGAAAATTACTTTCTATAAAATCTACTATTATATATGATTTTAAGACCCATAAAAACTTTCAGATAATATATTGGAGGCTATAGTCTGATAAAAAAGAGATAGTGTTTGTCTCTCGTTATACTTTTAGCTGAGTACTGAATTAGGATAAAACCACAAATAACCCCTGGCGATACAAAGTGCCATTGCAGACTCCCATTGTATCACATGGATGTGGGTTATATTTTGCATAAGAATTACCTGCGACCTTTTTCTCAACTGGAAATCAGAAACTGAATATGTCAGTATAGTGGTCATCCATATGCAGTGTCAAGCTTTCTGGGATGGACCTTTTTTGTTTCCCTCAGAATAATTTTTGTCCTGTGGCCCTGAATGTAAATCACAAAGAGCATATTTCAGATCTTACGTATTTACAGATAATAATACTGTACAGCCTTCTTTCTTTCAGTAAGTACACTTCAACATGTTCCTGAGCAAGAAGGAAACATCAGTTAGGTCTTCGAAGACAATCACTTGTAAGAATGCAAGGCATTGTCCCAGGCACCCTCTCCTCCTCCTCTCTTTTCTTAACTAAACACCTTTCACGCCCCTTCATAGCAAGGAGGCAAGACTCCTGTCACATTAGGGAAGAGAATGATGGTCCTGTGGCTGTATAAGGACTGTGAAGGGGAATTGCCACTGTTCTGCATTCTCTTTTTACAGCTCCCCACTCTACAAGCCCTTTGGTAGTTCTCTTGCAGTGACAAGGCCAATGCAGACTTACAGTTTCAGGTGAGGAAAGTATTTTTTTTCCATATGGCAAAATCATTAAATCTATGCAGGATTTTTTAGATGAGTCAGGGTAGACATATTTAACACTGAAGACATTCCTTTTTGTGGTTCATTTATACTTACTGGTCTTGCAAGTTTGGAAAATGATGTACTTGAGGCCTCTGTGAACCACTGCATTGACTGAATATGGACCCCACATACTACAGTACACTGTGGGAGTACTTGCCTCTGTCAGAATGCTTTGGACAGTCCCCATATCTCTTACTTCCAACATGTAAGAAAGAGGCGTGCAGAGACAACAGCTTCAACACAAATTTCTCAGAGAGCCTGAAGGTTTAAGTGAAATGCAGCTTTCCAGCTTAGACTCAAACCTAGTAGCATCATGCTATTTGTACATATATGTAAGATAACATGATCAAAGTGCATGAGTGATTGTTTCAGCTGCTTAATATTTTTTAAGTAATCCAAATAGGTACCAATAACTTATCCAACACTGATGGACTTAGAACACTCTTATAATGCTCTGTAGAACAATACATGTAAAAAGTACATGTCTAAAGCACAGCTTAAATGTCTAAAGAAAACACTCACATGCCAAACACAATGTTCAACAAACTTTTTTTTTACTCTGATCCTTAGTGGATAAGGCAAAGTAAAAACCTAAAACTTGATATATAAAATTGAAATACCCATGAAAGCAAATTTATGCATGAAAAAGTAAGGGTAGTACAGAAAGTGTTACCAAATAATGTGCATTTAAAACTTTAAGTACTAAAGTGAGCAGATCATTAAATAATTTACTTAATATAATGAAAAAAATCTTCATTTTTATAAAGAAGTATAAGATAATACATACTGAATATTTCAAAACTGATTTCAAAGAATAACATTTTTTTGAGAAGAAAATTATGTAATTTTCTTTCATTCCATTAAAAAGAAAGGATAAAAATAAGATCTAAGAGGGAACCTCCCCATTTTAATTTAGACTGATTAAATTGGAAATAAGAAGAGACAAACCCAAACATTTGGAAAGACATTAGGTGCATGGAATTCTTCTGAGACTAAATATAAAACCTACTTGTCTCAAGGCAATAAAAGCACGGGCAATAAATTAAAGGCCGTTAAGTATGCTGAGATAAATTCAATTTTAATTATATTCTTCCCTTGAACATTCAGAAGTCCCTTCAACCCCCTATTTTCATTCTGTGATCTTTTCATTATTATATTACATGATTTACATTCTTCTGTGAAGATATTATCTATCTTCTTAAGCATTTTTGCCCAGTATCACTTTCTTAAACTAGGACCCCAAACTCATTCCATTTTTATATATCATGACACAACCCCCCATCTGGATGTCTTCTGTTTTCCAAGTTCCTTCACTGTGTTCTCTTACCTGAAAGAGTAGATGCCACTATGGCCTGACCTATTAAGATCAGCGTAGCAGAGAAGGTGCAGGAACCATACCACAGTGCAGAAGCAAGCAGCATCTTGATGATAACCATTTCTTTATGAGGGGGAGCCGTGAAGGTCATGTAAAAGCTCATTTCTCCTTTCCCCTCCCCACTTCTGCTTAATTGTATGGCAAAGCAAGCTAGGGAATGCTTTTTAATTTTATTAGTGAAGGTTTCTCATATTTTCATTAAGGCCCCTTAACACTTCAAGGGAGTGTTCATATGCGGAGTTCTACATGCATGCACAGTGTGGGGACTGGAAGAATTTGTAAGGCTTCACTATACTAATCTATCTGGAAATTATTTAAAGTAAATAAATAAGCATACACAATACCTGCAGCTTTTTAAATCACACTGTACAACTGCAGACTGCACAGATGAACTTTCCTCACACTCTGAAGGTCGTATTTAATTCAATATACTTTGTGTAGACCTGATACAATGTCAACATACGTTTCACTGTTCTATTGAAACTGGGTTCCAAAATAGAACAGGTAAATGTAACATGGCCAGAATATATTTCTGGTAAAACCTGTTCAAAATTCAGTTTTTCAGTCACTGAGGCAGGAACCCTTTCAAATGAAACACCCCTGATTTTGCAGGTAATAAAGCATTCCAAAATTACTTTGGATAAACACAGTGCTATGGAATACTATATCTCAGCAGCAAAATCTAAGCTTATCTCAGTGCAAGAGAATAAATAAAACTTTAGTGGTTCTCAGCTCAAATGGAACAAATATGTCCCAAAGGGTTGACTCCTTAAAATAGAAGTTCAGACTTGGAATCATTTTGACTGATTGGCGTGTTTATATTCTGTACAGACAATACTCTATGCTATTCGAAAATACGTTTTTGTTCTTTTTACCTTTTCCATGTAATAAATATTAAAATTTTACCCTGGCAAAGCACATGAACAACATGAAATGTTTAAATAAATGTTAACAATCTACTTCTGCAAAAAGCTGCTCCTTCCTGCACCTTTTAAACATGGGTCCAGGTTTTTGAATAAAGGAGGGGTGCCACTGATATTGCCAAGGCAAAGATAATTCCCATTTCCATAATCACTACAGGTGAAACTGTTTGCTCTTTTAGCTTAAAAATTCCTGCAGTTCTTTTTTCTTTAATTTCAGTATAACAAACTCCACTCATGGGCATCCACAATCAAAATCAGTAGTAAGAATGACTGTCTCTGATTGAGTTGCCCAACATTTTGTCAGTTCTTCTAAAAACAAACTCAACACACAGTCCATGATTTTTTATCTCTGAACTATGAAAAATGTAATCAAATTCACGTATTTAGTTCTCTTTTCTGAATACAGACATTTAAAGGTCTGTCTCAGAGAGAGAAGTTGCCATTCACATATCTATTTTTTTCCCAACTTTTTCCAGACTTACAAAGTTAATGGATTTAGAGGAAGAACTGAGATATTGCAGCTTTGTTTTGTTTTGTTTTGTGGTTTTGATTTATTTTATTTTGTGTTGTTTGTTTCATTTCCTTTTATTTCCATCCAGTTATCTGGAATACAGGTAGCTGAAGTCTGCAACTACCTGATTTCCATGACTTAATGTTTAAATGGTCCATATGGGCCAGTTGCTTCACAATTCATACTCTGTGTCCTATGCTATAAAGAGTTCAGCAACTCTAGCAATGGGGTAGTTATCTGTGGAGAGTACTAATTGAAGGAGCAGATACAGTGGAATAATCAGAAGTTCCCTGAGACTGAAGATTTTGTTCTAGCCCTCCAGATATGTTCTGCAAGAAAAAGAAGAAAAGGAGCACATGGATAGCCCATCTACTAAATGTGGTTTATAACCTCTTGCTTAAAGGCAACTTTGTCTCACATGCCTGAAGAGATCTGGGCAAATACAAACCTGGGCAGTGGAGAACAGTACCTGATGAATTAGTGAAAGTATAATAAAGGGTAAAACCAACAGATGTCTGGATAAATATGATTTATCAAGGAAAAATAACCACAACTTTTCTACAGGGGAATCATGCCTTACAAAGTTTTCAGAATTCTTTGAGACAATCATGCAGGTAAAGAGTATCTGGGTTGATACAACCTATTTTCATTTCTCATGGAGATTAAACATAGCTCCTTACTAAATGTGTTTGAAGAAGCCAAGTAAGGGACAAGAGAGGTGTTCCTGAATGGAAAACAGAAAAGAAAGAGGAAGGGGAAAGAAGGAGAAAATAAAGGGAGGAAAGGGAAGAAAAAGGTAGGGAAGAAGAGGCTAGGGAAGGCAAGGCATAGCAAGGTCCAGTGATTGATTTTTATCTCAGAGGTTGACACTGATAAAGTGCTTCAGGAATCTGTGCTAGATGCAAAGCTCCTGTACATATTCTTATAAAGTATGGAAAAGGGCATGGGTAGCGAGGTGTTCAAATCTGCTTATATCAGCAAGTTACTCAGTGCAATAAAGAAGAGGGCTAACTGTGGAAAACTGCACAAGGCTGAGTGTCAGGGCAATGGAATTGGTGTAGTTAAGTGCAAATTCATGAACACAGGAAAAGTCTTGATTTTGCACTTACAGTCATGGATTTTGAAATTACTATAAGTACCTAGGATGAGAAGTTTGGGCTATTTTAAGTAACTCCGTGGAATTAGCTTATCTGAAGTGACTAGTGATCTGAAGAGGGGAAAAAAAGGGAAAAAAAAAAGAAGTAAATGCTAGACATTATTAAAAAAAAATGGATAACAGCAAAAGCCCTTCCCTCAAAACACAAACAGACAGAAACCACTAAACCAAACCCCTGAGAATCTTATCACTTTGTAAGTCCCTCTTGGGCTTGCATGCTGAATATTGTGTGCAGTCTTGGTCATGATATCTTGAAAGGGATATAGTAAACATGAAAAAATTCAGAGAAGACAGCAAAGATGACTGAAGATTTTTTACGCTTCTATACAGGGAATAACTATGTAAAGCTAAACAACAAAAAAAGTAGGGGTTTTTTTGCATAGCGCATCTTTCCTGCAGAATATTAAGTATGGTTAAAAGTTTATAATAGTTTAAGAAAGGAACCAGACAGATTAATGAAAGAAGAATCCACAGACATAAGACACAGACACAAACAACTCATCTGGCTCATGAGGGTCCTGAGCGGCAAATTATTGGAGTCTATGAAAGTGTTGTCCTTTACATTGTAAATAGCATTTTGTTAGCTATATTTAGAGACAGGTATGAACAGCAATGGATCTTTGGCCTCCCCTACTCTGTCTACTCTCAAACAATTATGAAAATATGTATGATGACATTTTATCAGTGTTATTATAATTTTTCTTCTAAAGTCTTCTAGCATTTTTTTTTTTCATCCCCTATGATGAATACCCTGCAGTCTCTCCTGGAAAGCTTATGGTTTACTTGATTTTTAAAATGAAGTGGTTAAATCTAGGGTGAAATCTCAAAAATAGTTATAATGAGAATGTTTAAATCAGAGAAGACGTAAGTGCAAGAATTTTAATATTAAGAAGCAAGTGCAAAAACTCTAGAAGAAATTATTAATTAAGTATTGCAAGATACCTACCTAAGAATTGCAGTACAATTTTATGTTGAAAAAGATTAAATTGATTGAAGGTTATATTTAATTATGAGAATCCAGATGGTATTGCTGAGGTGTTATTTTTACTCATCACAAACTGTCTAACGAATGACTTAGCTTCACTTGGATCACAATAAACTATGCTATCATCAAATCAGTTCTTATTAGCTGCATCAAAATAAGCAGGCCTTGTTAGCTACTATGTCCACAGGGGACATGAATAAATGATTGCCTGAAGTTTCTGAAAATAGTTTCATTGCAGAGCCTGAATGAACCAAAAGGATCGTGCACTTTAAAACTGTACTGTAGTAAAACTGGATAAAAATCCATCACCCCATAATGCAGGCTTCCTAACTAGAGTAATCATTGTTAAAACACATCAGCTAATGGCAATATTTAAAAAGGTCATTAATAATAAATGTTTCTTAAGAGAATGCTTACTGTTAAAGTATGAAATATCTGCTGCTCTTTAAAATAAAGTGTGTTGAAGTTTATACAGTATATATTTTAATTATTAATTTTTTTTAGAACACACATAAATACTAATAAAGAAAATAATCCACATTCTTCAAAATAATGTATCAGGATCCCATCAGGCTATTACAATGGTAACTCCCCAACTACATACTTTTGTTTTCCCTTTTCTACAGAACCGTTCTTTAAATTTGTTATACATGGTAATGATAATTGTAGTAGTCTTGTGCAACTGATATTCACTACTAGCTAAAATATCTGTGAAATACATACACACACACATACAGATATATATATATATATATATATTTTTACTGCTGTTGAAACAGTTGCACATGCCTATTTATAAATTGATGAATTACCTCGACAGATTCAATGGGTAACTGGCCTGCTTAAAGTTAAACAGCTGAATCATGGCAGATCCAGGATTGTATTTAGAAAACATTAAATACTCCTGGTTTATTGATTTGAAGCGAAGCATGTAAGGAGTAAATTAAACCCCAGTGAAGCTGATGGTATTGTTTGAACTGACTTCAATAAAGTTTCGATCAGTCTTTCACAGTAGGGATTTAGAGTAGTTTTTAGGTGATTACCTTTAGATGATAGCCCTGAAAAATAGTAATTTTAATTTTCTGAATATTTTCAGAAGATGAATATGTAGAACTTAAATTCTTTATGTAGAATACAAAATTTCTTGTGGAAATATCCATTCAACTATAAAAATAACTTATATACCAAATAATTCTTCAACAAAATCTAGTATACTTAGTGGATCAGAAACACTGTAGTTCAGATCTGACGAAGAAGATAGGTGACTGAGGCTTATGAAGATCAGCTACCAGTCCAAGAGAATATGGCTGCATATAATGCTTACAGAAAGAAAATATTTGATAACAAAGAGCTTTCTACCCAACTGAAAAAAGGAAAAAAATCAGTGCCAGAGGCTGAAGTTAGATCTACTTAAACTTGAAAAAAATTCTAAGTACTTTTGAGGTATAATTAGACATCATTGAAAAGTCTCATTCAAAGGAAGTAGAAGAAAAATTGCTCTTTATTATCTTCTTAAGGTAAAATTGATTTTCTTTTCTAAATATAATTAATTATAATTTTCAGGGGGAAATTATCTTCCTTGTGTGTGTGGAGAGGGGATTTTACAATGTCCTTTCTGGCTTTGGAATTGGTGGTACTTGGTCCCTGTATTTATCTACTTTCTTCATGAGGCTGGGTCAGAAGTGTTTACTTTACATTTCCAATGTTACTTCAGGTATAAAACATGGCTCTCCCTGCTTCCTTAGTAGGTTTGACTTATTAAAGGACTATCAGCTTTGAAAATAGTCTAGAAGTTGCCCAGGTATTGATGAACTCCTTTTTTTTTTTTTTCCCCTCCTTCAAGCTTATTTGAAGAATGATCCTAATTCAGATCTTGTTATTTTGCATGTTTAAAAATACATCTTCTTTGAGTACTTTGGCAATGTCATCTAATATTAACAGCACTCTGAAATCACAAAATATGAAATATAGACTGTTTATCCTCCCATATAAACAGTGTACAAACTGTTCCTCATACTGGATAAAATTAGAGTATGTTTTTATTATTGCTCAGGACTCTTGTTTTCTTCCGGCTGACATATGGCCATCTTCCAGTTCTCTTAATTTTCAGTGCTAGTGGGACATAGTCACTGAAGGTGACATGTGGCATGTGTTGCAATTATACCTTTGAGATCCAACAGATGTTCCAGTAACTTGTCGTTCATATCTTTTGAGTTTATTCCTTAATTCTTTAATTTTGAAGGAGGCTTATAAATATGCTTAGGTGTCTAATGCCCACTGCTATCACAGAAGCTGGCTGCCCAAATACCCTCAGAAATCTGGCCCTGTTCAATAGAATAGAAGTACACAAATGTAACTCAAATTTCAGCAAGTAAATCTACTCCTTTCAAAGATTATGAAAGAGGAGAAATGATACTTTAGTTCAAAAGGGATATTAAGTTATTTGCACAGTAATTACTACATAGTCAGAAGAGTCAAAATGCCACAACTGGACCCAGACTTTTAAAAGAGGCTAGTTTCCATAAAACCAAAAACATGTAAGAGGAAAGTGGTTTAAGCAGGCTAAGCATTACTCTAGTGCCCAGACAAGATCAGTTCCAAATTCGGCTATTCTCTGTTTTGTCCTAGATGCCTAGTAACATGCATAAAACCACTGAACAATCCTTCCCCCTCCCCCGAAAAATAAAATGTGTCAGTGAAAATTTGCATGAATTAGTATCTGTTGGCCTGGTAAAAAGAGTTACGAATGAAAACATAACCTTTAAAATCTTACTTTGCATTGGTATCTTATTGGCAAAATTAAAAACTCTGAAATCTTTAGAGTAATGATAAACTGTGGCAGTAAGAAAGAGCCATCTGTGAATAAAATGCTCAACTTGTTTATTAGCAAGTGCTGTAAAATCACATATTTTAAGAAAAATGTACTGCAAAAGACACTCAGGCACAGCAGCTTAACAGTAAGCACTACTGAAGCTGGATGTTGAGAGAGAGAATAGCATATGTGAAATATGAAAATTTTGGTACCTAGAGGCAAGGTCAAACTGTCTATAATGTCTCTAACCATAAGAAGTTCTCAGCTTGCGGTCTCTGAGCAGTGAAATCTTCTGTGTCATATTTCTTTCCAGATCCCACATTTCTCGCTTTGTCTGCAAGATAACCTCTGGTTATTGTGGTATGTGGTTTTGAGATGAGCACTGTCAACAATATGCACTGGCTGTAAGTATCTGTGCTGTTTGCCTCAATTCACTACAAACTGCTCTCTTCAGGCTCTGAATTCAAACTCTGCTGTTGATTATCTCATGTAATATGTAGACTATTTTACTGAAAAGAAAGAGTACCCAGCTCAACAAAGCAAAGATCTAATCAACTGCCAGTCTTGCAGTTATAAAAGCAGGTGGTTTTCCTTCATTCATGCATACATTGGAATTTATACGGTTGTTACATTTCACATTACTATCTGTATTTCACATTACTATTTTGAATTTTGGTTCATTTTAATCATAATGAAGGGTTATTAAGTACATAATGTAAACAAAAGAAAACCACTTGAAAACTAAAAACATTTTTGCAAGTGAAATGTGACAGCATTCTCTAAAACCTTAGAATCTGGCCAATGAAGGCAACTATTTGTGACAGGACTTGATCCTGTCCCTTCTCAGTCTACTATTTTCTTTTCAGGTCTCAGTATTTAATAAGAGTTGTGGGTTAACACTGGTAGGCAGCTCAGCCCTACACAGTTGCTCACTCATTCTGCCACAGTGGGATGAGGGATAAAATTGGGAGTGTAAAAGTGAGAAAACCCATGGGTTAAGATAAAGACACTTTTGTAACTAAAGCAAAAGCTGTGTGTGCAAGCAAAAGAAAAAAAGAAAAGAAAAAAAAAGAATTTGTGGACTACTTCCCATCAGCAGACAGATGTTTAGCCATTTCCAAGAAAGCAGGGTTTCATCACATATGAGAGTTACTTAGGAGGTAACATCTTAACCCTGAAATGTCCCCTCTTCTTCTTTCTTTCCCTGAGCTTTCATTGCTCAGCACAACGTCAAATGGTATAGGGTATCCCTTTGGCCAGCTGAGGTCAACTGTCCCGGCTTTGTTCCCTTCCAACTTCTTGGGTACCTCAGTCTACTCACTGGTAGAGTGGTGTGAGAAAAACAGAAAAGAAGCGGCTTGACACTGTGTAAGCACTATTCAGCAACAGCTAAATCATGGATGTGTTATCAACACTGTTTTCATCACAAGTCCAAAACATAGCACCGTATGAGCTATGGAAGAAAATTAACTCTATCCCAGCCAAAGTCAGTAGAATCTCCACTCCTTATTCTATACAATTTATGTCATGCCCAATACATTCTCATTAGATACCTCCTCCTTTCCCATCCTTTGATATATACACAGATATCATTCCCTTAGTCTATGGACTACTCCTGTAAAATGTCCATAAAATGTCCATAAAACACCCGTTGAGTTAATTTAGTCCATGATTTCAGTTCTGGTGGTCACTTAGGACAGGAGAGGTGGTGTGTTGCATGGAGTTAGTGGGCATCAAAGCTGGCTCAGGTCAGGTCACAGCTGCGCTTGCACTGCTACTTGTAAGACTCATCCTCCATTCACTTGTGAGTTTCCTGCTATAGTACTTCCTATAACATGCAACTCAGATCAAGGGTTACAAGAGTTTAAAGGTATTTAAGGTAAGGCAAAAGGTAAAGTGCACATTTAAATATTTTTATATTCCTTTCTAAGAACTATAATTCCACTGCTGTTCCATAAAGAAATTGATTTGACATTTTTAGGATAAAACAAAAACTTGGCATCCCATTATACACATATATAGAAACCTCCCCAGTTTTGACTATAGAAATTGTCAGGTAGTCCATTGGAAAAAAAAAGCTGATTCTCAGGGTAAAAAGAAGCATCACAGAAATTAATTCAACTTTATTTACCTCTATCAGATGAGAATTTGCCCCACAAAATAATTCAAGTGACAAAAAATCAGACAGAAAAACTATTAAAAATGAGAGCAGAGATTCAAGCAAATGCAAGTCTAACTCAGACCCAAAACCTCAGACAATACACAAAACTAGAGTAATCTCATTTACCTTTGTGGAGTTTTGTCTTGCCTTTCTAGTTGCAATATGGTCCTGGACCAATCATCAGGACTACTAAAAATATGAAAATTTAAGGAAAAAATTATAACATCTCCATAGCTTTGGTTTAACAGATTGGTGGGAATACACTTTAAATGTGATTCTAGAACTTATTTTTCCTAGCAAGAAAGAGAAACAACAACTTGTCTTATTTAATAAAACTGTCCAAGATGCAGCTTTTCAGATCTCAGTAGAAAATGGTTATTCCAAACTATTTATCATCCAAGGAGTCTATCAAGCAATCATGCACCCTTAAAACTCATTAGATTTTTTTGAAATATAGCGTCTTACCTAGTACAGAAAAAATTCTGTGCATACCTTAGTCTAATCAGCTCTATGCGAACTGCTACCTATGGGCTACCTGTATTTGTAAACAGGTGTTATGGGCTGATGCTGACTGGACACCATGTGCTGACCAAAGCTGCTCTATCACTCCCTTCAACTGAAGAGGGGACAAAAAATACCATGAAAGGCTTGTAGGTCAACATAAGGACAGGGAGAGACCACACACCAATTGCCATCATGGGCAAAACAGACTCTACTCAGAGTAATCAATTTATTGCCAATTAAATCAGTGTAGGATAAGAAGAAATAAACCTACATTTTAAAAACAGCTTCCCCCACCCCTGCCTTCTTCCTGGGCTTAGCTTCACTCCTGACTTCTCTCCATTCTCCCCACCAAGCAGCACAGGGGGACAGGGAACTGGGGCTGCGATCCCTTCATCACACATTGTCTCCTCACACTGCTTCCCTGCTCCAGGCGGGGTCCCTCCCGCAGGGCACAGTCCTCCCTGACCTTCAGTGAAGGACTACTGCCATTCTCAGACTGCCTCAAAGCACAGCGGTGCACCCCGCGCAGGCAGGGCAGTGCTTTTCTCTGTCCACAGCCTGGCCCAGCGGTCACATGGACTAAGGAGCAAAGCACCTCCACACTGAAAGCAAGGGCAATCGAAGGTGAGTCTGGCAGAGCTCTGGAGGCACCCCCAGCTCATTTCGGAGAACTTTCCACAAGGCTTAATGCACATGCGCATCAGCACTCAAAGGCTGGCCTCGAGGGAGGCTCTGGGCAGAGACCAAAGATATAAACGTGTGGCCCACAGAGGCCTGAGGCCAGAGTGCGGGAGGCTGCAGGATCCAGGCTACATGGGATCCACAGTTGTTGAATACTTTCTATTTTTTGTCTCTGTTTTCTCCTACATTTCAAGTTCACAGATCCCTATGTCTGAAGTTTGAGAATTCAAGTTTACTTTGTTTTCCTGTGCGATGTGTTAAGAATTCAAGTTTACAAATCTCTTTTCTTTTGCCACATGCCAGTGGCAGTAAGTGAATCGACCAGTAGAAGTTGCTGTTTTACACCAAATCTCTGCATGTACTTATTCCTAGTTACCATGCAGAGAATCAAAAACAACCTTTCCCTCTTCCCACCAACTGGGATGGGAGAATTTCTCGAACATAAGGCCTTCCCACAGGCTGCAGGTCTTCATGAACTGCTGCTGCTGCCTGGGTCCCCTGTGGGGTCACCAGCCAGCAAACCTACTCCAGCCTGGCTCCTTTCTCTACAGGGCCACTGATGCTACCAGGGGTTTACTGCAGTGTGGGTTTCTCACGGGGTCACAACCTCCTTTGGGCACCCACCTGCTCTGGTGTGGGGGTCTTCCACATGCTCCAGGTGGGGATCTGCTCCACCATTAACCTCCCTGGTCCGAGGGGCACAGCCTGCCTCACCGTAGGCTTCACCACGGGCTGCAGAAGAATCTCTGCTCTGGCGCCTGGAGCCCCCCTGCCCCTCCTGCGCTGGCCTGGGTGCCTGCAGGGCTGTTTGTCTCATATATTCTCACTCCCCTCTCCTGGACGCCTGGATGCTGTTGCACAGCAGATTCTTTTCCTCCTTAAACACATTATTGTGGAGCCACTACCACTGTCGCTGATGAGCTCAGCCTTGGCCAGCGACAGGGCCTGCCTTGGAGCCGGCTGGCATTGGTTCTATCGGACATAGAGGAAGCTTCTAGCAGCTTCTCACAGGAGCCACCCCTGTGGTCCCTGCACTACCAAAACCTGGCCACCCAAACCCAGTACAACAGGAAAGTTTAGTGGCCAAGTTCCCAGACAAGCTTGATCTGACAGACATCTTAACCGCATGAGTGGACTCCTGCCAGTAAGTGGTCACGATTAATTTATTAAAAAAAACATCAAGCGACCTCATTCCCCCAAAACGCACCCCAAAAAAGTAGAGAAAGCTGAGAACTTACTTTTATGCAATAAAATGTATAATGTGTGATGGGGAGAAGGAAACCTCAGTTTTATTGTATCTGCTCACCCAGGGTAAATTTTTTTAAGCAAAAAAGATTATGGTAAACTTCTAATTTGATGCCCATCACAGCTCACTGAGGAAGACCTAGGACACCCTGAGTCCAAAGCATCTTCTTAGCCATGAGAAGAAATGCCGGGAACACATCGTGTTAATTTACCTCGAACATTAATAGCTTTATTAACATAGCAAGATGAGTAATTGCTGATTGAATTTTGACTTGATAGGGATCCAAGTCCTGCTTCGGACTGTAGGACTTGGGTTCAGAGGCTGACAGATGGTCACGGATTGTTGCTCCTAATTAGAGAAAACTATATGCAGAAATCATGTCTGGATAGTTGTTCGTGGGACATATGGCAGAAGGCTAATTAACATGTACTTCACACTTACACATATATTTGACAGAGAACAGTTTTTTACAGGCAGTGTAACACAGCAGTGGAATAAGGACCAATGTGATTAAATTTTTTAAAGTTTTCCAAAACAGATTTATTTCTGTGTTTTGATCACCTGGATTTATTTATGTAAACTGTTATTACTTGCAGACAAAACCAGGTAGGATTTCAGACTGCATGAGGCAAACCAGTTTCAGAGAAAATAGTCCTTTTGAAGTTCTTAAAAAGCCTGCTACCTTCACACAGCCCTGTGGAATTAAATGCCAGTTTGTGAAAACTTTTTAGTGAGAAATAGTCCTTCTGAATAGTGGCCTGTGCATACAGTTACCCAGCATGAAATGTTCATGATGATAGAAAAAGCTAATTGTAGAAAATTGAGACTTCTTTAAAATGCAGTCTTTATAAATCCATGATCAGTTGTGAACCAAGCCTTCATCACCTCAGACACAGTACCTGCCAGAAAAGGAAAGGAAGCTGTAGGTATGTTGTATTCAAACACATTGTGGGGGAGAAACGCTGGCTTTTATGACTTGTCTGCTTGACTTTTTTTTTTCTTTTTTTTTTCTTTTTTAATAGCAACAACAAATCAGAAAATCAGAACTATATGTTTATAAAGGAAAACAAACCTGATGATGTACCAACATGTTTCCAAATAAATCAAAAAATAGTAGTGGTTTAAAGTGTATATTGAAAATACATGATTGGAGACAGAAGCCTAGCTATGTGACACTCTCACTTGTAAAAATACAATGGTACAGCTAAAAAGGAGAAATTTAAAACATTTATTGGAGAGGGAATCCAATAGTTTATAGAAGATAGAGTTTAAATAAATTAAACAGATTAAGAGAAAATAGAACTATTGTTGTTTTTAAAACATAAAATAGAATAACATATATTTTTTTCACTCCTGGCTTTCACAGGTAGCTCAATGTTTTATGCAGGACTGTAAATGCAAAGCATATTTATCTTTTAAAACACTTGTGTTAGGGCCAATCCATTCAAAGGAAATTTTCAGTAATTTCTGATACCAAACGCTAGGAAACAAAGGAGCTAAAATAGAGAAAGGCAGACCATGAAATACAATTTTGCATAAGTATAGTAATATTTTTGCATAAGATACTAAGACTTTTGCATATGAAGAAATCTGAGTTTTAAACTAGACAAAAGAAGCTTCTTTGTTAGTGTTTTGAACATTACTTGTGAAGTGAATATACATACTAAATTGCCATGCTTTTAGATTTAAAATGTTTTACTTTTTGTAGTGAAAAAAAAAAGTAATATAATTAACATCACACTAAACCATTACATTCTAAATGCATATTGTTTGTTCAGAATAAATTAATTTAAAATTAAGTAGAGTGCTACCAAAAGAAAACAAACATCTGCATTTAAAAAAAAAAATAATTCTTTGTTAAAGTATACTTGGAATCATTAGAAAACCTAAGACTAGAAGGACTTTCTGGGTAACTGATTGCAGACTTGTTTTTAGTGCATACTTTCTTGTCATCTAAATTTAGGAACTTACTATGTTATTTTTTAGATCCAAGTACTTATTTATAGCAGCATTACTTACGAAGAAACTCATTCTTTTAGGGGTTGAATGCTTTTAATTGTCTTACAAAGCTGCTCATAATCACCTTACACCCATGTATTAAGGAATGAACTTTCTATTTAAATGCAAAGTATGTCTCCCTATGAACTGTTACTATAGATGCTATAATACTACAGTAGACCCAATTGTGCAATATAGCTATAAAACTAGTTAGTGTATATTGTCACTAGGATTTCTGGAGACACTCTATAAAATAATAATGAGAAAAATTGTATCTTTGGAGTTCACTAGGATGGTTCAGATATATAAAGGGGGAGACTATTCTCTGCTGAATACCTGTCTGATTTATCCATTCTGAAGGCACAAAGTATTCATAAACTCAAGTTGAATGATAATTTAAGCCTTTAATGAATTTGTGTTTACTGAATCGACAGAAAGGAAGTAAAGCATATTGGTAATTATGTTCATGAAGGCTTTAAAATAAATTTGTTTACCATCCTGTAACAATTCTGTTACAGTGAATAACAATTCTGTTATAGTGAATTCGTATGTCTAAAAATCTACAGGAATTTTCAGTTGGAGCTCAACACCCTTAATAACCTTCCTTTTACAGTTCTGTTTAGCATGATTATTTCAAAATACGTTGAAACCTGAATGGGTTTTCTATAAGGATTCAGGTAATACATATCATATTTCAAAAGCCCTGTATGTTGACTATTATGTTAAATTTCTTTGTGAAAATAAATTATTATTAATTCAAGAGTGTATGTTGTATCAGTAGAGTAGATCAGAAAAGTTAGCTTCAATGTTTACACAGTTGTGTTACTTTACATGTTGCCTTTCCTGAGAATGAAGAAAAGCCAAATAGAAGTGATTCTATTATTTAAATCAGGGTAGGCTTTAGCTGTGTTCTTAGTAGCTAGTTCAGTGAAAATGTCATTTCAATGCTCAATAGAGATGAAGACAACAAATTCACTATTAGAAAATAACAACCGTATAACCATGCCACTACTTACATCTTGAATACCTTCTACAGTTCTGATCTCCCAAAAGGTATTCTCTCCAAGAACTGGGAGAAGAGAAGGTGGTCAAATGCACAACCAAATGAATGAGGACCATTTAGCTTGAAAAGTAAACAGCTGGGGATGAATAAGAAAAAAGGTGTAAAATCACAAATAACATGGAAGAAACAAAAGGGGAATGATTATTCATGATTTCTTCCACTGATATTAAAATGAATATTTCATGTTTTGTTAAGTAAAAAAGCTGTATTTTGTTTCTCTTACATATTGTCTTCCACCATTTCTTCAGCCTCCCGAACAAAAGAAAGTATTCAAAGATGTGCATATATACTTACTAATATCTACTGTGACTTCGTAACTGTAAAGAGTAATGTAATAAGAACTGTTTAGTTTTCTGCTAGAAGTCTATCTTGGGTCGTAAGTACTAGTAGAAAGATGGAATGGGGAAAAAAAAAGAAATATAAACTTTTCTTATCAGGATCCAAAATGTTTCCATGCAGTGCCTCCAAAACAGTAAATCTACTGGCCATTAGTTTCCAAATCCTTTCTTTTATTCTGCGACCACATCTATGGTAAACACAAAATGTGGGCAGCATCATGGATGAGAAAATGCTGTTTGCTGAGTTAATTGTTTTAAATATATTAAAAAAATAAAAATAATAATAAAAAAGGAGGGGGGAAAAAAAAGAAAGAAAAAAGGAAAAAGTTTGAATATCCACCAGAAAATCTGGCCTAGTGGTTTTACCTCTTCTGATCTGTTCTGTAATCTAGACATCTGTTCTTACTGTTAGAGGATGTATTGGTGGTATCTCTCTAATGATATCTTCACTATATTCACTAAACCATCAAATAAGTCTTGCTCAGAACTGTGTCATAGCCAATAGTGGGTGCTGGAGGATGGGATGCTTTTGTCTCATAATATTCTGATCCTCATGCTCACACTTACCTGAACACTGTGGTGTTATTAACACATGAGATAGGCAACAACTCACTGATTGACTGCATGGGCTAAGCTGAGCAGAAATTTGAAGATGCCTCAGGGAAGTAGGATACTAAATATCAAACCAATATTTGCAGACAGGTTTTGACATGGCAGAAGAGAGTGATAAAAAGAGTGCTGAAAAGGAGAAGAAAAAAGAATCAAGGAATAAAAATGAAATTATTAGAGGACATGTTAGTAAACATGAAGAATATTTTTTGTGGCTTCATACTCTGCAAATTAAGTGATTATAAGAATGTGTTTTTCTTTAAACCCTCAGAAGATTATATTGGCACAGCTTTAATGCATACATTTGAAGGCTTTCCGTTATGGATTACAGGGAGAGCTGAGTAACATATGGCAAACCTGAAAAATGGACATGATGAAAAAAGTTTTTCTTAACTGTGGTGAAATCAGTCGTCTTTACATGAAAGTAACTGTGACACTGCCAATTACATGCTGTTCAGCCTGTGAGCAGCTACTGCTATATAAGCTCAACAAATCTACATTTTTTAAAGTTGTGGCAAGTCACAATGTAATTTAATTAATAAAAATAAAGAAATAATTAAACATTATTGTAGTAGGATTTAACATGTGATTTTAAGAAGTAAAGAAAGTATTTTCTGTACCTCATTTAGATGTATTTTAAAGATTAGTACCACTTTTTTAAATGATGCTGGTGTACATACAGCACTATGTTAGATCTTCATCATTATTCTCCTGTGTATAGATCATAAGGCAACATACAAGACTAAGATAAGTGTGCAGTGCAGTTTGACTAATTGGTGGCTGCAAGATCCATTGCATCTGGCATACAATTACCAAAAAATGCATTCCATTTCACAGCCCCCTGTCTCTACACAGATCATTCTGAAGCCTTAAATTAAAAAAGTAGTGAAACCTCTTATTAAATCTTACCAAAATCCAGTCAAGCTAATTAAACAGATGCCAAAATGTTTTGGTGGATAAGAAGCTATTGGTGAGTTGGAAGTTTATATCAATGGCAGAACAATTTCTAAATACTTAATATCTGGTTGTCTCCTGGGCACACACAGCACATTTACACAGAAATGTGAGTTCTGTTGTGTAAACATCCTATCTTCTCTAATAATTCTTCATTTATGGCATTATTTCCACAAGTAGAATAAAGATCAGAAAACATCAAGCAATATATGATTAAATGGTGTAAAGAGCATCACAAAGAAAGATTGATTTCTGTCTTTATGGTAAAAATAAACTTTTGATCTCAGAAAGAATGAGATATTACAATAGTTCCATTTCAAAGAGGCAGGATATCTCTCTACCTACAGACTTAATTCCTACAAAATAGGAATATCTATATGTCATATTGGTGGATAAGAGCTATATTTAAGTTTATATGGGGAAAAAAAATCTTACTACTTCAAAGGCATACTTCAGCTCATAAAATCATAACTATAACTAGTATAACCCTGGAAAGAAAGATTAATGCAGTAAAGAAATAGTGTCCTTTTCTCTGCCACCAACATTTTTTTAATCCACAAAGATATAGTAAAATATTATTTTCTTGGCAAATTTTGAAGACTTCTACCATCCAATTAACTTTTCCTTTCTATGATAGATAATCATTAATCCGTACAAGTTTCAAGCTCTTGTTTCCTCATCAAAAATGCCCTTAAGTGCTGTCATAGTTAAGTAGAATCCTGTGATTTCAGATGTCACTAGAAGTCAACCCATTACCCTGGAAAAGGAAAACTTGAAAAGCATATTCTTAAGTCCTTTCTCAAGGTAAACCTGCACATTCTAGCTGAATTTGAGTATTTGACAGGACAAATATATGATGTGGTATATTAATGTAAATAATTTCTGGAATTCCATTCCTTTGCACACAAATCACATAGGGCAAACTCCTAAATATTGTTGTTGTTTGAAGACTTAGAATGATAGATGTTTGCACTGATTGAAAGATTTAATCATTGCTAGCTGTCATATCTTAAAAGCTATGGAATTATACATTACTGTTTTTTGCTTTTATGACTTTCCTTTTTAAAGAAAAAAACAGAGTATATTAAATGCAAAGGAAATTTCCCAAGGCAGCAGAACCGTTTCCAGGGTTTGCATACTAAAGGACAACAATTAGTCTTCAGATGAATGCTTGTGAGGCTTATAATAAAGCGTAAGGGCAAGTTCTGATTCTTCATTATAAATGTTGAAGGGACACATTTCTATACATTTATAGAGAATATAAATATAGATGGTTTTATATATATAGAAACAGCCATAGATTTGTCTAGAGACACTCATCCATCTGGGTTTAATTGTACTAATATGCTTCTCTTGTCTCTCTCCTTTCCCTTTCCATCTTATTTTCAGTCTATGTAAATCCTTCTGTTCTGCTGGCCCACTTCCACTTCCACAGTAACTGAAAATAGAGAAAATAGGAAGTCAGTCTGCTTTACATGTATTGAAATGAAAAGGTGAAATTTCTTTCCTTAAGCTGTCCCAGGCCTTGTGAGATTTTAGGATTCTGATCAAGAATATAAAGGTATTGAGGCATGGGTAATTGCATCAATTAAAACTGTTAAGTATGCTAAAGTATAGAATGAAAAAGTCAGGTGCATGTTCATAAAAATATAACTGAAAAATGTATTTTAATGAAAAAAGTCGTCTAGAGTTAGATTTTTTCTCCATTTGTATCAAATAGTGAAAATTACATTATAGTTATATTCTAGTATGGAACCACCACGTGCCATGGAGTTGGGGTAGGGTGACTGCAAGAACAGAATCACAGCATTCAGTGACATATGTATAATATAAACCTTGGTGCAACACACACACTGTATACACCACACGTCAGTCAAGGTCCCTGCCCTTCCAGTCCTGTTTAGATCGGCACCATTGACTCAGTCTAGCAGGATACTCACTCAGCCAGGTGGGTATGTTCTTGACCTGACTGGCACACTGCTTTCTACTTGTAGCAGTTTCACCTCATCTCAGCCTTCTATGCTGTCTGACAACCGTATATGTATGCAGCTCACAAAGTAGCTATTGTTTTAAACACATACTGTTTCCTAAATTAGTCAGTTTAAACCTTGAAGGCTTTACTAAACATGTAGCTGTGAGTCTACCTCTTTGGCCAGTCAGTGGTTACTAAAGGATTTTCTAATGTGTTCTGATCTTCTGCCCCAAATATGAGATATTAGTGTGACTTTAGAAAGAATTATATAACAAAGTTAATGTATAGCTCTATTTTCCAGCCAGGAAGATGTTCTCACTTTGAGTAGTCTTTTTTGGATAGGCTTCGTGCTGTGACCTTTCGCCAGTCATCTTCCTCATGCTTCCAATAGGTCCACTTAAGCGCTCACTTTCAGAATATCTTACTTGCATGTCTCTCTAGAAAGAAGGGGGAAATGGAATGCAGTGACATTAAATAGCATTAACATACGTCATACATTCTTTCTGTAGCTGGACTTCGGTTTACTGGGCTCCCTAATGATAGCTGCAGGAAAGATTTGTCTTACTTTCCTACTAAGGGCATAATGGTGTGTATGCTCTGGCATTCTGAGTTCCAGCATTCAAGTGAGGCATTTATCAGAGTATGTGTAGGTTATGTTCAGTTATTTTCTGTGAAAACTGTAACAGGAGGAAAGCAAAGAAGGGAGTTACCGTATTTGCAGTTCTGTGCTTGTGTGGATGATGCTTCTAGGTACCACACCCAGACACAGACAGAAAGAAACCCTGAAGGGAATTGTGTGAAAGATTTTGCAGAACACTGTATGAAGAAAAACAGTCTTAGGTTTGTGAGAAAGGATGCTGCCTGCTCTTACTTTAAACACTTTATATTCACTTGTATTAAATAAACAATTAACTTAAAGGAATAAAGAAAAAAGAACGTTAAAAAAGTCTCTTATATAAACTTTTTATCCTCAAAAATAAATTACCAAACTTTTTACTAAGATTGATGTACCTCCATTTAAAAAATAACAATCAACAATGAATGAAGAACTTACACTGGCATCTTGGAAAAATACTTGTCAAGTCCCAGAATTTAAATAAGTCATTTTATATTATCCAAGAGGAGATTGTTTCTCTCAAGGTTTAAACCAGAAAAAGTTGTATAAACAAGTTATATAACACCAGGCATGAACTTAAGCAATTGTATACCATGGAGTCCTTGGTATGCTTCATTTGTAACAGCATCATGATATAATATTACAAATTTTTAGCATATGTTTTCTCACATCTTACTGACCTACAAGACCTGTAATATAGCATAATTGTCAAGATAAAACTGACAGAATTTGAAGCTGTATGAAATAGCAGTGCAGTAGCATCCATGCACATGAATATTTATGTGTGTAATTAGAAGTATTACTTACTTTTTAAGGACTGAAAATTGTGTTAAGCCTTCTCAAAACAGTCACACAGGATTTGACAATGGTGGTGATTTTCTAGAATAAGGAAGACACGATCTGAAATGCGTTTTAATTCAGGTAGTGTATTTCTGGCATAGAGATGGGTTGTTGGTGTTTACACAATCAATGGCTACCACTGCTGGTATATTCACAAGAGCAACAGGAAATACAGGTCAAGCTGTTATCCTTTCACTGCAATTCTCTAGTCAGGATCAGTAACATTACAACTTCGGTTGTCATGCTCTAGACCATAATGGCAAATAACTTTTCTGGCCTTAATAAACTTGTAACATGCCATGGATACCTCACTCTGTATTATTCATTGTCTTCATTAGAAACATCACACTGATGCCATTGTTATATTCTTTACAAAACATGGCCTAAGATCTACCTTGAAAAACCTTAAAGTCAGATAAACTGTTAAAAAAAACCCTTACAACCCAACATTAAAAATGCAAGGTTTGTTGTTATCCTGAATGAGTCAAACACCATATTTATTTTTAATTTTTGTAACAGTGTTTAGCTTAAGAAAACACTATTCCATAGGGTTTGGATGGGGATTTTTTTAGGTGAAATACAGTATGCTTTTATTATGTTCTTCAACATTTAGCATCTTTTTGATCTAACAGAAATGTATTGAATGCATCATGAACTCCTGGTATTTCAGAAACAGGGCTTCAAGCTTTGGTAACTGAAGAGTCAAATCTCTTCCAATAGGGTCCATAGCTGCAGCTGCATCTTTGTTAAAGTTGTCTTAAATTAGATATAAGGAAGAATTTTTCTAGAATGAGAGTGGTGAAAACACTGGAACAGGTTGCCCAGAGCCATGGTAGATGCCTCATCCCTGGAAACATTCAAGGTCAGGTTGGATGGGGCTCTGAGCAACCTGATCTAGTGGAAGGTGCCCCTGCCCATGGCAGGGGGGTTGGACTAGATCCCTTCCAACCCAAACCATTCTATGATTTTATAGTTATTTAGTATTTCTGTGTACTTTAATTATTTTACTTGATTCCATTTTTATTTACATTTGTCCCATCAATAGCGCTCGTTTCCCCTCAGCAATAAGCCTAGACCCAAGAAATACTAATCCAATGATCAGTCCAAGTACTTAGCAGAACACAGAGTTCTGTATTTCCTCCTACTTTCCTGTTTCTAAGCACAGGCCATATAAAATACAGCTCTCATCATCCAATTGGTCACATTCCTTTAGTGGATCTCTTTTACTCCACTACTTTGCTCTGCAGGTTTCTTCCGTGTGATGTCACTTGTCACCAAGACCAGTAAAACAGTGCATAAGTTATTTTTCCTAGGGACTGATAACTAAAATGTTTTAATTGATTGGCTAGTGTTCGGTACAGGACGTACCTGTGGTGGATTATGTTCTGTAAAAGAGTGGGATCTGTGTGTATCAGTAAGCTCACAATATGTGGAAAAGCAGAATGGGATCCAAACTTCAGAGGTCAAAAAAATGAGGAAATTTTCATAAGGACCCAGAAGAGACTTCAGTGTTCATTGGAAACTGGGAAACCTTTGAAAGCTTTTGAACAAGGAAAAAAATAATGGACTACAGCCCTGCAAGGACCCTGTAGGAAGAAAATAAACCTTTAATGTTTTACTGAGTGATACAGAATGTGTGCAGGCAGATCTAAGTCTTCTGGTTTTGAACAATCTTATTTTAGTTTCTGTTCTAATGGAGACCAAAAAAAGGTTTTATGTCTACCTGAAAGAAGAGGGGGGAAATTCATTGGTCAAAACATTTTTTTTTTTTTTTTTTTTTTTTGGTTTAAGCAAACAGGTTCCTATGAGTCAAAACTCATTACTGGAAGACTTCTAGTTGGTAAGTGCGTATTATGATGCTTAAAGCTATATGGTGAAGCCAGCTTAAATTTTTGCCAGCCAAATGATCTCTGCCCTGTGCTACTTATTCTGGTGTAAAGTTAGAAATAGCTGTATTTTCAGTGATTGGTCAGAGAGACACTCAAGTAAGGATAAGATAACCTTATTAATGAGCTAAAAAAATAACTATTCCAGGTGCAGGGGAAATAATAAAAATCCCTTGTTACATCTGTGTTTCTGGAACAGTTGTTTTCAGAGTAGTGGATCAGGAGAAATAGTCACTATATACATTAAACAGTATTTTTTTCTGAACATCCTTTTTTTTCTATTTCAAGCTCTATACCAATTAAAAAATCTGGAGGTGTAGCCAGGGATGCAGTTACATCTTTTCAGCAAAATGAAATAAAAGTTAAACAGTAAGCAATAGGTGCTGTCATCCACCTCTCAGCAGAAATCTGGAAAAATACACAAACAAATTATTTGTCACTGCCATTTTTCAAGCTGTTTTGCAGTGGATAATACACAGTGAAAATGAAAAGAAATTATTCCCTTCTGTGATCCCCATAGCAGATATTTTGTCGATCCTAGTACCAGTCAGACAAAAAAGATGTTTGATCTTACATGAGCATGTGCCCAAAGGCCTTTTAATCTGTCATAGTCATTAATGGCAGTGGCATTTTCACTGATCTGCTAGAATCCTTTAACTGTTTCTAGACAATGCTTTGTGACATATCCTTCCTTCCAATTAAATCTGGTGACCAATTTGTTGAGTGAATATTGTCAGTAACAAAGGGAGAAAGTGTTACCTGTTTTACAGGTCATAATGATGGCCATATGACAATTAGCAAAATATTGGGTAGAATATTTTGTAATTTAGCTTCTGACTGACCTTTTTATTCTAAGACCAAGTGATGGTAGTTTATTATGGCATGAAATATATCAGGAGACCTAGAGACTATATATTGTATTTGATACTTGCAAAGACTTACAAAAATGAATACATAAACGAAATATAATTTTGTACTTCTGACTCTTCTAAATGTTTTAATGGCAGGCATGTTCATTTAGCAGTCAGTGATTTTTTTTCCTGCACCCTGTGTACAAAGCTAGAAAGAAATTGTGTATCATGTAGGATGTTTATATTGACAGAAAATCTCTAGAATATGGAAACTAGGCATTGTTACTGTTTGTTAAATGGCCAAAATTCACTAAAACTAAACACTGAGGAAGAGGTATTTGCCTATCTTTATTGTACAAGCTCTGAGGCTTACAGGAAGAAAAACCTCAGGTGTATTCTATCTTCTTGTAGATTTGTGTGACAATCTCTACAGTGTACACAGACTAAGCACAGAATGACACACTTCGACCACTATCGTCAGCAACTTCACATGCTGTGCAGGCAAGGCTTTTCAAAAGTTCTGTGTTAGTTATTATGGAGACAGATGGGATTCACAGGCAGCCTGCACTCAGATAACCTTACAACAATGGCTCTGAGAGTCATGAAGTTACTGAGTTTGTACAGAAATTGAACTGGACATACAGCCATCATCTAGTATCATTCTAAGCCAAACTGTACAGAAATTTAAGCTATTTTTATTTGCAAAGCTACCTATAACTTCTTGATGATTCTGGAGATTGCAGTTCTCCATCTTTTAAGTTTTTGTACCAGAATGCTATACTAGAACAGAGAGAGACAAACCATTGCCTTCCACCACTACATAGTAAGCAGGGAAATGAGCCATACATAAGCTTTTATAGGTTTGTTTCCCCTTACATTTTCATTACCATTGCAGGTATGTAGAGACAGGTACTATGAGGGGAGTAAAGGTCCTTTCTATCTAATCACCATTTTCACAGCTATGGATGAGCTTTCTGTTTTTATCAGTTAGTATTTTCAGATCACCTTGCCCCACAATGTCAAAGTCAGAACTGAAACTGAAAAAATAAGATCCCCAAAGCCAGACTGTAAATCTAAGCAGAAGAATACTTGTTTTATTGAAAGCCAGCATTGTAAGCTCTGTTCTCTCCTCATGTGTGCCAAATTCAACAGAATGAGAGCCAGATAGCAGACAATAATGAGTGGCAGACCTGTACAGCAAAACCAAGGAAGTTTATTGAGAAAAGTAAGGAAAGCATAAAAGTTGTAAATGTGAGAAGAAAACAGAGACTTGTTTTCAAGTGTCAGTGTATCAGGTACTAAGCTTCTGTATTATGCTGTGTGCTCAGGAGAGTGGGAAGATTATGGCCTAGGTAAACATCTACTTCTAGCCAGTCATTTGTTGGTGTCCCATAGAAATCTCCTCTAATGAATCCTCCTTTCTTCCTGATGGCTCTGCACAAGTGCAAGTGTCTACAAGGTGCAGTGCAGTAGAAGGTGAAACTTGTAGTACAGGCATTTTTATCTGCGTTTCACTTCCTCCAATTAATAACGATTTAGGGAAAGCTGTGATAAAGCTCTTTACTTACTAATTCCTCATTAAAGACTGTATCATGGTATTCTATCTCATATTAAGGGTCTGCTTCATGTTGAGTACTATGAAGGCTGTCAGATTTAAAATTTGAAAATAAATTCGAAAACGTACCATGTGAAAATCATGGTACAACTGCCATCATTCCTGAGGCCTCTGTTTCCCTGCTAGCTTTAGGCATTTGACACATCAGGATCACAGACAGAAAGCAATTTGAAAGAAAATAACCAAAGAAAGAAAAAAACACAAAGAAACAAACAAAAACCCCAAAGCGAACAAACAAACAAATAATAATAATAAAAAAAGTAGGCAAAGCCAGGCCTGGGCATGTGGCTTGCTAAGTAAGGCCTGGGCATATGGCTTGCTAAGTAATCAGTAGAAAAACCAGTCTAGCCAATCTTATCACAATGACAAGGAAGAAGGCAAAAGGGATTTTGTTGTCCCAGTTATATTGAAATTAGACTATCAATTCTGGTGATGGGAGGTCTACCCAGCCTACACTGTTTAAGTGTCTGTCAAGCATAGTATGAAATACATACATGCACCACTCGATGATCCTGCTGGAGCTTCTGAACATCTTCTCAGCATGACATGAAACTGCTGCTATGCTCTGTTAATCTAAATCTGTGTAAAGTATGAGAAAAGTAATGCTCCATATCCTGCAGTAATAGACATGATCTGAATGTTGCATTCAACTCATTGTATAAAATATTTAAATATTATCTTGGGCATTTCCCAAGTCATAGGAAAGATGATGAAAAAGAGGATCTGCATGGGGTTTTTTATATCCACTTAATGTAGAAATGGAAAGAGCAGTCTGACAGCTATCCTTCGTAAAATTACCAGAATAGTGTTCTAGTTTGTTTATATTAGTTAGCAAACTTCTCTGAATTGAGTTTTTCACTTAATCAGTATGCAGAAGCAGCATAGCACATTGGTGTGTCTATGCCAGGAGTGACTTCTAGCAGCCATTGCATTATAAATCATTAATAAACACTAAATTTATAATGACCCTAACATTAAACTCACTGAATAGATTATAGTACATTTAATGGCTCATGCCCATTTTTTCCCCCTTTTTTATCGATTAATGATGCTTATAGTTGGAGATTTGTTATATCCACAATTTTCTTTGGAAGTGGATTGTGTTGCTTTTCACCTTGTTGTATATTCATAGCTTTGAGTAGTAGCTTTCTTAGGTTTTCTTTTTAAAGGATAAAAGCTCACCCTCCCCGTCATTATTTCTCCTTTGATTTCTGTTGAAAAAAATGCTTTCACTCTCCTGCCCTTGTCTGAACATAAAGACAACAAAGAACAAGACGAAAATACAGCAGCTCCCTTCCCCCAATATTAGCCTTCCTTTCCTTCAGTAAACCTTAGTCCTTTGAACTATCATTAAAAGGAATTTGTTTTTCTTTCTCTTAAAGTCTTCCTTATTAAGGGAGAGTTCTGCAGATCACACAGCTATGTCAGTTGCAGAATATATGTTGCAGTAAGTAGAATTAACCTCTTGACCTTCAGCTCTCCCCTCCTGTGATGTGCAAGATATTTCTCTAACCATGAAGCAGTTTTTGCAGACAAAGGATGGCTTTTTGACATTATTTCTCATTGAAAATCTAGCAAGAATTCTACAGATTTCAAGTTAATACACTTTTCAGTCCTAAGGTATTTTTGTTGTACTTAGTAAAATTACAGATGTACATTTCTACTAAATATCTATCTTTTTCAATGGCAAAAATGCATCTGTACTTACTTGACTTGGGAAAATGAAATGGAGTATTTATATTAAAAACAGGTTTATCATACTTTTTCACTAGTTCTTACAAAAGTGTATTTGCAAGAGGCTGCATATTTTTCTGTTTTGTTTTTTTTTTTTAAAAAAAAAAAAAAGCATAGCCGTGAATTTGCAGAGGATAGTTGGAAATGACGCTGTGACTGTCAACAAGAAAAAACCACAATCTGTTTTAAAAAAGAGTAATAGAGAAAAAATTATTTGACTAGCTCTATTAGGAATGGTACTGCAACATTCTGATATCCAGCTGAATGCAATAAAGCTTGGCAATACTCTGAACCTGACATAATTCAACCAAAATACTTAAGGAGAAGGATTTATTACATTTTCTAGAAATGGAAGCATCAGTGTAGTGAATAACAGAGGCAAAGAAAATATATTTTCCTATTGATAGCATTAGAACCAATAACGAACATCTTGACATTGTAATTTAAGACCTATACCTACCTTTTACAGCAAAAACAACCGGGGATTAAGGTATGCATGTAATTTGAAAAGTATTTCTCAGCTAAGTGAGAGAGAAAGCAGTAAAAACTGAATAATCTGAATGACATTTTTCAGGATAAGTTTCTGGCCAATTTAGGGAACAATTACTTTTCTTGAATAATGAAAAAACTATATATAAAATATTAGAAATATTAGGTGCTCTGTAACCACAGGACTAAAAAAATAAAAACTCAGAGACATGGAACTGTGATGAATTGATTGTTCTGAATTTTAAATCCTCTGTGTGAATGGGATGGTAGCTATTTTAGGGATTTCTCAAATACAGAACTGAAAAGGGACATTTAACTAAAAAAAAATGGGCCTCATCCATCAAAAAGACTTAAGCATCTAAGTGGGATTTGAATACCATGTGAACACCGTAGTCTAAAATTATGATCCTGCAAACACTCTCAGCTGCTTCCTAAACATAAATACTCATAAATGTCGAACTTCTTTAATTGCAAAGTTTCATAAAGACCTGAAATCCTACAGCTATGTATTCCAAGAGCTCACCTTTTGGAGAGGACTGACCAATACTTTGTTCATACCCATCTGTGGATACCACATATCCTTATAGTTAAAGACTCTGAGAATGTTGTTCTATCAAATCTGTTAACAGAAAATTTGTTACTTACTGAGAAGACTGTAGGCCTTACGTAATGGATTTGTGCCTGGCATTTAAAAAAAGAATGGAACAAAAGTATAACTGAAAGTGTTCTTTGTGTTCCTTTACTAGTCTGAAGGTGGTTACTTGATGTGTGCTGCCAATTTCAGTGGTAACCTGACCTAGCTTGGGTGCTGCATGGGATGCAGAAAGACCTAATAGGAAGTTCTGTATTCATCACTAGGAGCCTTGCATTTTGTCACTCAGGTTTTATGTTGGATACAGTTTACAGACACAGAAGGAGGAAACAAGACATTTGCAAAGGTGATAAGATGACATAATGAGATTCATTGTAGGATCTAGGGTCTCTTTTTCATTAAGTTTCAAGTCATACAGTTGCGCTCATGTCACAGGAAAGGCAATGGATTATCATATCCATTATATGGATCTAAGTAGTGCACCTAACACATACCTGATTTGCTTTAGTCCAAAAAAAGAGAAGGATCCATAAACTAGGACAATCTCTTGATCTTCAGTATCTTGAAAATATGCCAGGTATGGTTTCTATTCCACATATAACCCAAAGGAATTATGTAACTTTCTCTGTAGGTTCTGATGTCCTTTCTCTGGAGTGGAGAAGCAAAATTACTTCATTTATTATTCAGATTATTTACATTTTGAATAATTTTTGTGAAGTTAGTTTAGAGGTATTTAAGGCAGTAAAAGCTATAGATTTCAATAAATAGAATTATTGAACAAACTGTCTTTGTTCTTTTCCTAGCACAGAATTTTTCAAGAGAAGATTTTGTTCTAGAACCTAAAATTATATGATTGACTATAAAAAAGGTAGATCTTTGACTTTGAAGTTTACTAGGAGGTGATGGAGGCTTTTGCAGGTAGAGGGTATTGGAACTGGTTTAAATTCTTTAATCAACCTAACTCAGATAGATGTCCCAGAGACTTTTCTGTGTGTTACCCTTTATTTCACTGTCTCACCTGAAGGTGTATGAAGAGATTTATTCAGAACATAACCTGTAGCTTGTTTATAAGAAACTTTGTCAATTTTTCTTATTTTTTAAAGAATACATGTTATTTGATTTACTTAGAAAAGTATTATTGTGTGAAAAACTCTCTCTGACGTTGTTTTGCCCAGGCAGATGGACATATGAATCTCTGGGTGGTTTATATGTTTTATATGTTAGAGTAACACTTACCCTACTTGTGAATGTAACTATACATACAAAAACCCTCAGACTGTGCTGGTACAACAGGACACAATTTGTAAGTCTCTAAAACTATGGCACATGACTTCATTTTGCTTTCTGGCTGTGTAATGACAAACGTTTCTGAAGTGGCATATTTGTGCGTCTTCTAGGATGATACATGTAGTTTAACAATCAAGTTTTCTGGTGCAGTCAAATCCTGGAGGTTCTTTGGGCTCTTCATTGTGTGACATGTTTGTACTTTCTAAGTCCTTAAATACTGTACAGAAAGAATAAAATACTCTCCTTGTAGAACTGATGTAACTAGTGGAATGTCATCCTAATCCAGTTGACAGGTCTTGACAATACTGTGTTAATTCTGATGTGTTATTTCTTCAAGTACACGTTCTTAGCTCATGAGAATCAGAGGTAATGTAACTCCAGCTTCTGATTAATGACCTGAACTGACTTATTGTGGTTGCCATGTTCTCTAACAATGTTTTCAAATAATTTCTATTATTCTTGGTAATGTATTATAACTAGTAAACTTCTGCAACTTGATTGTGAAAAGGATATTTTAAGTTTTTATTTTAAAGTGATGTCCCCATAGGTCAAGGGATGTTTTTCACGTGAGGTTGGTTTATATGAAATTGTTTAATATAGGAGAATCCCCTATTAAGATATGGATGAATATATTTGACCAATCAAACATTATACAGTTGTCCTCGTTTCAGCTTGGATAGAGTTAATTTCCTTCTCAGTAGCTGGTGTAGTGCTGTGGTTGGATTTGGTGTGAGAACAGTGCTGACAGCACACTGATGGGTTTGGCTGTTGCTGGGTGATGTTTATACTAAGTCAAGGACTCTTCAGTTTTTCAGGCCTTGCCAGCCAGAGGGCTGGAAGGGCATGGGAAACTGGGAGGGGACACAGCTAGGTCAGCCGAAGAGGTATTCCATAACATGGGGCATCATGCTCGGTATACGCTTTGCTGGGGCTGCCGATCAGTGGAGGCGGAGCAGCTGTATTGTGCATCACTTGTTTTCTTTCCTCCCTTCCCTTTGGATTTCCTTCCTCTGCCTTTCTCTCCCCTGTTCATTATAACTGTTATTATTATTGTTATCAATTTTTATTTTATTTTGACTATTAAGTCGTTCTTATCTCGACCCCAGAGTTTTACATTCCTTTCCAATTCTCCTCCCCATCTGTCTGGGTGAGAGCAGAGTGAGCGAGCGGCTGCGTGGTACTTAATTAGTGGCCAGGGTTAAACTGTGACAACAGTTAATTAAATAAAAGTAAAGGGATATTTTTCTTAGGTCAAACTAGCCAGTTTTATGTTATTTATGCAACAGCTGCAAGACAGTGCATTGCCTGCAAGTTGCAGGCATTGTAGTGCTTGGGGTAAAGAATTTTACTGAAAAGTGTTAACGATATTTTCAGTAGGCTCACTTTGTTTCTCTCAGGGAAAGCTGCTGGTTGTTTCTTCTGCTAAGACCACTGAAAGCACAGTGGAATGAAGCTTGCCTGGGGAGATTTCTGCCATGAACACAAAGGTGCATGTGTGCAGGTATATATACTATAAGAAATTGTACCACTTGGTGTTCTTTTGGTAGCACAGCAGATGTGCGAGAGAGATCTGAAGGGGAAGAAGCAATTGTTTTTACTAGTTCTGTTAGGATTCTTACTTTCCTGTCAGGGCAAGAACAGAAGAAAGCACAAGGTCTCATACTGGAACATGTATTTCTATTCCCAGGAGGCTGAAAGGGAAAATCAGCTGAATCAGTAAGACTGAGTAACTTGAAGAACTAATGGGTATGTTTTTCTTAAATGACAAATAAGGAGAGCTTTTTGAACTTAAAACTATGGCAAGCCTTTAATAAGAAAAAAACACAGTAACTTTTAAACATGTCAGTCATTGTAATAAGTAGTTGTTAAGGAAGAGCAGTCTGTATTTCCCTGTCAGGCTGCTTGTTTACTAAAAGTAATGACAAAAAGCAGTCTCCAGCAGAACTGCCTAAAGTTCCAAGAATTGTATTTTTTCAACCTGAAACAGTTAGAGCATCAGTAACTTATTTATTTTCTCTAAAGTGAGGAAAAAAATATAGTTGTTTAATTAATGCAACATATACATCCCCAGTTCTAAATTGGTTATTGAATGGATGTCCTTTTTTCTGAGCTCTCAGGGTAGTCTCATGGGGGTTTATTCTACATTTCTCGGTCAGTCACTTTCTACCCTGCTCAGTCCTTCAGATTCTGTCTGGCCTACAGTCTCCTGTGTGATACAAGCTGCTTTGAAATTTGAGAGAGAATCCACTTTTTTCAATCCTTTCCTAAAGAAACGCTGAAGCATCTGAAAACATGAGGGCATTGGACCCAGGTCTCACCACCAGTCTGTAGTAATTTGAAGCAGGATAGATAAGACAGGCTGTTCACATATGACAAATTCAAAGTGTCAGACTTGCTGTTAATGTATGGAATGACTGTTACGGTGTAGAATACTTGTTGTAGACATAGCAGCTGCAAAGTATGACAAAAAGATGGCACACTAGCGATGCCTTAAGCTGGAGGTGTTACCTCTCCTTTCCCATACATCTGTTTTTGTTTAAGAATCATAGGAACCGAGAAAATTGTTCCAAGACATTATGTGCCCAAGAATAAACTGTCCTGTGGCAGCAGTCTTTCTTTCATATCACCTTCTATCATGGTATTGTTGCTGCTTGAATATTATGTAGCATTTATAAGTTCTTACAATATTACGTTTTTATTTTACTTATTTTTTAACAGTTCTAACTGTACAGTTGGGTAATCTGGATTTTAATATTTTGTCAAACATTTCAGCAGTTGGCAAACCCTGTTTCAAAGGATGCTTTCACATGTGTTTCAGTACCAGAAATCTGAATTAGACTTTCCATTATTTTTAAACTGTCTTTTGACTTAAAGTTACTTGTAACATGTTCTGTGATTGTAGGTAACTGTAAATAACATTATCAATTCTGCTTTGAAAAAATAATAATTAAAAAAATCCTTCTGATACTTGTTAGATTCCTTGGAATTTTTTTCCTCTGATTTCTATATCTAAACTTAATTTTATTTCCTTTTATCTTCATTTTTCTGTAAAGCTTATCTTTTCAAGAATTTTTTTTGCTGCTCATATATATTTGCCATGGGAACAGTTTCATCACTAAATGGTCTACACATTTCTAGGCATTACATGGCAGTGTACAACAGGACTGCATTTTCTTCATAACATTAAGTTTAGACACATCACTCTGGCCTGTGTGTCAGCATCCGGTTTTTGAGTAGTAGGCTTTTCTTTTTTCTAAAGACTATGTTGATTCCAGAGAGTGTAAGATACTTGCAGAAGGAAGTTGTGGTAATGTTGTATTTCTAAGTTCAGTGCTGTTGAGATAATGTGAAGGTAATACTGAAGCAAAATCATGTATTACAGTTATATTACAGGATATATAGCTATAGCTTGCACTGGATATAGAATGTTGATAATTTCAGGAGGTGAAAAAGTTATACCTAGTTGTTTTCACAAGATGAAGCATTTAACATCGGTAATTCATCTTCCTGCCAAGACAAACAAATTATGAATATGAGAGCAAATAGCTATAGATTTTGCTTTGTGAAAATGCTTTCATGATTTTTGTCAAAAAAGAATGCTAAATGCATATCATGTTTTGGTCTTGGCTATACAGTATTTTTAGTGTAGTTAATAATCTCTTTGGTCTGCTTAGAAAGACAGGCTCTGTAAAGGAGTAGTATCTAGCTGACCCATCTTTAGTAGTTACAGCTGTCCACCTCGTTCTCTGTAACGTGAAAAATTTTATTTGCTTCTTTTAAGTTTGAATCAGAGTTTCAAAATAATGAGTCCCTGACTTTGAAATTACAGCCTGTCTCACTGTCTTATGTTATTATAGAAGCTTCCAAAATTGCTTTCTCGTTTTGAGTTCTTACTTGAAAACACTATCTTCCCAAACCTTCACTTCTGTTAGAAGTGCACTATTTCTCAAAAATTAGTAATGCAGTTTGACAACTTACTTGTTTTTTAAACTAACTCCAGACTACTATAGCTAATGCCTTTTCATGCATTTAAATCTTCCTTTACAATCATTTCCACATACCCTCATGAAGAGACAAAATGCATGTTTTAATATGCTTTAGTCATCCTCTTATGCATATAGGTGTTAAGTTTCATTGGATTCCTTAGTTAAGAGTTCGTAACATTTGGCACCTGCTCTTCATATTTCCCTCTACCCTTCTCATTTTGACTTCACTTCTCGTGTTATGCAGTATTTTGACTGAATGAAAAAGGAGAGCTCTATGTCAGGGAGTGTACTATGCTGGAAGTTTAGTATAACAGAATATAAAATTGCAAATATTAAAGAAAAGCATTCATGAGGAAAGGCATAGAAGCAAAGAAATACCTGTATTTCTCTGTCTGGATCTATATGTTCTAATTCTAAGCAGGGAAACTAACTGGTCCTAAGCAAAATGTTTCACTGGACCTAAACCTTTAAAATATTTAAAATGTGTCCTTTTCAATCACACAATATGACAACACAGTATGCCAGCAAAAATGTTCTCTGCCACTTCAGCTAGGATGGTTTTCTGTGTTTAGTAAATTCCAGTATAGCTATGTTGCACTGTACTATGTAGTATATCCATAGTCTAGACAAGCCAGATTAGGTATCTTCATATATTATATTGAGCTAAAATCAAGAACAATAACAGAATAATAGACAAGAATAGAAACACAGAAGAAATTCTGGCTTAACTGAATTAAATGAGAAATACACATTGAATTCAACTTCCCTGCTGTTTTGCTAAGAAAAACTATATTGGAATTCAAACACAGGCCTGCAAATTATGTGTTTTCTATATGTAATTCCATATCTGGCTTTTAAAAATACATATTACCTTGCAGAATTTATCATCCCTTTAAAAATACTCTTTACTGAGCACTGGAGCCTGCAAAATAATTATTTTTGTCTCAATGTCTTAAACCTGTAACATTTTTTAAGTTTAGCATTGTGCAAATCTTACCAAAGCTTTACTATCTGTCATGAAGTCTGGCATTTTATTTTTGTTTCAATTAAATTATCCTAACAAGAGTCTGAAAGAATGTTTCAGATTTGCAATCAGGTGTACACAACTGCAAGTCTCTTGTCAAAAAGGCTAGAAGGGATAATCCAAACATATTGCAGTTTTGTTTTGAGTTTAAAGGGTTTAAAATGAAAACTAAAACAGTATTTACCTCTGTGTGTGCAGAACAGGTTATACTGATGCTACTGTATGTAACTTATACATTCTTACCATAATATTTTTTCATCCTTTCAATACATTAATAATTACATTACATTTTCGACAGTATGATTATTCAGTAGGTATTCATGCCACACCACCTGCATACGTAATTAGAATAAAGGAAGAAATAAGTGTGTGAAGAAAACAAGAATTGGTCTTGCAGTCTTTCATATTTTACATTTTAAGGTATAATAATGAAGCAAAAATACACTAAGGAAGTGTAGCATTTTTATTTTCAGTCTACAAAAAATATTGTAAAAGAATTATCTTTTAATTACTTTTTCTTGCCTTCTTCATATTTTCCTAGGTGCCCAGGAAAATTATTTCAAATAAACCAGCCTTTTTACCCACATTACACAAGAAGAAACGCAACTTATGCTACTCTAACACAACCACAGACTGATAAAAATTCCTGTAGCACAAATTTTAATTCCATTTTACTATTTATATTCTATTTATGTCAGGTAACTTTGCATGCATTTAAAATCAAGTGCAACTTGCACTTGTAAATGAAAGCCCTTGCCAAGTCCAAACAAAAGTATCAGCACTCCAAAATGGCTGTTCACCTTTCAGAATCTGTTCATAAGACTCAGTCCTAAGGATAATAACAGGCACTAAAAGAAAAGAAAGAATGAAATGCTAAGCATTTCTGGAGGTATATTATGATAATTTTTTTAATAATTGTTCGTATAAAACAGATGCTTTATTATCATATTATTAAACTAACACACTTTTTATGTGCATATATGTTACTTTGTGTAATAGCATAATAAAATTGCAACTGGATAGATAGCTGTGATGAAATGAGTATTGCTTCAGTGGTGCATGTCAACTTATAGAATGCTAATGCCAGCTGAAGTAACATTTTTTGGTTCAATGATTTAGGCTATCAGCATCCTGGAAGCCATCTCGATAAGGATGTTTTTGTCTGTTTCAGCATTTAAAATATCATGGATTAAGGAAATATTTACACATATGCTAAGTATTGCATATAAGAAATACGGCAACTTTTTTTCCATTTTGTTTTCTGTATCCTGTATTGCAGAAAGAGTTCTAAAATTTTAATTGTGGAATTCTAATCCAAATTATTGAATGAATTATTGCAAGTATAATGTAGAGAACTTAGGTTAAGGGTTTTGTTTGTCCATTTGTTTTGGTTTGCGGTGGATTTGGAGGATTTGTCATTGATTTTGGTGTGGGGTTTTTTTTTGCTTTTTTCTTTTATTTTTTTAAAACATGTATACTAAGCTGCTCCTCATTTCCATGTTTGTTTTGCATTTTTAAGGGGATAGAGGTATCTTCTACCCACTATTTGTAACAAGGTTTTGAGGAATGTCTATAGAAAAATACGGTATGATGACTGGCAAGCTAAGCTGCACAGTTACCCAGTAGGTCCAGTTCAGAAACCCTTTGCCTGTACCAGTGGATCTCCTACTAGCACAAGTGTAGTTCTGTACTGTTTGGACTGTATTGTACCTGAACAGCTTGAATACTCAGTAGAGAAACTAGAGTTTCATGCATCTTATTTTGCAGATACAGCATTGGCTTCGGCAGTGTTGTTTGTGTAATGGCTTTAAATTAAGCATTTGAGCTCCTCAAACATTTAGAAAATTGATCACCAAGATTCAGCGAAGGAACCAAAGAAGAAACATCAAAGCAGGGAACAGGTGAATAGTCCACCCTTCCACAAAGATAAGAATTCTGATGTCTTTTGCATATAATATTTGGTTATTATAGTTCTACATGATTTTCCCCTGCCCCAAATAAAAGCTGTGCAAGCCTGTTACAAAATGCACCTAGATTAATGCTGAGGGCATGAGATGAGAGTTCAGGGTCTTCTGCAGAAACCAGAGGTAAATTGGTTATCTCTGGGCCGCTACTCTTGAAGTGGTACTGCTACCTCTTACTGTGCCTTGTGTGTGGCCTGATTTTTCTAGGTGTATTTTGAGAACACAGGTTTAGTTCTAAGACATATGTTTACTCTGTGTGTTAACCAAAGCTGAAGATTCCCACCACCTCCAACTGCAGCTGGCCTGTGTGGACAATACTGTTGTTACTTTTGCAGGGCAAAGACACACATTAATTAGCCTTCTTCCATTCCACACCCAACCATGTGAGTTACTACTTCATTTATCTGCATCAAATTAAGTTGTGCAAATGCAAATGTGAATAATAAAAAAAATCTCAACAAAAGCATTCAAAAAAATTTTAAATTCCAAGCTGTTCCACGAGCTTTACAAACTTCAATTCTTAAAAAAAAAATAATAAATAATGCCAGAAATATCTGTGTTTCTAGGAAAGCTCTGTAAAGTTAGGGACTCTCGGCATGAATAATACAGCAATTCTGGGTTCCACTGTGAACACAAGTAGAATGGGGGAGAGTTAGACACTTGTTTTTTTTATGTAAGGTGAAGCTTTCAAAAGCATGTGCAGGTAGAAAGATGATGTTAATATCTGTCACAGTTTTAAAAAGAAAAACAATTTTTTTTCTGGCATTGAAATTCAGCAGCTGTACACAACATTATGGTATAGAACAGCTGAACTTTAATACTGTTACTTAGGTGAAAGTAGGAAAGTAATTGAAATTAATTCCAAACTCTAAATGTCTGCATAGCTATGTTAATCTCTCTTTGTAAAATTTCTTAACAGTTAGTAATTTCACCCAAATCCTTGAAGGCCATAAAAGTTGAATAGTAATTTTTAAAGAACTTAGTTACTGTGTATTTCATTCAATGCCTTTATCTTCTTTGTTTCTGCTTTATTCACCTATAAAATGTGGAAAATATATGTTTGCCATTTCACAGGAATATCATGAAAGTAATCGTGGCGTGATAGTTGAAGTCTTTTGGAAGGGTGTGGGTCAGACTCAAAGGAATTCTGGTAGTAATGGAGCAAATTTACTTTGGGCTGGGATTATTTCTGATTTCAGCTAGAAACCTACTCCTAAATTATTCTGGGCTGTTTGAAAATAATAATTCACAGTTCAAATGGGTGGCATTTACCTTCTGTTTTCTTATACAGCAATTCATGTGTTTTAAAGTATAACTAAGATTCATAAAATGTTGCATGTTTAGGTTTTTTTTAATAGTCAGTTATTTTAAGATGTTATCATTTTCTGTCTTTTTTTTTCCTTTTCCTTTTCCTTTTCCTTTTCCTTTTCCTTTTCCTTTTCCTTTTCCTTTTCCTTTTCCTTTTCCTTTTCCTTTTCCTTTTCCTTTTCCTTTTCCTTTTCCTTTTCCTTTTCCTTTTCCTTTTCCTTTTCCTTTTCCTTTCCCTTTCCCTTTCCCTTTCCCTTTCCCTTTTTCTTTTCCTCATTTTCCTCTGTATCCCTACAGACATTATGTTCCCTGAGTATGATCAAGGCAGTCTGGGGAAACATGGGAAAATGGTCCATTTGAGACAAACTGTAATGTTAGGAAGGTAAGCTTCTTTGACGACACATCCTTACTTTGCCGTTACAAATTGTCAATCCTTGCAACACATGCTCAGCTTAATAGAAAGATGAATGACAATAACAAATTAGGAAATATTCAGCAATGGTTATGCCGTTGTATGTCCTCTGGTTTTTAACCATAACGTGAGTGTATGTACATGGAATGTTCAGACTAGCATATTTTTGTCATGATGATATACTTGTGTAACTGTCGCAGATGGGGTGATGCACTTCACTTGTAAGAAAGAAGCAACAATATGTTTATTGGAATAAAACAGCAATTTAATAAAGTTTGATAGTAAACACAACAGTGGTTTAATAAGATTCAATGGCAAGGTACACTTGATTATTTACTGCACAGAGAGCAGGGTCAGGCAAAACTGTCTGGGAGACCCTCCTGTTGAGTCACGAAGTTTAGAAAGGGGAAACTTGCTCTCTGAACTTCTCAGAGGGGAGTTCAGGTGTGACTAGATGCAGACAGTTTCAGATTTGGTCAGCAGTTTATATCTAAAGGATTGTATGTGCACAATCAGTCCTTTATACCACTTAGCTAAGATTTCCAGGTTTAGCATGCTGTTAATCACGTGCTGAGAATCTGTTGGCAGCAAGGAATCTCTCAACCTCAAGGACTAACCTTGAGAGGTGTCCCTGCTCAAAGGGAGATCCTGTCATGCAGCCAGCTGCTGTGCAGGAATGCTCAACAGGCCCTGGGCTGTCCACTATTCATGAAGTAAGACAGTTGGCTCACAGTCATATTTGCATACCAAGTACAGAAGTTAGTTTCTTTCAAACTTGGCTTGAGGACCTTGACCAGCACTGTTAGGTGGGTGTATTGTTCAAATTAGCCCTTGGCTATTGTGCTACCTCTCTGTGTTATCTGTCTCTCCTAATCCACTTCCAGCCAGTACAGCCATCAGGAGGAGACACATCCCTTAGGACCACCACCACTAGTGGTTATCACTTGAGCATTGTTACAGAAATAAAGGTCAGGATAGAGGCAGGGAGCACACCACCACAGTAATGTAGTTAGTTTCAAAATCTTTCTCCAAATTATTTTATGCAGACATATTTTTGAGTGCTTTTACAAAGAACAGCAATGATTTTCAACCAGTGGCCCCCAAACCCTTTAACAGCTTTTCAAACTACTTCAGTATCTATAAACATTAAATAAAACATAAATGAAACACAGTCACTGCTGAAAAGAAATACAGCAGTTCACACACCTTTGTCCAGTAGGAACCAGATATGTTAAGCTGGCTGAAATCATGCAGCTGTGTCAAAAAGGAATTTTAATTTTTAAATAGCTAACAACTTTAAAATATAAACATACTCATATCTTATTGTGTTCTTTATTTTGCATGTGTATGTGTGTTTGTATCTAGATAGAATATAATCAGCATTTTCACTGGTCACCTATATGGATCACTATTGAATCTCTTTTTGCAGCCACAACCCTGGTTTTAAATGCAGAGGAGGCAATTGCATTTAATATGACCTTCAACAGAACTTCTATAACTGATTGTAGCTGAGAATCTGTTCCACTGTTTTCTCATTTTGGTATTATCTTCACATTTAAGAGACTTTAAAAATAAGATTGCTACAAATATAAGCACAAAACACCCAGAATCTTAGTTTTAAAACGATTAAGTAGTAACATTTTATGACTTCTGGGGCCTTTTTTGTTTGGTTGGTTTTTTTAACAATAATGGATTCTTGGCAGTTTTCAGGGTATTTCTCTTCTAGTTATCTACCTACGCTCCCCTCTTCATTCTTTATTTTAAAATACACCCTTGTTGTATCCATTAGACTGATGTATACATATCTCCAAAGAAAATTGTCCCTTGGAATGAGATGTGTTAAGCTTTTAATCCCCTCTTGCTATATAAAGGAAATTTGGAAGTCAATAGAACAATTCAACATGCTATATACTACTATTGTCTTCAGGGATTATGCATGACTCCAGAGCAGAAGTATAAGAAATCATAGAAATTAATATTTATTGCAGACCATGTGTTTTGCACATATTGTTGATATTATACTTGAATCATGACCATAACCTGAAATTACTTGATTTAAAAATATAGACCTGATAAACAGCAGATTTGAACACAAGTCAAAAATATGGACAAATTGGCATTTATTGACAATAAACATTTTCATACATTTTAGATTAAAAGGACCTGAAAGAAGCTAATTGATTAATTTGACCTTGGTATTACAGCTTACTAAGGGCAATGACACTATTTAATTACAGTTTTATCTAGGCTATTCTACTTCTTAACATCTGAAATTTTGTGATGACTGTAAAAAAGATGGAAGTGTTCATCACTGTCAAATCTTGATTGTTACAGTAGCAGGGAACCAAGTAACCAGTGGACAGGCAATTGAGTAACTTTCCTCCATAAAAATCACATTTTCTTCATATTTAAGTACCGATTCATAGTGATCGAGTCCCTTTTTTACCTTTTCAATAAGCTGAAAATACTGATTTTTTTAAGACTGCCATTATAAAGCTTATTTTAAAGCTTTTGAATGACTTCTGTACACATCCTTTCAACTTCCTTTAGTATGTCAGAATTTTTTTTAGAAGTTAACACCAGAAAGGAAGAAAATATTCAAGTAGCAGTTTTATGTAGTCTGGACGATTTCCTTCCTCTTTAGTCAAATGTCTACCTTTTTAAAAGCAAACCACTTTGCCTTGAAATTGTACTAATCTAGGATGATCTGCAAACCCACAAATTGCTGTTTTCCAAATCCATTCTTAAATTATCAATATCACCTACATTCACTTCTTGTTTCAGTTCATATTGTTTTAGTTGCTTTAAAGCACATTAGAAGATAATGTTTGTAAACTCTATAATAGTTTAGCTGTGAATGTTGAGCAGCTAGTCACTGTTAAGTTTCAGATATTTCTTCATGTACCTACAAGCAGACATGTAGGCTAGGATCCATTAAGTAGCATTCTAGAGGTTAAAACAAATATCTTCGTAGAAGCTGTTAATTTTGGGCTACTTTTTACAGTGAAGAAGAAGTGTTGTCTCTAGAAGGTGCTTCATTTAACACCTAAGCCCAGACATAAGAATTGTCCTCTGGAGGTCCCTGATCCTCTCCAGTGACTAGAAAAGGTCACTTGGATAACTAGGGCAGTCATAGACATCCAGTTTTTAGGTGGTCAGACAAGGAATTTGACTCTTGACTTGAGATCTTACTCCTAAAATCTTCACAGGTTTGGAGCTAGGCAAATATTTTAATTGGTTTGTGGGACAAAAGGGCAATTAGCTGAGTCTCTTACTTGCTCCTTAAATTTCACGTAAAAATACCTGAGTAGATATTTATGGAAAGATGTATGGATTTCATACACAAGTTTCCATTACATTCATACTATCTGTCTATGGGAGAATACACTGATATTGACGCAATGTCGAATAGATACTATCTGACTTGAAAATAACAATACAAATATTAGAAACACCCAACATAAACATGCTTGAATTTATACAATTGCATTCACACATAATGTTAGCTACAGCTGTCATGCACTTACAGCTTCCTGTATTAATTAATTATGTGTATTTTACATGTTTGATGTTTAAGTTCTGTCTTCATCATGATAGACCTAGATATTACAGTTGACGTTTAAAGCAAACTCTCTGACTGCTTCCATAGTGCATCTTTATTAATAGAACCATTTCAAACATTTTGCTTCTTTTTACCTAGTGCCCAAATAAATGTTTGGGGTTTTTCAATCTCCAATCTTTTATTTAATAAAACCAAGTCCGTTTCATAATATTTCTTAGAGGCAAATCTTTAGTTTTTAAGAAATTTTCTACCTGCTCTTTGATCACTTCATATAAATTATAAATTCACATACATGAGCTATCACTAGAAGTAAAAGCCAGCCAGATGTTAAGTTGAATGACACATCTGTTGGCTTAAGAAGAAGTTATATGTATGCCAAATTGGATTTGCCCTTTATTTTTCTCAGGAGACTGAATCTCATAACTGAAGCAGGCAAAACATAACAATTAAAATAATTGCTTTTAAGTCATCAGTTGCATAGCAAATACACATTTTAATGATATTATTTCTCATAATTTTAAAAATTGCATTTGAAAAAACATCTAATATGAAGAGGAAGTGCACTTTGAGATACACAACTGGGCTTATAAAATTATCATTTAATGTAATCAATATGGCATATTAACATTCAGTATAAAAATACAGAACTGCTTAATGTCATCAAGCAAATATATTTTTGTGAGCAATAAAGTAATTAAAATCAGTTTATAATTGCATACCTAAACATTTTACTGTTACAAAATAAATGGCTTGATCTATTTCTAAACAGCAAAGAGTACTAAACCCACTATAATTTCTAAACAACAGAGACAAGATATTACACTGGAAAGAACTGAGCAGGCAGCTAAGAGAAAAAACCCTGTACATTCACATCATAAAAGGGTTTGGTCTTCCTGAGGGACAAGTAAGAATAATATTTATTCAGATGTAATGAAAAAGATCTTGTTACAGAGATAATACATTTTAAACACATAATAATGAAATATCTTGCACTTAAAATAACACTGATTAGTGAAAGGAGATGCACAGAAATTCATAATACAGGAGCAAAGAGACATTGAATGTAATTGAAAAGCAACAAATTTGAAATTGATGAAAGAGAATACATCTTTACACAATACATAATTAACTTGTAGTTTTCAGTGCCACAAGATATCCCTGAGACAAGAGCTTAGTTGGATTGATAAAAGGACTAGACACACTTATGTAGATAATGAAAACTCTCACAGCCACATTAGAGAAGAGGGGGGAAAAAATGGATTTCAGCACATAATCTAATCAGTAGCTGAAAGAGCTGATAAAACTTCTGCATTGTGCAAGTTATTTCATAACGGTTCGTTGCTGAGGTTTTTGTAACTTTAATCAGAAACATCCATTCTTCCAAGACAGGTGTCCACTAATCTGCTCTTACATTCTCCTTTTTCCTGGGAGACTCATAATGTCGGTGTTCATGGTTCCTTCCTCTTCGCCAGTCTTGGATCTGTTTAGGTTTATTTTTATATATTTTCTTAATAGAGTCTGCTTATATTTTTCTTGGTTCTCTCTTACTCAGTTTTCTTGTTCTCTTTATTATCTTTCTAACTGCTTTTACTGAACAAATATAAGACCACACTCCTTTATTGATGATTGACCACCACAATTCCTATTTACAGTCTGGCACCTCCGGTATCATTTCACATTTGCATTATTCCAGTCCACAATTTATTCTAAAGTCACAGGCAATTCAATTAACCGAACATAGCTGGTCCCTACTGGTTTAATTAAAGTTCAACTTAAAACTAATTTAAGTAATGGTTTCATGTTACTAGACCATTGTTACACCAGTTAAACAAACAAATGAAAAATCTCAATTCAAGTCAACTCCCAAGACCTTACATGGTTGGGCAATAGAAAGTCTACTATCTTTCATTAGTAAATTTATGTTTACTGGGAAACTCATGGTAGCATCAGGCTTTTAAATAGCTCTTCTTCCCATTTAGGGTTAAATGAACATTTTTTTTTTTTTTTTTGCATCCTTCTTATTTAAGGAGTCACTAAAGTTAACTCGATATATTGGTGCTGAGGGAGCAGCAAGAATTAAATCATAAATGTAGAAACATTTTAATTTGGTTTGCTAGGGATCTCCGGATGTAAACTGGTCCAACCCACTGCTGAAAGGTCAGGTAGCAAAGGGTCTTGTCCAGCTGAACTCTGGAAATCTCTAAATATAGTGATTTTAGTCCTTCTGGGCAACCTGCTTCTTCATTTAGGTACCATCATTGTGAAGAGTTTTTTCCCCTGGTTGTTGTAAGAATTCTTGCTGCTGCAGTTTGTGTACAGTAACTTGTCCTTTTTCTTTGCATTTCAGAAGGGCACATCTGCTCTGTAACTGCCTTCCAGGTCACTGAAGAAAGCCATTATATCCTCCCTCAACTGTACTGTCCAGCCTGAACCAAACCAACTTACTTCACCTCTTCTCATTCGTCTTTTTTCATGCAGCTTAGTGGGGTACTGAATAATAAATAGCTAAGTTGTTTCAAACGTTTGCATCACTTGTTTCAAAATGTGACAGTACTTCTTGACAGGAAAAAATAGTTTTATTTCCTGTTGTATCCAGATGACACAGGAAATGGACATACTGAACTGTTGAAGAAACTGGCTAAGTATGCACAGCAAAATCATACAGAAATGCTAGTACTAGTATTAAATGAGTGTGGGAAAATCACTTGGAGGGGGAAATGAGAGAAAACTGGGGTCCAACAGAAGTTGTGGTAGTATATAAACCTTTTAAGGGTAAAATGCAGTTGCCACCTCTAGGACAGTTGGCATGCATGGAATCTACTCCACCATAGTTCCCTAGGCAGTGGGGATAGCATCTGCTATCCTAGAGGAGCAGTGGAGGGTGGAGCAGAGTGGAGACACCATAACCAGGCTCTGCTCTGCTGTACTTCCTGCAGGAGTGGGAACCTGATGGTACCATACAGCTGATAAGCCGCATAGCAGCTGTCAGATGGGAGATACAAAAGATGTCTGTTGCTCAGCCAAAACTGCAGCAAAATCCATTTCCTTAGGTGAACCTTGTTCATTATAATCTCATTATAATGCTAACACACATCTCCATCCCAAAATTACCCACCTCCTATTACCCCATTCAGTAATAAAAGAATGTATGACTCGAGTCACTCAAACTTGAACCGAGAGTAAAGAAAAGTATAAAAAGTAGACAAATGAGAGGAGAAGTTAAGGAAGACTCAATTGTAACTTCTGGGATCAGTTGATGGGCTTAACCTGTCTTCTCCTCTGAAGGCATGCCTATTGGGTAACAACTTTGTCTTATGTGCGCTGCATAACTAGCTCTTGCCAGCTGTTATTAGTGATGGTAGTTTTGGTTGTATATAGTTTGGTTGTATCTCATGTCAAGCTTGTTTTTGCAGACATTCCCTATCACAGGCAGTCATGAACCTTAATTAGTTGTGATTTTATATTAATAAAGAGTGTTATTTCATAAACTGTTAGTGTTAGTCCTTCGTGGGCACTAGCAGTCACTGGCTGTGGGTAACATAAATAAAGTGGGAAGACCCTCTGAGGAGTCCTCCGATGCTGTTGTTGTGTTTCCCTGAACAAGTCAGTCAAATCATCCCCCAATCCAGCAGGGCTGTTCAGTGAAGGATCCCTGTAACAGGACACTGACAGACTGGTCGGACACAAGGGTCTTGGTTTTCCTGGGGTGCTGATAAACAGATGAAACACTAGGGGTTGAGATAATCTCCCCTGACTTTATCCTGTGCTGAAACTTGCAGTATAGTTGTAGCTTAAGTAATTTCTGGAAGTATTCGAGCCAACATTATCCATCAGTTGACCTTAAAATTTCATGTCATCCCTTCTGTTCAGAGCCATAAGATGAACTTTACAAGGTCCAGAACACAGAGCTCTACAACGGAAGAAATAATATAACTTCCCTCTAATACTACAGCTGCTCAGAATCACAGCAATGTAAAGCAAGCAGATCAAAAGAAGTATAAAAGATCAGAGTTGCAAACATCATTAAGGCTTGTGTCTTTTAAGAAAAGAGTTTGAAAGTGACCTTGTTTCATTATCAGAGACTAAAGTTCACTTTCTGTGAATAACATCAATCTTGGATGTAAAACCAAGCAAAGTAAATTAACTGAGCTACACCCCCAAAAAAAAAACAAAACAAAACAAAACAAAAAACAGTTATATAGAATGCAGTAGAGGCATCTTAGAGGCCTTCCTGGTTTAGATTAAAAAAAAAAATCACTAATCAATATGGAGTGAAAAGCCAGACTCTTTAATTTCCTTTAGTGATAGTGTTTGAAAGTCCCAAACATAACATTAAAATAATAATAAAAAAACTTGATATACAAAATATTTGTACAAGAGAAAATAACATGCTAAAATCTACAGTAAAAGGTGAATTTTAATGCTCTTAAAGATCTCTTTTAAAAGAAAAATTGTTGAATTATTTTAAACAGATTTATGATGGAAAACACTAAACAGATTATCAACTATGTCAGTTGCTTTTTTTCCACTATGAGTATAATAGAAAAAATTATCTCATCCTTTTCTCTGTTAACGATTCTATTCTGTTTTACAGTTCCAGGATCAGATGGCAAATAGTTGTCTATGGAGAACCATGCATAATGAAAGATCCTGCTGAATTTTTATCCCGTAATATGAGGTACTCCATCAGTGGCATCAAATGCTTCATGAAAATATCTCATGAAAGTACCATATTAAGCCATAAGGGAAAATTTTCCATAAAATTGTCATTTTATTCTTGACATAACAATCCTGAACTTGAAGGGGGATATACAAAATATTTCAAAAGCTGAGCCTGGAAACTGAAATAATTAATTCTGTTACATATTAAAAATCACAGACTTGACAGAAGCAGTCTTCTTATGGATTACTGTATTTTTTCATGTTGTCCCTTCCATGATATCCTAGTGTTAATGACTCTTTTTCTCTGTTCCTCAGGGACTAACTATCCCTTCCCTTTAAGTGCTCTACCTCAGAAACATAATCACATTACATATCGAATAACTGTTTAAAGCATTTTAGGTTAATTTTTTCGTTTCATTTCTTACCTGCTTGACAGTTTGTTCTTTTACTTCTCTCCTAAGTGGTGTAAAAACCTTACTCAATGAACCTTGCCTCTCATTTCTCTTTAGTTAGAAGCTGATCAATCTAGAACCTCTCTATGATCAGAGATCTAGAAGGTAGTAGATGGAATGACACATTGGCAGTGACTTTCTCTTTCCAGTGACTACATTTCTAGAAGTTACTCTTTAATTCAAAGTTATGTGAAAAGGGTGAGGCCCAAGTTAGTTGGCTGTGTTTTTATAGTTGTAATGATTCCCCTCCTTTTCAATTAAAACCTGTTCTTCCTCAAAGCACAGAACTGAAATTGTGCCATTGAGGTCAGCATCAAGAGTCAATCTACTGTGTAAACACAGGTCAACACTCTGTAAAAAGAATAGCAGATAGGATCCATCACACAGACATTTCATGTGAAGGGAGACAAAGAAACATGCAAGAGAATGCTTTTGCTTCTCCCACCTAGCAACTTACAAAACCTGACCGTGATTAGGATGTCAGATCTGTTAAGATCATAGCCTGAGTGGGCAGTATACTGGGAAAAAAGCAGCACTGCCAAATTGTGTGCCTGAAAGTTAGATGCCAGGTCTAATTTATGAAGGGAATTGAAGATAAGCATAATTCACTGAAACTGGAAAATAGAATTCCCGATCTGTTTCCAAGTTGCTATGCAGATTTAGGCAAGCCATACACTCTTTCTGCATAGAGCTGTACTTCCCCATACTAATACAGGGTTTAGCCTTAATAGGAAGGATTTGTTTTAGTCTGGTCTTTAAAAATGGAATGCCTTAAAGAAGTGCTGTAGATATTCTCCTCTCTTCCTATCATTTTCATGACTTCTTAGCTTGCTTCTTTGTTTTAAGGCCATTCCAAAAAAAAAACAACAAACCCAAACAACCAAACAAACCAACCCCCAAAAAACCCCAAACCAAAAAACAAAAAAACAAACAAAAAAAAACCCCAAACCCACAAAAACCCAAGAAATAAGGTTAAATAAAGGTCTTGAACTGTGGTGTATGTCTGAGATAAGTATGGTGCCTCCAGTAATAGCTAATACACTGTAGACAAATATATCAGACTTATTAGGAAGATGGGGGGTGGACCGAGCAAAGACATAAATACCAAAACACCCCTGGGATGTATTTTGAAGCATTGGAAAGAATTCAGTGGAATTCCTGGTGGAAATTTGAACGAAAAGACATTTTTAAAATATTGCCAGAATTGGTGGCCTGTGTATACATTAGGTGATGGTGAAAGATGGCCACTCGAAGGAATTCTTAATTACAAAACAATTTTTACAGCTTATGCTGTTTCTCCATAGAGAACAAAAGTGGGATGAAGTAATGTGTGCAGATATGTTTGCGTGGCAGAAGAAGTGCGGGATTAACACCACCTGATCCTTTGATTATGGCTCTAGAAAAGGATAGGGAAAAACTGAGACCTAAACTAGAAAGATGTTCTTGTTGAACTTTTTGTGTAATATATGATTGCTATGTTTTGTTTAAAAAAGGAGCTCAGGTTGTGGTTCCTCCTGTGGAGCAACCAGAATGAAGCACATTGTAAAATAAAAATTTGCACTAATGTAGGACCTGAAGTGGGGGTGGGGGGAGTCAAGGACCCTGTGAAAGTGTGAAAGTATTGGGGTGAGTTTGTACAAACCCCCATACCCGCTCAAAGGTGCGACTGAGTCATGCTGGACACATGGCAGGCTGCTTGCTGTTTGCCTGCAAGGGCATGATAAATAAGAACACAGACTTAAAGCAACAAGTAGCAGATTTGCGTTCAGGGTAAGAAAGAGTTAAAGCAGAAGTGCTGTTGCGGAGGCAGGCTTGTGTAACCTGCAGAGCAGGAAGAGCATCTCCTGCCCCAGTCCTTCTGATGGTGAGGAGGAGGGGGTTGCTGTTGCTGACAATGGAACAGAAGGACCTGAAAATGTTACCCCAATTGCTACAGCATTTGCAGTACAACAGGACCGGTAACGGGCCCTTTAGGGCAGGGAATGGGGCCAGAGGGTCTGAGGAGAATAAAGGTGAATCTTTGATGGTCAACTTTAGATGCTTGGAAGTTGGTTGTGAAAGACTATCGGGGTGAACCTATTAGGACTAGATAAAGGTTTGGGTTGATTGTTACTAGGTAATCGTGGCGTAGAAAAGTTGATAGAAGGAACAGGGAACCTTGATAGAGAAGAGCTGGGTTGTGCTAAACTGGCAGAGGAGGAATTTCAGGCAGAAGTGAAAGAGTGAATCCCTCTCCTGTGAGCCCAGATCAGTGTGCATATTGTAGGGAAAGTGGACACTGGAAGGGAGATTGTCCTAAACTGAAGAACCATCAAGGGGTTCTGGTGACTGGATTAGAACTAGACTGACCGGACTTGGGGAATCTACCCTGGGGAATCTACTCCAGTGGGTCCACTAATTAAATTAAAGCTAGGGACTAGAAAAAAATAAAGTGGAATTTTTTTTTAGTCGATACAGAAACAACTTATTTGGTATTAAACTTCAGTAAGAAAAGTATTTGTTACAGTTGTGGGAGCTGCTGGCCACCAGAAAAAAAAAAAAAAACAAACCCAAAAAAACCCAAAAACCAAAAATCCTGAAACCTTTAAAGTACAAATTAAGAAAACGAATAGGAATGACAAATTCACCAAAATCTTTGTTAGGATGAGATTTATTAGAACATCTAGATGTTTAAAGAAGGAGAAATGAAGCTAAAAGTTAAAGATGATCATTTAACTGAAATCTTGAGCTTCTCTTTAATTCAACAGAAAAGTGGAAAAGAGGACCTCCCTGGAGTAAAAGAAGTCTTTAACCAGGTATATCTAGCAATAAATTCCAGGTAAGGCGACAAATGCTTTGCCTCTTACAGTAAAAATGATAAGGGGGAGGCCTGCTTAGTCTGGATAAAACAATAACCCTTGGTCAGCAGGGCTGTGGGGGTTACTGCCATAAAAATTGAAATAAAATACACTCTGTAGTAGTTCTACTAATGTAAATCTGTGTGTTTTGCCATGACAGTGACTTTTTATGGGATGCGGAGATGAAACTCTGCATTGACAACGAAGTACAAGGAATAATGTTGGTCACGTGCGTCCTACCATAGTCAAGGGCAAGACTGGGTTGGCCTCTGTGTTTGCCACCAAGAAGAATCTTGAGCTCCGCTGTTGCCTGCAACCTAGTAGGCACTGAGCAGTGGGAACATATGCCATGCCACACCTTGATGTGAGGAATGGCCCCCTCTGTTATAAGAGGGTCATCCAGGAAGGAAGAACATAAGACGAACCATTGAGGCACTGACTCATAGAATAAATATTTAGACTGACAAAATTTTAGGGAGAACATGAATCAAACTGGGACAATTGGAAAAGGAAATTGTCCAGGGCAACAGTGACAAAATGATTTCTCAGAACTCCCAAGAAAAGGGGGGTTTCAATACATGCTGGTCATGACAGATGTCTTTTCAGCGTGGCCTGAAGCACTCCCTTGCCAAACAAATAAAGCTAATGAAGTAACCAAAGTACTATTATAAGAAATAATACCGAGATTTGGGGTTCCAGCAGTAATCTCTTCAGACAGGGGCTTACACTTTTGTACATAAGTCATACAAGCAATAAGTAAACCACTAAAAATCAATTGGCAACTGCATACACCCCACAGACCCCAAGCAAGTGGGCAAGTAGAAAAAATGAACCATCTTATTAGACAATAAATTGCCAAAGTATGCCAAGAAACAAATTTATGTTGGCATCAAGCTTTACCTATTGCTCTAATCAGGCTGAGGGCCAAACCATGATCAAAAGAGAAGCTGAGCCCATTTGAAATCTTGTATGGCAGACCCTATGTGATACAAGTTATAAATAGTGAAGCTCTAGATCAAATAGGTAACTGGTATGTGTATGATTTATGTTGTAATTGTAGGGAAACAATTAAATAAAAATGCTACAATAATATTAGAACACCAGCCTAAGTAACCTGACTATAAACTACATCCATTTAGTCCTGGTTACTGAGTTTATGTTAAGAATTTTTCAGGAAACCCTCTGCAAGAAAAGTGGGACAGACCCTTCCAGGTGTTACTAATTTCACAGCAGAATGGATAAAGGATCAACCCACTTGGATTCACTACTCCCGAGTCAAGAAAACTCCTGAGAAAACTCCTGAGAAACCATGGACTTCCGAATGAGGAGGAGCACCTGCTTTCAAGCCTTCCCAATGCTGATTCTTGGACTTTTGGTAAGTATAACTTCATCTCAAGCTCCCACTTTAGAATGGCCATGGTCTGATGCACAAATTATCTAATCACTTCCATGGGTTAGGCACACCGCTTTTGATGAACCTAGAGCCTAACCCAGGTCTAGCCATTTAAGTTTTATCTAACAACAAATCATATACATAAGACTGGAAAAAGACTCAGAATTCATTAAAGGTGTTAATATAATAGGGCAAGAGACAAAACAAGTCAAGCTAATAACACCTATGAAAAACCAATCACTTACATTTAGTCATATGGAAAATACAGACAACAACGTTTGGCAAAAAAAAAAAAAAGCCCAGTGGAAGCTTAAACTATTGTTAGATCAGTCAGCTTCAATTATATATTTATGGGCTAGCAAAGACAGAAGTGCTGCTGAAATGTTTATCATTAAGCTTGAGAAAGTCCTACTACTAAGCCACCTATTAAAGTTCACCAGGCTTGATGGCAGCTAGTAAACTTCACCTACAACCCACAACATGAACAAATTGAAGCATATGTGCTCACAATTAGTGCAGCAAAAGAACAGACAATCTTTCCTGTATTGACATTAGAATACATATACATACATACACCAAGAAGTCATTGTCAGACCCATGGACCATAATGTTTGGGCAAGTTATGATCAGACCAAAGGCAAATGGCAATCGATTAGCATTGAGGCATGTATCCCCAGAGAACAACTGGGATACATCTGTGAAAATGCAGTAATAGAGAATGAAGATCTATGTCTAGATATTAAAAAGGGTACATGTACTTTTGAAATGTTTCCACATATTGAAGCGCAATCACAAGTGTTTTACATAGGAAATGGATGTGCATGTGTTAGAACTTCTTGTGTTAACATTACTATTGATAATTGTCATGAAAAACCCAATGGTACTAATTTTTGAGTATGTAATTTACTAGAATTGTAGGCTGTGACTTTGATTATGTTGTTCCTGTAACTACTAGACAGTTAATTGAAGCTGATTATACCTTGTATCCCGATGTACCTAAATTACAGACAGGCATGAACACTAGTCTCTTTAAAGCAATGCTCAGACAACCCGACATAGAAAAACTGGTCCAAGAAGTAAACAGAACGGCCCAAAGCATGCTTTGGCAGGTAAAACATGACTCTGAAAATCTTAGCCAATGAAGAACAAGTAGAACATTATTGGTGGGACATCTCAGCAGGACATTCCCCTAAAGCAACACGAAGTATTCCACTATTTAATACATCCCATACTAATAATGTTGGGAGGAATGATCCTATTATCCCTCTTGAACCTCTGTCTGTGGTATGAACCAAATGTCATAGTTAAAAGAACACAAATAATATGGACAATGATACATGTCTACCAAAGTCCTTTGTCTTTTAAACTTGACAAAAGAATTTGTAAGTCTTAAGAAAAGGGGGGAATGAAACAGAACAAGGTCTTAAAATAAAAAGATTAGTCAGGATGAGTTTGGTACAATGCTCTGGGTGATGCTCTGTTTGTGCTGAGAAAGGAATGTACTCTGAATAATTAGATAAGATAAGGTGGGTACCCGAAGGAGATAAGGAGACCATCAAGTCAGGAAATCGTTGAACAAAGAAAATTGAAAGGTCTACTCCACCTAGATCCCACCTATTGTGAATGGAATGATTGGGTGTCAAATTCGGATGAATATGTATGTAAGGTGTTGTGTAACCTCTCAGGAAAACTGTATAAAATACCTAACTTTTCACTGAAAACTGGAGCTAGTTTGTCCGGTGCGAACCAGCTAGCTCCCCAACATTGCACAAAATAAATACCTTTGCTGCTTAAAGACAAAATTCGTCTCTGAGCAGTTACTCTGTGCCGTTTTGGCATCAGTACATCCATATGTAACTTCCACATTCCTTCCAATTAGTACTCCTGCCTTTGTCCCAGACTGGATGTCTTCTCAATACCTTTTTTTTTTTTCCTTTTTTTTTTTTAATAGTTCAGTGTGCTATTAAACTACTTTATTCCACTGGATTTAAATCTGTCTTTCCTGAACTGTTGAAACTATGATAGCTCCATTGTATCGTATTTAGTTGTGACTGTAATATCTTTTTTTTTTTTTAATTGCAGAACAGCGTCTAATTTTAGTCTCAAGACTACATCATGTAACCTTGCCTCTGAAAGGAACTGCCACTTTCTGTTCTTTGTATGCTTTAGAAACATGTCTGGTTTTTCTTATTAGTACAAAGCCTATGTTGACAGAGACCTGCCTGTTCTTAGTATTTGGTATGTATGTCAAGTTTATTTTACTTTCAAGTTAGAAGATGTGTCTGTCTTGTGTTCACTTTCAGTTACCTGTATATCATCCCTGTTTGTCTTAGAGCTCTGGTCCTTCTTTACTTTTTTTCTTCACAGGTTTTCCATCACTGGCTTTCTATATTAGGAATTCCTATAGAATATATCAACAACCACTTCTTCAATGCATTGTGTTGATTTCAGTTAGATCTATTGTGTCATTATTTGCTCCTTACAGTGCATATTATGTCACTATTTGCTCCTCACAGTGCAGAAGAGATAGTAGTGTCTTATCAGCATGTCTTGCAACAAGACTATATCTGCTCATGGAATAGAGATGCCCCAAAGTGCCACGGCATTTGTCAGTTTTCAAAAGGTTTCAAATCTGTTTGAAGGCCTTCCCTTCCTTTGGACAATTTGAAGGTAAAATATCAATTCTTCGTTTAAATGTGTGTCTTTATTTTGTGTTAAATCTTAGTGACTTAGACTTGTGGTAATTCTTACATATCAGAACGGGTCATATATATAACACTAGTCACAAATGGTGTTCCCCAGGGCTTAGTATTGGGGCCAGTCCAGTTTAGTATCTTTATTGATGAACTGCATGAGGGGATTGTGTGCACCCTCAGTAAGTTTGCAGATGACAGCCAAGTTGGGTGGGGGAGTGTTAATCTGCTTGAGGGCAGAAAGGCTCTGCAGAGGGACCTGGGCCAATGGGCCAAGGCCAATTGTAAGAAGTTCAAGGAGAAGTGTTAGGTCATGCATTTGGGTCATAACAACCCCATGCAATGCTACAGGTTTGGGGAAGAGTGGCTGGGAAGCTGCCTGGCAGAAAAGGACCTGGGGGTGCTGGCTGACAGCCAGCTGAGCATGAGCCAGCAGTGTGCCCAGGTGGCCAAGGCAGCCAACAGCATCCTGGCTTGTATGTGAAACAGTGTGGGCAGCAGGACCAGGGAAGTGATTGTCCCTCTACACTGGGCACTGGTGAGGCTGCACCTTGATTACTGTGTTCAGTTTTGGGCCCCTCACTTCCAGAGGGACATAAATGTGCTGGAGCATGTCCAGAGAAGAGCAAAAAAGCTGGGGAAGGGTCTAGAGCCAAGTCTTATATGGAGTGACTGAGGGAACTGGGGTTGTTTAGCCTGGAGAGGACGAAGCTCTGGAGGACCTCATTGCTCTCTACAACTACCTGAAAGGAGGTTGTAGGCAGGTGGGGGTAGGTCTCTTCTCTCAGATAACAAGCAATAGGACAAGAGGAAACAGCCTTAGTTGCGCCAGGGGATGTTTAGATTAGATTAAGAAAAAAAATTCACTGAAATGGCGGTCAAGCATTAGAACAGGCTGCCCAGGGAGGTGATGGAATCACCATCCCTGGAGGTGTTTAAAACACATGTAGATGTGATGCTTAGGGACATGGTTTAGTGGTGGACTTGGCGTGGTGGACTTGGCAGTCCTGCCGTAATGATTGGACCTCATGATCTTAAATGTCTTTTGCAATCTAAATGGTTCTGTGATTATGTAATAACTTGTATGCCAGAAGCTGAGTTCAATTCTCAAGGAAAAAGCTTAATTTTTGTAACAAGGATCTTATCCACAGCTTCCATCTTTCAAGGCTTTTATATTAGAGAATTAACATAAAGATGATGAAAAAGGAATTCGCTGATATACTGCAGTATACAAATAATGTATTTAGTCAAAGCTATAGTTCAACAGAAATGCGTGAGAAATTACCAGTAAACATTTATGGTTGAGATCTCTATCTTAATAAGTTTATTTTGTGACATTATTGAAAACTGGAACAGTTTGTTCTGAAACTCTTTGAACCATTATTTCTACCTCAGCAGTGTGATACCTGTGTATTCATAATAAATGGAAGGTATGTCTTTTGTATCATTATGAAACACTATGAGGAGGATGTTTGATGTAATTATGTCAGATTGTTTGCATCCTGTGGGAATGGAGTGAGAAACAAAGGTAAGGAGCATCTGCCATTTAACATGTCAAATTTATAGGGGCCAGTGGAGTTGACAAACATTGAAGAAAGCATGCTTCGCAATTTATAAGGATCTGAATACTCATTTCCCCTGCATTTGTAACTCACACAAGACACGCAAACTAAGCTGCAGTCTTACTGAATATTTCTGAGGTTGCTAGTGTGGACAGTAAAGTAGCTAACCTAAAAATTACTTTTTTGTGGATTTAGTGTTTGAGGTGAAATCAATGACAGTGCTTCCTTTAATTGTCATGACAAATATACCATAGTCCAGCATTTGACAGAATAAAAAAACATGTGTAGTGTAATTTTCTCTCTCAAAATAGTCGTAAGGGAATGAACGGGGACTTAAAAGTCAGGAATGTAGCCCTGAATAGCTAAATGTTAATGTGGAGAGCAGATGTCTTGCTATGATAATGATAATTTATATTAAAAAACCAGCATTGTAGAATTCAAATATGGAATGCAATAAAAGTATTTCCAAACCTAAAAATACTGTGCTTCAAGAAATTGGTACATGCTAAGACAAGTGTAAAGGAAAAAAACCCAACCAAAACCAAAAAAGGAGGAACATATGACGTGCGGAATTAGACTCTATAACTCGAAAGTTATAAAGTAGGTATGTTTATTGCGCGCAGATGCACGGGGGATCGCTCCTCCACAAGCGTGCATACCCGAAGTGACGAACCATCTCACATTTATACAATGAACAAATGAATATTCAATTAACGCCTATACATATTCGTTACCTAAACCCCGCTTCGTATGTTAATTAGCTTATCCGTCCTTTGCCTGGAATGTGGTGGTCTTGCAGGTTTGTAGGTGATTCATGTTCTTGTGACCATCCGATCTTCTTCAGGTGATTGTGACCACCCAATCTTTCCAGCAAGGAGACTTAGCACTCCCTCCCTCTAGATAGCATTTGAATGTCTCTCATCTTTTCTTATTCTCTTTTAAATAGCCCCTTTGTTAGAGGAAGAAGGGCAGGCGTCTCCCCTTTGTTAGAGGAAGAGGGGCAGGTCTCCTCAAAACTGTAGTTGTCACCACACCCATGACTAGTCACCATACCCACATTCCTTAAGCAGACACATACAATCACAATCCATGTCCATTATCCCCATTTCACATTATTTCTCCATATCACATACCTGGCAAGAAAACACCTTTAACAAAGAAATCACTATCCTTCATGTCTGCAGGTCTATGGCTGTTATTTTACAAACAAAACTAAACCAAGACTGAACTGTCGACAAAGTTAAGAACAAGAGTGCCAAAGGAATGAAAGTGAATTTTAAAAATAGTTCTTAGTTTTTAATTAAAGATATCTATAACAAATATAATTCTTTCAGTTCATTTCATATCACATTACTCTTAAAAGGTGATTTAATTTCTATGGACCTAATGATTTTATAGTGTTTCTTTTTAGTGCAGAGGAAATATATCTAATGAAACAAGACTCCTCACTCAAAATTTAACATGATGCATGTACAAAACTTCAATGTACATGGAGATTACAGCTTAGGCTATATGGTAATTATCAACAGTACTACTACTATTTACAATGAGGTATTGAGCTCAATTTATATGGTTTTCACAGGCCATCTGCACCCTATCAGTTGGTACAAAAGGCTTAACAGACTTTCCTGTCACTCTCATCTTCAAACCTCTGTAATAATGGAGAAATTCTTACTTACTTTTTATTAAATTAATTGAACATGAAGTTATTACAGTTTAATCCCTGTCAAGATTAAAAGGATAAATTTTAACTGCCTCTTATTAGCTTCAAGTCTATCAGTCTATCAAATGTACATAAAGTAAGTTTGCTGATGATGTCAAACTAGCAGGAGCCATGGACTCCCTCAAGGGTACAGAAGCCTTACAGAGAGATCTGGATAGACTAGAGAGCTGGGCAATCACCAGCCATATGAAATTTAACAAGAGAAGCACCTGATTTTGCAGCTGGGATGGGGTAATTCTGGTTATATGTACAAACTGAGCAATGAGAGGCTGAAGAATAGCCCCGCAGAAGGAGGTCTGGGGGTTTGGTTTGATGGCAAGTTGAATATGAGTCAATAGTGTGCCCTTGCAGCCAAAAGGGCCAACCACGTCCTGCAGTGCATCAAGCACAGCATAGCTCACCAGTTGAGGGAGGTGATTGTCCCACTCTACACTGTACTGGTGCAGCCCTGCCTCCAGCACTGTGTGCAGTTTTGGGTGCCTCAATATAGGAAGGACATAAAAATATTAGAGTGTGTCCAGAGAAGGGCAAGCAAGATGGTGAAATGTCCTGAGGGCAAGATGTATGAAGAGCAAGGAGCAGCTGAGGTCGCTTAGTTTGTTCAGCTTGGAGAAGAGATGGCTGAGGGATAACCTCATCACAGTCTACAGCTTCATCAGGGCGGGCAGCAGAGGGGGAGGTGTTGATCTCCTCTCTGGTGACAATCAATTAGACATGAGGAAATGGAATGAAGATGCATCAGGGGAAGTTCAGATTGGACATCAGGAAAAGGTTCTTCACTGAGAGGGCAGTTGGTCACTGGAACAGGCTCCCCAGGGAAGTGGTCACAGTACCAAGCGTATCAAGAGTTCAAGGAGTGTCTGGACAATGCTCATAGTCATATGGTTTAGTTTTAGGTAGTCCTCTGACTATCAGGGAATTGGACTTGATGATCCTTATGGGTCCCTTCCAACTTGAGATGTTCTATGATTCTGTGATATGTTAGGTAGAATGTTAAGGAAGATTAACAAATACTGTATTCTTTAGGTACCTCAAAAAATAACAAGTTATATGGGACCTATAGGTTCACTTGTCTTCATTTTTCATGGAGAAAGGTACTAAATAAATGTAAATAAATGTTATGAACTTGCCATTTGATTACCAGGTAACCCTTGTTTACCTATTTGTTTACTTAAATAAGAGAAACACATTATTATATTAAGTGTAGCAGGCAACCAGATTAAAGGTCAAAAGGCTAGAATTACTAGGCAGAAGAATGAAGCAGTTTTAGGATGATTTGTGGAATAAAACCAGTCAGACAATGAGTGACACCTGGAAGAACTTACCTAAGAAACGATGTTTATAGTATTGTATAAAGGAAATTTATGGCAATTATTTGGGCTGAGAGAATTTAATGCTTTTTTTGGAGAAAAATTTCACCCAACTTTCAAAATTCTGAATTCAATTTTAGTAACTAAGGTAACTAAAATCTGTTTCAAAATCATGCCTGTTTTTTCCTACTTCATCTCCATTTAGAGTTAAGCACTTAAATCAGAAAAGTATGCTCAATACAGGAAATAAAAAGACACTTGATAAGTAATGCATGCTGAAGATAAATAATTCTGGAATTAAGTTCCACAAAAAGTTCTAATTTTCAAAGTAGCTATAATCAAACTTCACAGAACTGTAAAAGTTAATATACAGTACATTCTGGAAGAAACTGAAGCTTCTTCCACTACTGTAGCTTAAAAACATTTAGGGCTAGCTCTGCAAAGGGTCTTCAGCTCCTGCTGCTAACAGACGTTCCTTTTTGAATGCCTCTGAGGATAAATCTACCCAACCTCAGTGCTTTAACATAGGTAGAATCTCACTCTGAAAGCTTTCTATGATAATTACCTTTTTCCAGGTAAAGCCATCAAGGTCCTTACCTTCTGACCACTGTGATTTTAAAAATCAGATTCAAGTTCAGTGCCTAGATTAAGTGGCCTAGCTCTCACTTCATAAAATTTAATGAATTCTACAGGCCTTAGCTACCTGGCTTCACAAACACATACTCAAAGTGGCTAAGCTCTGTGGTTTTTTCTCTCGGCTTCATCAACTCACTGTTTACCTGTGGTCCCATCTTTTGCTCTCAGGGCATTACTTGTGCTGCTCATACCAATTAGGCCAGTTTTGTTTACTTTGTGACCCATGGTCCCATTCCCTTACTCAATTTTAACCTCTCCTTGCTAGTATTTTGTCTATACTTTAGCTTTCATTTTTGTTTCATCCTTACTTGGCCACCTTCTCAAACCTTTGTTTTATGTCAGGTTGTATGCTGGGGACACCATGATGTCCAGCCAAGCAGTAACCTGAGGTGTTTATAGACCCAAAAAGTAATTTTACCAAGTTTCTGGCCAATATCCAAATATAACAACATGAATCTTAAGTATGTACTAATTGTATACCTTGGAATAACAGGAATTATACAAATATTAAATCTTATCTTTGGTTTCATAACTAGAGAACAAATATAAATGCCACAGAATGTGTAATGAGTATGCTGCTTAGAAAAATGTAGGAATCATATACATTTATAAAGCAAAGCATATGCTTTAATGCTTAGTTTCTACAGAGACTGCTATAGAAATATTGAGAGGAGATGAAAATGGAAGATTTGAATAAAACATCAAAACAATGGTGACAGGATAGATGTGTCATGTTATGTACTGAATGCGATGTCTTGTAGAATCAAATGTCTTTTTATAAAATGCAAAAGATTTAATGTGATTAATTTAAATTATTTTCCCAGCTAAGTATCTTTCAGCACTATATGGTGTGCTATCTTTTTTTTCTCAGAGGGGAGAACATATTTCTTTTTGTAGGGAGACCTAGAATTTTCTCAATATTGCTCATTACTCCATTCCCGTTAGAATTCAGATTTCAATTGCACCAGTTTTCAATGGGTTCATACTAACTTTTTCTTCCCTGTTGATTCTTCTTCCCACTCCCCTCTGTGGTTTTCTTGGAGACAAACTTGTCAGATTTCACTTGATTCTGATTTTTTAGGCTGATAACCTGCTCTGTCTGCCACAATTAAGACTATGGGAACTTTTACCATAGTGTGGAAAATCTCTAGAGGCGTTATCATTGTAAAAGCCCTCAGGGACTACAGAATAAATATAGGATGATTGTATCAAGTAAGAATCACTGGAAGAAACTTCAGTCCTGAAATCTTTAAAACAAAAAAGAAAGTGTGTGTGTGTATGTGTGTGTGCATGTACATATGTATGTTTGTATATTGGTTATAAAGGACTGAAAGCAGTATTTAGCCCTGCCCTAACAGCTCTCTTTGTGCACCTCAGTTTTAAAACTTGCCTTTAACCTTCTATCTGGAAGCAGCTGTGGAACAAATTCCAAATAATTTAAATATGTAACACCTCATTTTAGAGGCATTCAGGGGTGCATCAAATGATAACATGTAGCTCTGTCAGTGGCCTGATGAATGATCTATAGTTAATTGCTTTGCTGTTCTGTGTCTACATTTCTTTATTTTTAAAACAGAACTCATGATTCCTCTGTCCTTCACAATGTTCTCTGAGCTCTGTGGAGTAACTATGATGCTGAACAGCTTTTATTAACTGCAAAAGAAGAAAACACTATAATGGCAAGCAAGTTGAGGACTGTCAGATATGATTTCCATGCACTTTTTTTTTTTTTTTTTAATTTTTACAAGTTAGGCATAGACAATAATTTGGTAAACATGAGTTGTAGCATAGTCATGAAAGGAACTGTGGTATGTTCGTGTTCATTCATTTCATTACTAGTATTATGTTTATTTGACAAAATTTAATTGATTTGTGGTATTCATGATCACAATTTAAAGTGAAGATACAAATTAGATTTAACATAAAGCAAGTGGCTAAGAATAAGTTCATGAGTAAAGTAAACAATTTGGAACACAAGACTGAAAAACCTACCATCTACTAATGAAGCTACGACTTACTACTGCATAACTTCATAAAGAAAATTTACATTTCTCTCTGAAGTGGAGGATAGAGGTGGAGTTAGTGTCAGAGATGTATTTCTAGACTAATATAGCACTGACATAATCTATGTTCTTTTCATTATTAATAGCTATCTTTGCAGTAAAAATATTTTTAAATGGAACAATGTAGTGCCTTGAACAAAGAGAATTGATTACATTATTGGGTGGTTGATGGAACTGAATGTGTTATTGATGTTTTGACTTTGAGACAGTTGGAGCCAATGAGTGGTTCTAAGCGCTTCATTAAGCACCGGCAAATCCTTTTGTTCAGAAAAGGAACTTGGCAAGGGAAGCACCTCCATGGGAGGGATGGGCTGCTAGGATGCTCATCACAAGCAATGAGCTCAGCAAAACGAGGGGAAAGGTAATTTTGGCAAGGGGAGATCACAACCACCGACCTAAGAAATCCCCCAAACCCCAAAGAAGTTGAGACTGAGCATGCAAACTAATTAACATGAGAAATGAGAGAATTATTTGACAAATGGGACACTAAGTGCCAAGTAATGAAGGAGTTGGGTAACTTGTAACCAATGAGGATGATGTCTTTGTACGCTAAATTGTATAAATAGTGTAAGATTTTGACAATTGGGGAGCTAGGCATTTGTGGGTTACCACCTAGCTCCCTGCTTTGTGAAAACTAGAATAAAGAAATAAGGAGTATGTCGACTCGGTGTGTGAATTGGTGCTGCACAGCAGTAACAAACCTGCTTACGGGACAACATTTAGTATTTTCTGTGTATAGTCCAATGTATTCATTTATTTGCAGACTGTATATTTGCGTACAGTATTTATTCAGCATACAATATTTGAAATGTGGCGTATCTGCATTGCCTGTAAAATACTTGTTTCAAGTATTTTTTAAATTGCCTATGAAATTTGGCAATTTGATCAAACTATGCAAGGACTGTAGCCAGAAAAAGCTAAATAGTAAAATCATTCTCCACTGTTGCTACTTTCAGTGACTGCGGTTACCTCTGTCACAGGGTGAATAGCAACAGGCAGTTAAGTGAGACCTTGGCTACATCTGCCCAGCACTTAACGTACTAGATGATTCCAGTACATACTGCAAAAACAAGAAACACAGATGAATGGAAGGCTTACTGATGAGCTTTGGACTCTAATGGTTTAGGTGTGCCTAGAAAAGAAGGAAACACAGAGGAAATATCAACTTTACACCCTTTCAACACATTTTGGGCAGGAAGCCAGAATGTGGTACTAACCACTAAATGGCTTTGGGTATGTGGAAAATCAAAGAGATTGCCCTGAGTGAGGCTGTTGGTGGTTCATGCTGACCATGCAAATTAGACAGCACTATATGGGAAAACTACCCCTTGGAGGAACATTTCCATGGAAGTCTGACACCAAACAGAAGCCTGAGCCCAAGGCAGAACCACTATGTCTAACAACCAGGCTGCCAGTCAAGGCTCAGGCAGGATTATAACGCTGTAAGGGCCAGCAGCAGTGACGGCCCCTCCAGGGTCCATAATAGGAGGGCCTGGCAGCCAGGTCCTGTCCCACCAAGCCAGCCAGGAGCAGGGCAGCTAGGGCAGGCCCCAGACCCAGGCATCAGGTACCTCCCTCAGGTCAGGGACAGCCCAAGGCTGGACTGGAAGGTGGGACGCATGTCCAGGCAGGGCAGGGCTGTGACAAGCTAGATACTGGCCTTGCTTCAGTATCATCACTGGGGCAGGGGCTGATGGCCCTCAGGGGCTAAAATGAGGTCCTGTGTCATTGGCAGGGAAAGGGAAGGCATCAGGAGATGGAGTCAGTGCCAGCAAGTCTGGTAAGTGCCCTGTTGTGCTTTAATCCTGGTTGGCAACTAAGTATCACGCAGCTGCTTGCTCACTTCCCCTCACCCAGAAAGATGGGGAGGAGAATTGGAAAGAAATGTAGAACTCAAGGGTTGAGATAAGGACAACTTAAGTAAAGCAAAAGTCACGCAAGCAAACAAGGCAAAACAAATTCATTCACCACTCCCCACCAGCAGGCAGGTGTTCAGCCATCTCCAGGAAAGCAAGGCTCCATCACATATGTAATGGTTAATCGGGAAGACAAATGCCATAAAGCTGCATGTCCCCTGCTCCTTCTTCTTCCCCCAGCTTATATACTCAGCATGACATCCCATAGTATGGAATATCCCTTTGGCTAGTTCTGGTCATCAGTCCTGGCTGTGAACCCTCCCAGTTTCCCGTGCCCCTCCAGCCCTCTCGCTGGCAGGGCCCAAGGAACTGAAAAGTCCTTGACTGAGTATAAACATGACCCAGCAACAGCCAAACCCATCAGTGTGCTGTCAGCATTGTTCTCACACCAAATCCAAAACACAGCACTGCACCAGCTACTGAGAAAGAAAGATAACTATCCCAGCTGGAACCAGGACATGCCCCGAAAGGCAGCTCACTGAGCTAACATGACTCTTGCATTTCCCCAGGGTCATGGTGCTGGTCACAACTGGGCCAGGTGCCTTTATTGGTGTGCAGCTGCTCTTTACAGAGCATGTGTGTGTGTTTGTTAGAAATTAAATGATTATCCATTCACTATTCTACCCATTTTACTTAGTCATTAAATCTTTGCTGTTATGTAACTGAGTGGTATAATTCTGTTCTTCCAACTGCCTCATTAAAAATTCCCTCTGTGAAAGTCTCATCTTAAGGCTGATACTTGGTCCTGTCAGAATAGGGACCATGGTTTCCACAGTAATGCAACAGCAACTTTATAGGTGGACTATGGCATCTGCTCCAGCCTATAGACTTCTAACCTGTGACATCTATAAAACTATTTTGTTGGCTGGGAAAGAGATATATGTGTGTATGACTTCCCCACTGAACTCAAAGAAAAGCCAAACACATAAGGTTCATAAGCTTTAATAAATTAGGTATCTGAGGGTAAGCAATTTACTATTGCCTTTTGCTTAAGTCAGTGGAGAATAAGAGTCATATAATTAGGAGATCAAATTATTTTTCATTGCTCAGATCAGCTCCTAGAAATTACTACCACTACTCTTTCAGAGGCCTTACAGTACCCTGCATGCCCTCTCTCTGCCACTCCAGAAACGTCCAGGTCTGTAGTAAGCCTTATATGTCAGTCCTGGCAGACATCTGAGATACACCAGAGAGTCTCAAATAGGTTTAGACAGCTATGTTCACATAACTGAATAGCTCCCAGTGGTGTCTGGAAAGCTACTTAGTTGACCAAATGTTGATGTCTATTTTAGGATGAACCGAACAGTTCTCTGTGCCTGGATTTAGTTGCTCACAGTTAGATGCTTAGTGCCATTTTTAGATGTCCTAGTATATCTATGTGAAACTGGCAGATAGGACATAAGATATGACTTGAGCTCTCCTGGAGTGACAGCTGGAGGTCAGATTAGATACTTTAAGGCATCTCAAATGGCACTAGAAGCCTACATTTAGAGAACCAAATCAATCTGCTAGTTCCTACAGTGCACCAAAATTATCACTGTATTTGATTCTTCTGGATCACTGTTTTCCTAAGCAAAGCAATGTTCTTGGGTATCTGATCTTGGCAAGAGGTCAAATAAAAAAAAAAAGCAACAACACTCTGTGAAAGAAAAATTCCCCACCAGTAGGCTAGATGGGGAAAGAAACTGCACAATAGTTTGTGCTGAAAATTACGGGGCTTTTTAAAACAAAGAGAGAAAATACAGCAACAAATAAAAAACTAAATAAGTAAAACTAACTAGCAAAAATAAATATCCAATGGAAGAGCTTACTTAAAAATGTGGTAAATTCTCCAGCACGTGATGCCTTTACAGAAGACAATTCTTCCCTCTGAAAGACAGATTTCTATCTAATCAGATTTAGCTGAAATAAAAGATGGAAGTACTGTAAACTGCTTCATGACCTTTGATTTTGACAAAGCCAGATTGGGTAATCAGAAGTGATTCCTTCTGCCCGTAAAAGCTCTCTGTTAATCTACTCTACGGAAAGTTATACTGTAGAAGCCTGTATCTTTAATAGAAATTCTAATCACTGTAAAATTGGATTGTTCCTCTGGGGAAAGAATAGTCTTTTTCCTTGGGGAAATCTTGCAATAGGAAGTGTTTAATTTCACTACCTACTGAAGATGCGGTTTTTTTTTTAGAGAATGGAATCAGTCTGGATCTCACTGTGATGATATTTCTCCTTAAAGGGCCAGCAGCACTTCAATTTTAAAATTTCTAAAGCTCCTGTAGGTTGTCTATTCAACAGGCTTAAATTGGCGTAACTGTTCACACAAACTGGTGTATAGCAAATGATCAAACAGAAATTACTCCTTTTTTTTCATTTAAAATATTTAATGGTTGGAATGTTTATAATTTCTTTTAAAAATGGACAACTTTCTGCAGCTTAATCTGAGAACCTGATTAATTGACAGAGATTTCTGAGTGACTTGAAACTTGCCTTGGATAGAAACATAATAGGGCAGACTCTGAGTTGATAGGACTATATAAATATCTAGGCTGAACAATCCATTTTGAGTTTTAAGCACTTAAAAATGTCTTTCTCTTCAATTACTGTGTGTGCAAGGAAAGAAATGAAAGAAAAAAAAAAGTTACCTTCTTCAACCCAAACAGAAGGTCTGTCTGTCTGTTTATACAGTCACTTAAAATGTTGATAGAAATTCTGAAGTGCCTGTGATGCTGAAAGAAGCTGCACTCCTGAAAGTGAAATACCTCGTTGATCAATCTAAATGTGGCACTTAGTTGAGGTGCACTTTCTACTTTTAATGCAGATCTCTAAATTTAACGTACATCCTTAAATTAAGAGTGCCAACAGAAACATGACGTGCCTTTCATTCACTAATAGGCCAAAATCAAAATCTCTCACAATATTTTCCAAGCACCTCAAATAAGTGAGTCATTTTAGTCACCAGCTGAGAAGGTAAACATTAGTGTTTATTACTCAGATGAATTTCTTGAACAGAGATTATCAGACTTGGGCCAAGTATTTTCATTATCACCCAGCATTACACCACAGTCACACGTTAAAGCATGCCGTGGTGCTAGATTGTTGTACATTGAAACACACTATGTAGCCAAGGCTAGCTGTGAATTTGGAATGATGTCACATGGCAGTACTAAATTTCAGGTCTATTGAGCAGTTGTGCTAACAGCATTCCTGTACAGTTGCAAGATGTGGATCACCTTCTGTTACCATGTCAGGAGATTTGATTGTTTGTATCTACTAGGGTTTTTTCAGCTTGGAGGATTGAGTATCATAACCAGATTCAGCTGCTAGACCCTATAAATTCTGTTAACGTTTATCACTCTGCTGGACTTGCTCAAGTTTATCTATATCTTTTTGTACTGTGTGACTAACCCTGGGTGAAGCAGTCTTGATTTAAGCTAATGAGTGCTGAGCAAAGGAGAATAATCACTACCCTCTATCTACTGATTACATTTATGTTGATGCAGTGCAATAAGCTGTTAAGATTAATTTTTGCCAGGGCATGAGGAACCCCAAAAGTACCTCTAAGCCTTTTCCAGTAGAGTACTATCCAACCTGAACCAATATGGGGCTGGCACATGCAGGTACAGGATGTTGCGTTTGCTTATCATGTAATCCCTGTTGTTTCATTCCAGTGACTGGCTTAGGTCCCTCTGGATGGCAGCTGAGCCCTCCTGTGTATTGACTGCACACACACATACACACACATAAACCCACAGAGTTTAGAGTTGTCCACAAACTGGTTAGGGTGTACTTTGCCTCCTCTTCCTCCAGGTTGTGGGAAAAGGTGTTAAACACGATAGGACCATGATACACCACTGAGGAACTCTATTTATAAATGGCTTCTAAGTACAGTACAATTGACCTTTGTTGTATCAAAGATCTGAATCACTTATTTTCACAGACTTTGGAAAGATCCTAGAGGTAGCAAGGTTCAGTTAGTAAGCACTGCAACTAAAAAATTAATTTTGTATAAGATGAATTCTGGAAAATGTGAACTTTTTTTTTTTTTTTTTTAAATATCCTTTGGCAGGAAAAATATGCAGGATGTGTATTCTTTTTGTAACTGTTTCCAAATATTTCCTTGGGTAAAAAGAAGATAAAATAATTCCCAAATCAATCAGAAGTTGACTATCTGTCTTTCTTGTGGATTTGGTATCCTCGATTCAATGTTCATAAGAAAGCAGTGCTCAGTAATGGAGCTATCACAAATTCTTTCATATTGTACATGTATTTGCATTTGCTGCCAAAATGATTGCATTTATACCAAACTGTCTTTGCCAAAATGCTGAACACATGCATACTCCTACACTTCCCACACTGACAGCTGAGGTACCAGCTTGTTACAAGTTTTTAGTGACCATCTTTATATTAATTTATGTTTTCAGATGTTTTATCTCATAATTAGTTACCTATTGCCTTTGCAGAATAACATACTGAATCATCTGAGGTAAGTTTTCTCATAAATAAGTAATTAGTAAATCACTGTCAAACATAGGAACTGAGGGCCAGTTTTGATGGTGGATATGGAGAGAACATAAGAATGAGTTAGAAAAGTTGGTGACAAACTTTGCTGATAAAATTATTTACAGAGTTAAGCTGGTAGCATCTGCAATGAATTGCAGAAGGACCTCATTATACACTGTAATTTATCAACAAAGAAATAAGGGAGGAAACACTACTGAATCAATATAAATGTGCGATACACCCACACAGACAAAACTGCAATTAGCGTTGGGGTCTTAATTTCGAAAAAGTAGAACTAAACTAGTTAAAGAGATGAGTGAAAAAGTTGCTGTTGAAAGGAATAGTTAGGGGGATAATTAAGGAGATGACTTTTCAACCAGGAAAGAGATGAGGGATTTACTGGAAAGTCCATGAAGTTATTAGTGGCATTAAAAATGAAATAATGATGAATGAATAGTTACAGCTTCTTATAGGAGAAAAAATAAGACATAAATATAAAACCTTATGTTCAAAGAAGACAAGAGAGTATTTTAGATAAAGCAACACATATATATATATATATATATATATATATATATATGTAAAGCAAAGTTAAGCTATGGAACTCACTGACAAAAATATTTTGGAAACCAAAAGCTTATATGGATTCCAAAAGCAATTACAAAAGATAGTGTTGGGCGGAAAAACATGAATTGCTATTAAGAATAAACAAATCATCTTTGTCTGGGAATGTCTTTGAGCTGCTGGTATTTGGAGGAAAACCAAGGACATAGGTAACTAGTTTCTTATACTTTTTCCACAGGAAACATCTGGCCACTGAATAAGAGAGGATAGTGAATGAAGTGGACCACTGATATGGCTATTCTCATAATAGTTTCTTGAAAATCCATCATACTTTTACACTATTCCTGTTCTTCTGCTTTACTGATTTGTGTGGATTACATTACATTCATTGACAAAATTCTGTTATGTCTTCCCATTGTTGTGCTTACACTAGATAGCCCAGTCGGGGAACCTGATAAGCTGCAAAAATGATAGCTCCTAGTTTCACTTGTATAGCAAATCTTTGTATTTCCTCATGGCCTTTGTACTTTTGTGTAACAGAAAGATATTTCATAGTTTCATTCTTTTTCTGAGTATACATTAAGCTAGGTTCTGTAAAAATCAGGACTGCTCAGTGGTGGCAGAAAGTTGCTATTGAGGGATTTAAAATGTGCTAGGATTAAAACTAATGTCATAGACATAAATGTTATATGTTGGATGTTTGGGGTTTGCTTTTTTGGGGGGTTGGTGTTGTTTGGTTTTGAAGGATTTTTTTTCCCTAAGGAAAAAGATAATGCACACCTAGAATTCTGTTAGATTTTTAGACTGTCTGTCTTTTCTAGGTCTACATACTCTGCTAAGGTGTTTGGAAATATTATGAAAATTCATCCTCATTCTTAAAATCTGTCTACTAATGACACTGAGCATTAACCTTTTAGTAAGGCAAGGACAGCTTGTACTGAATAATTAAATTATTTCTATTAAGATGTTACATTGTAATGAGAATCTGCTGTAAGCTGCAGTCTGTGTCATCCTGTTCTGTTCTTGAAGATCAGAACTCCACATTCCAAAGTAAAACACGATGTTTTTTCTCTGCAGATATTTGCCACAGTCTTGCTAATGGACAGATGTTTTCAGTGCCCTTGACGATAGTGATGAGACCTAATTTTTTTCAGTTGGTTGCAGAAGTTTAATCACGATGTAGGAAAGCAATACACGATGATATACAAGAAATATATGATGATATACAGTGTTGTAATGGTGTGAGTCACAGAAGTGTTAGTGAGAGACCTTTTTATTTCCTGTCTGTTACTGTATGCTATGGATCAAGATTATCAAAAGCCCCTCTAACATTGAGTGTTTCAATATACTTTGGGTACTGGTGCGCATACACACACAGTACTTCAGCTACATTACACTTTGATAGGTTTGCTGACTCTTTGCTTATAAGGAAGTCAAGCAGTTAAAAATTTCTGAAGAAAGTTGTTCGAATTCTGCATATATGCTGTGAATGAGGGATGTAAGTACTGACAGGTGAGGGGGAAGTTGCCAACACTGGAAGCTAAAAGAAACATTAACTTCCTCTGGCCCCATTACCATTGTGTGATATGTATTCTGTGTCATATCACAGGCAATCTACTGTGCTTCTCCACAGTGTTCACAACTCCTTCCTAATCAGTACCGCACCTGAACTGAACCCTGCAGTGAACAAGCCTCTGAAGTAAAAATCTGTAATATTCAGAGTGAGTTATAAAATAGAACATTTGTTGCACTAAAAATTCCAATATTTTGTGATTTTTCCGGTATACATAATTTAAAAAATTAAAAATCAATGGGATTTTGTTATAACATTGATTAATAATACTAAGTGTTGTCTTTAGGTATTTCTTGTATATATGTACATATACATTTGAGAACCTATCAAAATTATATTTATCATTGTGCAAATGTTTTACTAATTCAAATGGAAGGTTTTTAACTTGGTCAAAATGAAATTATATTGAAATTAGAATAGTAAAATAAAAAATATACTTTTTCATTTTGAAAAAAATTAGAAAATTTAGCATCATATTCCTATGAAATATTTTGAATTTAGGAAAATTCTTGTTAATAGGAAACTGTTCCATCCATATTGTTTGAAAGAGCACTACTTCCTTCCACAGGGCCAGTAATCAGACTCAAACCACACTTTAGTACCTCCATTTATTGGCCTGACCAAGAAGATATAGTCCAAGTAGCCAAGCAGCAGTAAAGTTGCAGCAATATATTAATATGCTCTAGCTCCATCTAGCTTTACTTTCAGGATATCTCATACCAGAAAGACGTTCTTTGCAAATGGGGTGGAAGTTGTTCTTTCTGAACTGATCGTAGCAGTTTCAGAAGTAAATGAGGTGGTCACAATGAAACTTGAGAAGGAAGGTGCAATTTTCCTGCTGTCCTCTAAAAGTTTGGCTCAGCATCTCTGAACTGCTATTCAGTAGCAGACAAATATGCAAAATGTAGATTCTTGTGCGTCTTATATCCCTATTATTTCTTATTTTGATAGTGACACAAAACTCTAGCACTATTGTGCTGAAACTCAGATATAAATAACTAAAAGTTGTTTTACTCTTTCTTGCATTTTATAATCCCAAGGACAGAAGTCCTTATCTTGATTTCTGTAACCAATATAATTGACTTCAATGGGACTAGTCATGGGAGTTTGCTAATAGTTGACAAGAATATGTATTTTCTAAAGTGAAAATATTATGGCATCCCTAAATGGCCAAGGGCAAGGAAGGAACCAAATTGAGATCACATGGGATTAAGATTTGCCATACTTGAAGCTGTCCTCAGCACCACAGCCCCCTCCTGTAAAATGTAGCACCTTCTTGCCATTGTGTTGATACAATGGCAGTTGGGACAGTGCTCAAACAATGACTCCATTAAAGAGAGATAGTGAACTTCCTGCTGGGAGGAGGAGCTAGAGTGATCAACTAGGACCAGAGCGGGTGAGAATTCCTGATGCTGGTATTGTCAGATAAAAGCCTTTTAATATCAGACCATAGTCTATTTTTCTTCTGCTTTTCTTAATGATTTAGGAGTACCATAATATTCTAACTTCACAAACCAGAGTTTATCAGCAATCAAATATAAGAACATACAGAATTCTGTAGGTAACTGTGAATTCAAACAGTGAAGATTCTTCCACCTGAATTTGTGTTTTCTGAATCAATCCTTAGCATTGTTAATAGTAATCTATTTCCCAGAAATAAATATTGCTGTATTATTCCCATAGGAAATAAAAAATGGAGGGACAGGCAAAATATTTTGTCTGCTGCACTTAATGCAATAGAATCTGCAGAGCCTTTGGTTATAAGAATCCAGGTCACCCAGACCAGCCTTCTCTTTCATGAGTTTTCCTTTTTCATTATGTTTGGACATTCTGAACTGACCTTTGCTTTTGCTTGAATTTAGTTTTCCGTTGGTTGAAGGCTAAAAGTGACTTTAATTCAAAACATGTTGGAAGTGTACTGATGAAGAATGCTTGGCAAGTTGTTATTCTTATTTTTCAAGGTGCTCTGAGAATGAAACAAAACCACTGAAATAAGTGTAAAATTATTTTCTGAATCCTTCCACTAACTTGATAGTGGGAGTACTCAGCATGTTAGTATGTTTACAATTACATTTCAGGAATCCTTATAGCCCTCAACTCTTTGATGGAAAAATGTAGGTTTAACTTGGTTATACTGTCATTCTTCTGGAAGTTCAAAGAAAATAAAAGTCACTGATAACACTAACATATCCTCCAGGGCTAAATTAGAAATGTGTTTTCAGTCTCTGCTCTGAGACCGAGATGTCTCTGCATTTATCTCAATTTTATTTAACATAATTATTTATAATACAAAATACAAATGTATTGATTTACTTGTAGGTTCTAATCTGAAATAAACCAAAAAAATACCACTATAAAATATTCCTTTATGCCATCAAAATAAAAATCTGCTTTATAACAGATCTATACCAAATAACAAGTCTAGGGATGTGTGATATTTTTCTTAAGGCTCTGAATTCCAGAGTCCTATTGTAAAGCATATTTCCAAGACAAACATACTAAGACTCAATATAGTAGCAATAAAATTGTTTCTAAGAAAAGAACACACACATACACACATATATATATGTATACATATGTTTATGTATTTATCATTTAAGTTGCCAGTGTTGTAACTGATCCTGTGACTCCAGGGGTTTCCCAGTAACTTCAGAAAATTAACAGTTGGCAATACAGTAATTTCCGCATGCATAATTACTGCCTTATGATAGAATTCAAAATGTGTTGTAAAAGGATTTATTCTAAAAAAACCCCAAGCTGTGAACTGACATATTCCTGCACACTTACTGCAATCAAAAAAAAGTGATCAGGTTTGCAGCAGTATTTAGAAATGTTGTGGTTTTTTTTTTTTGTTTATGTAATCCAAATTTCAGTTCCATAGTTTTAGTTTTTAAAAGGAAAAAAATAGAACAGCTAAATAATTGATTCTTAAAAATTATAATAACTATGATAACCAATAGATTTCTAACACATTCAAAACTAGTTCAGTCAGGATATATATCAAAATAATTGACATCAAATGCTGGCTTAGTATTGTTGAGCTATTTCTTCAAAGAAAGAGAACTCAAACTGAAACTCTAATTCAAATTAATCTGAAAAATCTTACTATAAAGTAATTTAAATCTTGTGTGATATAATGGACAATTTTCTTTCTGTACCTTCATATTCCAAATATTCCTCACTACAATCTAGGAAAAAAAGATACATTTGTAACTACTTTTTTCCCCTCTGCTGATGACTTTTACATTTGAAAAAAATTATGTCCCTTTTTATAATTTTGCCTATACAATGACTTCTTTCACATAAGTGGACTACTACACTTCTGCCTCCTGAACACCAGCTGTGCTTCACTGGTAGTTATTGTTGTAAGTCCAAAGCAGAACAACTCAAAAACTGTTCAGCTGACAAAACTCTGCTGTGCTGAAGCAGTAGGCTACCATCTGCATTTCGCTCCTGAACTCATTTTTATCTAATATATTGTATAACTGAACAATTCTACCTTATACTTGGGGAGCTTATTCTCTTTTCCTTCATCATTTCCAAATAGCTCATTTTTTTCCTTGCTATTATATCCACAAGGCTGCAAATTCTACAGAGCTGCAGGTGACTTTTAACAGAAGAGAGGAATGGATACAATGGATAATTTAAAGCAAGACAGACCTCAGCAGAACAGAAAAGTTGCCTGCAGAGTGAGTGTATCCAAATTCTAATGATGCTTTCTCTACTGGAGTTTCTGTCCTGCTCTGTTTTGAAAGATATAGTTGTTCTGTACCTAATTTAATTTACCATTTCTGAACTCACTGACAGATTTCCAGATCACAAAAATTATCATCTTAACATCTGCCTTTTTCTTCCTTTATATAATTGCAGATAGGATTAAAGATTTTATCTGGTACAGATCTTTGTTTATTCTCTGCCCCTAACAGCTTGGTAAGCAGCTTCACACCATCATGTTTCACATTTGCATTTGATGCCAAGTCCCTTTCTACTGATTATCTCAGCTGGAATACCAGAGGGCTAGGGAGAAGCGAAAGGGTTTAGCAGTTATGTCCTGTAAAGGAAATAATCTGTTATTCAAAAGCGGTATGTGGTGGTCAGTTCTCAGAATTGCATACAGAACTGTGTTTTCTCTTACCCTCTGACCCTGACAATACCAAGGAAATGGAAAGCTGAAAAGTTAGTATATGTGAAAGACAGGTATAGAGATTTAAATGTAACTGTATTTTGAGCATGCACTTATTTTGGATCCACATTTTTAATTTTAAAAAGTAAACCCCCTTCAACTACTCACAATCCTTGAGTTGGCTCAGATTTGAAGATTGCAAAAATGTAAATACTGGTACTCCACAAAATGTCATGAATAAGATTGATGTGGTAGCTTTTTGCAACCATAAACTTTCATCTAATACAAAATATCGCCCCCTAAAAAGAGATCCATTAGGAATCCTTAAAGCTAATATAAATTAAGAAGTTAAGGAAGGGTTTGTCTCTCCTTATTTTTCGGGTATGGCTAAGAAAGCAACTCTTCTTTTGGTCATATTACATAAGTTTCTAAATAAAGACAGTTTAACCTCCAATATTGGTGTGGGGGTGGAGGATAGTGACAGTAAATGCTCCAGGAAACAGGCCTGTTATCATTTTGAACTGATCAGTCAGGTACATGGTAACTGCCATGTTCTGTTCCACAACATGAAGTTACACATTTTATCCTGGAAGATCATGTATTTACAATCCATCAATTGTCTTCTAGATACTTCTGGATGTGGTACAGAAAGCTGTGAAACAAAGGAGCAGTTGAGGTGCTGACATCTTTTTACTACTAGTACCGTGCAGGTGGAACAGGTTTTAGAAGGACCACTTGGGTCAGGGTCGATTTTGAAATCAGCCCCGAGACAGGAAATCTGAAGTATGAAGTAACTTCTTCATCATCATTAAAGATTGAAATAATGCTCTGAACTTTTGAGGGAAAAAAACTGTGCCAAGTGCCCCTTGAAATCCTTCTCCTGTGAAAGTCCAGGCTGGTGGATTTGTTCCAGTGTACTGATGCTTCTTCCCTGCCAATGTGGATAGGCTTCTGTATGAAAAAGAAGGGAAAGAAGAAGCGTTTGGAAAGGAGCTGGGATTAATGTGTGCTTAGGTGGCAATGTGCATAAAATGTGGCTAGTGAAGAACCTAACTGTGGGACTCTCAAAGTGTTTCTGGGTGCTGGTAGTTACTTGCACTGTTATAGAGCTGTAAGTGTTAAATTCAGAACTGACAGGCTAAAAAACCAAAGTGTAGTAGAACTGTGATAACTTTTGGAAGAAGACTTATGTTCTAGAGAAGATGAATGGTTGAAATTAATATATATTTAAATATTTAAAGGTTTAAATGCAGGATAACCACATTGGATAAAGAAACGTGTTTCACTGGGGCCTCTGTGGATTTGTACATGCAGCCCCATTCTTTTAGATACTGAACTGCTTGTTTTAACATGAGGCTGATGGGGCTACAGAAAAGTGTGGGTAATCAACCAGCTACACAGATATATGAAAGCAATGAAGCATCATCCATAAACTGTATTTTGTATCATTATCTTTTCTATCTGCTTTCTTGGGGGGGGGGGGGGGGGGGAAGGATCAACATTGCACCATAAATGCAGAAATCAGGATTAATTAAATTTTAAGGGAAGGTTTTCTTCACTGAAATGTAAAGCTGGTATTATCGGGTGGATGGAGGTGTTTTGACTGTCAGAGAGCAATTCGGTTTTCTGCTCATACATGTCGAGTTCGATTTGCTGTATCTTAGGAGTCTGAGTCATTTACTTTGTAGAGAAACAGTAGGAGATTTACATAGGATAATGTAGTGTGGCAGTTGGAGAGCAGTGAGGATACTCAGGGGTGTCTAAAATGTGTCCTGATACCAATGCTCAGACACCTGCATTCCCCTTTCAGGTCCAGAGAGAGCCAAAGGACTGTTGTGTTAAACATCACACACTAAAATATTTTTCAGAAGTCTATAATGAGTAGTAAATTATCTCCATAGTAGTATTCAAAAAGATGTGAAATAGACAACAGCATGTAAAAAGGCGGGCAATTTTTTGCCTCTTCATGACTATGCAGGCTTTACAAATATGTATTTTTGGGATGCACATTGACACACAATCTCCAACAAGAAGAAACAAAAATAATGTTGTAGAGGTGGAAAGAAATGAACTCCCAGGCTGCATCTATATTTCAGACTAGAAGTTCAGCATCAGTTGTTTATGTAAGAGAATGTTATTTTTTAATGCAATTACATTTGATTATTCTGGTGGTTAGCTATACAGATTTTCCTGTGGCTTCCATTGGACTTGTCCACTTAATGGGATTAACTTGCTCATTTAATTCATGATCCTATATTTTGCATTGCATAGCCATCCAGGACAGAGGACTTAAAGCTTTTTTGAAAAGCATGAGCATCAAGACTGTGGAAAGGTTAAACCTCTTGAAAGAAAATATCTGCCTCAACAATATAAGGAAACCAACATTTGTGAGAGAGTTTATAGCATAAAATGTATGACATGTATGAGTTTTAAGTGCTGATGAATGGTATCTGAATGGGCATTAAATTCTCCTCTTGTGACTATCAGCTCAAGGCATTGGTGTCTACATTTTACTCTGGTAAAGCATCAAATTCTTATTGGGAGTCATCACATCCTTCATTTATTTATTTTTAAAAAGAGCTTTATGCAAATATGTTTTATACAAACTGACAAACTTAAGTATTTTAAGGTAGTGTTGGATTTCCATTGCTGGACAAATTGGAATATTCAAGTTTTGTTACAAAATGGAAATAAAATAAATCTATATTCTTACAGGAAGCTGTTCTGTTCTATCTTAGTGCTCCAGACTCTATAAGTAATCATAAAGAAAAAACCTGAATATGAGATATAATGTTCTATATTGTAGAAAATATGTAACTTATTCAGTGATCAAAACTGAGATTGTTAATTCCCAAGAAAAATTGCCAGAAAAGTATGACCTTTGAAGAAAAGGATGGAATTTCAGAAAAGCTTCATAGTTCATGAAAACATAACAGTGTAGCCAAAAACGACAGCAAGAGGAAACTTTGAATTCTGTTTACTCATCACCAGTCTTAAGCATAACTCACACAAAAACTGTTCCTCCATTCTGGCAATATTTGGGCATCTACTTACGCCAACATTATCACTGAAATTAAATTGATAAGCATTACTTGTATCAGAATGCAGTGTTTAAAACTTGGAAAATGCTATTACAAGTATTTACCTAAATTAAATTGAAAGTTAAATAAATCCTATCTAAAGATTTTATTCTTACTATTCATCTCCAAGAACATTTGAATGAACTAATCTGTAACTACAATATACACTAAAAGGGAAATCAAGCCATAGTTATCTGTAACTATAATATTCATAATGAAAAAGCAAAGCAGCAATTCTGAAAACTGGGCAGATTTAGGACTCAGCAAAGTCATCAAATATAACACTACCTGACAATACTCAGCATTTGCATGTTGCACTGAAAAAAAATCAACTATTTCTACAACTGATAATCATTAAAGGTATGACAAAGTTATGACAGAGTACATAATAATAGCAGATTCAAGTGTATAAAGGTGTTCTGAGGTCTTAATTTCCTTCTTTAATTCTTTAATCAGCCTTAGCTAGAAAAATGCTAATTCCAGTGACACAACCGCAAAACATCTAATATAAAAAATAGGCTAGCTTTTTGCTTAAAGTGCACATATTTTCTCACACCTCCAGCAGAACACTGGACATCAAGTTGTATTTCTGACTAGTCTGTTTATACTTACTCCCTTTCAAGTATTTATTGTTCATCTTGAATCCATATCTCTTGTGCTATTCAAATTCACCTTTTGTTTCGCTAATCATCCAAAGACTTTTTATATCTCTACAGATCTTTCTTATGTACCAGGAGATCAATGTGTATAGATGCATACATACTTAATGAAACAACACATTCTATACTGTTTATATTATTGCACAAAGGCTCATGGGAAGAGTGCTTGTTAAAAAAGAAGGGGAAAAAACAAAAAGGGATACAAGGGATACCTTACATAGGGTAATGCTCTCGCTGGGAATCAAACATCTTGAACAGGACAACCAGTAGCTGTCTGGATGCTTACCAGAGTCTCTGTTGCATGATTTGTGTGGCAGAACCTGAACTTGTCCCAAATCCTTATAATACAGCTGCTCATGATTTTACATGGCCACTTCAGGGTATGCATGACCAATTTCTTTAGTCTACACTGTGTGCAAAACACCTGCTATCTCATCTACATACAAAACCCAGTCCTACGTGGCCACTCCTGCATCTTCAGAAACAATTTCTACTGGCTGTTCAGAATTATCTGCATATAGTTTAATAAATTCTGCATCAGGAACTGATTTGGGGAGTTCTTGGGATGACCAGATTATCCACCCAGCGTGCTAGTTAACACACTTACAGATAGAAATGGCGTCACCGTTTGGCTTGAGCACTGTAGGAGGGCCTGGGGGAATCTCCAGGGCGGTGTGAAATTCCCACCTGGAGAGGCAGTTACATTAATCAAGTGCTTTGTTGTAAAGGTGGTAGGTATAGTGGTATGAGTCAATCCCCTTGTATGAAGCTGGTCTATTGATCTACTGAAATCTATCCATTGCCTCATCTATGAAGAGACTGGTTGCATAGCTGCTTCGGACCACCTAAGGATTTGGACTGAGTGCATTTAATTTCACACAGACACACAGGTACACAGTTGTTATAATGTTAGGACAAACACTAATTTCATATTCATAACAGTCATAACTTAAATTTCATAGACCTCGGCATAATGTATTCCATGTAATTTTAGATGTATGAAGAAACATACTAGGGAGAACTGTTAAAATGAACAGAAATCTTGCACTGTTATCAATAGCAAAGTAGAAGCCAATATTTAATACAATTAGAATCATTGTGAAGTGAATAAAAGGGATCCTGCTGGGACTGAATCTGTGTCATTCCTATATTCCCGATTGTAATTCTGACAGGATTTAAGAGATGTCTTACCTCTTGACTTCTCTAATACTAGTATACTTCAAATGTCTCTGGAAACCAGTCATTCATTATTTAGAATACAGGAGTATCTTAAATATTATTTAAAGTAGCTGCGTAATGTGGTGATAGTAACAAATGCTATTCTTCTTTTAGAGTCAGAAGAAAAAAAAGTCATGCATGTATGTGAAGATATTATAAATCTAAACTTCTCAAAAGATGTTTATTTTCCAGTGAGGGTCTTTTTCCATGGGCTTAATAGAGATTTAAAAGCATGTTTAATTGAGTTGTTAGAATGTCATTTGCATACTGGTAGAATGCAAACTATATGGACTGCTCTGCTGTAAATGTTTTAAGGTTCTCTGACAAGCCAAGTCAATTTCATTATCACATTAATAGGTAGGTGATAAGTTGGGAAAAAAAGAAGAGGCTTTGTTCAGCTCTCTGTTAGCTTTGTAAGAAACAAATTCTCAAATCACATAGAAATATGGTGTAGCTTTTTATATATGTATGAAATATTTTGAATGTTGCCGAGTTGCATAATACATATCCTATTATCTGCAAGGTAGGTGTTACAGATTCTTTTGCATCTAAAAGTTGCTTTGTTGTGGAAATGTTTAAGAAAATTATTAAATGTATTCGTAGGACAGTGCAATAATTTGTGTGTTACAAAAAAAAACATAGGTGAGGACAAAATTTCTGGTAATCATGTCAGTTCCCTGCAACAGCAAGCATCACTTTGCATACTTCATATTGAAACAGTAATATTTTTTTCCATCTTGCCTTTACTGAATTTTCCAGAACCTTACATCTCTAAAGGTCCTAATTTCAAATCTTAATTTATGCATTTTATACCAGCTTCTCCTTGTGCCACTACGGCTCTTAAGAACAAATAGCTTTCCCCTCCCATGTGTGTCACCACATGAATGTTTATGAGCAATAATCATACTCATCTCAGTCTTTGTACTATTCAGCTAAGTCAAAGGATTACTATCTTCCTTCATAAAATAGACCCATTTACTAGTCCTCTTCACTCCCGTTTTCAGTTTATTTTCATTATATACAGATGATCATAGAGTGTAACTTATTCTGCATTAGTCTCATTAATAAATTGTGAAATGGCTTGAGTATTCTCTATTGCTACTTGAACTATCTCTTGGAGTTGTCTTAGGGTTTTCTTTTTCAATGGTTGCATCGTGTGTAGGGCTCCCCATCACAGTGTGACAGCTTAAGGTGACTGCCTTTATTTACTTTCTGGTTGTCTCCAGCTGATTATTTTCTGGCTTACAACTGAGATACCTGGGCCCTTGCATTTTGTACTACTTTCATTACATTTCTATTATACAAGTGTTCAAGGTCGTAAAGTTCTTTCTATATGAAATCCCAGATGTTGCCTCACAAATTTGAACAGCAAATATTCAAGTGCAGGGTACCTGATCACATGAAATTTAGGTGAGATGAAGAAATACACCTTATATTCAAACCCAAGAATTTAGTATTAGTCTAATTAAAACCTTAGCAGTGCAATCAAAGAATTATTAGTCCAGTTACAAGTATGCTAATACTTCTACTGCAGATTATCCAGTTACTACATCTAATTTCCAATAATGATATACAGAGAGTTTCTAGCATTTACATGTTTCTTTGGTGTTATTCTGACTTCTGCAGTGCCCCTGTGTGTCCTAATCCTTTAGAGAGAAAATGGGGGAGGTTGCAGTATCTTCAGTATCCCAAGTTTTTTCTGGGAGTAATGTGTCATTAACATTGATGGTTTCTTCCTCCTCATGCAAGGTCTGCTTAACGTTATTTCTATGTTTGTTAACACAGTCTGCTTACTTGTTCTTTCTACATGGTTTTGAAATCCCCTATTATATCCAAACTTACTATATTTTATATACGTTGAAGACTCATTCTCTGTTTTCTTTGTTATTACTAAAACCAGTTTTACCCAGCTCCAAAGGCTGTGTTACTTCATTGTCCGGTAACCGACCATCTGTGATTTGTGCTTATCCACTCGCTCCCTTTTTTCTTTTCTTGTGCTTATACTTTTGGGGGACCTTTGTGTTTCACAGGTTACCTTTGCATCACACCATCCTTTATAACCTGTCACAGTATAAGAAGGCATTCAATAAATTTGGTTGAACAGAATGTGTTTTTTTTTATCATGAAGCAGCAGCCTGCTGGGTAGTGTTAAAGAGTGAGACAGGAGCTCAGAAAAGGAAAAGACTGATTGGGAAAAATAATTTTGTCATTCAGGATGTCTCCTCTTGTTCTTAGTTAAGAAGGAAAAAAAGGGAAATACATTTTTTTCTATCAAGGCTAGAATACTCATACTAAAGAAATATGTTAATATTGTGGGTCTAATCTCAGCTGATTAATTTTCAACATTTTTTATTCATCTACATCCCTTTTGACCTTTTGCCTCAAAGCATATGTCACCAGTGACTGTCAGCTCTCTTTTTTGCATTGTTTGTCTGACTCTCATATATGGTCATAGAATAAACAATGGAAAAATTATGTTGTGCTGAAGAAAAGCTGTCTCTGATGTATTCTGTTACTGATCTTGGGGGTTAAAAATGTATAAATTTTGCTACTTAGCAAATTTTCTATGTAGCTATGCAAGTATATGATATTTTTTACTTGTATTTTCATCTTTTTGATTCCTCTGTATCACTTGTATAATGGGTTTTCATGGTCTTTGTGCTCTTTGCACTGAGTATCTAAGAAACATTCTGTATCTTGACTTTATTGCTTGCTCACTACTCCTCTTGAGTAGTGCATCAGAAATGAAGTCAGTAAATGGCCATAAAGTAATTGTTCTCAGTAGTACCAGATTACATTAAAGCAGATTAGATTAAAATAGACATTCCATACATTTCTTGTCACTAAAAGGTTTTTTATCGGAATTAGATGAGTCTGTAGTTTACATGGAAGAGTCCTATAGCAATCTTAAAAATATATGGCACTACATTAGTCAGTAATTGTCCAAAATTACCTGGATTGATTAGAAGAATGACAATTAAATTTTATTTATTAGACTGGGGAGTAGTACAGGGCAAAAATACAACCACCACTTAGAGCTTTTATAAGACACAAAGACCAGCCAGGTACCCAACTATTATTGAAAGTAAATGGGAACAGGTAGCATAAAATTGTTTATATCTTTGAAAATCTTTTTCATAAAATAGTTTGCTGCCAGTGATCAATCTTCACAAGTTTTAGTGTAAAGGAACTATTTTTATCTTAATGAAATATGGATATAATATCTTGCCTTGGTGATTCCTTGCGTGTTGACAATCTTGACTAATGTTCCTCGACTCTTCTCATCCATTATCACAAGATCTAATACAAATTCTTGTGAGATATTACAGAATGAGATAGAGGGAATGTAATCCTCTGTTGTCTCCTGTAGTTTTTTATTCCTGAGCGAAGTAACTGTACACACTAGCAGATGAAGATAGTATATTCTTTCTTCCACTTTACCTATTTTCTGTAGATGCAAATAATCACTATGTTAGACACTGAAGAATTAGGAACCTTAGGTTACAAGATTATATGTAATGTATGAAAAAGGATTTAAAAGGTTTAATGTGTTGTTTCACAGATCAGTTTGAATTTTGCCAGTGTCTTCAAATGAAGTAACACGCTGAATAAATTTCTGATAATAAGTCTGGAGGCTCACAAAGGAAATTGCATATGAAAAGCCTTTTTCCCCTTTGTCCAGTCCATCCCTACAAACCTTCTTATTTTGTATTTATTATATTGTTGTTTTATTAATAGTAAACTCACTGTGGGGAGTGAAACACACTCACACAACCTAGTAATGCATAGGACAGGTTCAACTGCATAGCATGAGTCAAATATTGAACTTGTTCCTTATTTTTCTGAAAAAAAAAACCCAAACATGATGGTACTTTTACCACCTTTTCATCTGATAGGATCATGATGACAGCTATCACGAAGAGCGTGACAGACATAGGCTCACTTTGTTCTTGAATTCAAGAACCTGAAACTACATTTCCATTGAAATTCACTAATTATTAGTCTAAAGGTTATTCAGGAGAGAAGCATCCTCTCAATTCCTTCTGCCAAAGCTGCTCCAGTATGCATAAAGTAATCAAATATTAACTTGGCTTGTGAGCATATGTAAGTCTGATTTTATAACTTGGTGGTTAGAGTACTCTTCTAAAATGGAAGAGATGTATAACCTTTTTTTAATTCTAATGAGCTTTTTTAATTAGACTTAAGTATTTGGGAGGAAGGGGAAGAAAAAGCCACCTACAGTACTTAGCTGTTTCAGGACTAGCCTCCACTCTTGGTTATCAGAGACGTTGGTTATGTAGATCCTCTATCATGTCTGCAAACCTGATGTGGCATCTTTTGTTTCCCCAGAAATGGTACTAGCCTCCAAAGTTAAGGCAAGTGAACCAAGCCTTTAATCAATACAACCAACTGAGCTTCCTGAGCTATTTGACTCACCATAAAATATGCTTGGTCAGCTGCAGTTTTCATTAACCGTGTTGCCTATGGCCTCTGTTTGATTGCCCTACTAGAAGTGTGAAGCCCTAATTAAAATGACCTAGTGTATCTGAAATATCTTGGCAGTGGCAGATATGGTGCAGGCTGTATGGAAACTTTTGCTCCCTGTATTTGGTTTACTTGGCAAGGTTTTGGTAGTGGGAGGGCTGCAGGGCTGACTTCAATGAGAAGCTGTTCCCCATGTCTGACAGAGCCAGTTCCAGCTGGCTCCAAGAGACACCTGCCACAGGCCAAAACAGCCTATCGGTGATGTCAGTATCTGTGATAACATATTTAAAATATATAAAATAAATATAACATATTTCAGAAGGGGTAAAATCACTGCACAACAGCAGCTGGAAGGGAGGAGTGAGAAAACGTGAGAGAGCAAGCCCTGCACACACCAGGTCAGCAAGGAAGGAGGGACAGGAGGTGCTACCTGCACCAGAGCAGATTCCCTTGCAGCCTGTGGTGAAGCCCATGGTGGTGCAGGTTGTTCTCCTGCAGCCATGTGGAGGTCCATGGCGGAGCAGATCTCCACCTGCAGCCTGTGGAGGACTCCACGCCAGAGAAGGTGAATGTGACTTGGAGGAAGCAGTAATCTGTGGAGACCCTATGCTGGGGCAGACTTCTAGCAGAAGCTGTGGCCCATAGAGAGGAATCCATGCAGGAACAGATCTAGCAGGACCTGTGAACCCTGGGACACCCACACTGGAGTGGTTCATGAAGGTCTGTATCCTGCAGGTGGAACACCATGCTGGAGCAGGGGAAGATCACAAGGAGGAAGAAGCAGCAGAGACATGTGATGAACTGACTGCAATCCCCATTCCTCATATTCCTGTACTGCTCAAGGGGAAGGAGGCAGAAGAATCCAGAGTGAAGTTAAGCCTGGAAAGAAGGGAGGGGTGGGGAAAAGCTGTTTTTTTAGATTTGTTGTTATTTTATCATTATCTTACTCTGTTATTAATTGTCAATAAATTAATCTTCACCAAGTCACAGCTGTTTTGCCTGTGATGGTAATTGCTGAGTGATCACCCTGTCCTTATCTTGAGACCCATGAGCCTTTTGCTGTATTTTCTCCTGTTCCATTGAGGAGGGTGAGTGATGGAGTGACTTGGTAGGCACCTGCTGGCCAGCCCACATTAACCCACTACACTCCTATACACTGGCAGGTAAATAACAAGATTTTAAATCCAGGATATCACAAATGACACTAAACTCCTATTTGAGACAGTTGAACTAAGCCCTGCATATCTACCACGAAGTGTATTAAAACCTGCTCCGTTCTTGAAGTAATGAGGAGATAGTTAGGTAGCTGAAACCAGGTATTCCCCTGTGCATGGGCATGTTATAGTAGCCAGACACTGAGAACACCACTGAACCCCCCTGAGAACACCTAAATGGAGGAGAAGTCATTTAAGACTGTGGAGCCATGCAGTCAAATAATACAACATTGCCATTGTTAGTAACAGGCTACAGTCTTTGTACTGCTGTTGCAAGGCCTCAGAAATGAGGCTTGTCAGACTTTCTTTGCCTGAACTTTTTTTTTTTTAATACCTAGAACTTAATTTTATATGGTTCATCTATAAGAGAGTGCTTAGCTATAGGTCATTTGTTTCATTTTTGCTTATGTTTGTGTGGCAGAACCATAGTTTTGTATTTAAAAGGAGAAACAAGCAACTAATTTGTTCAGAATGACCCACTTACAACTCCAATATGGTAATGTAATACAAAGAAATAAACGTTAGCTGTGATAGGAGAAGCCCTGGAAAAAGAGGAACACAGACCACTGTAAAGAGGACTAGAGGCAAGAGAATAATGCCAGAGGCACAGACTAGGTACACTGATAAAGACAATCATTAAAAGTAATTATATAGCACCTAACTAATCCCTCAAAATTAACCTAAAACCTCCAAAGGGTGATAAGCTGCATTCTTTTCTGCTTTTTCGCCTGAACATTTCCATGTCACAGTGCTAAGTAGGAGGAAAAACTTATTAAATCAAAAAAGCAGTATCATGAATGAACTTTACATCCTCTTTGCTGAAATTAAAATGAACTAAGCTGTACATAGTGATAGAAAAGACTTTATTACTTGAAACCTTTTCATATTTTTGATATAGAAGAAACAATGAAATCACGTTACATAACCACTTACAGAAACTACAAGTGAACAAATTAGCTGGTTGTTAAGTAAATGTGGTAGATCCCCCATGTCACCTCTTCATAAACATCATAGTAATAGCAATAATGTTATAATATGGTATTCAAATGCAGTGGGTGTTAGTTCTTATAGATTTTACTTGACTCTTAATCTTCTTGCTCTTTACTGCAGGATTATTTAGCATTGAAAGCATTCCCTCTGAATATAATGGAAGCTTAAGTCCTTATGTACTCAACATCAGACTTGAAAATTTTTCAAGAGGAGTGTTGTTTGCGGCATACTTGAGAACAAATTTCCTTGCTAGCAGTGCTGTTTTGCCTCTGGTACATTCTTGGGAGTGTTGTGGAAGAAAACTAGTTTATAGACCACACAGGAAAATTAAATCCTAGAAGTCCTTACAGAGTCCTCTACTACACCTGAATGACTGGATTCAAGAATACCTTAATTTAGAATTGTCCTAAAAAATACTCCCTGCCTTACCACCATGATTTAGTTCCCAGATACTGTCATTCGCAGCATATGTCTTAAAAGTCTCTGACATAGGCAAGATACTCTGCTTCTTACTCATTCAGTTTTGATATTGCCTAATGAGAAGTGAGTACTGACTACAGAGTTGCAAAGTGACTCAGGTCTACCTAACAGTCACCTGTACCATAATCCAGTTTAGCACAATTTCTGGCTATACCTCATTCATTACTCGCTCAGGTAATGTGCTTGTACCTCCCAGTATCTGAGGCCAGAATGCCAAGCAGAATTTGTGTATAGGTAGTGGTGCTGCTCAGAACTGAAGTGTTAGTGTTAGTTTATGCACAGAGATACACATCTGGGCAGAAGCTTAACAGCAGTGAGTTTTACAAACCTGGGAAACATTCTTTTGGTTGCAAATTCCCTGCCATTGTGGGATTAATTTTTAAGCCCCGGACTGCAGTGCTACTACATCACATGGGGAAGATGAAATATTGTCAGATTCATGTGGCTCATTCAGAAGTCCATTGCTTCCAATCCGTGCATGACAAATCTCTTCTCTGAGCATGCCATAAAAGATATTTCAGAGCATTCAAGGTATTTCCAGTGTTGGGATTTCACAGTGTCAGCATGCAGAATTCTATTCAACCCCTTCTACTATGTCTGACCCATTTCTCATTGCCATCCTTGTGCCAGGTCTGTCTGCCCACTAGCAATAAACATGTGTATGGAGTAGACCTACAGATATTTTGTAACAATGGATGTATTGCTAATTTTCCTTCTGTACAACTTTTTATTTATAAACCAGAACTGCTTCTTTTCAGGCACCTGTAATTTGCAATTAGCAAACCAGCTTTTACCTGGAGGTTGCAAGGGGGAAAAAAGTAGGCAAAACCTGCCTGACTGCTACCTGTAGCACTGCCTAGTCTTTTGCCCACATGTCCCCTCTTAACAGACAGTTAAACTCTCTCCAGGGAGAAAACATAAAGGACTGATTGCCCAGAAATCCAGTTCCTTGCTTGTAAATGTCATGGCTTAACCCCAGCCAGTAACCAAGCACCACACAGCCTGTCACTCACTCCCCTGCCCCGCCCCCCCCCTCCCCCCCAGTGGGACTGGGGAGAGAATTGGAATGGTAAAAGTAAGAAAACTCATGGGTTGAGATAAGAACAGTTTAACAGTGGAAATAAAATATAATAATAACAATATGTCCTGGTTTCAGCTGGGATAGTTAAATTTCTTCCTAGTACCTGGTGCAGTGCTGTGTTTTGGCTCTGGTGTGAGAACAATGCTGACAGCACATGGATGAATTTGGTTGTTGCTGGGTCATGTTTATACTCAGCCAAGGACTTTTCAGTTTCTCAGGCCCTGACAGTGAGAGGGCTGGAGGGGCACGGGAAATTGGGAGAGGACACAGCCAGGACAGGTGACCTGAACTAGCCAAAGAGGTGTTCCATACCATGGGACATCATGCTGAGTATATATATGCTGGAGGAAGAAGGAGCAGGGGGACGTGGAATGTTATGGTGTTTGTCTTCCCAAGTAACCATTACGCGTGACGGAGCCCTGCTTTTCTGGGGATGGCTGAGCATGTGCCTGCTGATGGGCTGTGGTGAATGAATTCCTTTGCTTGTGTGCACGGCTTTTGCTTTACCTATTGAACTGTCTTTATCTCAACCCATGAGTTTTCTCTTTTACTCTTCTGATCCTCTTCCCCCATCCCCCTGGGGGGGGACTGAGTGAGTGTCTGTGTGGGGCTTGGCTGCTGACCAGGGTTAAACCACCACACAATAACAACAACAACGATAATGAAAATAACAAAAAGAGAGAGAAATAAACCAAAAACAAACAACTGATGCAAACAATTGCTCACCACCACCTGATCTATGTCTAGCCTGTTCGACCTGTTCCTCCCAGTTAGCTTTCCCCCCAGTTTAAATGTTCCACATGGCATGATATGGTATGGGATATCCCTTTGCCCATTTTGGTTCAGCTGTCCCGGCTGTGTTCCCTCCCAGTTTCTTGTGCACCCCCAGCCTCCCCACTGGCAGGGTGGTGGGAGAGGCTGAAAAGTCCTTGGCTTAGTGTAAGCCCTGCTCAACAACAACTGAAAACATCAGTGTGTTATCAACATTATTCTCATCCTAAACACAGCACTGTGCCAGCTACCAGGAAGAAAATTAACTCTATCCCAGCCAAACCCAGGACAGTAATATAGGTGGTGTGCCTGAGGATGGTTCATAAATTCTGGGCAAATTTCCTCTTGGTGTTTGCCTCACTAAGGCAGTCCTCCAGAGTAATCTGACAGATCAGAATAAATAGGAACAATGACAGAAGCTGTTTTGGGAATAAATAATATTTTTTAGGTAGAGAACTTCCAATTTCAGTAACATTTTTTAGATCTATTTCTGGAAATAATTCTTAAACATTCTCTTTTCATATTTAGAATTACTTGCTTTCATCCTGCTTATTTAAAAAAAAAAAAGATTGGGATGGTCAAATAAATTTATATTTCCTATAAAAAAGTACTGTGCTCTTGAATTGATTTAATTCAGTAACTTCAAGTGTGAAATTTTTTTCATTGAAAATTAATTCAAAAGCTTATATGATGTGCCTGCAGAATACTGTTCTTAAATGTACTGCTAATTTATCCCTAATTTAGTACATAACTACCTTTAATGGCTTGACATGCCTCCCTAGACATTTTAAAATTGCTGTAGATTTTAGTGTTTTATTTTGAATATTTTCAAATGCTACTTTCTGTATTGTTCCAGAAATACATAGCATCACTTTTTTCATAGCCGTACAACCACAGCACTTTCCTTTTGCTCTGTGAGGTTCCATAATATCGTACATTTCCTAGGTATTTTGAAGAGAAAAATAAGCTGACTGAATCCTGGTCTTACTGATTGTGGAAAAAACCTAAATGGTATTCTTGCCACAGCCAGTTTCTCAACACCAGACAACACCTTTCTAAAAGTTAATTGGGAGACAAAGCTATACTCAGAAACTTTCTACAGGCCAAAGGGAACATGCAACTTAGATGGAGCCATGAACTTTTGTTAGCCTGCTTACTATTTAAGCAGTATAATGTTCCAAATTATTTAATAAATACAGAAAGAAAATTATTCATACATTGTTCAACAAAATAATTGTCACAGTGATTACCCTTTTTTCTGCATTATGCTTACCTTTACAGTGTCACTCTGGATTCTAAAGCTGGCCTTCCAGTCTACCTCAAGCAGGATGAGGGTATGGGTAATGACAAGTTTACAGCACATTGAGGTTTTCCTTGAGAAGAGTAGGAAGTTCCCAGGGTTGGGGAGGGGTTTCTTTCTTCCTCCTGAGTGGTGGGATTGGCTTGAATATATTTTCACAGTTTTTTCTTATCTCATTCTTTCTTAGACACTCCTAGCTGAAGTTTAGAAGCTGTTCAAAAGCCTTTCTCAGCCTCAGTTGATACAAGAGTAATTTGGGGGTTGCATAGTGACCACTTTTATGTGTGAGACTTTTACTAGATGTTCCCAGGGTTTCAGCTGCAAAAAATCAAGCAAAATTCACTTGATCACCAGGAAATCTTTACAATAAGCTAAAATTGACTCAAATCAAACCAAAGCCAGACAAGTCATGACACCCTGTAATGCCACATTCATATAAAGCCTACATCCTTGTACTAGTAAAGGCAAAGATCATATTTACTGGACTGCACTGATAGTCCTGAGACTTCACTGCAACTAAAGTACTCTTCATAAGGTACAATTTATCCAAACAGCATGTAGCACCAGTTATATATAAGCAGGATATTACTCATCACTTTCATTTCTTTGTGAGTGTGTTGTAACTTTATGAAGGAATTAGTGGATATGGACTGCTTTTTGAAGTAGAGGTATTGCTTTGATAGAGCTTCACTGACCATTTTGAAAATGCACACAAACTTGGAGAACAGATTTATTTTGTCAATGGAAAACAATCTTTGCACCTTTCTAATACTCGCATGTCAGCAGACATACAGCATGCACTTCTAGGTGTCATACTGCATAAGGAAAACATTCTTTTGAAAATATTTTTTTTCTGTAATGGGTTTTATTTCCTTTCTTTTTCCTGCTAATCTGAGAATCTAACCAAATAAATAGATATTTTTTTTTATTATTATTATTATATAGAAAATATGGTTTTCTGGAACAATATCTTAGGAATAACTTTTGAGCTCATTCAAACAATTTTAGTTTTTTAGTTCAAACTGGTATTTGCCCAGGATCAGGAGGTAATGACGGTTATAAGCAATTTCTTCCCTGCAGAAAAGCCAGTCCTTTCCCCACTATCCATGTTAAATTATTCCGTGGTTTGCAAGAGCTCTTTCCCAGCTTCTAGGAACAGCTAGGATGCTTCAAGTCTTTTTCACAATGGTTGCTCTTTATATGGGGTAGAATAAGAATGGGTGGTGACAGCAGGAAGACCGAGAGCCTCTCCTGAGTATGTGTGCTCATTTTTAAAGAAGTTTTTCCAGCATTTCAGATGCATGAGAAGTCAATCAAAAATTCTAGACATCAGATTTTTTCTCTTAAAATTCAAAGAATAATGCAATGCAAATGGGCGAAGGGTTGTCACAGAGGAAACAAGTAATAAAATGAGTAGGTTCTTTCCTAGGTGGCTTTCCCCTCAGATAATCTGTAACAGTGGTCCAAGTTAAATTACCCATCTCATTCACTCTGAGGCAATAGTATGATGATTGTAGACTGTCTGACTTTGTTTATGGATTGTCTTCAGCCATTATCCAGAGTTTTGAGACATTGACGTAATGCCTGGGAACTCTTTATATTGTGAATATTAGTATTTAGCTAAAGTCTTTGCTGATCACACCTGCAGATACCCTACAAACTTTGGTAATAAAATGATCTTGCCTGTTAGGCTTTCCCAGTACATGTCCTGGCTGCTCCAGCTTGGTTGCAAGGACTAGCTTTAGCCAAGAAGTAATAGTCTCTTAAGCTGTTTGATGAACTCCATAACACATTGTTTGGCATCTGCTACCTTCCCACGTTATTAAAGTAGGTTACTGTATGTTACCCTAGCTTAAATAAATATGCCACATTACAAAGAAAAATCTACACTTAGATTAACACAGTAAAGCTATTTTTTGCTATAGAATTACAAAATATAGTCCTAAAGTGTTGTGGGGAAAAAAAGCATCTACACAGTGGGATTACCTCAGGGATAAATGGAAGTCTTTCCTTACGTAATCATCATCATGTGAATGTAATGAAGGCACTGTTGAGGGACCTCATTAAGGGTGGTATTTTTTCTTTCAGCATTACTGTGTGAAACTTGAAAACTACATTATAAAATGGAGACTCAACTCTTTCATACACTTTGTGGGTTAAAGCAATCCAATAAGCAGGAACAGCTGTGACTTTAATCACATAAGAAATAAACCCTTCCATTATGCCCTGCTGAATGCAGAGACAGAATGCAATAACTAAACACCAAAAGGCAGGAGGCAATCAGTGGGGTATTTATTTCCTTTTATTGTTACATGATATACTAATTCCTGTTGAAGTAATGTTCATTTTTTAAAAAATATTATTGACTTAGGTGCAAATAAGATTCATAAGCAAAATTCTAGTGAGTGTTTTTAAGGCATGTAAAGGTTAATGTCATCTTCTTCAACAGACTTTTAAAACCTACCTTGCCTTTTAAACACTTTATATATTAGTTTAACAATTCTCCATATGCAAATTTGCATTTTGTTAGTTACAATACATGAGCAGAAAAATCAATTGGAACTGTAATATGTTCCAGAGATTTCTTAATCTCTAAGCCTTGAGTAAGAAAATAAATCTTTCCTTCATAAAGTTATCAAAAAGGAGAGGAAATACTTACCTGTGCAAAGCCCAAGTACAGAAGTATTTTATTTTTTACAAATATTAAAGACCATCCTTGCTGCATTTGGTGAGTCTTTTTACATAAGCAAAGATTGTAAATTAAGGCCCATAGCTATAAAAGATAGAATTACTCTGTGTAATAGGGAAAAAAATAAAGATAACTTTATTTCAAAGCTAGAAAAAACATGACATAATGGAAGCTGAGTTTATGGGGGTGATAGAAAATGGAAGGAGAAAGTAGTATGTGCTAGGAGGAAACTATATATTTTATAATTAACCACAATGCATATTAATTTGTATTGCATTTGTTTCCTAGTGCAGGTCTCTAAGATATTTTGTTTCTGTAATTGTGTGTATGATGTCTTAAAAATGAGGAAAGGACAGCACAGGGATGCAGGCAGTGGTGTTCATCCCAACTAACCTTAGACTGCTGTATCCGAGATAGTTATCTTCCGGTTCTGATACAGATAGGTTCTCTTTATGATTTGTCTTTAGTGCAGCACTAATGTTAAAGTTAGGTACTTTAGGCTTAATTTTATTCTAAAATATTTCAAGATGTCTTAATTAGTGTAATGTTTAACCCTGACTGGCAAGTACCACTCAGCTGTTTGCTCACTCCCCCATCACCCAGAGGGGTGGGAAGGAGAATCAGAAAGGAATGCAAAACTCCAGGGATGAGGTAAGAACAATTTAGTAACTGAGATAAAATAAAAACAAAAGAACAATAGTAATGATAACAATAACAGTTATAATCAAAAAGAAGGAGAAGGGGAGAGAAATGAAATCCAAAGGGAAGGGACAAAAGGAAACCAATGATGCACAGTACAGCTGCTCACTGCCTGCTGACTGATGCCCAGCCAGTCTTGGAGCAATGATCAGCAGCCTCAGCCAGCACCGCCCCCCCCCTCCCCAGTTTATATACTCAGCATGACATTCCACAGTATGGAATACCTCTTTGGTCAGGTCAGGTCGGCTGTCCTGGCTGTGTCCCCTCCCAGTCTCTTGTGCCCCTCCAGCCGTCCCACTGGCAAGGCTGAGAAACCAAAAAGTCCCCAACCCAGAGCAAACACTATCCAGCAACAATGAAAAACGTCAGTGTGCCATCAACACTGTTTTTACACCAAATCCAAAACACGTCACTGTACTAGCTGCCAAGAAGAAAATTATCTCAGCCAAAACAAGGATAGGGCAGGCAATTTGACTTCTAAAGCAGTTATCTCTCTCCATTTAGGGGAAGTGAACCCATGGAATCTAACTCCGGTAAATCCCATCCCCTGTGATTTTTCTCAGCATCAAAAAGTAAGTCTCTGGCAATGGTAGGAAGACACTTTCTAACCAGCCAAACCAGCCAAAACAAGCACAGTCATTTAAGTCCCAGTGCAAAATTTAAAGTAAGACATTGCACCAGAGAGTGAGATTAGGACAATGGGAAATTACATGAATATATCAAATATATTTGACTTTGAAATGCAAGCAAGCACTGTCTCAGAGTTTTTACATGAATTAAACCTGTTCTGTTAATTGACAGAATTTAAATGTTAAAGTAAGATGATGGACAAAACAATTCCATGAAGTCCCTTCTGCCTGAGAAAGACCATTACATGTTTTTAATGAGTTTTACACCTAGGAAATTACATTACAGTGCCTATTTTAAACATGTGAATTAGCAATAAAATCTTGAAATGACTTAACTACATAGGAATAGCAATGGCCAGAAAAAATAGAAAGAAAACATCCTTCAGCTAAAAAAGGGTTCATGACATTTTCTTAAGCTTGACAGACTTTAGGCAAAATGGATAAGGTTTCTGATCAATGATGGGTCTGCAAGACAAACTCTGGGCAGCTGTGCTGGTAGAAGCAGGTCTACAGAGATGAGGTGAAAGCTCTGGGAGGACTGGTTCTGACAAGGGTGGGCTGAATAATAGGTGTTTCAAGGAACAAAATCTACTAAAGTCTGAAAAAATATGGAGAGACTATAGTAGAGCACAGAATGGGAACATACATGATTGGGTGACATTCATGTAGTTTTGTACACTTGCATTATGCATGCCTGCTACCAAACAAGATTTCCTTCATGTGTGCTGAGGAGCTACAGATACTTTTAGGGAGAATTTTACCTGACCTATCCTAGAATGAAATTAATTGTTCCCTAGAGTACCATCCACTGAAGAGGGAGCCTGGCTTGAGTAATTTGAGTATGGATGCCTTTGTTACACAGGTTTAATTTTGTCAACATGGTTCCAAGCCATCAGTTTCCTCATTTGATAAAGTGTGAGTAAAGAATTTACATCACTGTAACAAGGCCAAGAAGACATCTCTAAAGTAAATTTTACCCATCATGATTTAAGAAGTCTTGCACATTAAAGGACATGTCATCCTCAGATGTCCTTTAAAAATCTTTACAGAGAAAGTACATATCAGCCTGAATGATGTTGGGATAGTTTTCTTCTACTGTTTCCAAAGCTGAGGTATATGAGGTGTACAGACCTCATTTTCCTTTGGAACTCATTTCTTCCTTTCAATAACTTTTACCTATTCAAGTAATATAAATAGTTGTCCTTCTTCCAAATCCTTGGGTATTTGGCCTGCTTGAAGATTTGTATCTTCTTACTTCACATTCATTTTTCCATGTCCTTCTGGGTTTCTGCATGAATTACTTGCTTCAGTATCTAATGAAAATGTGAACTCTATCAATCAAAGTGTACAGCTCCCTTGTGTATTTACTTACAGCTTTAGGTCAATCATGTACAGTAGCTATTTAGTTGTCAATTTTCCATTCCAGCTAGCCCATTGCCATAGTATTTTCATGTTTTTATGGAGAGGAGTGAGTTGGACACTAAGTATATTAGTGACAAGCTCTAAGATTTTCTAAACTCTTTTAACAAATATTTTCAATAAGACTGATTACTTTTAATGATTTTGTTGTTGAAGAGGAAATTATTTGTTAAATATATGGAAATAAGGAATCCATTAAGGATTTCTAAAGTAAAATTTTTTTCTACAATTTATCAGTTGATTATTTTTTTCTTTCTGAGTTAAATGACATAATATTTTAGCTGCATGCTAGGTATCTACACGGCTTGCAAATAATTTGCAGTTTACTAAGGAAATTTCTCTGAGCAGTTAGTAGAAGTAGTCTTTTTTAAAAGTTTTGTAGTAAATAAAATACAGGTTCTGTAAATGCCTGTTGTTTTCTCCCTGTATTTCTTTTCTACAACAGAAATTTATAATGGTAGACAGTTATCCATTTCTGTTTTCCAATTTATATGAGCATAAACTTGCAGTAGCAGCTTATACCTCATTCTATGTATAAGCATAAGGAGAAATGGTACCTGGTTTCCAGAGAGCCATGTCTTTCCTCCAGCTTCTTAGAACTAGCATGTAGGATCATGGCAAAGCAATGCTGCGGTGCCAGGAACACATGAGTGATGACTAGTGGAGGGGAGCAGAAGACAACAGCAATGCAACCTAGGTAGTATGTCCTCTTTCTTGTAAATTTCTTCAGTAAATTTGAAAAGACACAAACCCTTGAGTAAACACTGCAGCTCTGAAGTAAATTGAGTTAGACAGCTAGAAAAAAAAAGAAAAAATAATGAAGGTACTGACTGCCTTTTTACTGAAGAAGATATTTGAAATGGAAAAACCTCTGATCTTTCTGCTTTCCAGTCACTAAATACCTGTATTATAGCACCACAGAACACTCACACTAGAAACAACTGTCTTCCAAATGACATGTGACCCTTAGCATTTTAAAGTCAGCATGTCTCCACTGACTCCAAGGGAAATACATGGATTTTCTAAAGATGAGATTTTTCAGATACTAAGTTTTACCTTGGAAATGGTTAGAATGTACCTATCCCAAGGAAGGGTATAAACTGTCAGGTGGTGGACAGTTTTATCTTTACTATGAACATCAAAGTGGAAGTTCAGTCAAAAAATCTGTTGTCCAAAGTTTTCTCCTTCATTGCCAAAAAGCCTGTGTATGAAAAGCATGAAAGAAACTGTTAATGGCACAACTATGACAGGATCTTAAGGCTCTTGGCCAGATGCCACATTCAGCTGAGAAAACTGTCTCTGATCTTCCTTCTGTGTAGACAGTATTGTGAACTATGAAGGATCAGATGAGAGTTTGCTGTATATTGTCAATCAGACATATTTTTTTGTGATACAAAAAGGATGTATCAAGTTCAAAAAAATATACTTTGAGTATACAGACTGATGCTGTTAAGGAATAAAGAATTAATGAATCTGTAGATGTTTCCAAGCTGGTTTCCTTGATGCAAGAAGAGAAACAGCTATTTGGAGGCTATTATTCTCCATTCTGGCTCACAGAAGTAGTGCGATACTTTAGATGTAAATAATCTTGCCAAATTTAGTATTTGCAACATAGATATTTAGCGCTAGACTAGACTCTTTAAGGCTACCTTTAAGTTTAAAGCAAAGAAATAGGTACCCTTAGAAGGCAGTTCATCTATTCTAATTTAGAACACTACTCAGGCTGTCCTTAAAAAATGCCTTCTCTCCACTGATTATAAAAGGAAATAGTACTTAAAAATATGTACTAAGATGTGTTCCTACAGCCTAGCTACATTGCATCATTATCCTTAGTCATGAACTCGAATAAATACGTAATTTAAATTTATTTTAACAAAATTATACAAAGAAGTTGAAGACTACAAAAACTGTCAAGTATAAGCAAGAGTAATGACAAAGAAGAATGATTTACTGTTAAATTATGCTGTCCTTTATCTTGCATCAGTGAACTTCTTTTGAGTTAAATGAATTACACTAGTTTAATTCAAAAGCTACAGATAATCAAATAACAAAAAAAATCTTAAAATACTTATTTTTTTGGGAATTTGTGACTGGTTTTGGTTTGTGGGGTTTTTTGTTAGTTTATTTGTTTGTGGATTTTTTGTTTTTTGTTTTTTTTTCCCCATATATTTTTTTTTTTAAAGGACAGAATGTTCCCAATCTTGAGTTACAGAAGTTCCTTCAGGATAAAGAAATCCATAGTCCATAAATGAAGTTCTGCTTTACTGCTGCTAACTAAGTAGTGAAAGAAAAAATGCAAGTCATCATTAGAACTCATTGTCTAGAACCCAATCCAATACATTTAATTTTAGGTACCAATTAAAGAAGTAACTATTGTTAATTAAGGTATACATAAAAGAAATCACATACTGCACTTCAAAGTAACCAAACAGATTACATTTAAATAATTTAATTATAAACAGTAGAATTTTTCAAAATAATTGAAACACAGCATAAGACCTGCTCTTCAGCCAGCATAAGTTTTATTATCTCTGTGGCAGTCTAGGAAGCTAGCTGAGGGTCTAGACTAATCTTATTAATATTCATAATTTATATCCTTGCTTTCTCTTATTATTTATAATCTTTTAAAATTTCTGATTCCTCTGACACTCTTAAAATAGTCAGCAAGTAATCTTTTGGTAGCTTACCAAGCAAATACTTCTCAGTTTCATTTGATGGATTTCTTCACTTTTCTTATGACTGGATCAGAATTCTTACATATATGTCATCTCATTGAAGCAAGGCAGTGCTATTTTTTCTTTTTTCTTTTTTTTTTTTTTGTTTGTTTTGGTATTTGACATAATGTCAGAGATTTCCAATAAATATAGAAAATACCTACCTATTAACTCTTTTTTGGAAGTACTTACTCTAGGTTTCAATTAATGACAATCCTGCCACAGTAATGCTGTCCTAGTTACTGTTCAGATACTGGCTATGTAAACAAACAGTTTTTCTTTGACTTTACAATTCTTGTGGAGCAAAGCTGCAAAACTTCCATGGAAAGAAAGTGATAGGCTTGCCTCTGAAGAATAACATGCATCTAGCAGCACCTCTGTCTGTTAGCTTCTTTAACTGTATATGTTTAACTGTGTATGTCTGAAAGATCCTTCTGGGTGAATATGTTCATTTTTGTAAACAACCTGTCCTTTCCCATGGCCAGATTTGACTTATCCTAGATATCATAATCTCAATGGACTTACATAACAGAAGATGCCATCCAAAGTGAATAATAGTCTCAGAAGTTGTCCCTGAATATTCAGTTTGAACACAATTCCAAGTACTTTGTTCATGCTAACAAGGCTTCTTTTCTAGTGGACTACTGCTTTATTTAAGTACAGTATCAGAATCCATATCATCTGAATCATTGTGATTTTAGATTGAATTTTAGATTGATGGTGATTCTTGGTATTGCATGAATAAAAATCTTTGCTTTAGAAATTAAGATCCCAAATGTCTGATGTTTTAGAGAAAGGTCAGGGTTCTTTCTTTTGTAAAATATTCTTTGTTGTAGCAGAAATTAAAGAAAATGTTCATTAAGCTCCAGACATATGGCACAGATTAGAAAACTTCTAGGACGGAGCTCCAATTGGTAGGTTAATATTCTAATGTGATAGATTAATCAATGTAAACCACATATCTCAGTTGAAACTGCTGTTCCAAATTGCCAATTTCATCTTCATCCAGCAGAGAAAATGCCAACCTTTTCTCTCTGCAGTAAAATCTTCTTGTTATAACAATGAAGCAACTCCAGAGTTACTGTTATTGTGAAACATCTGGTAACTAGAAGATGTAGCTCCTGTGAGATAAACACATCCCTGTAAAATTAGAAGAACTTACTGAACTTCGTTGTATTTCATGTTTTGTAATACCCCTGAGTGTGGTTGGGTCATAATTCCGTAATCACTTTGCCTCTGCACCAGAAATGAAACCACAGATGCTACACTTTACTATAATGGCTACCGCTTAACATAAATAAATGATCAAAATAACAGTATTGTTCATATATAAAGTATATACACCATAATAAATGCTGTGGGATTGAAAATTGCTGGGAACACACTAAAATAGGTGTAGAAGGCCTCATTATGGACATCATTAAAAATACATCAGGAGATAGAAAAGTTAAAAAAACCCCACCACTCTTCATTTCTACAGCACTATTTGAATTGTCTCCACTTTTTTTTTCTTTCTTTTTTTTTTTCCTGTTAGAATATTTTCTTCCCAAAAGAGTAACATGGTCTGAAACAATTTTGGTAGAGTCTTCTCCTTCATCGACTTAGAAAAGAAAAAGGAGAGCAAAAATTTGAAATTTTGTATTTTGATAACACAGATAAAAGAAACATGAGTTTCTAAGTAAGTAAAGCATAGATAATCTAAAAAGACAGAGAAGGAGAAATAGAACTTTGTACCTTTAACTTTTCTTAAAGTTTTTTTTCTTTTTTTTTTAAACTACCTGAAAATGAAAAGGGAAGTTTTTGGCAGAGCCAGCTCCTCAAAGTGAAACAGTGCCTGAAATAATTATAATAGCTACCATTGCTCTCTAAGCACCACTTACCCTCTCATCTGATCTAAACAACTCACAGAAAAATTAATAAGTTAGTGTATATAGGGGAAAGTAATGGTATTATAAGCACATATAATCAGTAACTTACTAGAAAAAATGTATTTCTAGATACTTGACACTTTGTGTGAAAAATAAAGAATTTGGAATCAGGTTTTGTTTTTTTTTTTTAAATGACTGCAAATGAAGCATAAATGACATTTTTAGATATTATTATACAGGAAAAAAATGGCAATCCTAAGGTACAGCAGAGGTGTTCTTGGCAGGTAACGTCAAATGTTTTAAGGACAGTTTCCCCAGGGATAGTTCTGCACCATCACTTACTGCTTCTAATGCATATTTCAGGAAACACAGTATATATCAAAAGGAATTACTTTTTAGTTTTACAAAAAACATCATACTGAATCACATGAGAATAGAATCAAGTATTATTTAAGCAATGTTGGCAGAAATGGCACATTCTCACGTTACAAAACAGAGGTCTCTTGTGATACCACCTGACTTGCCTGTGCTACTTTTCTGTGTCCTACAACTTGCAGAGACATTTCTAATGCTCTTCTAATGCTACAATTTTGATTTTATATCATTTAACAACAATTTCAGGTTCACTAACAAAAGGGTAGCCTGTGGTGACTCAGGCCTTCTAACAAAATGATATTCTTTCTCTGATGTACAGCCAATCAAATATTAGCAATAGTGATTTATTTGTATTATAATAACAAAAATGGTTTGTTTTTTTAGTTTTTTGGGTTTGTTTTGGGGTTTTTTTGTTTTTTAAGTTTTATTTAGTTATTTAGTTATTTAGTTACTTAGTTATTTATTTATGACACTTTTCTGTATCATTGTTCCTCCAAACATAGTTTGCATAGGTCTAAGTAATAAATGCCATGGTTAGAGTGGACTGAATCAGCTCTTACCCTGGGGGTATTTGGGTCCATCTCCCCCATAACTTTTCCAAGCATTGTTTTGGTAAAATCTTTCTGAGTTATTTTCTTCTTACATTAAGCAGAGACAGCAGTGCACAGGGCAGCAAGAAGCCTGGCACCACAGTACACATGGAGAGGAAATAAACTTTGGGAATGAAATAAACTGTGCCTCTGCAGTAGTCCTCTGTGAGGGAAGATTCCCACCAGCTTTGGAGCTACAATTCCAATCTGTGATTTGAACCTCCAGGAAACAAACAAACAAACAAACAAACAAACAAACAAATAAGAGAAAACCAAAACACCCCCTCACCACCACCCCAACCACCCCTGCCATCCCCTCAAATTTTCTGTGCTGGCTTGGTGGGGCCATTTCTAAGGCCCATTGCATATGTAGTGCTCAATAGCAGCACATATGGCACACAGGAAAATAACCTGCATTGTCTCTACCTGCCTTTCTTTCCTTTCGTACAGTCTTTGTAAATAGGTATCTATTTGCACTGGTGTGAAGGGAGGGCTGCCATCAGCATGGATTTTAGAAGGTCAAAACTTCTGTGACTGTAAAGCCTGTTATTGCCCAGTAGTGAATCCAGCAGAAGGTAACGTCATAAATTAAGAACGTTGTCATTCCTTCAGCAATATACTGGGTTTTGTTTTTTCATTTGCTTGGCACAGTATGAGAATGATGCATATACGGAAGCAATGGAGATTTGTCTGGTGAGCTTTAATAGGCAATATGTTACTTTTTGCAATAGCAATTCTATACCATATGGCACACTCAAGTGCTGGAGTCTCTTCAGGTAAAGGTTTTTGATAGTTTGAAGTATCAGAAGTGTCAGAAACTCACAGGTGTTTGCTGATCTGGAGTAAATATAACCAATGACATTGTTCTACTATTTTTTACTAAAATGATATGATGTTAATGGGATATACACTTACTCTGCATAAATCTGGACTAAACACCTTCAGAAATTGCATATATATTCCCAGCTGGCAGGCATGTGGCAGCACGGTGGCCACCCAGCAAAAAGCAGTGTCCTTTGATTCTCCTGGACTTCTAGAACCTGGTAGAACCAATACAGCCACACAGACAGAGCTCCTCTTCAAGCATGTAACCACCTAGGTTTCCAGCTGTGGATTGTGTGAAGGACTTATTCCTACAGGTGGAAAGTGATTGTAACCAAACCTGTGGGAGGTGCCACTGTATTCGCAAACTGCTGTGCTTGGTGGCTGTGTTGCTGGAGGAGGTGGGCAGACAGACAAGTATCTGTATCTGAGAGTCTGCAAGGGAGGTTGCTCAGTGATGCACAGAAGGCAACCAAGTGTGACCACTACAGGGGCAGGTGCTGGATCTGTTTTGTGCCAGGAGGAAGGCAGTGTCACAAGGGATAAGGTTACAAGTTACTGTGCAGGTACTCAGTAAGCCAACTAGGAAAGATGCTTTCCTGGAGTTGCTGTTTGTGAATAGGGAAGGACTCGTGGGAGATGTGATGGTAGGTGGCTATCTTGGCCACAGTGATCATGAAATGGTGAGTTTAAAATTTTCAGTGTAATAAGAAAAAATGACAGCAGAGTTTCTATCTTGAACTTCGGAAGAGCATACTTGAAGCCATTCAAGGAGCTATTTGGCAGGGTACTGTGGAAATATGCTTTTAAGGGCTTATGAGTGCTGGTCAGTTTTTAAGAACTTTTAGAAGCACAGGAGCAGACAATTCCACTGTTGTAAATCAAGCAAGCAGGGCAGAAGACCAGCTTGGTTGAACAGGGAATTCCTTGTGGAGCTCAGGAGGAAAAAGAAATTATATGATTTCTGGAAATGAGGTCAAACTTCGCAGGAAGATTACAGAGCTGTAGTTTGTATATGCAGGGAGAAGACATGAAAGGCCAAAGCTCAAGTAGAGTTGAAACTGGCCAGTGTTGCGTCAGATAACAAGGGCTTTTTTAAGTGCATTAATAGCAAGAGGAGAGGTCTAAAGAAAACATTGGACAGATACTTGTTGGAGAGGGTCATTTGACTAATAGGGATGTGTGGTGGGTTGATGCTGTCTGGATGCTAGCTGGCCATCAAGCTGCTCTATCACTGCTCTCCTCATCAGAACAGGGCGGGGAGAAAATAAGATGGAAAAAATCTTGTGGGTCAAGATAAAGGTAGTTTAATGAAGCAGTAGCAAGTGTTACGTGCATGGAAGCAAAGGAAAACAGATGTTATTCTCTGCTTCTCATCAGCAGATGTTGTTTGGCCACTTCCCAGGAAGCAGGGCTTCAATACATGTAGGAATTGCTCCAGAAAACAACTGTCATAGATAATGAATGCCCCCTCGCTCCTTTCTCTTAGCTCAGATGTCATACAGTATGTAATATCCCATTGGTAACTTTGGGTCAGCTGTCCTGGCTATGTCCCCTCCCAAGATCTTGCCCACCCCCAGCCTACTGGTGGTGGTAAGACTGGAGAGACAGCCTTGATTCTGTGTGAGCACTGCTCAGCAGAAGTCAGACACTGGTGTGTTATCACCACCTTTCCAACAACCAATGCAAGCGCAGCGCTATGAGGGCTGCTGTCGGGCTCAGCCAGACCCAATAAAGGATGAAGAAAAGGTGGAGGAATTCAGTGCTGGTTTAGCCTCAGTTTTTAATAATACTGATGCACCTTGAACTGCCCGGTACCCTGAGTCAGAGGACCACAGGTGTGGGAACAGTGACTTTCCATTTGTGGACACTGAAATTGTAACGGACCAGCTGTAGCAGTTGAATGTTCACAAGTTCATGGGGCCTGTTGGGATCCATCCCAGACTAATGAAGGACCTAGCAGATGTTATGGAAGAACCCCTCGCAATCATCTACCAAAGGTCTCGGGAGGCTGGGGAGGTTACTGGTGACTGGAAGCTAGCCAATGTTATTCTGATTTACAAGAAGGTTATGAAGGAAGACAAGGGAACTACAGACCTGTTAGCCTAACCTCAGTTCCTGGAAAAGTTATGGAGAAGATTATACTGGGTACTATTGAAAGGTATTTATAGAATAATACAATCACTATGCACAGTCAACATGAGTTTACAAGGGGAAAGTCCTGTCCAGTTAATGTGATATTCTTGTGTGATAAGGTCACTCACATAGTAGATGATGATAAGGCAGTGAATGTAGTTGTTCTGAATTTTAGTAAGGCTTTTGATACTGTCCCTCACTGTAGCCTTCGGAAAATGTTTTCCAACTGTGGAATAAGCAGGTATATGGTGCACTGGGTGAAGAACTGGCTGAATAGCAGGTCTTAAAGAGTTATAGTGAATAGGACTACATCTGGCTGGTGACCGGTCACCAGCGGTGTTCCTCCAAACTTGGTGTTCTGTTCAATATTTCTATCAGTGATCTGGAATGCAGGAGTTGAATGTGCTGTTAGCAAGTTTGCTGATGATACCAAACTGGGAGGTGCTGTTGACAGTCTTGAGGGACAAGGTGCCTTGAAGAGGGATCTAATAGGTTGGATAATTTGGCTATGATTAAGGGGATAAAATTTAACAAATCCAAATGCTGGATTCTGCATCCAGGACAGAGTAATGCCAGGCACAAGTATAAATTGGGAGAGAGGTAGCTGGAGAACAGCCCTGCAGAAAAAGATCTGGGGGTGCTGGTTAACAGCAGGCTCAACATGAGTCAGCAGTGTGCCCTGGCAACCAAGAGGGCTAAATGCGTTTTACGGTGCATCAAACACAGCACAACCAGCTGGTCAAAAGAGGTGATTACCCTGCTGTATTCAACATTGATTTGGTCTCACCTTGAATGTTGTTTGCAGTTCTGGGCCCAACAATTTCAGAAGAATATGAAGGCCCTTGAATGCATCCAAAGGCAGGCAGCAAAGCTGGTGAAATGGCTGGAAGAAATGTCCTATGATGAGTGGCTGGGGAGTTTTGTTTTTTCTAGTTTGGAGAAAAAGAGGCTGAGGGGTGACCTCACTGATCTCTGCAGCTTCCTGAGGAGGAGAAGTGGAGATGGAGGTGCTGATCTCTTCTCCCTGGTACTCAGTAATAGGATGTGTGGGAAAGGCTCAAAGCTGTGCCAGGGAAGGTTTAGACTGGACGTTAGAATCATAGAGTGGTTTGGGTTGGAGGAATCTTTAAAGGTCATCTATTACAACACCCCTGAAATGATCAGGGATGCCTTCCACTACATCAGGTTGCTCTAGAGCCCCATCCAACCATCCCTTGAATACTTCCAGGGATGAGGCATCCACCACCTCTCTGGGCAACCTGTTCCAATGTTTCTCAAAAAAAATTTCTTCCTAATATCTAGTTGAAACCTACCCTCTTTTAGTTTAAAACCGTTAGTCCTTGTCCTGTCACAACAGACCCTACGAAAAAGGTCTCTCCCCATCTTCTTTATAAGCTCCCTCTAAGTACTGAAAGGCCACAATAAAGGTCTCCCTGGAACCTTCTCTTCCCCAGGCTGAATAGCCCCAAGTATCTCAGCCTTTCCTCACAGGAAAGGTGTTCCATGCTTCTGATCACTTTTGTGGCCCTCTTCTGCACTCACTCCAACAAGTTCATGTCTTTCTTGTACTGGTGGCTCCAGAGCTGGGTGCAGTACTCCATGTAGGGTACACTAGAGTGGCTAAAGGGGCAGAATCATCCATGCTTCTTTTGATGCAGCCCAGGATGTGCTATCTGGGCTGTGAGTGCACATTGTTGGCTTATGTCCAGTTTTTCATCCACCAGTATCCCCAAGTCCTTCTTGGCAGGGATGCTCTTAATCCCTTTATCCCGCAGCCTGGATTGATACCAGGGGTTGCCTTGACCCAGATGCAGGACCTTGCACTTGGCCTTGTTGAACCTCATGAAGTTCAAAAGGGCCCACTTCTCAAGCTTGTCCAGGTTCCTCTGGATGGCATCCTGTCCCTCAGGCATGTCAACTGCACCACTCGACTGGGTGTTGTCTGCAAACTTGCTGAGGGTGCACTTGATCCCACTGTCTATATCATTGATGAAGATATTAAACAGTACTGGTCCCAATACCATCCCTGAGGGACACCATTTGATCTCCACCTGGACTGGACATCACTACCCTCTGGATGCAACCATCCAACCGATTCCTTATCCACCAAACAGTCCATGCATCAAATCCGTATGTCTCCAATTTAGAGAGAGGGATGTTGTGGGGGACCATGCCAAAGGCCTTAGAAAAGTCTTGATGCTTAGGAAGCATTTCTTTACTGAGAAGGTGGTCAAACACTAGAACAAGCTGCCTAGAGAAGTGGCCAATGCCCTGAGCCTGTCAGTGTTTAAGAAGCGTTTGGACAATGGCTGTAATTACATGCTTTAACTTCTGGTCAGCCCTGAACTAGTCAGGCAGCTGGACCTGAGGATTGTTCTAAGTTCTTTCCTACTGTGGTTCTGTTCTGTTCTGCTCTATACTGTATTTGAAGTAGGTCCAGACCCCTCAGACTTAGAGGAAATGATGAATTTTCATTTTTATTCACTATTTTTACTTTCAGTTACTTTGGGAATAGCTAAACTTCTGGAGACAATCTGTGCTCTTGTGCCTCAGTTTCCTATAAGAAAATGAGAATGCTTTCATTTATGCATTTTGAAGTGTATGAAAAACATAGACAAGTGTTATATATCACAAAACAGCGTACTTACCAAAACAGTCTGTTGCTACCTTCTTGAAGTCAGAACAACATTACGTAGTGCTAGGTTTTTTGGTTAGTATTGATTTTCTAATTTTTCATTTGCACTTCATATTTCCTAATATACTTTCCTAGCATAGCTATAAATATACTTTTTCTGGCTACTATGATTTACAGTGGCTTTAAGAGTAAAGATAGTTGAGAGGAAATAATGATATATTTTTCCTTTTGCCTTTTTTTAGTTTTGTAACTAAAACCAACCAACCAAAGACAAAAACAACAAAAAAAGAATAAAAACCACACCAACCATAAAAACTTGCAAGGTTCAATCCTGCTAGGTACATTTCATAACATAAAAGCCACATCATCATGCTTCTGATTTTCCGTCACTGTTAGTGTTTTTGTTTTGATGACACAGAGTTAACTTATTTTAACATGACTTATTAAAGACTCTATTAAAGAATAAAATAGCCATATAAATCAAACAGAAGTTTTCCTAACTTCAGTGTACTATATCTGAACCCATTGTCTGGCTTTTTAAATTCTGAGCATTTCCTGGTTATAGCATTATTTTTTATTGTACCAAATAATATCTTTCATTAAACATACAAGAATAATGGTTAAAAATTTCTTCACTCTTTCTTTAACTTGCACAGTAACTCCCTGTGTGGTCCTGGGCAAACTAGTGGAAGTTCCTATTTCAGCTATTCGCAAGATTGCAATGAAGACTCGAGCAATGAATATAGGCATGTAAATGCTAATAATGCCCAAAGGTCTTGTAGCTATTGTATGTGAACAGGCCTTTACTTCACTTATTGACTTCATGAAGGCATTAGGACAGGCTCATGGAACACCAACTTTCAGAGCAGTCAGAGCTTGATTTCAATAGCAAATTCCAGCAAGGCAGAATTTTACAGGCAAGGCTAGGAGCTTCTGCTTCACAGAATTGTTATCAGACCTGTCCAATCTGGTGTTCACGTGCTGCACTGTTTGATCTGTTGATTTGCTCATGCAGAAAATGAGAGTAAAGCTATGTCTTGGTTACTTTAAATCTGATGTGTTAGATTTGTTACTGATAGGTGACCTTTTACTTATGGAAATAAAGAGGTCACAATTTCCTAGTATCTTGTAGTGATGCAGATTTCTCAATCTGGAAATTAATGGCAAAGTAAAACCCAATAATATTCTGTAAGCAAGTAATGACTTGCTGTCTATAGAAAGGCAGCTAAGCAGGTTACACTGAAACATAAATATGAAGGTCCAAAAGATCAGTAAAAACATATTCTGGTGTGGAGAATGAAATTACTGAATTTCTCAGTGCTAATTTATTTTTCTTTTAAATCCTTATGAACAGAGAGAGTATGGATTCCATACTGAATATAGATAAAAGGCTGCACAAATAAATTTAAGGTACCTGTATGTAAGCTTTTGTGAGATCTTTTGCTCATGTTAGCATTTTTCTATCAGAGTAACCAAATTTCCTCATATTCCACAAGTCTTAATTTTATCTAATACTTAAAAAAATAATTATATTAGTGACTCTCATAACATATTAATGGAGAGAAGCATTATGATACACTACTAATTCAATTTGTTAGAAAGTGCAAACATTAAGACTCACATTCAGCTTTTTCTGAAAAATATTGAGCAACCCTAAAATTACCACCAATACTTTCAATGGACAGATGCTTCTCCAGTGAAGATAGATTGGGAATGTCTAGTTATTTCAGAAATGAAGAAAAACAGCATTTTTTTTTTTAATGCAGTGAGTTATTTAAAAACATCTAAGAGGTCCAAAGTACGATTTCCCACAATACATATACGTTTGCAGCCTTGATTTTAATTAAATGCATCAGTGATGCACAAGTGTAACTGTAAGACTGGCACATCTATATGTATATGTAATATGTATATAGGTTTCGTAATATACACCTATATATATACATGTATATGTAATGAAAAATAAACTCAGCTTTATAGACTACACTCGTGTTTGAGTATTTTACTAGGGCTTGTGTCTGCTATAAACCAGCTCAATCTTGCTTTTCTGAGTCACAGCTTTCAACATGGCTGTATAATACTTGTTAAAGCTGGGGGGAAGAAATAGTCATAATGCGGTTATGTGTATGCTTCCCAGAATCAGGAAATTAAATCTTTGGGTCCATTCCTCTGCTAGAAAGGGTTTAATTTTTTTATCTTGCAGTGATATCAACAGCACCCATTACTTTTAGATGCCTCTGCAGAAAAGCACAATTCTCTTCCTGTTCCACAACAGATGCATTGGGTACCCACAGGAATCCTAGGAGGTACTAGACCTTTAGGCAACGCTGTCCAGATCACACTTTTTTCCTCCTGCTTTTGACCTTTTTCCTGGCTGAAAGAAGTAAATAGCATAAAAATTGTTACAACACATCATCAACAAGCCAGTAACTCCTTGTAAAAGGTGAGGAGAGACACAAATGTAAATAATCTGGGGTTTGCTGGTTTTAGGACTGCTGCTCTGTGTCAGTGGGTAGACTGTGTGAAGAATCCACATACCTCTAGCTCTGATACAGCCCCCTAATGGTGCAGATAACTTCCTTTGTTCCAAGACCTTTCTTAATGTTTGTGGGGTTTTTTATTTATTTTGCATGGTCAGTGCAGCAAGTTGCTTTTTAGCCATTTTTTTTTTTTTTTTTCTACTTAGGTACCTTTTTCCTGCTATTTCTGCCTTGCTGTATGAGAGGACTGACCATGTTATTACAGTGTTTTCGATCTCGTTGTGAATGTAGGAGCTGTTGGGACAAAAAAAAATTGCATGACACACACTTACTTCTTTAGTGGTGTTAGCTACTGAAGGAAAGGGAAAGAGTCAATAGGGTAGGAAGGGGAATTTGGGAGATGTCAGTTAAGATAAAGAAGCCAAAATATCATTAGTTTCTATTGTATCCTCCTCTGACAAATTCTGAGTACCTTCTGGTTTCCCTACTTGGCATGCAAGTCCCTTCTTCAAAAAAGCAGAAGGTACCGAAAGGATCTAGTAGGGCTGCACCATCATTGGCAACATTTTCCTACATAAGGTACCTCAGTTATATGTAAAAAGAAAATAAGTTTAGGGGAAGATAATCAATAAAATGAAGGAGAAAATAGAAAAATGACAGGAAATAAGGATGACAGAAAAATGGAAATGAATGGCAACTGAGAAGAGACACGCAACCCCCTCCCCAAAAAAACCCCCAAAACACAAAGCCAACAAACAAACAAAAAAAACCCGCTACAGAATCAGTGATATAGGAAAGAGGAAAGAAATTGGAAAGCAGAAAAAAACCCTTAGGAAGATCAACTTCACACATAGTGGCTGATGTGAGAAATAATTAAATATGTTCTATGAATGAAGTGAGATGGCTGGAATTTTAAAGGATATTGGCATAATACTTTAAAAAAGTCTGTTCCTTCATTACATTTGTACTTCATTAAGTGAAAACTCAGGTCTTTCAAATACTTTTATGTTATTTTATCTTAATATGAGGGCTGGACATGAAAACCGGTTCTGTTTTCTTTTTCAGATTTTTACAAAGTGGAATACAATTTATACTAGTTTTTTCTGGTACTTCTCTTTGTTATACTTACTACAATATTATTTTTTTCTTCTCCATTTCCTCTTGCTCTTCTATTTGATTTAAAAATGGCTGAACAGGAAAATCTCAGAACTTTCCCTTGTTTCTCTCTATTTTAAGCTTACAAAATTGGTTCAGAACTTTTTAGGCACATTCTTAATTTCCTTATTCAGTCTTACACTGAAATTTTAGCCATATGTTAGCAACAACTGGAGTTTAAAATTAGAATCTTTCACAGATTCGGGACAGAGTGGGCTACAACATTTTTTGTTGTAAACAGAGGAGTGGGAAAAAAAAAACATGTAGTGTTATTGACTGGATAGAGGTTGACAAAAATGCAAATGGCAGACTTTATTGTCAATAGGTATGGTTATAAAGTGGTGGAGGTGAGTGGGATACTGGTATTCTGGCCACAGTTCATAAGCTCTGACAAAATACTGTATTCTAGTGATACTTCATGTAAGCTAGGAGGCATGCGGCCAGGGTGCAGAGAAAAGCATTCATACAGATGTTGTTATAAAAGAGACTACTGATTGATGAAATTTACATGAAGAGATGAGGATCTCACTTGACTGGTTTGCACTGCAGCATACAGAATGCAAAATGTATAAGAATACTTTTTTTTAACTTTAATTTTCTAATATTTTTGTCCACAGCTCCTATATATGTTAAGCGTCTGGTTTCCCCTGCAGTCTACTTTACAGATTGCTAATCTATAAGGGAACAATAAACCACTGTGCAATAGGATGTTCTGAAAGATAACAGTTAACTCACCAATTGGTAATTTTTCTCCTGTGCTTTTCACAATCTTCAACTATTTCTATGGTTGTTGCCAAACCAAATTTATAAAATAAATGAAAATGCTTTTGCAAGAAATTGAAGTGATTCAGGTATTTTTAGAATGTCATATTCTAAGTTTAAGCATGAGGAGCAATAAAATATATTTCCTACCTGAAAATATATGTAGGAAAAAAGTCACTTTGGTTTATCTTTTGACTTATTCCAGTGGGTAGATATTGAAAAATTATTTATCTCTGGTCTTGTATGTGCTGTTACTACCGAGAGGAAGACTGAAAAAAAGTACGCAGATTTGAAGTAGGAATATTGAGATGTGAGGTGTTTTTTGGGATCTTATGTGAGTTTGTGTGCTGAATTGACCCCATGCAAAGTTTTGACTCATGCACAACTAGTGCACAGTTCAAATAATTTGATTTCCTATAAACTGTTCTTCTTGGCTGGAAAAAATATTTCAAAATTTTCTAAATGTAGCATTTTAACATTTAAATATATTTGGAGCTATAATTCTTCTAAATTTCCAGATTTAAAATGCTTTACTAACAAAGCTTCAAATAAATATGTTATGTTGTAAAATAATACTACAATCTTTGTAATATTTACTTTTTTCTTGTATATGGATAAATAACCATTTAACAAGTTAGTATTTCTAATGAAATGGGAACACTACTTAGACCTGAATGTAAAACCTTGCCTCAGTCTGCTTCTGAAAAGGAATTGAGGAGTCACTTGAACTTGTTCATTAAGACAGGAGAAAAGTTTACAAAATTCTGCTTTTAAAGAACGAAGTATGGTAAACAGTTTCACATTCCACAAGAGATTCTTGCACTTCTTTGTGAAATGTGGAGAATGGAGGGGGAGAAAAAAGAGGAAAGAAGCTGTGGCCAGAAAAGCAAAGTAAAATAGATGCTTTAATCATATTCACAGCGCTCTCTCTCTCCACCTTTACCCCAACCCCCCACCCCCACCCCCCACCCCCACCCCCCACCAAGTCATACAAATCCTACTCAGAAACTGAAAATACTTTTCAGATAGTGACTCAGGTAATGACTATGATTTATTTTACCAAAGTTCAGTTCTCACAATCTGTTAGTCATGTAACTTCTATGGGTATCAGGGAGAGACAGTAATTTCTGAGAAGTAATTAAGTCTGTTTTAAAGTAGATACTCCAGTTAGGTATGAAAAATTGCTTTCTGGAGGTTTCTGTATCCAGTATTTGCATAGGGGTCTCAAATCTAATAAAACCAAACCAAATTAAATCAAATCGAAGTCCAGGTATAAAAATCCAGTGGCATTTATGATGTCCCACAATATCTCAGACATCTTCACAGAACTGACAAATATGAAACAGGGTTTATGGGAATCACATACTTCTGAAGGAATAACTGGGTGGTAGATGGGATACCCTAAAGCACCTCAGCTATCACTAGACACCTGTCTGTGGGAAACTAAGAGAATCCAAGGAGATTAGACAACTACTTCAGATTGGATGCTTAACTCTCCAGAGGTGGGATTAAACAGATCAGATTAATTCATGTTCATTTAAGTGTCTACAGTGATACTTTGATATGTAAACTGAATGTCTAAGTTACCATTATAATAAAAAAAGACTGGAGATCCAGCTCACTAATGCCATTTAGATCTTTAGAATATCTCACTTCCAGTTGCTACACCAGAAAGATTTAAATCTCTCGTAGGTTTTGTGTCATCTTCCTCAGTTCCATATAGATACATCCAGTATCCTAGCACGCCTTAATGACATTTCACATTGATTTGAGGGCAACCTAGTTGAGTTCTAGCTCTCCATTAGCTACAATGGAAGTTTGTGACCCCTGCTTATATATACTGGATCTAGATATCATGATCTGGAGCTGAATACTGTTCTAAATGTATAAATTTAAACATGATTTATTACATTCTATGTTTCAGATTATATGTCATAGCCCAGATTAGGCTATAAAGTTTGTTATCATCCCAAATTACGTCATGACCTTTGTCAAAGCACTTTTCAGTATAATTTCTGAGGCAACTTGACAGCCTTTGATCTGATGTTTTTCAGATAGATTTCATTACACTATTTTTTTTGGCCTCATTTTCCATTAGATGACAGTGGCCTAGTTATTTGCCTGTAGCCCAACGATATACATCATCATAAAATCACGCCTGCAGAAATTGTAATGATTTATTATAAACACTACAGTGTGAATTACATGCATTCTAATAAGTCTCCAATTATTTACGTAGTGTATTTAAAGCCTTACCTTATCAGTAAGTAACATGAAGTTTAAAGAATGCTGAAGGTTCTTATCCTGCACATACCCATACTGTTTTCAGCCATTTTAGCCACTTAATGAATACAGCCCCTTACTGACATGTTAGGCAAGGAAAAGTGAGCCAAGAGTGACAGCAAGGAGGGCAGGGCAGTGCCGTCATGGACTGACCTGCAGCATCCAAGCAAGAAGAGCGGTGACTGGGGTCAGCCAAGAGTCCCACCATCACTAGACGGGGTGATGGTCATGAGATAGGTCACGACTAGCAAGGCACAAGGGCTAGCAGAGCATATCTACAGCACAGGACAGCCCAGGCCAGGAGCCACGGCAAGGGCCTGAGATGAAAGACGCAGTGGGGGAAAGCTGTAGGTGTAGCTTCTCATGGCTTTTCTCCCAACAGTGTGATTCAGCTGCACCATATCAGAGCTGATCTTGAACATAAGTAAGCAAATCCCTGGCAAGAGAAAGTCCTTGCAGAGCAAGATTACTCAAAAAGACTGTTCCAGCCTTACCAGGGCAATCACAGCCTAGTTGATGCAACCAGGTCTCTGATATTATTGCCATATACTTTGTCATAGCAGAGTGGAGGATTTTGTAGGACAAATATAATGATTTCAAATCTGATTAAATTGAATTAATAAATATTTTAAATATTCATAAATACATATTTAAATATATACTGGTTTTATGTAATCAAAATGAGCTTAGATTTTTTTTATTCTAATATTGACAGAAAAAAATAAAATTGAATAAATTATCATATCTGAACAGTCAGTTTAACTTTTAAATTTCATCCTTTTTACCCCTGATTCCTTCAATGGTACAAGCAGATAACATTTTTCTCTAAGACTACAATGGATGGTTCAAATTAAAGCCACATCAGCTACAGGGAAGAGTGAAAGGACTATAGATTCTCTTGTTTTTTTGGTTATACAAATCAGCAACCAGGCCAGGGTGTGCTGCAATACCTCCCTGTCTTGTGGACTAAATTTTTTTTTTCAGAAACAGGATGGAAGGAAGAGGAAAAGAAATGATAGGAGGACTGGCATGTGCACAGTTTAAGAATAGTTTTAGTTTATATGCACATAAAAGTAAAGGTCTTGTATCACTGATTAATAACTACATTCAACCCAGGTTTATATTCAGTAGTGATTGATGGTTTTGACTGTAGTTTTTCACCATCTGCTTTTGTTTCTCTGTCTCTCAATTTCTTCCTGCTTCTTTATTGCTCTTTGTTTCTTTCATCCATTCCAGATGTTCCTCCGTTTTCAGGGGTTTCTTCATTCTCCTCCTCTGTTTGAAACACTCCTTTTGAAGATGATGGAAACTTAGTCTGCCTCCTTTGTTTCAAATATGCTCTTTAAAAGTCATTTCAGACAGTACACTATGTAAGATGGACAAGAAATAAAATATACCTAATACGAATGCAGAAAATTATGCAAGATTATTATATTGTCCATGGAACAGCCAGACTACCATCTTTACATAGTCTCTACCTTATGAGAAGCAGCACTGTGCCTTACTCTGGCATTGAACATCCTATTTTTTGATAGAGAATTAACTCTAAAAATCAAAACTTCTGTCTTCAGAGTACAGATAAACCTCTTGTGGAGAAGGCATTACTGTAATTATTGTGAGGTACATAGCCCATATCACTGCAGTAATAACAATAATTCTTTGATGAGTTTTTAGCTTTCACTGTACATATGCAAGAAATAATAGGTTATGTCTTAATAAGCTCCAAGTATAACATATACCTAGAAATACATATAACATACCTATATAATGCTTAGCCTTGGAATGGTGTAAACCACAATACTCCCAGATTAAACTCCTGTTGAACACAGATAAATATAAGTACTTATGTTTAATTTATACCCTTAATTTCTGAGACTAAGTTCCCACTTATTATTATGTTAGTTTCAGAAAAAGTGTGTCAGAAAAGATAACACTCCAGACAAGCTAGTTAAAATGGCAAAATTAAAAAAAATATTCCTTCAGGTTAATCAAATATATATATATAGGTAATTACTATTCAAAGATGCAGTCTAAATGTTAATCTGACTTCTCTACTGCGAATCTTAAGGCCCTATTATGATATGATTAAGTTTTTCTTGTAGGAGGTATCCTAGATATTTAAAGAAATGTCACAAATTGTAGAAGTGCTCTATATTGAAAACCGGTACAAGTTATGTCACATGGGAGCTCTCTAATATAAAGTGCTCCAATTCTCTCCTTCACAATGTCAATGCTCTTCTAATTTTTAGAAGTATCTATGTTTTCTAGGATTGTAGTTCTGTCTTAACTGAAGGAAATTTTGTTTACCTCTGTTCTGACATGGATGTAAGATAACTGAGATCATGTTCCTTTCTGGAGACATTTACATTCAGGGCTACAAAGTACCTTGGCCCACGTGGCCATGACAGTAACATAGTCTTTTACCACATTCAGAAATAAAATGAGAGAAAATTCATTTGAGTGTTGAATTGTTGGTAGGTAGGGGGTTTGGTTTTTTCCCTTTTTTTTTTTTTTGTTTTGTTTTGGTTTTTTGTTTTTTGTTTTTTGTTTGGTTGGTTAGTTTTGGTTTTAGTAAAACATACCAACAAAGCTACATTACAATAAAGTAGTAAATAATCACATGAAATACAGCTGTTTGTTTTTAACCAAAATAAACCGCCCCCCCAGCATTAGACCATATGTACCAATTAGCTGTCATATCATAAAGTCATAATATCACCATGGTATTCATTGTTTTCTGCTCACAGGCTGTTATCCTACTTCAATATTACATAAGGCCAAATTATCTACTGACTTGGACAGAAACATTGTCAGGTCTCCTCTCATGCCTTGTGTGGCTAAGAAGCAAAACACTGTGATGGAATCTTCTGTGTGTAATAATTTATATAGAGATGATCCTTTTGATATTGCAGAGTCCTTCAAACATCAGTGTCAAATAAGTTGAGCAGTGTTCTCATTTCACCAAGGCACAGCAAAAGATTAATATTATAAAGAAAGTGACTGGTAACAATTTACTGTACATCATTCCTAACACATTTCACAGTTTTAACCTTGAGACATGACACTTGATGCAATGTCAGATGCCATAGTGAGAAAAGTATTCTTCACAGCAAGCCTCAGGCTACTTGTTGGTAATTGGTTTCATGAACATTTAGAAAGTGATGAAATCATTTTGCCCATTTATATTTGAAATGACTGTCTCAAAAAGAATATTGGCCTACTAGGCAGTATGCCATCATGTCAAGTGTTCCATTTATTTTTTGAAAATCATCATAATCTAAACCACTACACTCAAAATCTTATTTATGGGCAAAGAGGAAGCACATTTTATATATACCTAAAACCGAAAATGTATTGTTAATGTAAGGAAACTCTTAAGAATCTCATGATAATTAGTCCAGGTCTGATTGTTACAGAAAAAGAAAGAACAATGCAGTTAAAATTGTTACATACACGCATTATTTTCTACCGCTCTTTTCCAATGTTATGCTCACCATTCCTCTCTCATGTGGTTACAAGATTGTTTATTAGCTTGGTGGTAGTGGGATGTTATGAAGAGTCACCAGCACCTGGAGTCTTTCCAAGAGAGATATGATAGTTGTGTTAATGGTTTCTGCTTCTTCATTCCAGGGTCCATTTGTGGTCATTTAAAATGTTTGCTAACATATTTTTACACCTTGCTCTTTCTTCACTGGTGTGCATCTCCACCTCACATATGAATTTACTATATATGGTGCTTTTTGTATATTTTAGACACTGTGTCTTTGTTCTATTTGTTACCCCTAAGATAATTTTTTTCCAGCTCCAGGTTTGCATTTCTTTTACTGACCATGGATGAGTTTACAGCTTTGTGCTTTCTGGTGTCAGCCATGTGCCAGCCTCATGCCTTACCCTTGTGTGCATGTATGAAGACATCCCCCCATTCTCCTTCAGACTGCTTCCTGCACTCTTGCTTTTCCAGACCTCTGCCATTATACCAGGCCTGTACTTCTCTACATCATTATGTTGGAATCATAAATGTCTCATTCTTCTCAGAACAATTGCTTGTTACTATATAAAACTATGGTTGCACCAAAGATTACAACAATTTTTTGTCTGAAGTACATTATTATGGATTTATATTGATTTTTTCTTAATATTATAATGACAAATACATTGATGAGCTGTTTTCTTCAGTTTGTCAGTCCTTTGAATCATACTCTTCACTTTGAGTATAGCAATCTTTTAGTGCATTTTTTGTTATTACTGTTTTAACTTCTGTATACTTGTTTACTTTTGACAGATTAATACGATTTCATCTTACTGAGAATCATAGAATCATAGAATCATTTAGGTTGCAAAAGACCTTTAAGATCATCAAGTTCAACTGTTAACCTAGTTCTTCTTTCTAAGAAATACAAACATAAAATACAAATAAATTGTAGTCCAAACAAATTTCCTTATTTATAATCATCAAACTCCTTTGTTTATCATGAAGTACCTATATATACTACTCTTATACCTGGTTGAGACACTCTCATCATTGTAGTTTGAACTGTGGTCCAATGGACATTATTCAGGTTCATTAATCAGTCTTGTTTAGGCAGCTGAAGAAATTACCTGCCCAAAAGCCTTTCTTGGCTACCACTTTACCCTTCCAGATTTTCATTTTATAAAATTGGTTACTGAATAGAACAACTATACTTGTATTTAAATAATATTTGGTATACTAAACTTTAGCTGAAATTGGAAGCAAAGTACAATAATAATTTAAATTTGATGCAAACTAGGAGCAGACATAATTTTGTTAATATTTTCTTGCCATAGAAGAACTTGGATATAATGGTGGACATATTAACTTTTTCAGCCTTTTGAACAACATTTACATAATATGTCACACCTCTTAGTCTACTTCATCTATAAAAATAGCCATGATTTCCTCTAACGTGTTAAGTTGAATATATCCTTAGCTGTATAATCTTTTCCCACAGAAAGAAAAGCCTGACCGTGCTACTACTTACAAACACACTGATCAATTTGTTTACTTTCTAAATAATTCATGGTACTGTGTGCATGGTACAGTTGAAGGCTCTTTTATTTCCCATTACCGGGCTGTCCTGGTTTCAGCTGGGATAGTTAATTTTCTTCTTAGTACCTGGTGCAGTGCTGTGTTTTGGATTTGGTGTGAGAACAATGCTGACAGTACACTGATGGGTTTGGTTGTTGCTGGGTCATGTTTGTACTATGTCAAGGACTTTTCAGTTTCTCAGGCCCTGCCAGCGAGAGGGCTGGAGGGGCACAGGAAATTGGGAGGGGACACAGCCAGGAAAGGTGACCTGAACTAGTCAAAGGGGTATTCCATACCATATGATGTCATGTTGAGTATATGAACTGGGGGAAGAAGAAGGAGGGGGGGACATGCAGTGTTACAGCATTTGCCTTCCCGAGTAACTGTTACACATGATGGAGCCCTGCTTTCTTGGGGATGGCTGAACACCTGCCTGACAGTGGGAAGTGGTGAATGAATTCCTTGCTTTGCTTTGCTTGTGTGTGCAGCTTTTGCTTTACCTATCGAAATGTCTTTATCTCAACTCATGTTTTTTCTCACTTTTACTCTTTTGATCCTCTCTCCCATCGCCCTGGGGGGGGACTGAGTGAGCAGCTGTGTGGCTGCCAAATGGTGTTAAACCACAACAGACAAAATATAAATTCAAACAGAGCAGAATATTTGACATTATCATTCTATTGCCTTCCTTATAATGCGCTCACTTTTCATGTTAAGAAACTGCACTTTAAACTCAAAAATTAAACAAAATTATTGCCACCTGTTCTTTATATAATCCAGACCATTGTTTAGATGCTGATGGTTTAGCTACACGGATGTTCTTCCTCAGAAATTCATGAGACCCAGTTGGCTGTATTACTCTGCAGGTGATGACAGTACAAGTTTTCTTTTTTCACCTTGTTGATGTTTTATAGAATAAGGGTAGGTAGAATATTAACCACTCCCCCCCCCCCCCCCCCCCCCCATTTATATGTTTTTCTGTTTGGATCCAAAATAAATGTCTAAAACATGCTAATGTTGTAAGTATATCAGAAATTTATCTAATGCTACATTAGAGGCTATAAGAAGCTGAAATTAACCCCCATATTTCTGCATGTATATTTAACTACCAAATTTTAAGCAAAAACCTGATGGAATTAATCTGTTGTATTCTCCTACATAGGCAATGGAGAAGAATTAGCAACTCTAAATGTGATGCAGATCTCAGGTGAGCAGAACTTTTCAGTTTTTCTCTTGCTTTCCATTGGCATCATACTAAATCTCTTATAGCAGCTTTTCTGATACAGATACATTGGTGAGACCAGTTTGGAGCAAAGATGGCAAGTAATGTATTAAAAAGTAGTTTTGTTACTTTTAAGGTTATTGTGAAGCATACTTGTGTCCCATCAACAGATGACACAACAAAGACAGATGATCAGAACATGTAGTAGTAAGTATTCTTTGGCTATTTTTTTTTCTATTTATTCCTATAGTTTAATGAAGATAGACAGTAGTACTATCAATACACTAACTCTAGAGAACTTAAGACATCAAAAATATTTTGTACTACAATGAAAATAGACACATAATGCAAAATTTAAAGTTACTTTCAGAATGAAGTTCCAAATTATTGAATTTTGCAGTAGACTGTTCTTGTAAAAAACTTATTACTCCCTTTTATATTAAATATTTGTATCTGTTGAATATATCATCTATACCCTAACTATGAATAGACTCATAACATGTAGTAACTTACTCAAGCTTTTCTGCTAAAAATCCAAAGATGTCAAAAGTTATAAGGTAAATAAAAACACATAACAGAAAATAAGATACTGGTTTTTTCTGACCTGAGTCTCATGATCTGGCTGAAAAGACCAAATCAAGCACATGTGGTGCAAACTGAATGATAAAGAAATGTAGTACTGTTACCCACAAAAGCTTCAAGACATATGTATTTGGGAACATATAATACAAAGTAAGTTGTCTTCATAGGAGTTTTAGAATTGGATTGTGCTCTAAAACCTCTTTAATCAAAACTAAAAATTCTGTGATGGAGTTACGCTATTTTTTAAACCTTTAATCTATAATAGTACTGTTTTGTTGCCTTAGGCTATCTTGAATTGTTCTTAAACCATTCCTTTTTAATCTGTTAGTGTTTTCTAAATGGCAGGATCTAGGAATAAGTACTGCTCATTTCACTGTTTATCTTCATGATAATGGACAGACATTAATAAAATGACTTTTAGTTGTATTCAGCGTCTGCTTTTTTTTTTTTTTTTTTAATTCCTTGCAGGAAGATAAATCCAGTATTTAGACTGTTTTACTCTTACGGTTTCTCTTTGCTCTGGGGACCAGAAAAGTAGATTTTCATTTCTATTCTGGTTAGTGTTCACAGGTACTTCTGTTACAATATTTGCAGAATAGAATCTGTCAGATGATTTTTTTTCTTTTTTCCTTGCAGCTTGGTACTTTACAAAAAAATTGTAAAGGTTCCTGTATTTTTCATCTGCTCATATGACCTGCAAAAGTCAATAAAATTCTCTACAGGAAATTAAATCACAACTAATTCCTTTACAATAATTATTGCATTTGAGAGGAAATTCTGAACAAGTCTGACTGTCTGCTTGCTCATGCAAACCATAACTTTGGTGAGAAAAACTCCACGAACTAGCTCCAGACATCTAAAAGTTAAATATATAGATTTGACCCAGTCACTCTAGAGCTCTTTGTAGTCAATGAGAAGAAGGAACCTCCACAGAACCACCTCTCATTTAAGTAATATGAGTCCATTGGTTATAAAACTTTCAGGGACTATAAAGCTAAGTTAGACCTAAAAATTTAAGGCATCTAAAATTGGGTCAAATTTTGTTTTGTTCATGTTCTTAAATTATTTTTACATCTATAAGAAGTGACTATGAAACATGAATCATGATTCCATGATCAGAATTTGCAATTTGAGAGCTGGAATCCAAGATAAGGTCTGTATTTATTGGAAGGGAAACTTCTTGAGCATAAAAGAATATATGTCCAGGATGACTAGATGCAGCATTTCTTGAAACGTAGATATTTAAAATTACTTTGCCTTCCAAAATGAGAAGCCTAATGATGTGTGCTATTCAGTTTTCAAAGTTCAACCACTTTATTCCTTTAGCAAGACCTGTGTTTCTTCAGCAAGCAGAAGCATGGTAAATCAGATCACTGATAGGAAATAGACTTGAGACCTTAGAATAAGAACATTTAGGACATAGGCACCCATGCTAGCTTTTTCCACTTATTCAATAGAATATGCAAGTCATTAATACAGGTGTATGTATTATAACAAGATAGTATATTTGACATGCTTTACAAGTGGGAATGAACTTGGGAGTGTTCTTGTGAGCAGAGGTAAAGATAAATACTAAGTTTAAAATCTGAATTTTTTTCCTTAAAGCATGTTGTTGTGTCATAGATCACATCCTTTGCACTATCATGTATTTGATCACATTTAGCTGAACCCCTATGTAATGTAAATGTAATGTAATGTAAAAATCATGTGAGTATGAAAACTCGAAAGTGTTGTATGTCGGTGGCTATAAATATTTAATGAATGTAAGATAAAGAGATACCGCTTTCTTCTTCCTCAGATACTGTATTTTTAATTAAATGCTACCTAAATTGGAGGTTTTGCCTTACTGTAGATACTATTTTCTTAATAGGAAACAGGTGTACTATGGCCTTACTTGCAGAAAGACCAATACTAGACTCCAGTTCTAAATTGAAGACCTTTTCTTAAAAGCACAAGATTTATCCCTCCTAACCTTTGATATCTGCTGTCTACAGAGCTCAGGAAATTGGGCATGATCAAGTTGACTTGTGCCAAAATGTGATTTCTGAGCAAAAAATGTTGCAAAGAAGTTCAATAGAGTATTCCTTGCCCATTGCAGTTTTTAGTATTTATTATATACTTTTGTTATTATTATCTTTTGAAGTCCCCTTCATCAACCTTTCCCAGTTTTCCAGATTAACCATGAAGGAAAGACAAAACAAGCATTTGTACGATGCAATGATTTTAGTGAAAGACGACCCTGTCATAGTACTCTGGAAATAAAAGTATAAGTAAGTTCCAAATTCTCTGCCTCAAAATTAACTTAATAACAAAGCAATAAAGATTAATCCTGTTTGATCTGTTGCACTCAGATTGGAATCACTTCCATTATCCTAATAAATATACATAAAATTACATATTGGCTTGTAGTTGGTTTTGGGTTTTTTTCATCATTGACTACAAAAACATTAATACTTTTTACATTTGTAAATACAATCTGTAAATATTTTTTTTAGTATATTATGGCAATATATATGTTCTACCCACAGTGAATTTGACCCCACAGTGAATAAGATGCAGAGTAAATCTATCATCAATGGTGTTCTCTGTCTTCAGTTATGAATTTATGAATATTAGTGGAGCTGCAACTAATAAGGGATTGTTTTCTAGATCAATAAAATATCTTGAGAAGGTATCAATGAGTAATCAATAGTGTTATGTCTATTTCAAACAGACACAAATATTTAGAGAGAAGTCTTGCTAAATGTCTTCCAACACATCTATTCAATTAACAAAATGTTTACATGGCTGCCATAGGTACAAAACTCAATGACTTTGGAACCTGACATTTTTTCAGACTCCATGTTTCAGCCTCTGCTTCAAAAAATTGAAATAAAAGGTTTATTTTCAACAGTATTATTCCAGGATTTTTTTCTGGAAGAGAAGTTAATTTTTAGCTTTTGTAATTTGAAAGGAAACCTTCTGAGTCAAAGATAAATAGAAACCATGCTGTTTGAAATGGCTAACAACTTTAAAGTAGTATTGATTAAAAGGCAGTACTTTAACAAAGAGTTAGCTTCATTATTTTTCAAGATTTATTTTACACCATGGACACGTAGAATTTGTGTTCCAGTTTCACACATGGGACATAAAAGTAGTGCTAAGGATTTTTCTCCCCCCCTTTTTTTTTTATTTTTCTTAAATGCGCTTGTTTTAACTCCAGACTATGAGACACTTTGACATTTGTGCTTTTTAAATTCAAGGCTAAGAAACCATAATACCTTTTGCTGAGAACCAGATTCACCACATCTGTTTGCAGTTGCATTTGTGGTTCTGATTGAATTGGTTGGTCAACCAACCACAGTCTTTGAATTCCTCATGCCCCATATTTGGCACCAAAAAAAAGGAACTGTGGTGAGTTAACCCTGGCTGGGTGCCAGGTGCCCACCATAAGCACTCTATCACTCCCCTCCTTCAGCTGGACAGCAGAGATAAAATATAATGGAAGGCTCATGAATCAAGCTAAGAACAGGAAGAGATCACTCACCAATTACCCTCATGGGCAAAACAAACTCGACTTGGGGGAATTAGTTTAATCTATTACCAATCAAATCAGTAGGATAATAAGAAGTAAAACTAAATCTTAAAAAACACCTTCCCACCACCCCTCCCTTCTTCCTGGGTTCAACTTCATTCCTGATTTTCTCTACCTCCTCCCCCTCTAGGCAGTGCAGGAAGATGAGGAATAGGGGTTCTGTCAGTTCATCACACGTTATCTCTGCTCCTCCTTCCTCCTCAGGAAGAGGACTCCTCCACTTTGCTCCTGCTCCAATGTTGGGTCCCCTGGGAGACAGTCCTCCATTAACTTCACCAATGTGAGTCCTTCTCGTGGGCTGCAGTTCTTCAAGAACTCCATGGAGTCACAAGTTCTGCCAGCAAACCTGCTCCAGCCTGGGCTCCTCTTTCAGTGGGGCCACAAGTACCGCCAGATTCCCTGCTCCAGTGTGGGCTTTCCATGGTCTTCACCACGGGCTGCATGGGAATCTCTGTTCTGGTGCCTGGAGCCCCTCCTGCCCCTCCTTCTGCACTGACCTGGGTGTCTGCAGGGCTGTGCCTCTCACATATTCCCACTCCCCTACCCACTGCTGTTGTTGTGCAGCAGTCGTTTTCCCCTTCTTAAATGTGTTTTGACAGAGGTGCTACCACCGTCGCTGATGGGCTCGGCCTTGGCCAGTGGCAGGGTCTGCCTTGCAGCTGGCTGGCACTGGTTCTATTGGACACAGGGGAAGCTTCTAGCAGCTCCTCACAGAAGGCACCTCTGTAGTCCCCCCACTACCAAAAGCTTGCCACACAAATACAACATAAAATAAGAAATGTTATTATATTTTTATATTAGTAAAATGAACATTAAATATCTTAATCCTTTTCAGCGTATTTAAGCATGTTTGTCTATAAATGTTTCCCATGACCATTCAGAGAAGAAAAAAATGTCATTTTTACATCATGTTTTATAACGGTAAAGTTACAAATATTGTGTATTATTATCAAAATTTTAAAACCAACTATTATCATAATACACTGTCTGGGCCACTCTATTTCTGATGAAATGTTTGCCTGTTGTATCAGTTTTTCTTCCAGCTGTCCTCTGGAATGTTATGAATAGGTTTATGTCTCTGTTTTCTATAGATGAGCAGAAGGTGAGATCTCCAAGATGTCTCCATGTATTTATTATATGTATTAATTTACACAAAAGAACTCAGTGTCCTGGTTCTAAGTTGTAGCAAATAGTGCAGTACAGCTCTTAAATAAACTCTGTGGATAGCAAAACTGTAGGTTTGACCTGCCTCTGGATTCTTTATCCAAGAAGTGAGAACAGTTTACCAAGAATGTAGCAATGTCCCATTGACTGCATTTGGGATTTCTTTGCCATAAGATTTTTAACAAAAATTAAAATACAAAGAGTAAGGACAACAAACTAAAATGCTGGAGACTCCAACACCCACATTGATTATTTTTAATTTCACTTTGGTTTAGACCATCCCAACCAAACCTTTTCACAATGAAGACCGAGTACACTTTGCTGGACAGTTCTTTCAAATTAGTCTTCCCAAAAGGAGCTCTTGATGAAACCTCTCTGCCCTAAGCCATCTTCCAACACTTTCAGTAAACTGCATTCTCAAATATGCCCTCATGCCTTTATGTTAAATTGTATGCTATTTAACCAGCTCTTAATTTCATGCTGTAAGAACAACAATGCAGTGAGCAGATATAAATCATTCATGCTATTTTGGGCTGTGTCATATGAAACCAAAACAAAGCAAAAAACCTTACACAGACACACAGAGACACACACAGACACACACACAAGTTATGGCTTAGGAGCATCGGGTCACACCAAAGGAATGTATATAAGCTACGTTGTGTGAACATGGACAAGAAAGGGACAGCACTGAGCAGTATGAACATGCAAATTGATGTAGTGTCCAAGATTCAGCTCCTCCCCACCCCCACCCCCTTTTTTAAAAAAAGAAATATAGAAGTCTCTGCACTACACATCTTTGTACTGATCTCATTGGTAACTGTATTACCTGAGTTCTTCTGATATCTAAAATCACTTCCTCCAATACCTGGAATGCTGAATTGACTGTATATCTAAAATCTTTCTCTTGGTCTTGTATTGAATGCAAAGGAGGTGGGGTGGGGGCTGGGGAGGGGAACCACCTTCTCTTTTACAGAACAATCTTTCTACTTTTACCACTACTGCTGTCACAGATGTGGTCTCCCATGGAGCATGTCCAATTGTTTTTCCAGTTCTTGAACACCTTTGTAAATTTATCTACTGAGTTATGCTGTAGGACTCTAGTAAGATATCTTTTATTGGTCTAGCTCTCAGAATATTCACAAGAAATATTTCATTCCTGGGCTTTGGTTTTACTTTTATAAAAAAACTATCACAAAATACTGCACCAAATAACACTTTTGAATGCTAGAAAATATTGTCAGATACTAAATATTTAACACAAATTTTCAGTGCAAAAGTATATAAAAAAACTTATATAGCCACCAAATCATATTTATTAAATCTTATTTCTGTGTGACTGACTCTGGCCCTCTGGAATTCACTGACAAACTTGCCCCATAGAGTAGTAGGTCATCAGGATTTAGAAAAGACTATCAGTGACTTAGGACACAGAGTTTACTATTAAGAGAGTATTTAATCTACCCTGCATAAAAATATATTGGTTGGAAGGTAACATGTTGAAAATCAAAGGGTGTAGGAGGTTGCAAAATGATCCTAATTTCACAAAGTATTGTAAAGTGTAATCAATTATGTATCCTCCATGGAGTTTGGCCATTCTCCTAGAAATGTATGGATCTCTCATAGATACTGTGTCATTTCAGCAGATCAGGATGGAAATAGTAGGATATCATGGATGGAAGTAGATGCCATCCAGCCTATTATATGGCATATTTGCCAGTAGGAAGGAAGTGAACATCTGGAATATTAATGGTCTAAAAGAAGATTTCTTGGGTAACATCTTTTTCTGAAATGAACAGCTTTAATTATGACAGTTGTCCTTTTGATCAACAGGTTCTTTCTCTATGATGTCTTTTAAACTGTGCAAAATTATTCCTATCAGAATAGAGAGCTTAATCCACAGCCATTATCACACGGTTTCAGCAACAGTGGCTGCCAGGAACAGGAGATTATATTGTTTGCCATAGGCATTTGATATAACTGTTTATTCAATGTTTTTGCTGCTGATTGAAGTTAGAGAAGTCAGAGCTGAATAACAAAGTATTTCCCCGCTTTGTGTTTGTGTGTATACAAAAACATTATTTTCCTGTAGAATTTCTTCTAAATGTTAAAACCAGATTTCCCTGAGTCTGTCATTGCAGTATCATTACTAAGCTATTACAATTCACTTTATTTCAATGATTGTATCTTCTTAATAACCTCCCTCTCTACATGTGCATACAGTACACCTTAATAAGTTAAATTAAAAATGTTCTTACTGCCTTTAACTACAGTGTACGTTCTGCTTAAAAGCCTGGAAAAGAACTGATAGTTGTGAGTTATTTTGCTTTGAAAACATGTTATGTACTAACTCAACTGAAGAGTAAAATATATTAATCCAATTGTTTAGATGTAATATCAATAGTCAATTTACACTGAAACGTAGGCTGATTCATAAAGAACTATGAGGAACCAGGCTAAAATATGTGTGTGTGTGTGCACGCGCACATGTTGTATTTAAACTTGGCTTCTCCCAAAACAGCTGCACATCTGAACAATAATATGTCACTGAACACAATAATCTTTACACATTGGATCCATTTTGTCTAGATCTTACCTTACTTGGTATATTGTGTGTATGATATCACAGTGTCTGCTGACAGTCTGGTTTTAGGGGTTCCCATCTTTCCTCTCTCCTTATGGTGATATGATACTATTTCTCATCACCATAGTTTTACCAAGAGTCCCACTTAAAATTGAATACAATTATTTATTTTATATGGATAATTTATAAACATTTTATTTCCAGAGTTGAGATGATGATTAAGTAAAGCAGTAAAATTTAGAAATCTCTTTAACCGGGAAAACCTGTTGAAAAGTATTCACTGGCATTCAAAACTAAAAAAGTGGTACACACCCTAAGGAGCAATTCATTTTTCTGAATTATAAACACCACCTGGGATAATAGACAGTACTCAACTCTGCCTAAAATTATCCTTGGTGTTTAGCTTTTTTTGTCTGTATACAGACAGTTTTGTCTTTTAAGAAGTGACTGGTGTCTACTCTTTAAGTTTTGATTGCAATTCAGAGTTCTGCAACAGTTTGTTATGGGATCAGTTAAGAACAAGTAAGATAAAGGCTGACTCTAATGAATGGTTAAGAAAATTGTTTAAAATTGTTTAAAAGAAAAGACATTTAGGTAGTCCTCTCCATGACAGGGATTTAATTTTGATTGATTTAATCTTGGCTTGTTATCCAGCATGTTCTAATAGGAAATAATAATAATTTTAAAATATATATAAATATTTATTATATGAATTTATAAAATTATGTAATATATAAAATAATAATAGAAAAATATAAAAAAATTAAAATACACTAGCATTTCAACGAAATAAGTAGGAAACCAAGTTTTGGTCGTCATAATCACAAGTCTAAAGTGTTAGGCTGAAATGATGTTTTGAGGTTGGGGGTATTTATTTGTTTAAATATATATGTATATATACACATGAATGGGTGTACCATCTCCACCATTTATGCCCACAAACGGCTCACATGAGGATAAGTGAAAATGATCTCACAAACTGCAATTTATGGCCTGACTGTGAAACATTGCTATACCACACTGTGCTGAGATGGAGATTTCACCACTGCAGGGTAAAATAGGCTGAACATTCTTCTGACCAGTAGACTGTTATGGACACACTGTCACCACCACAAGTTAAATAAAAACGCTCAAAAATTTACTAAATAGGCTGGATGGAACAAATGGAAGTGTCTGATATTTCCTTACAAAATTAGATGCCATAGACTTTTAGAAAACAATACAGTTAAGAAAAACTAAGTAGATAAGTATAATACAAATTTACATTAAACATGCTGAACTCTTACAGAGGTGCTCCTAATTCAGAATTAGAATATCTCACATTCACTGTAATTTTAATTTCTGTGATTGTGTAATAAATGCAGTGTAATGAGTAACTTTATTCCCAGAATTGGCTTCTTCCTCATTACTGTTTTGGTTGGTTTTGAAGTGAATCTTCTCATTGTTCCCACTTATCATTTGTTGATTAAATTTAATGAATAGTTTTGCTCCCCACAAAGTAGATTTCTGTGAGGGGAAGCTAAACCAGAAACTACATTATATGAGTGAACTAACACACTTTAGCTTCTTATTGGGAAACAAAGCTCTGAACCTTCAGACAGCTTTATATTAAGTGCGTGGTGGGCATGTTCAGTAAATGTGATCAGACTAAATCTAGTTAGGAGTAAAAGCTCTGAACCTCACTTGGTGTACAAGAGGCATCCCCAGCACTGATTACTTTGATCTACTGCTTCTCTCCTTTCTGAATACCTTGATAGTATAAAGCCAGTGAGAACCAGTCACCTGATGCTGAATGTGGTTTAACTTCTATATGCTTTTGTTAATTTGTTTTAACTGTTTTAAGTAACAATTTTCCTCCAAAGTAAGAAATTAATCATGTAGCTTTTTATTTTTTTATTTTTGCACTGTAGCTTTCTGATTAATCTCTGACCTGAGATTCAGCTGCTTAAGCTAATTTTCTAGTGCTCTTTTGTATATGCCTCCCTCTGAGTCTTCTGCATACTTATTCAGAAGATCTCCCATATAACTTCCCACAGGGCATGTAACACACTGATTAACCCCATACTGCCTCTGAAAACATCTTGCATCTGGGTGACTGAACTGAGCTCAGCCAGTCCTTTATATGTTATTTCCACATAGACCATTTAAGGAATTTGATAAGAAGTGCCTGTCTTTCTGTGACACCTAGATCATAAACAATCCTATGTCCCAAAGTCAGCTAGTATGTTTTCAAGTGTCAGAGGATGAAATTAGTCTCAAAGAGAAACAATTCACCATGTTATTCTATTAGCCTTTTCTACCTGGCCAAAAAGTTCAATATTCCTGGCACAATACTACTACCTTAATTTGTAGGGTTTTTTTGGTTTGTGGGGTTTTTTTTGTTTGTTTGTTTGTTTGTTTTGGGTTTGTTTTTTTTTTTTTTTTTTTTTTTAATCTTGCTTCTATTACTGTATTCTTGAAGATTGCATAGAAGGGTCAGTACATAAGAAATAAGGAAATCTTTCTGATGCCACATGAAATGTTATTAATGTCAAATCTCAGATTTTTCTGATTAGAAGCAGAGATTACAGAACCATAGCCATCAAGACACTGATGGCTTTTCCATGTGACAATTTATGACATAGAGAATAAAATAGGGTATGTAGTCAAATGATTGTGATTTTTTACTTTGATAATAAAATTGCTTTGACAAAGTGTTATGCCCTGGGTTGTGCTTGATAGATCAGCCATTAAGCACTTCAGGTCTTTGTACATTACTGACCAAGAAAATGATAAGCTACAGATAGGCCATGCTTTTTATAGCACTAATGGAACAGTTTATTTGCTTTTGCATACACAGGAAATTCAATTTCTCAAAAGAAAAGCAATGCATAGTATCATGATCTGTATTTACGAACTTAAGGATGTAGCTGAGCATTTACACAGACATTTAGCAAAGCATTTATCGGTCTAAGAAGCCATGTAATGTGAATTTAATGACTTAAATTCAGAACAGTGGCTAGACAAAATGGTGCCTCATGTTGTCTCATTTGTGCAACAGTGGAAATCATCCTACTACGTCTAGGCAGATTCAGTGGGTTTATCTGCATTTCTCTTTGTCATGTCATGATTTCTTTATGTTGAACAGAGAGAAAAAGGTTATATAGGGTGCAAGTCATCTCAACTTTAAAGAAGCATCCACAGGAAAATGAAAGGAATTGTGAACTATGAATATCTTCTTTGCAACAACTATAAAGGGAAATTAAAGTAAAACACTTGTGAATGTCTAAAATTCCAGCATCTAAAGCTGAGTAGAATATGGAGGTCTTGTCACTGATCTGTTTTATTAATAATTTTTATTTAATGGAAGGAAGTATCCAGATATGTTGGTGAGGAACATCCCACTCCCAGCTCACAGTGATAACTGCAAGATGACAAAATCAGCTTCTTTTACTTAGTATATTTTTCCATTTATCTGGAGGTTTATATTCCTTTCTGCATAGGCTTCCTCTTTCAACTGGAGAGCTAAAAAATGTATTCATACCCAAAAATCCACATTCTAGCAGTTAAAGCTTCTTCTTAGCCTGAGCAAGTTGCTTGTTCAAATTGCTTAGCCTGAGACTTGTTTAAACCCTATATATGTGACTCCTGGAGTAAATACTCTGCAGATAAGTAGGTTTAATGAAGAAAATCATGCAGCTGCACAGTGCTTTTGTTTAACTTCTGTGTACTCTAAATGCAAGTACAAACACCAGCCACAATAGGTATGTTATTAGATATTGGAATACCTGTTTTCTGCAAACTAGGTGGCCATAAGTGAGAGCTAGCTGTCAATGTAGACTACCTAGAAAGCTTTCAGGGAATTGGCAGAGCAAAGCTGCATGCTGAGTAACAAAACATATGTCTAGGAAAACTTTATCCGAAAATTTAAGCATCAAGGCAGCAGAATAGTATTGGAGATTTTTTTCTGAATTTCTATCCTGAACTTCAATTTCTAACTCTCACTTAATTTGGATCAGATTTTCAAAGGTGTGTCAGATTTTCAATGTACCTTTTTTTTTCCTGATGTGTTTCAGAACTCAATATTGTAACATAAAATATCTTTCAGACTATAAACAAGAAAGAATGTTGAGAGTTGATTTCATTGTAGAAAAGTATTTATGTCATATATACATTAGAAAAAAGTCATGGGTTCAATTGAGAATAGTCCTATGTGATTTTTCCCTCCTTGCTGAATAATCTTATCGAAACAAGTCAAATGACAATAGCAGAACATTTTAAGGGTTGAAAATGGATGTGAGAAGATCTTCAAAGGAAATACTGAGCTAAGCAGGTTTCTGCCTCCTCACAGAGGGGATTCCTGCGATTATTGAGGCAAACATTCTCAGGCCTTGATCAGGGTAAACTTGTTCTGCAATAGAGATGTATGATCAACAGATTCTCATTGCCCCTGAGTAAAAAGAACTTTTGAAGATAACATGTATTTAAAGTCCTTAGTTTCAATATTTAACAATTATAGGACTGGAAAACACCTCCAGAAGATGTCTTATCTATTTTTGCATTAAGATCGAATGAACTATACAATGTTTTCTTTATGAAAATGTGGAAGAGTTCTTGAATCAAAACAGAGTTTTGCAGAACTCAGTAAAAACAATTGGGAAATGTGGGAAAGCCTGATAAGAATAACTTTTATGGAAGTTTCGTTCAAAAATCTGATTGAGCTGTTTATGTGATATGAAGGACCTGAGAGAAGCAATGTAGAAATTAGATATTTATTTATTTATTTCCTTTGTGAATGATAGTATTCTGTCAGTGTAGATGTATTCCAAGTTCTGTACAGAAGCTTTAGATTGCTCATGATTTTGGATTGCATTAATTACACGCAAGTCTGGTACCATCAGTTGCGGAAAATTCAGTAACTTATATGTATCAGCAAAGAATTTCAATGGGTAATGTTGAAATTTTTTTTCTGTGCTATTATAAAATTACTTTCTGTCTCCCACCAAATGAGAATGAAAGATTAATTCTGAGTGCTAAAATGATTTAGGTCTACAATACCAGTATAACAGTAGCATGCTAACTTTGATATTTACAAGGAAGTAATCCAATTTTCCCAAATATCTGCTTATATACTTTGATATAATTTCTTAGGTTTTTGCTCTGACCGTGGTAGGCTTTCTAAAAGGTGCCTCTGAGCTTCAGCCAATACAGAGAAAATGGTAGACTTACTGATTAATATTTCTCCACCCCAACTGACTGAGGATGATTCTTTTTTCTCACTTTGTAATAGTTTTCTTGGGTACTGTTCATTAATTATGACCAAAGAATGATGTTCACATGTCATGTAGTAATATAGTTACAGGATAGCTCTGCATGCCAAAATCGAAATAAATGATAACAGCCTGAAGTGGCCTGCATGTGGTGTTACTCTAATTGTCTGCTATTTTCCTTTTACTTGTTGCTTTTCTTAAGAGAAATTAAATGTCTTCCCGTGACTCCTTGCTAACAAACCTCATGAAAATCAAGCTTCATGTACTTATTCATATACACAGTAGGTTATTAACTGTCACTAAGGGAGAGGAGGGATGTTCACCATAGTTTAGTCTAAGCGGATAATAAGAAAACCTGCAGGAATCTGTATGTTACTGTAAGAAGCTACAATAAAGGAGTTTTGATCCTGTATTAACCTCTGTGATTGCATCTATGTCTGCTTTGTAAGTGGTTCCTTTGTCTTAGTGAACTGGCTTGAACCTTTTTACCGGTTCATTGGCCAAAAACAAAGTACCAGAAACGAGTTAGAACAGCAGTATGGCACACTCAAATAAAAAGGTCATAAAAGTTTAGAATAAATAGCTTTCCATTAACTCAATATTTTTGATAGCAAAAATATACATGGACATATGATTTATACACATGGAACAATGAATAAGTGTTTTCCATTTTATTTTTATAAAACACCCCACTCCTATGAAGTAGCATATAATTAGAAAGTCTGATACCGTAGACTCCTTAACAATCTTGTAATTAATTTCAATGTAATTTTAAAAATAAAACTATTATATCCTGCATTTCTTTTCTGAGCTTTAGTATTTACTGGTTATGACATTGGAAACATAAATCAAAAGGGAGGTGGAGAAAACAAGATTGCATTATACATACATGATAAAAATGAAGAAATTCTGGATAAAGTGTAGATCTCAAAGATGAAATGGTAATATCCGTTTCTTTGTTTTTAAGAACAAGTTCAGAGAAGGAAGGTTAGATTTTTCTTGTGGTGGCAGAGTAATGAGTTTTTGTGAAAACTGGTGTGGAACACACAAAATACAGAAGGTAATAAAAAGTCTGATGAACTCTAGGAAACGAAAGATTTTGTTTGTTTTGCACAGAAATAAACTATCTTATTTAATTTAAACATTTACTTTTTCAGTAAATTTGAGATTGAATTTCAAAGATTCAGAGGATATCTGAGATTGGAAGGCACCTCTTGAGACTGCCTAGTCCAAACCCACTGCTCAGTGTCAGCTAGAGCACATTATCACAATCATCTCCAGTCAGATTTTTAATATCTCCCCAGACAGAGACTCCACAATCTCTCTGGGAAACCTGTTCCAGTGTGCAACCACCCTCACGCTCAAAAGTTGTTTCCTTGTGTTCAGGTGGAAATTCATTTGTTTTCATTCGGGTCCGTTGCCTCTTGTCCTCTTATGGGACATCATGGAGAGGAGTCTGGCTCCATCCTCTTTATGCTCTCCCATCAAATTTTAATGCACATGAACAAGATCCCCCTGAGCCTTCTCTTCTCCAAGATGACCAGTTACATCTCTCCCAGCATCTCTTTATAGATGAAAGATGCTCCAGAACCTTAACCATCTCCATGACTCTGTGCTGGATACAGCCATGTCCCAGTGTGGTTATGTCTCTTTTGTACTGTGGAACCTAAAACTGGAGCCAACACTCCATATGTGGCCTCACCAGCACAGAGGAAAGAGCAAGGATAACCTCTCTGCTGGCACTATTCCTCCTAACGCATCCCAGGACGTTGTTGGTCTTGGCAGTGAGGGCAAGTTGCTGGATCTTGGTCAGCTTGCTGTTTGCCAGGACACACAGGTCCCCTTTGCAAAGCTGCTTTCCAACTATTTGGCCCCCATGGTGAACTGATGCAGGGTATGGCACTGCTCTTTATAAGGGTCTTATCTACCCAACTCTCCATCTTGCTGAGGTTCCTCTGAAAGGCAGTATACCCGCCTGGTGTATCAGCGTCTCCTCCCGTTTTCTTATCATCTATGAACTTGCTGAGATGCTTTCTTAACCCATTGCCGTTAATGAAGGACTGATTATCAACCCCTGGGGTATAGGACTGGTGACTGGGCTCCAGCTAGACTTTGTGCCCAGCCTTTCAGCTAGTTTTCAATCCACTTCACTATCCATTTATATATCCAATTCATTCATGTAATCTGACCTAACTCACTTATCTAACCCATTTGGACTATTACCATAAGATTTTTAATAAATAAGTATAATGATAAACTACTTGGATATCAGAGGAAGTTATCTGTGGAGACATAATCTGAGAGAACTTGAAATGAATACGGAGTAAATGCTTGAGGGATAAAAATGAGATTTAAGGTTATGAAATAACTCTGGAGTAAGGACAAGTCTTTCTGAATTACAGAAAGACATTTTGGTATAGTTTAGAAAGACAGCAAATTATAGTGGCAAATTACATTGGCAAAAGTCAGTGTTATTTAATTGATAAAAGGTAATGTCAGTGGATTAGAGGTAGGCATGTACAAGGAACATAAGGCCCAAAGACTCACTAAGCATTGCTAAGTTACCAAAATGTGATACTGATTTTTTTTGTCTTATATAGTGAGGTCTCTCTTAGTTTAAGAACTATTTTTCCAGGAGTTCCAAGAAAAGAGCTACTGCACATTGTAAATTACACCTGCACACTAGATTTGTCACTAGTTATTCTGTAATGCACAGCAAAATTCTTCACTGAATGCACAATGTGTGATTTCATGCATATTTTTTCTTCTCTTGGCTAAAAAAGCCCCTAATTGAAATCAAAACTGAGAGAAATTTTATGATGCTTCATGGATGTTGGGATTCCAAACCTGTGGAAAAAAAAATAAAAATAAATTTGAAGGTACAGACATCACTAACCCTGAGCAGCAGAGGATAGATGAAGTTGTTTAGTTGTGTATTTCTGAAGGAATGCAGCAATATGATGGGGTAAGTGTAATGACTTTGTTTGCCTTTAAATAGTACCCTTGCTGCCTATGATTTTATTGGTCAATGATAGGGAAGGAGAAGCTATGATGTGGTAATAACATGTTTGAAACACAGTTCCAAACTCTAAAGGTTTAATATAGCTGTCAATATGTGACCTAGCAGTGAGTGAAATAGCTCTCAAGACCCTTCTAACTACACAGACTAGGTGTCCACTGATTACACTGACAGCTTAGAATTTTGGGTGTTTCTCCTTCACATATGTTCTATACACACAAATACAACAGAGAAAAAATGTGTCAGCTGAGGTCAGGAGTTAAACAGTAAGCAGAAGAACGGCTGAAAGAGCTTTGGGATCACTGTGGTATCGTAACAGTGGGGTTGTATGGTTAAAAAAAAGAAAAAAGGTTTTGCAGATCTGTCTTGTGAGACTGATCATTTGCTTGATTCCCTCCTATCTAGAGTTGTTTTCTTTTTTAAAGATGTATTTTCTCTTATGCCTCACAGATGCATGGATAGAGTCTACAAATGCAGCTCTGCCCTCATCAGTTGAACAGTTTCTCAAGCAGTGCACCGTCAGGCTGATGTGAACTGACAGTACTTACAACCAGGTGTCATTGTCTAACAAGCTTGTTGACAAAAAATGTGGCCTGACAGATCTTTTTGTTCTGTTTCACCTCTTCATGCAGCATTCCTTTTCTTAATAGGAAATGTTAAGGATCTATTTGTTTAGTATGCAAAACATTCATGTTCATGGAGGTCTCCTGTGTGCATGTAGATCCTCATGATTCCTACACATAGACTCATCTGGTCTCCCAAGATTCTCATCATTACTTCTATATCTTTCTTTACCAGGATCTTGGCTATACTATCACTCTGAAAAAAATGGTAAGTTTGGTTTAGTTTGGGTTTTGTTTTGTTTTTGTTTTTTTTTTTTTTTTGTTTTGTTTTGGTTTTTTTTTTTTTTTTTGTCTAATATGATTTCTAGAAGATGGAACAAGGGGTTCAGGAACATGGTATGTTTTTGAAATAGTTGATTAACTGGTAATTCTTGGCAACTTGAGAATTTACTGTGTGACTAAAAACTCACAGATATTTTGATTGTCAATAAATAGAAATCAGAAGCCTGCCAAAATTTTATTTATAATGAGAGGCAGAAATTATACGTAAGACTTTCAACTTTACCAATTCAAGCTATATGTGCTGTATCAACAGGTGATCAACAGTAGCATGGCCCTGATATTATACAAAGCAACTCATTCTGATTGCTGCCCCTGGGTAAGCAAATTAGGAAGCTACTACAATGAAAATAAGTGCTTCTGTATACTAGCAGTGAAGTGCACCATAGTAAAAAACAGTAGTTATGTACAAAGCAGAGGAAAGGGAAACCATTTAATAGAAGAACAGTTCACTGGATATATCATGAATTTAACGTTTGGATGACCAGTCTTTAAATCTGTACTCTCTTTATCTAATACATTGCATTAAACTCTCCTGCAGAATATCCTAATCAGGCGTGGTGGTGGTGGTGAGTGTGTGGTGGTGGTGTATGTGGGGTGGCAGGGATGGGTTCATACTGATACAAAACCAGTAGAAAAACCTACAAACAGCAGCTGAACATAAAGATACGATGTACAGCTACCCACAGAGGCATGAGACAGCACTGACAGAACACTGCAAAGTAATCCAGTAGATGCCTAAGGTTCTGCTATTCTCTGATCATGCAGAGCACAGTAAAAAGAGCAACATACCCTATGTGCACTTCAGACATAAAAGGATCATGAAATACAGGTTGTGGTGCGTCAGTAAGGAAGGGCAGAAATGCACTGCCTTCATGCAATTGATAATTTGACAATAATGTCAGAAGAACCAGTGGAGAGGTAGAAAAACCTGAACTGTCAGTGACAATAACCATGCAAAGCTGAATTTCCTAAATATTATGTGACAAGTCAACAGCAACATAACAAAATGTAGCAGACATAACACACTATCACAGACCATCGGAGACCTAGTGGTTGAGACAGATACAGCATGGCTGTTGAGTGATACACATTTTGGTCCTGGCAAATGTAGCCAAAGCAGAGATCTTCGGCACCAAGTACACAGATGTTAGTGATAACCATATGGAATCAATTCCATGTTACTATATACTTACAGATAATTTACAGATTAAATGATACAGATTTTAAAGATGAAGTGGTGTATGTGCAGTGATGATAGAATGGTGTAAAGAAGACGGAACCAGACATGACAATAGGTCAAGAAGCATAAAATAATCAGAAATTCTGATTAAATATAAGGAAAAAAGTTACCATGAAAACAGTCGAAGACTGGAATAAGTTACCCAGGGAGGTTGTAGTATGTCTGTCCTTGGAAGTATTCAAGAATTGATTTGACACAACTTTGGGCCACCTCATCCAGTTAGATCTGTTTTGAGCAGGATTTGGTGTTCTCTGTATGTCCCTCCCAGCCTAAATTGTTTTACGATTCTAATATGGACTATTTTATATTTCTTTGTGGTAGTTCTGTTGTGGCTGTGATGATCAAAGGACTTAGTAAAGCAAGCTTTGTAGAAACAGATAACATCTTTTGGTAGGAGAGGAAGTATACAGGTTTTAGAGAATACAAAATACTCTCTTAGAGCTTGTTTTTAATATAAATTTTGGATCATTTGTCAGTATTGTTAGTTTTAATGTTTAGATATTCACATTGCCTGTCCATCAACTCTTCATCGTCCAATGGTACATTACAAAGGTGGTGGATTAATCAGGCTTCAGCATGTCTGGAAGCAAAACAAGTGCACAGCACAGTTTCAATGTTTCTTTCCTCAGGTCTTGCTCCTTATACTGGACAATGTTTATAAAGATGAATGCACTACATATATAGTTCAGAATTAACATACCCAATTTTTTGCTTTATCAGTGTTGTCTCTTTCCATCCTTGTACCTGCCTTTAATGCACAAAATCAGGAATTTTCTGTAAAAGATAAAATATGGGATATATAAAAATATTCCTAAGATTAATTCATCGATAGCAGCAAGAAATCAGAGAGTCAAACAAAAGAATCTTTACAAGCAATAGTCTTAAGATTTCCTTCCCTTTTAGAGTAGGGGGTACAGAAAGGGAGAAAGCAGAACAGAGCTGCAAGAGTGGTTATTAAAATAAACTCACATGACTGTACTCACATGACTGTAAGATGCAGTGTACTTTGACTACTTTCAGGGAATAATAACTTTACTGCCTTTGTTTTCATCACCTTTGTACTCATGTTAGCTGTCATCTTGCCAGGCTTGGACATCTCTTTGAAATAAACAACATATCTTTCTTACAATTTGTGTTCACTTACTCATTTTGTGGTTTTTTGTTTTTTTGGTTTGTTTTGGTTTTTGTTAAGATTGTTTTCTGCAGATTTAGCTGTTTCAATTAGATTGTCATTCCAAAGGTACTTTGCCATATATATGTTGGACTTTCATATGAACTGAAGTACACAATAACGTCTCTTTCCTTTTTAATTTGGTTTTACATTTTTTTCTTTTATGATATATTAAACCTTTTTAGTCATATATGTTTAAACGTGTTTCAGTCTTCCCTGTAAGCTGACTAAACACCGATGTCAATCAAATTTATAGGAAGATTTCTGCATACCTAAAAAATAAAGAAGTTTGATTTTGGGTTTGAATTTTAAATCTGAATCTGCACTGATCAAATGTTCAGATTATGATCTGTACTTCCTATGCATCCATTCAGAGCTGAAGGAGTTGCATATTTTAGGTATATTCATTTGAATAAGCAGAATATTGGCTAAAAGACTATAGAAAACATATTTTATATCAATTGTTTGTCCAAATTTAATATAGAAGATTAAAACAGTAAAATTATTATGGAAGTTCACAGGTCTCATTCCCACCATTGCCATTACCATGGAAATAAGACCATGCTCTAGTTGTGAAATAAATATGCTATTTGGGAAATAGTTGGTTAAAGACTGAGGAATGTGACCTTAAACTGAAAGGTTACCTTTGAATAGTACAGCTGTTTCTCTCCTTGAAGTTTTCTTTGCTTGGATAAGAAACAAACATTACCTGTGAATTTGAAATCAGCAACCCCCCCTACCCCCCCAAAAAACCCCCAAACAGTTAAGATATTATATCTCCTGTGTGTTCATTTACAATAGATCACTTTAAAATAGTACAGCTCTTCTTGCTCTTAAAAAAATTACTTGGATATTCAAACAGAAATATCAGGTCCAATTTTTGGTCTAGCTATTTATTGCTAAATAAGGCTACCAGGTCTCCTGTCATGTGCAGGGTAACCCACTAGGCTGCAGGTGGATTTCTGCCATGGGCTGACCTCAGCCAGCAGCTCAATACCCACCCAGCCTTTCACTCACTTATCTGTCCTGAATATAGAGAAGGGAGAAATATAGAAAGAAGGTAAAAAGACTCATGAATTGAGATAATGAGTGTTTAATAAGAAAAGCAAAAGCTGCACGTACGGGCAAAGCAAAAAGAGTCAGTTGCCATCAGCAGACAGATGTCCAGCCAGTTACTGGGAAGCAGGGCCCCAGCACACTTGATGGCTGCTTGGGAAAACAAATGCCATAACCATAAATATTTCCCCGTTTCTCCTTCCTTCCCTGAACTTTTATTGCTGAGCACAACATCATGTGGTATGGAATATCCCTTTGGTTAGTTTGGGTCAGCCATTTTGGCTATGTCCCTTCTAAGTCTTGCCCACCTCCGGCCTATTCACTTTCATGGAAGGCGGGAAGGAGAGGGGGAGATAAAGTCTTGATGCTGAACACTGGTCTTATCAATACCATTTCAGCCACAAATGAAGCACACAGCATCATACAGGCTGATATGAAGAAAGTTAACTTCATAACTTCATGCCAAAAAGACACAGTACAGTTTCCAATAATAACAGTACATCATTTTTATGAAGGATATATATATGCCTTGGAAACTGTGGAAGACTAAGCAAAGAGTGGCCTCAGGCTGGCTGTTCAAGTCTGCTCAGTTTTAAGCTTTAAAAGAGGAGTCCTGTCACAGGTTTTACTCTAAAAGGAAAGATATTTTGAATAACATCTGCTACAGTGCTACCTGGCCTTCAATAAGCAAAAAGTCCTCTCTCAAACCAATAAATATTATTTAAAAGTCCATAATACACTATAATTGTGCTACCTGCAATACTTAAAGGTCTTTGTGCACTGTTTACTAGCAAGTACAACTATCTCTTTTTCTCACATAAAAGTGCAAACTCACTCCTTATTCCAGCAAATACTAGTGCTTGTTTGCTGGTGTTTGTTTGTTTGGGTTTTTTTCTTTCTTTGTTTTTTGGTTTTTTTTTAAAATATCTTAAAGTGAATAAAATTAATGAAAATTAGACATGTTCAGCCTGCAAGAAAAGGACAGGAAACCTGAACATCTATTTAAATTAAGCATTTTTAAGCAACACCAGGAGGAAAGAAGAGAGAGGAATCTGACAAAAATTGCTTTCCTATTCTTGGCCACTACAGGGAAACATACTGTCACTGTCCACCAGGGCACCTCCTCCCTGCCCCTCATAAAAAAAAGCAAACCCCTTACTTATTTTATATTGTTTATAAAATTACCTAAAAAGAAAAACATAAAATGCTAGTTTCCAGATGTTTTACACAAAGTAAACATCCTAGTATCTACCAATAGTTAATATTTTGAAGAAGTTCACTTTTGATTTTGTTCTTAATAATCCACTGTAAAATTAAATATTAGTGAATACTTATTTGATAAATCTTTTGATTTCTCGACACTGAAATTTTAAAAATTAATTAGAAATTAATTTAATTTTCATCTTTTTTTCTCTTCCAGTAAGTAAGAATTAATAAACTTCTTGTAATTTTAAAAGTACCTTATGACCACAGAGCATGAAGGAGTCTATTTCATTTACAAAGAGGTCTTTGTTCATCAAACCAAGCAAAAAATAGCATCACCATTTGTAACCGCTGGTAAAGATGTTTGTCTATATCTAGATTCTATAAAGCTTTTTCTTGTGCTATTTTTTTCTTCAAGTCTATTAAAGATAACAAAAATCACAATGAAAACACAATTTGTGGCAGCATTTATCTTTAATAATACAAATTGCTGTCCACTCCCAGCACCACTACAGTCTTTGGCAGTACTACACTGGGAGCTATTAGAACTTCTTTTTATGTCAAAGGTGATTGTGATCCTAACCTATTTACAGTTCTCCATGTTATTACTTTATTCTTTTTACATATTCTTTCTCTTCTTTACATATTGTCTCAGCATCTACACCATTTTTTTTGATTTCTGATCATTTTCATATCAGTATCTGTATTTCATGAAACCTCTGTGCTTCTGTGCTTTTTGTATTTGACATGGTTTAACCCCAGCCAGCAACCAAGCATCACATAGGCACTCACTAACTCCCCCTCACCCAGAGGGATGGGGCGAACTTGAAAGGAACGTAAAACTTGAGTTGAGGTAAGAACAATTTAATAAGTAAAGCAAAAGCTGCACACTCAAGCAAAACAAAACAAGGAATTCATTCACTACTTCCCATGAGCAGGCAGGCGCTCAGCCATCCCCAGGAAAGCCGGGCTCCATCACACATAACGGTTACTTAGGAAGACAAATGCCATAATGCCAGATGCCCCCCACCTTCCTTCTTCTTCCCCCAGTTCATATACTCAGCATGACACCATATGGTATGGAATATCCCTTTGCCTAGTTTGGGTCAGCTGTCCTGGCTGTGTCCCCTCCCAATTTCCCTCTCACTGGCAGGGCCCAAGAAACTGAAAAGTCCTTGACTTGTTATAAACATGACCCAGCAACAGCTAAGAACATTAGTGTGCTGTCAACATTGTTCTCACACCAAATCCAAAACGTAGCAGCCCCAGCTACTAAGAAGAAAACTTCATCCCAGCTGAAACCAGGACAGTATTACTGCATGAAAAGTTCTAATATTGATCCTTCATCAAAGTAAGTATGTCTTTAACAATATCAATAATATTTACTATTATTCTCATTATAATCTTTTTATTAGCAATGATCAATCTCATTTCTTTTCCTATTACTGTATTCTCTTTTAACTTATTAAGTTTGTGGGTTTTAATTTGTTTTGTTTCTGTTTTAGATTATAATAATGCAGAACATTTGGAGCAGTTCTGACAGCTCTTTTAGATGATTCGTACCAGGGTAAAGGTACTCAGTCAAGAGCCTTTTCCCATTATGGGTCTTCAAAAGCTTTGTCTTACTGTTCTCTCTTTCCTTAACAAAACAGTTTTCAGACTTTGCAGGTCCCTTACCCTTCATTTCAGTAGAAGTCGTAGCACTTTGCTTCCTCTATTCCATTAATGGTCCCTTTTTCCCTCTGAAAGTCTTCAGCACCACCACTCACTGATCTTCCTCAAGTTCCCTCATTCTGAACTTCACCCTTTTCTTATCTGAATGAGTCCTTTATACGATCTTTGCCTGCAAACTTAATTTTTATAAACTCCAACAAACCTGCTGTAAGCTCAACCCTTTTGGCCATGAATAGTGATGGTGGCAGCCACTCAGCTTCAGTAGAGGCTTTCTGCCACCACTTCATTGCATTATTCATTGTTTGTACTTCCCATGCATACTTCAAAAGACCCCAACTGCAGGTTTCGCCAAGACTTCCCCTTTGTTAAAAACCTGCTTTCTTTCCCTAGCTGTGCACAAGTCTTACGTGGCAATAACTTCTTGCAGTCTTGGCTACTGACTACTTTGCCACTCTGGAAAACAGCTTGTACAATCCTACACACTTTGCTGCAGTTCATAACCATGTCTTGCCATTTTACAGAAGAAGAAGAAAAGATAGGAAGAGAAAACAGTTCATTCATGGTCAGCTGACCACCACAGAGTCTGCCACAGTTCCAATCTTTTTTCTAGAGTCTGTTTTCTACGTCAGGGAAAGTCCTACTGATGCTTCTTTGTAAGGAGCCACTGATAATGTAGGCTTGCATCTTCCTTTTCTGGTACAGAGGTATTTCTTTTCTACCATTTTCTCTTTTTGTTTGCAGATCATTCTTTTTTTCTGGTTTCTTACACATCATCTTTTTTCTGTCTTAGTTCCCATTCTTTCTCTCTTGTCTCTTTTTTGCTTTCAAGATGATTAACCTTCCATGGTCACTTATAAAAAGTCTCACTGCTGTCTCTTGACTCCTTCATTGTACATGGCCTTTGAGTAACAATTTTAAAGTGCTGCAGCCTTGCAAAAATGCATACTCAGATATTACATTCTTGCAAATGACTAACATTATCCACTTTGGTGTAATGAATATTTGTATGTCTCACACTGATTGATGTGTTCACGGCAAGATTTAGTGATGGATTAGACATAACTGGTACAGATGGACTTCTTCAGCATGAATCTTCACTTCACATATGGTCTGAATTCAGATTATGAAAAAAATAATTTATACTGCCATTTATACTGCCATACTAAAAAAAAAATCCTTAAAATAAATTTTTAAAAAGAGAAATGGTTTTACTAATTCATAGAATGAAATGTGGATAAGTAATGCAGATTTTTTTCTCCAATGTTTTGTCAGAATACCCTTTCCAATAGAGTTATAGTTGAATACCTAGTTAGCTTTATCTAAGCGTGAGTGCTTCTCACTTCTGCTACCTATGCAATACAGAATAATTTTATTATTATATTAAAAAGCAAAATAAAATTATGTTAAGATTGCTAAATTAACTACTAAAATTGAAAATACTTGTCAGTACAGTCTTCAGTTAAATGATTGCACATCAGTCAATTATGTATCAGCAAAACGCTGATGCTAGGGAACTTCCTACCAAATGCCAAGCTCCATATCTCAATAATGGAGATTCTAGATTTGCTTAACTAAATAGCTGTATTTAGAGAAATGTAAAAAAAAATAATCATTATTTGTAGAATAATATCAAAAAAGGTACACTCCCCCAAACCCAAACCCATACCCATACCCATACCCATACCCACATATAATTTATGATAACGAAAGAAAGACTTGAAATGTAATACAACATAAATAATAGGCAACATATCAAATTAGTTATAAGCATTGCTGACTGCAGTGGCTCTAATTCTGTATAACACAAGCATAAGTCTATATGTGGTTCGTTTTGTTTTGTTTTTTTAATTTGACCTTAAAAAAAAAAAAAAGACTAATCAACATGTTACATTGATTTAAGACTTAAATAAAAATAGATTACATAAAGTTAAAAGTTTTTATAGTTAACATGGTAAATCTGCCCCACATCTACAGTATAACACCTAAAAACTGATCAGCTCTGCAGGTGCTTGAATTATACAAGGTATAAAAGTAAAATCTTCCAGCAAGATGGACTTTTTATATGCAGATATTACACAGCATAATTCTCATTTTATCTGAGAAAACATAGGTTCTCACTCCTGGTTTTGTTTAGAATGTCAGGTCAGACAGCTGCCAGGTACCAGAAGCTCATGTGATACATGGATATTTGGTCTTTGACAGGCTCATGGCTAGAAGGCTGAATTATGTGGCTCAAACAGGTGGATCTAGGTGTTGTTTCAGATGTCTTAGGGCATTTCATCTTACCCTCCACTTATCAGTCCAGAAGGACATGAGTCCCCCAGCTGTGTCCAGTCTTCCAGCATTGATCTTAGATACCCCAGGACATCTTCAAACCCAGTAGAAATCTATATTTAGATAACTAAATCAAGGTCAGTGACTTCTTTCAAGGCCCAACAGCTATACACACTATTCCCCTTATTTACTGGCTACTTCATCTCTTGAGAAACCCTTTCCTTCCAAAAGATTGATGCCATTGCCTAAACATGATGAGATGTTCTGATTTTGGATGGGCTACAGTTAATTTTTCTCATACTAGCTAGCATGGGGTTATGTTTTAGATTTGTGCTGAAAACTTTTGATAATGCAGGGATGTTTTAGTTACTGCTGAGCAGAGCTCACACAGAGCCAAGGACTTTGACTCCAGTTCATACATTTCTGCTTCTCACACTGCCCCACCAGTGAGAAGGTTGGGGGTGCACAAGAAGCTGGGAGGGGACACAGTTGGGACAGCTGACCCCAACTAGCCAAAGGAATATTTCATACCATATGATGTCATGTTCAGCAATAAAACAGCTGGAGGAAGAAGAAGGAAAGAGGAGGACATTTGGAGTGATGGTGTTTGTCTTCCCAAGTAACTGTTATGAATGATGGAGCTCGGCTTTCCTGAAGGTGGCTGAACACCTGCCTGCTCATGAAAAGTAGTGAATTAATTGCTTGTTTTGCTTTGCTTGCGCAGGCAGCTTTTGCTTTGCATATTAAACTGTCTTCACCTCAGTCTATGAGTTATCTCACTTTTACTCTTTCAGTTCTCTCCCCTGTCCCACTGCAGGGGGAATGAGCAAATGGCTGTGTTGTGCTTAGCTGCTGGCTGGGGTTAAACCATGATACCGGTGCATCTGAGATGCTATAGGTTATCTGAGAAATCCACATGAAGCTGACAATTATGCCAAGGACCTATAGAAGGCCATATGGAGCAGCAACAGAGGAAACATGGGATATCCTGCACAGACACTGAAGACTGAATTTTGCACAGATTTATTAAATCCTAGTTGTATAGCCTGACTTCTATGGTACAAATGCAGCCTGGGCTTTGATTCAGTTGCCTAAACACAGGATTCTACTGTAATTTGAAATACCTTAGGATAGTCCATATATTTTCAGCTACTCTTCTAGAAGGGCACATATATCTCAAATATCAAATATTATATGTCAGCCTTGTAGATTTCTCAGATACCCTAGGGTATTTAAAATAACACTGTGGGGGGAGGGGGACAAGGCAGAAATTGATTATTAATTGAGCCATTAGGGATTGGGCTTTGAATTCTATTAGAAAACAGCTATGTAAAAGTGAGGTACTAACATCCTAATTCTAAAGCCCCTATAACAATCTACCCCATTGCATCTTGGAGCTATTTTTTTTTTTTTTTAATTCATATAATGTAATCATAGTAAAATTCATGGTTATTCTACAAACCCCATTCCAACTAAAGCAATATGTGTTTTCTGTTTGTAACTCTAACTATTCACATTAATATCAATATTCATACAGGATATTTATTTTAGGGATAACAGAAATAATTACTGTGTAAAGCCTTTAAATAAAACCAAATAAAATAAACACATGATAATAAAGATATGTCCTGTCAAATATTTGTAGAAGTATAGGAATTTATTTTGAATGTACATGAAAAAAAAAAAAAAAAGTAATTTTCTAAGTCTGACAATTTTATTGAGAAACATGTTTTAATGTTCATGTTACAAGATTATGATCAGTCATCTTGTACAATCTTTAAAATAGTTATGATTTCCAGTTGGCAGATTTTACAGCACACATACATTTCTTACACTGTAACCAGGAGGTCAATATCAAAAACGTGATCTGACTTCGAAGCAGAATGAAACAAAGTGTGAAAAGGGCTTTCACAATGACAAGGGAAAAGGTGTGGGGTTTACTGTTGGTACTAAGTATCTTTTTCTTTCATCAGTTTTCTTTTCTGAATTCATGGGTGTGGACTGAGAACCTAGGTATAGTAGTGAAGGATAAAGATGTTATGCACTTAAGCCCCCCTGGTTTCTGCATTTTAGTTGTAGAGTCATGCCACAGAGGTGTCTAGTTTTGATGTGTTCTAATGTGTTTTGAATATGTAAGTTGGCGGTTGTAAAATTGTGACTGGTATGCTGAGTGCATTAAGAGAATCTGTTCAAATTGGGCATGTGCAACTATGGTCAATTAAATCACAGACTGCATCTTTGACATATATCAAAAACATCCTATGAGATTCATTTAAACAATAATATTTGAAAAGCGTTTAGGAAGATGCTTCACAGTAGCTCTTGTATCTAGGTAGGGATTTTAATATTATAAGCTAATTCACACAGAAAAGTTTTTAGATTACTTTTTCAACGTTCCTAAAATATTATCAGTCAACAGATACTGTTTTGTTTAAACAGTGAGGTAATACCACATCTTATTGCTAACAAACCTTTCTTCTGCAGTCCAGGCCTCACCTGTCTTGAGTTTGAGCCTTGAAAGTTGTAAGATGCACACTTTTGGAATAAGAATGGTTAGAGTAAGCCTGACCTCTTGAGTGGAATGATAGCAAAGCATAGAGAGCTCAGCAGTGGTAAGATGTCAATATTGTCACCCAGGAAATATAACTCATCTGGTCTATGTACTTCTCAGTATCAAGAGATTTTCAATATAACCCAAAAGTTCATAGTAAATACTACAAGATTGGGTAACCTAGCCAAGAGTACTTCCTAACCCTTTTTTTCTGAAGCTGGATTGCTAAAGAACCAACTATAAAGACGACCAAAGAGGAAGGTATCATGGGACTTTGGAATCTAATTTAAAGACTGCTTAGAATTACTTTGCACTATAATCTAGGAAAAAGATCTTCTCCCTTGATAGATTGTTCAGTTCATAGCCTTTCATAACTAAGTGAACTACTTGTTCTCTGATGGTGCTTAAGTTCCCTAAATAGTCAATAAAGAGAGAGGTCAAGACTGTATTCTGAAAGTCAGTGGAGGATTGTAGATTTCTCCTTCACTTTACAGGAAAACTCGGAGCATATCTGAAATCACCTTACATTTACATGCCAAGAGCATAAAATCACAAAATCAGAGGATAACTGAGATTGGAAGGCACCTCTTGAGACTGCCTAGTCCAAACCCACTGCTCAGTGTCAGCTAGAGCACATTATCACAATCATCTCCAGTCAGATTTTTAATATCTCCCCAGACAGAGACTCCACAATCTCTCTGGGAAACCTGTTCCAGTGTGCAACCACCCTCACGCTCAAAAGTTGTTTCCTTGTGTTCAGGTGGAAATTCATTTGTTTTCATTCGGGTCCGTTGCCTCTTGTCCTCTTATGGGACATCATGGAGAGGAGTCTGGCTCCATCCTCTTTATGCTCTCCCATCAAATTTTAATGCACATGAACAAGATCCCCCTGAGCCTTCTCTTCTCCAAGATGACCAGTTACATCTCTCCCAGCATCTCTTTATAGATGAAAGATGCTCCAGAACCTTAACCATCTCCATGACTCTGTGCTGGATACAGCCATGTCCCAGTGTGGTTATGTCTCTTTTGTACTGTGGAACCTAAAACTGGAGCCAACACTCCATATGTGGCCTCACCAGCACAGAGGAAAGAGCAAGGATAACCTCTCTGCTGGCACTATTCCTCCTAACGCATCCCAGGACGTTGTTGGTCTTGGCAGTGAGGGCAAGTTGCTGGATCTTGGTCAGCTTGCTGTTTGCCAGGACACACAGTCCCTTCTATAAAGAGCTACTTTTTAATATGTCTGCCCCCAGCATGAATTAGTGCATGGGATTTCTTTCTGACAAGATGCAAAACTACTCATTGTCCTTTAGTGAATTTTGAGAGGTTCCTATCTACCCAACTCTCCATCTTGTTGAGGTCCCTCTGAATGGCATCACACCTATATGGTGTATCAAATACGCCTCCCAATTTTTTTTCATCTGTAAGTGTGGTAATTTGACCTTGGCTGGCTACCAGATGCCTACTAAGCTGCGTTATTACTCCTTCTCCTCAACAGGACAGGGGGAGAAAAATATGACAAAAAGCTCGTGGGTTGAGATAAGGACAGGGAGATCACTCTTCAGTTACTGTTGTGGGCAAAACAGACTCGACTTGGGAAACTAATTTAATTTACTGCCAGTCAAATAGAGCAGGATAATGAGAAACAAGAACAAATTTAAAAGCACCTTCCCTCTACCACTTCCTTTTTCCCGATACAATTTCACACCCAACTTTATTGTAGTCAGTTCATAACACTTTGGTTTTGCTGCTCCTTCTTCCTCACACTTTCTCCCTGCTCCAGTGTGGGGTCCCACCCAAAGAATACAGTCATCCTTGAACTTCTCCAGTGTGGGTCTTTCACAAGGGCTGCAGTTCTTGAAGAACTTCTCCAGCATGGGTTCTTCCTATGAGTTGCAGTCCTTCAGGAACAGACTGCTCCAGCGTGGGTCCCTCACAGGGTCACAAGTCCTGCCAGAAGATCTGCTCCAGCGTGGGTTCCTCTCCAAGGGGCAACAAGTCTTGTCAGGAGCCTCCTCTGGCATTGACTTTCCATGGGGTCATAGCTTCCTTCAAGGACACATCCACCTGCTGTGGCAAGGGGTCTTCCACAAGCTGCAGGGTGGATATTTGCTCCACCACGGACCTCCATGGGCTGCAGGGGGACAACCTGCATCACCATGGTCTTCACCACAGGCTGCAGGGGAATCTGCTCTGTTGTCTGAAGCATATCTTGCCCCTCCCTTTTCACTGACTCTGGTGTTTGCATAGTTGATTCTCTCACATTTTCTCACTCCTGCCTCCCAGCTGCTGTTGCACAGCCCTATTTACCCCTTCTTTAATAAGTTATCACAGAGGCACTACTACCATCACTGATGCGTCTAGCTTTAGCCAGCAGTGGATCCATCTTGGAGCCAGTTGGAAGTGGCTCCGTCTGACACAGGAGAAGCTTCTGGCATCTTCTGACAGAAGCCACCCCTGCAGACCTCTTGCTACCAAAACCTTGCCATATAAACCCAATGCAGTAAGCTTGCTGAGGATGGTCCCTGGTCTGATTGTCCAGGTAATTAATGAAAATGTCAAACATTATTGGACACAGTATTGACCCTGGTACATATCACTGTTGATTGGTCTCCAACTGGACTTCATGTCAGTGAACACGACACTGAGCCTTACAGTTCAGCTATTTTTCAATCCACCTCACTGTCCACTTATGTAGCTGATAGTTATTCAACATGTTTATGACAATGTTTAGAGATACAGTGTCAAAAGCCTTATTAAAGTTAAGACAGATAACATCCACTGCTCCCTCTCGTCCACCAAGCCATTCATTTCACTGTAGAAGGCTATCAGATTGGTTAAACATGGCTCCAGTGTTGGTGTTACAGTTCAGTAAAAGAGACAGTCTAGGCATGCAGTTGGCATGGGCCTGGAACTGAGTAGCCAAAGGAAAGTTAGGACAACCAAGAGATGTACACTGACAGGAAGATGGTGGTGTGTAGAGGAATGAAGGCAGTGGGTTGATTAACATTGATAATATGCAGCTGTGGCCTTGCCTCAAAGGCAGTGGGTTGATTGACCTGGACAATGTGCAGCTGTAGCTTGTTCCCGCTAAGTGGTGAAATATCCCTGAGGAGTATGGGAAGGGTGGTTGGGTGGAGCAGGAGTAGTATGGTTTGGCCTTTGGAGGAGGGGGAAAAACAGCATAGTTGGTAGAATCTGACTGATGGTAAAAGCCTTGTTGCAACTTACTAGTTTTGCTTGTGCTGTGATAATTGCTGCCCTGTGTGAGGAAAACTGATTTGGACACAGACTACATCAGTGGTGTAGGCCAGGCATGGGGGTCTTATTCCCAGCCTGAGGAGCTAGAAAGTAGGGTAAGGGTTAGGGTACAACAGAAGAGAAAGCCTAGGTGTGCAGTGTGAGTGGAGCTGCAACTGGGAAGTCAGAGGAAAGTTAGCACAGCCAAGAAATGTGTGCTGAAAGGAAATTTAGGGGGTGGGCTGTAAGTAGAGGTCTTGGTCCTGGCCTGAGCCACAAATCTGGGTTAAGGTTAAAGTTGGGATTTGGCAAAAGAGAAAGCCTTTTTCTTTTTTTTTTCACACAAAAAAACCCCTGTGCTTTTTGCCATGGGGCTAGAATGGTGGGGCCAAAGGAAATGTAGGGCAACCAAACAATGTGTGCTGAGAAATTTGTAGTGTAGGCCAGAGGTGATTCCCCTTTCACAAATTATTGCTGACTCTTCCTAATCAATCGCTTGTTCTTCATGTGTCTTGAAATTGTTTACAAGATATTTGTTCCATTACCTTTCACAGAGACTAAGGTGACACTGATCAACCTGTAGGTCCGTGGGTCTTCCTTTTTGTTCTTTTTGCTCTTGTTGGTATGAGTGGCATTTGCTCTCCTTCCAGTCCTCAGGAATCTCCCCCACTTGCCATAATCTTTTTAAGATGATAGACAATGCCCTCACAATGGCATCAGAGAGGTTTCACAGCATTCATGGATGCGTCCTGCAAGGTGCCATGGAACTGTGTGTGTCCAGTTTGTTTAAATGTTCTACAAACTTAATCTCTTCCCAAAAGGGTAAGTTTTTCCTCCCCTAGAACTCCTTTCAGGGACCTAGTGTTCCTGAAGGCAAAACTTACCAGTACAGGAAGCATTCACTACCTCACCATTTTCCATGTCCTGCGTGCCCAGGCCCTCTGTCCCATTCTTCAACAGGTTCACATTCTGCATAAGCTTCCTTTTGCTGTTATACTTGGAGAATCCTTCCTGCTGCCCTTGACTATTCTTAAGACACTTTATGCCTTTCTGTTATTTTAGTGAATGTTCTCGTCTTTCTGCTCCTACTAATTTTCTTCACTTCTTGTATATCTAGACAGCAAAATAGATGTTCTCAAAATGGAGATGACACATTCTGAAAGTTGTGTCCAGTAGCAGTACACAAATACATAATTTCAGGAATTTTTTTCATGTGGACAAAAAGGTCTCAAAACCTTTGCCTTTACTTTCATTCTTTTTCCTTAATCCTTTCCTCTTTTTCAGAGAAATTAGCCTGAGGCAGAGGCTCAGTTTGGAAAAAAATTTCAATCACTCTACTAAAATTCAGGAAAGTTGTGAACAGCTGCCTGGGATGTATTTGTACCTAATACATAGGTTGATAGAAAAGGCAAAGCAGCATCATGTAAGATTTTGAGTCTTAATGTGCTGTTATGAGTCGTATATCATACTATAAAATGTAAATGATCACTGTGAGATCAGATGTTATTTTAAGATTGGATTTATCAGTACTACTAAAATATTACTAAAAGTAATTCTAAACAGGATTTATATATATCCAAATAATGCATTAAAAGCTTCAATAAAGGTCTGGTACTCAGATGTTTATTTTTATAGTCTTCTATAAATCTTTATTGTATGCTAGAAACAAAACCCCCAAAAAACAATAGCCAGGCAGCTACTGTCACCTGCTATATGTCTTGTGAAAACAAATAGCACAATGATCCTAACATAGCAAAATAAAGTTTTCATTTTCTTTACTTTTTTATGACAGCTGAGAAAATCCACTGCATTTCTGAGCAGGTGTTTTCTGTTTACCAGTTTGAAAGAAAAAAACCCCAACTTTTAGTGAGCTTTGCTTTGTCAGAATAAACATAAAACATGTTTGCAAGCTGCTTTCTATCACCATAGTCCTCCTTTGGTTTTTCCATTGGCACTGGTATGTGATGAACTGAAACAAAAGTAACGGTCTTATTTTTGGAAACAACAAAATTACAATTACAGGTAGATAGAAACAGCACATACACCTCTCAGGGTCTGGCTTTGCTTGCTTTATTTTAGTTTAATGTTTGTTGTAGTATAGACGAATACTTGAAGGTCTTTGGCACAGTAAAAAGTTTCAAAACATGAGGAATTTGTTAAAAGGTTTCTATGCTTATTTGTTTATACCTTCCTATTTATTTATAAATGAAGGTACACAGGACATCATCTTTGCAGCAGCATCCAGTATGCTGTTATTGTAAAAGGCAAATATCAGTTAAGTTGGAAATCCATTTGCTCGTTGTTGACCATGCAGCTGTGCAAAAGAAATAGCGAGGACTGCATTAGAAGAAGTTTCCTCAAATTCATAGCATTATTTTACTGATATGGAAAACCTGACATGATTCCAAATTTTACTAGGAAGGCTGTGGAAATGTGACTGCATGTTACTACTGTAATGACAGTGTAAAAGATTAATACTGGATAGTTTTTTTAGGTGTTACTCTGTTTGAATGATAATTAAAAGTGTTGCATAAGACACTATTCACTAAACTCACACTTTTGTTTCCTTATAATTCATACGTTTTCTGTCAGGCAAGCTTTCATTCTTTCCTCTATTCTTAACCCTTCAAATTCTACCATCTTGAGCCATTTCCCATGAAGCTGATATTCCATAAATACATTATATATCTTTCTCAAGACCATAAACATAAGCAGTGAAAATCCAAAATAGACTAATTCTAACACTGAGGTGACAATGTCAAGGTATACATATAAAGAAGATGACAGATGATGACTTGATAATGGTCTTCATAAAATCTGTTCTATTTTTCAAAAAAAAAAATAAAAAAATTGGGACCTCAGTCATCCTGTGTACAAAATAATCACCTTCCAGTTAAACAGGAAAACATGTCTAAACACGATGTAACTTTTGTTAGTATTTTCAGAAGAAAAAAAAAAAAAAAGAAAAAAAGAGTTATGCTTCCCCTTGTCTGGTAACATGAACTTCAATAATGATGTCTTGGGCTCATTTATGTGTTTTCACACTTACAGTTGTCTATACAGATATTGTACTATATGTTGCAGAGTATAATATTTTAAAGTAAAGAAAGGAGAAAAGCAGCAGTTCTATTTTGAGAATATATGTTAGCAATTATTATAACCAAAAAGCCAGCAGAAAATTATGCCTTTTACTAAATGACCACGTAAGCCACTGAAGGGCAATACTTCATTAATATGATTCAGCAGGATATGTTGTCTTGAGAAAAGCGAAGTTGAAATTAGCCTGTTGGACCATCAGAACCAGTTCTAGTGATAAAGCCTTGGTTCTGTGAAGGAGTTCACAAAGTTAATCCAGTTTATTTAGACACATCTCCCCTACTTTTGGAGGAGTTTGAGAAAAGAATGGAAGAAAACACTATAATGAATGAAATTTCATTTAAAATTAATCTGGATTCACCAGTACTTTCAACTATAAACTGATTATTTATAAGGGCTTACTCATGCACCATTTATTTCTGAGTGATGAATTATTGTACCCCGAGAGAATAATCAGTGGATAGAGAAAGGTTACAGAAGTAGTGCTGATGCCTGCCTAGGACCATGTTGATTCATTAAAAAAAAAAAAAAAAAAAAAAAAAAAAAAAAGGAACCACAGGAAGGAAGCTACTAAGCTGTATAACTTGATTAGGTAAAAAGAGCATTAAATGTGAAAATCCTAAACTCTTTAGCTTTGCTCTTCTGCATATAAATTAGAGCTTATGTAAGAGCAATATGAGCAGTCCCTTTGTACTACGTAGGTCTAATTACAATAAATTTAGAAAAGTCTGAGTGTGTAATATGCACAAAGTAGATTAAGAGTGCATGGGAATTATAAAATGTCTAGGCTTCCTTAAAGCTTCTGATATGAAAGATAAAGCTACTTTTTTGCTTTTTTTTTTTTTCTTTTTCTTTTCTCTTTTTTTCTCCTTTTTTCTCTCCCCCCCCCCCCCCCCCCCCCCCCCCCCCCCGGACACATATGAATATGCTTGAAGTTTGTTCTGTCTTGGTTTTGTAGCAAGTGTATGAAGTTTAATTAATAATAACATACTGAAAATGGAAAAAGAAAGGTTGGAAAAGGACAAAGACTAAATAAAACCCATAAAGTAATTTAAACTGAGATGTTTACCTAAGTGGCCAAGCAAAATTAAAACACCACCTAAGATCACTGGTTCTACTGCCAGTACTGACTGATCTCAACTTAGTTGAGTACAAACTATAATTCCTTCTTCTCCCAGTGAGAAATATGCTTTCATCCTAAAGACATATTATTCAGCTTTATCAAGCATTATCACATCACAAAGTGATGTGATAGTGTAAAGAAAAGTGTGAAGTCCTGTTGTTGTACTCCATAGCACATGGGAAGAAGGAGGCAACTTTTATCATCACAGTCCATTTCCTGGCTTCTCTTTGTACCAGACTCAGCGGACCCTTCCAGCTTTCTATGCAATCATCACAGTTTACAACTGAATAGGAGCTGGTGGCTTCAAAAGTAGTGACAAGGTCCTTGCTCTGAGTGTGTTAATGAACACTCTGATGATCTCCTTTTTCTTTATATCTGCAGTTTGGCAATATAAATTATTGAACTGGGCAATTCAATACTGTGCAATACTGTATTGTAACAAAATAAGGAAAGTGAAAGTGATCTTCAGCTTTTTCTATAACATTATCAGGACTAAATCTTGAGTTAGATCTTGACTTAATCTTTAACAGCGATATGTAAGAAATGTTGAGTTGAATGAGCTGAATGAACACGAATTCAAGGCTACTAGTAAGCTACTGTGGCTACATTTATAATCAGGGAAACACTTGGGGATGTTAAATTTCAGTCTGTAAAATTGTGAAAGAATAATAGGGAAGATTGTCACAGGAAAGACAAAATAGAGAAGACCCATGAAATGTGCTTGGTCATGTTTAATCCTTGGAAGTATTGTGGCACTGAGCAATAAATATGAAAAAGTATAAATCTGTTTTTCAAAAATGAATAATACCATTCAAGAAAAATGGTGATGTACAGTAAATAGGACTTGATGTCATAAGCAAAATAATATGTAGGGGAGAAGTTAAATTCCAGTGGTCATTTAAAGTGAAGTGCAAAAAGTATAAGAAACGTTAATGAATCAAGGGGTCAGTAAAGGATATAGTCTTTTTAATATACTAAAAAGACAAGTTAGTGATAGAAGACCTAGACAACAATTTCACAAAGGTATAAGAATGTACTCTATTCTTATACATATGTGACTTATGGGTGAGTGTGTGTTACAGATCATCAACCTAAGTCAGGCTCCAGAGAGGACTTCCAGTCCATTGCTACAGACTCTTAGCTCTTCCTCTCAGCACAGCAGCTCAGCTTTGTAGCATAGTGTTCCTAGTTCATTTCCTAGCGTGATCCAAGAGCACTCACATATTCACTGGGACAGGTTGGAAGTGATCTCAGGAAGTCTGTAATCCAATCCCTGCCTGAAGCATCATCAGCTGTGAGGTCAGACGAGGTTGCTAGGGCTTTATCCACTTGCATCTTGAAAACCTCTGAGGACAGAAACTGTATATACTCACAGGAGATTTCTTAAGAAATATGTTTCTTGAGAGGAAGAAACCATGCCACCGGCAATCGCCAAATAAAGTAATCAGAAAATGTACATATCTGAAGATGTTCAATGTAGGTGTTGTAAAGATTCATCAGAAGCCAGTGAATCAGAGATCCAGAAAAGATATGAAGATAAACATATTATTTTTTCTCAGATATAGTAATTAATTATACAATGATAGAAAAAAATCCACTGAATCATCCCAAAAGCTAATAAGCAACAGATCTGTTAAAGTGCCTTTTAATCAACAGCATGTTATTAATATTCAAAAAGAAAAGGAAAGCACTTGGCATCTATAATTGTAAGAGAAAATAACGTCCAGTATTGTTGTGATATTTTGTAACAACTTCATAATAGTTTTAGCTAACTTCTAATTAAAGGACTACCTTTCAAATGTTCTGCATTTGTCAAATTATTTATGATATAAATACTAAATACCTAAGATTACATGTGCAGGTGGTAGCTAAAAGAAAAGGAAGTGAAAAAACAATGCATACAAAATAATTTTAAGCTTAAACTTAAGTTGTTTAATTTAGAATTAAATTGTCATTACGTGCTATATAATGTTCAAGGCAGTGATGACAATTTATATAGTAGTATAGCTGCTAATTACTCATGACTGGAATGATTTCCACCTTCTTTTAAATATCATCAAACTTATTTTAATTTCTGCTGGCATTTCTATGGTGCTATTTTAAATAAAGTACCACACTTCAGTCTGCAGACTGCACTGTAATACTAATCATTGCATCTACATTAAAAAGAGGCAAGGCTTACTGGTCTTAAAAAAAGTCAGCATATACAACACAGGTTCAAGAAACACATTAAATGCAGTATGCTGAGTGTTTTACAGAACTTACAGGTATCAAATGGCTCAGGCCCATCCTTCTTAAACTGAATATAAAGAGAACTGTTACATAATGCAGCATATTCTTATCTGCAGTTGTTCTGGCTTCAGCTGAGATAGAGTTAATTTTCTTCTCAGTATCTGGTGCAGGGCTGTGTTTTGGATTTGGTGTGAGAGCAATGTTGACAACACACTGATGTTTTTCGTTGTTGCTGGGTCATGTTTATATTAAGTCAAGGACTTCTCAGTTCCATGGGCCCTGCCAGCGAGAGGGCTGGAGGGGCACGGGACATTGGGAGGGGACACAGCCAGGACAGCTGACCCCAACTAGCCAAAGGGATATTCCATGACATACGACATCACGCTGAGTATATGAATTTGGAGATGAAGAAGGAAGATGGGGGACATGCAGCTTTATGGCATTTGTTTTCCTGAGTAGCCGTTATGTGTGATGGAGCCCGGCTTTTCTGGGGATGGCTGAACACCTGCCCGCCCATGGGAAGTGGTGAATGAATTACTTGTTTTGCTTTGCTTGCATGTGTGGCTTTTGCTTTACCTATCAAATTGTTCTTATCTCAACCCTTGAGTTTTATACTCCTTTCCAATTCTCCTCCCCATCCCCCTGGGTGAGGATGAGTGAGCAAGTGACTGTGTGGTGCTTGGATACCAGCCGGGGTTAAACCATAACAGCAATATATTTCATTAGCTATCTATAAATCATCCAGCATTTATGTACAGTACTGCTTTGCTGTCAGATTGTCATGATTTGGCCCCAGCCAGCAACTAAGTACCATGCAGCTGCTCACTCACTCCGTCCGCCCCCACCTCCAGATGGGGTATGGAGGAGAATTGGAAAGAAGGTATAACTTATGGGTTGAGATAGAACAGTTTAAGAATTTAAATAAAATAAAATATAATAATAACATCAGTAACAATAACAATAATTGTAATGAAAAGGGAGACAACATAAAAAGATAGAGAAATAAACTCCCCCCACATCCCAAACAAGTGGTGCACAATACAATTGCTCACCCACTAATTGATGCCCAAGCAGTGATCCCCCCACCCTGGCCAACTTCCCTCGGTTTATATACTAAACATGGCATTCTAAGGTATGGAATACCTCTTTGGTTAGTTTGGGACAGCTGTCCTGGCTCTGCTTCCTCCCAGCTTCCTTGTGCCCTGCCTCACTGGCAGAGCATGAGAAACTGAAAAGTCCTTTACATAGGGTAAGCACTGCTCAGCAACAACTAAAGCATCAATGTGTCATCAATATTATTCTCATATTAAATCCAAAACACGGCACTGTGCCAGCTACTAGGAAAAAAATTAACTCTATCCCAGCTAAAACCAGGATACAGGTAAAATATAACTGTGGCATCCAAGACAAAACCCCTGAAAGATAAGGAAAAACACTTACGGATTCAGAAAAAAAACCCTCTAAAGCAGTACCACAGTGAGGAGTCTGCTATCCTTTTGAACTGTATCATCACAAGAAAGCTGAACCTTGTTTTCTTCAGCAAGAAAAGTCAGGGTTTTTAGTATTTTTCTCCAAGCTATTTGATAGAGCATTACTGTGACATTAATATGACTTGAGCAAATATAATTTTGAAAGTATTGATAAAAAACTAACATCTGAATTTAATGCAAACAGAAGAACAAAGAGATCTGAAAAATTAGGCTACTTTTTTCATTGAGAAATCAACGTATTTCTAACAAGTTCAAGGAGTAACTGATAATATGAAAAATGAGCAAATATTCATAAGCAGAAGTTATACATGATAATCCATGCAAGCATTTTTATCTCTTAATAGGAAAAACTTATAAGGTAAAAAAGCCTCAAAAATATTCCAAGCATGCCTAATAATGATAACTGGAAAGTAGCTGATTTTGTTAATCTGTTAAAATGACAGTAATGCTCTGTGTCAACAAATGATTAAAGACTAGATCCAGCCAAGTATGTAAATGACTATTTAGGACTTAGATGGAAATGACGCATCTCAGAACAATGAGATTGAAAAATCCTTGTTCATTATCAGCCAGAACTGGAGAAAACTGAACTCAGCAATGATGTGATTCCTAACCATAGATGCCTAGTACCATTTGATGCCCTAGAAACTGTTGCACAGACCCAGCACATGACCCAGCATTCATAAGAAACTGGCACTGCTCTGGAACAGCAACTCGATAACCAGGTAGGACATCACAGAGCATCTCAAATAACACTGACACCTATGTCTAAACAATGGGATCAAGCCCATATGGCCCAGGCTGTAGATATTTTAACCAGATTAGAGGTTATACCTACATCACTAAATGTAAGCACTGACATGAGTGTTTGTTGTCTAAGCTCCTATTATAGTCACTGGAAATCTAGGATGCAGTTCAGTAGCCCACACATGAGTATCTAATACCATTTGAGATGCCCCAGGATATTTCTCCTGCTATTCACTTGCTACTTCAAAATCAGGAGCACCTTCTGAGGTCTCTTCTTAAATATGCAGATCCTATGAAGATGTCTCAGAAACTATGGGCCACATATCATGTAGCAGTACATACCTACCTGTGGACAATTAAATGGATCCCTGAGGAATCTGGAGAGCTATTTGGCTGACCAAAGGCAGATAGCTTTCTTAAGGCAAGAAGAAAAGTATCTCTGACTTCAATGCCTGGACTTCTCAATGAAATCCCTTAATGTTGTTGGTTTTATCAGGAATGATCCCATCTAGGTGGTTTAGCAATCAACTATATTTAGGATTCAAAAATTCTTAATTTTTTTTTCCAAATCCTGACATCAGATGTTACTCACATTTCAACCATAGTGATTTATTTAAAATAACAACCTAAATATTTTATACAGAACAGGTTAAGTAGGAAGTGCTGTCTCCTCCTCTTTGTGCAGATGTGCCTCTGTGTTTCTGTATGCACAGATGAATGTGCTAAACTTAAGAAGGATCATTACTGAATTGTTAATGATCAGGGAACTCACACTGATGTAAAGAGATTTCTATTTCAGGATTCATAGGTGGTTTTTGTTGGTGGTTTGTTTTTTTTTTTTTAAAGTTATTCAACATGTAAGACAGCATATAAATAATACTAGAAATAGCAGCCAGAAATGCAGTCTAGAATCAAGAAAAGGGGGAGCTTTGGGACTTCAGTTTGAATCTTATTTGGCATAGGCCCTTCTTAGTACAGTGGTCACAGTACTGATTCCAATTAGGTTCAAACCTGAAATTATTTTGAGAAAGAATAAATGACTGAATAAAAAAAAATTAAAGTAATCAAATATTGCTGAATTTTATGTTATTTCTGACACTCATTTACTACTGCATATTTCTTAACACATATTTCCCAACTTCTACCTTTGCTCTGTTTCTCCAGCAGTAGGAAGATGGAGATTAGAGTCCTTTTTAATGAAAGTGTGGTTGCAAGGCTTCTGTTAACTGGAGCATATAGGCCATAGATGTGGACTGCATCTCTCATAATTAATAAATATCAAGAACTTGTTAATTTTTCTAGAAGAGGTTATAATTAGTTCTGAATGCTGAGGTAAATACCTCAAGTCTTGAAGTGCTAGAAATGGCATAAAATAAATTAAAATTGCTGCACAGTTTCAAGAACAGCAAAACTGAATGAGTTTAATTTATATGATCATTAAAAATGAATAGATCTATGGGTTAATTAATAGAAAAACAAAGAGACAATTCAAAATGGGGTATAAATATAGTAAAAAAAGGGAAAAGATAGAATGGAATAACACATAGTAAATAGAACATGTGATACAGACCACACATTCAGAGGACTCTGATCTTAACATCCTATGAATAACCAGTCAAGGAAATTATAGTGTGTGCCTAAAGATAATTTTTTTACCTTTAGAATGACAAGGGAAGAAATGCATAAAATAAAATTGTACTATATCTTAAAGAAAATTCAGAGATCAAATTCATTATGATTTGGTGTTGGTTTTTACACAAGTATATCACACTATGTTTAAATAATCCACATACAAAAGACTAACTTTATATATTACTGAAATATTCTTTTTCTATTTCATTTAAAATATCTTCCTTACATTTGAGGACTGCATTTAACATAGTGAATTTTTATAAAACATAGGAAATTAGAACACATATATTCAAGATTTAAATTGCTCTTATTTTTGTTTGTGTCTGGTATAAATATGAGTCCAGTGTCAGCACTTAAATCATGATGATTACTTTTGTAGGAAGTGCTGTGAGATTTTTAAAGACTATGGCTGATTAGAGCCTGAAATGACAGATCGTGAAAAGAGCAGAGCCTTTAAATTAGGTGGTTATCATTTTGAGTCAGAAAAAAAAAAGACAGAGGAAAACATGCACATATTTTACTGAATCTAACTTAGCCCAGCTCTGAAGTGAATGCGTTGGAAGAATAAAAATCTGCTGCCTATGTGATTCTGGTACCCTTTCCTACAATGTGCAGTATGTTCTTTTTCACATACACTATTACAGACTGCCTTTTAAATCTAACAAAGTCAAAGTTATATATTCCATCTTAAGATTTGCTTGTAGTGCTAAGATAGGATAAGAAAAAAAATTACACCAAATTCATACAATAAACATAAGTTTTGTATTTTTTAATATTATGGCTCTGTGGCTAAATATATATACACATATACATACACAGTGAATGTAGCAGTGAATAACATACAATACCAAATACTGTATTTATAGGCTAAAAAAAAATTAAAAAAAAAAAAATAAAAGCAACCTAGTAGTAATTTTGTCCAAGTAAAATTTTAATATCTGGTTAAAATCCCATATCTTTCTCTGTATATGTTTAATTCCTAGAAGGCATTACAAAATATTTTTGAGTAAGGAGTACACAGCATGAATTATATTATTGACCAGGAATACAATCTTCACTGTTTATTTGATCTTGGTTCTCAGTGTAACTATTTGTAAAGCAAGCACTAGGAATCTTTAGTAAGTATTTAAAACGAGATATGCCTAGAGAAAAAAAAAAACAACAAACCCACAAAAACCCAACAAACCAAACCCCAACAATTTATGAACTTTTCTCTTAAAATAAAAATCCTCTAGTAAAAGAAACCCCCAAGACCAACAACACCTGTCCCACCCCCACCCCAGAAAAAAACCCCAACACCAAACCTGAAAAGGTTTGAAAGCAGATGTTTCTTAGAGAAGTTGTTGTAATGATTGACATAAAACAGTCTTGGAATAGGTAAATTGGTAAATTAAGACCACTCCTAAGAAACAAAAAAACCAAACCCCTTTCTTTAACTATTTTGGTTACTGAGGCACTGTATCTACTTGAGGTTGCTGCCACTGCTCATCTAACTGTCTCTGTCCTAAGGCTGTGTAACATTTTGGACAGTGCTATTTTGATGACTGCATTGACAAGGGAATGCAGTTAATAAGGTGTGTTCAGGCTATGCCTACCACTCAAGCTGAACTGAATGTAATTATAAACATTGCCATCAAACAAAGCCAAAAGACTGAATGTGTAAAAGAAAAATGAAGTTTCCAACACAATACTCCTGTTTTGGAAAGGTACATAAATGAAACCTTGAAAAAGTTACCACACAGGAAAATATGTTCCAAACACATAATTCTTTCTGCTGCTTCATATAGTCTGTTTTGGTGATCCAGGGCTTAATATGTTGGCTATATCAGTACTGGCCTGGTAAGGTGTTCATCTCTACTGTATGTCCAGGTTTGCTTTTGGAACTTCATTTTTGTAGCTGAACAACAAACCAGAACTTTGAACTCAACCACTGTTCTCAAAGTAGCCTATTCTCCATTAATACTATAAATGTTGAAACAAATTTGTTCCACAGAATCTAATCTTACCTTAATCTATTTTCACCCTCAGCAGTATTCCTTGTACACTTTCCATTAGTTGTAGAACTTCCTTTCATAACAAATCTAAAAAAAAAATAAATTAAAAAACCTTAACTCCTCTCATTACAGAATTCCATTGTCTGGATGCTGATAAATAAGTATCCTGTGGTGAAACACAGGGATTCAACAAATCTCAGAGAGATTTGACAATTATGCACATTTGGATCTTGTAATGAAAGGAAAATTGTATGGCAACTGGAATGTTCTTTTCCTATTATAGTAAAACATTTGTTCATGTAGCATGACCTAAGGATTAAATAGTCATTTATATGTACACTTAGCAATACTTACACCTTTATAACAAAATATGCAACAGGTGCAAGGTACATACATATCTGGCATAACAAAGGCTTGCCATCTGTTGGTATAGATTTTGGGACACACAGATATTTTCATCTAGTGATTTAAATAAAAGATATGAAAAAGGAACATTTTTATTAGCTGGAACAGAATTTTTATACTTCTAATTATTCCTTCCAAATTGATCATAAATAACATTTTACTTCTCATATAACTACAACATATATTTTACATCTACAGTGATTTTACTTGAAATACTCAAAGACTCATAACATTTGTTGATTTAAAGGCAGACAATTGAAACAGTATTTAGAACAGTTATTTTAGAAAAATAATAAATGTAGACTCAGGAATTACTGCTGATGCCTTGTTATGAGATACTACTACATCTATAGATTCTGATACGAACTAACTTCAGAAACAATAGTAATGCCACATTAAATCTATCAAGAAATATTTATGTAACAAAATTAATAAAGCAGAAATTCTGTAACCTTAGTTCCATATTGACTCTTTTAGCTTTGACTGTTGAAAATGTGCACAGTACTGGCTTCCGCAGAATCAGCAGAGTGACAGCTACTTGGGATAAGAAAGGTAAACATCCAGAGGGAGTGGAAACTAGAGGCAAAGAATTCTTTCACCTTTAACATAATTAGCTATTGCTAAGTATTCACTGCATATTCAGTGCACATATACAGTATTGCAGATCTCTTGTCTGGGAAACATCAGAAAATACAGTCCTTTATCAGCCTCCTAGTCCTACTCTCTCATCACCCCAGGGCCTCTTAGGAGAATAGAGGCTTGAAGTTTTCCTAAGAGCATGCCATTGCTCCCTCATAGTCTACCTGCCTGTCTTCTCAGAGAGGAGGAAGGTGAAGCTAGGTTGTCAACATTTTTAGATGCAGCCCTTTTGTCTGTCTTTCCTGCTGGAAATGTGGTTTTGTTTTGTTTTGTTTTGGGTTTGGTTTTGGTTTTTGGTTTTTTTTTTTTCTTTTACATTGTATGAATTGCCTGAATTATCGGTAAGAGAGACCTGCAAAGAAGCGTATTCTATGACAGACCGTAGGATATGCTCCTGAAAAGCAGATACATCTATACGATATCTGTAAAATCAAATGGAATGAGTTTGCAAGCAGACTGATGACTGAAGATTGGTAATGGTATTAATTGTCAGCATACTGCTAGATGTTTTTTTCTGTCTGTTACACTTGGCACTCCCTGGCATTCTGCCAAGCACAGTTTGTGGGATAATGGTACCAGAGACATTCTCAACAGGCATATGTACAAAGTTACATTATATTTGGCTCCAGCCATTTGTCATAGTTTCAATGCTATCATGGTGGGAGGGCTCACATGTCTGGGGCGCTACCACAGATGGATACAGGCTCTTTAGGAAAGGCAGGACAGGAAGGCAAGGACAGAGAAGAAAGAAGAAATTCTGAAGAATGGAAAAGTTCAAACACTGTTTTGAAGAGCCAGAGGAAGAGCTATGTACGTTTTAAAATCCTTTGCTCCTGGATGTGGTGAACAAAGAAAAGCCAGGAATTATTAATAGAACAGAGCAGGAAATTATTCTCATGCTCTAAAAAACTTCTCTAGGATTCATGATTTCCCATTAAAGAATGCAAACAAGTATCAATGTCTGAATTATTTTTTTGTGTGCATTTGTGAAGACAAAATAAAAAAAAGAGCCCTTGAAATTGGGATTGCCTTCAATGGTAGTCATCTACACTTTTTCTTTCAAAGAACTGAGTAGAGCTTGTTCTTGTTACCTAGTGATGATAGTACTTACTTTTTATATAACATTTAATTGATCAGAATACTCACTTGGATGAGGGAGACACAGATTCCATAAGAATAGATCATTTAGTTAGTTACACACATGGAAATGTTCTGACTAGAGATAGAGAAGACATGACACATTAGATACTACAAAGTATGCAACAGTTTAAAGAAATCAGGAAACTGACTAATGAAGAAGCAAATATCTTGCATCTTGAGTGCAAAACTAAGTATCTTCTAACAGAGGAAAAGGAACTCAGGAAAGCTGTTGGTGGGTCATTATGAAAGTTTCTGCTTCTCTTCCACATAATAAATCTGAACACTTGAATAATTTTTTTTTTTATTTGTTTTGAAGCACAAATTTACAAATCATGTTTAATATTCTCACCTACTTAATCAACCAAATCAAATAATGTGCTGGCCAGGTACTACCTCCTTTGGTGAGAGAAATAGGAAGCTGATAGTTAGCTCTCCCTCCCTCCCTCCCTCCCTCCTTTCTTTCCTACATACAAAGTCTACAGTTCAGTTTTGGTTCCCTCACTTCAAGAGGGATGTAGAGGTGCTGGAGTGTGTCTGGTGAAGGGTAACAAAGCTGGTGAATGTTCTGGAGCACAAGTCTTATGAGAAACTGCTGAGGGAACTGGGGTTGTTTAGCCTGGAGAAGAGAAGGCTCAGGGGGGATCTTATTGCTCTCTACAGCTATCTGAAAGGAGGTTGTAGGCAGGTGGGTGTAGGTCTCTTCTCCCAGATAACTAGCGTCATGAGAAGAGGAATCAGTTATGCCAGACGAGGTTTAATTTGGATATTAGGAAAAAATTCTTCATTGAAAGGTTGGTCAAGTGTTGGAACAGGCTGCCCAGGGAGATGGTGGAGTCACCATCCCTGGAAGTCTTTAAAAAACAGTAGGAGGAAGACAATGTTCTACAGATCTGGAGTTCATAAATTGAGTGACTTGAGGTCAGATGCCCAAAGGCAACTTAAGAACCTGCCTATTGAACACAAAATCTCATGAGGAGGTGGAGCAGCTTATGTCAAGCTTCTGCTTCCTGATTTTATTAGGAATACAGTACATAAAGGTTCAAGAAATCCAGGAAAATTTTGAACACTATGGAGCCAGTTCTTTGCTAGTGCTGTGGAGACTAAAGGAGACACGTTGGATCTGCTGCTTACAAATAAGGAAGAAGTGGTTGCAGATGGGAAGGCTGATAGAAACTTTGTTATATCTGTGATATAACATAATTTAAGACCCCGAGGCAGATGGAAGCAAGCAGAATAATAAAAAATCTGGTGCTAGTGAACGCAGACTTCAATTTGCTCAAGCAAACTCCTAGGCTGGACCTTGTGGCATACTGCCCTGCAGGGGTCCAAGAGACCTGGTTGATCTTCCAGGCCAACCTCATCAAAGCACTAGAACACTCCATCCAATGCATGTAAAATTGTGTAGGCCTAGCAGGAAGCCATCCTGACTGAGTTAAATGCCAAAAGAAATCATATAGAATTTAAAAGTGGAGAAAAGTTACACAAGAAGAATATATAGAAGATGCCCAGTAATGCAGGGATGGAATTTGAAAGGACAAAACTCAGCTGCAGTTACAAGTAGCAAGGGATGTGAAGGGCAACAAGAAAGGTTTCTATAGATGCATGGCAACAAAAAAATATCAAGGGAATTGTTGGGCAACCAAGTAATGAAGAACATGGAAAATGCTGAGTAATCAATGTCTTCTTTGCCTCAGTCTTTACTGGTAAAGCCTGCCAACAGGTCTTTCAGGCTTCTGTGACTGATGAGAAAATTCAGACAGAAGTCCTACTTAACTACACAGGACATTCAAGTAGGCACCATTTTGACAAATAGGACATACACAGTTCAATGGTACCAGGTGAGATGCATCTGAAGGTGCTGTTGTGTCCAAATTTAACAGTCAGCCTAAAGCAGGGGTCCTCAAACTTTTTAAACAGGGGGCCGGTGCGCGGATGAAGTGGCAGGCAGTCATCTGCGGCTGCTTGGCTTCCCCCCCTAACCCTGGGGGGGGGTGGGGTGGCGGGGGCGGGGTGTGTGTCTGTAAATACCTGGGGCCAGATTGAGGGCCCTGGGGGAACGTATCCGGCCCGCGGGCCGTAGTTTGAGGACCCCTGGCCTAAAGCCTAAACCCAACTATGCTTCTGTTGTGTTTTAACCCAGCCAGCAACTGAACACCACACAGCTGCTCTTCACTCCCTCCCAGTGGGATGGCGGAGGGAAAAAGTAAAAGAGAAAACTCATGGGTTGAGGTAAAGACAGTTTCATAGGTAAAGAAAAAGCCGTGCATGCAAGAAAAGCAAAATAAGAAATTCCTTCACCAGTTTACATTGGCTGGCATGTGTTCAGTCATCTCCAGGAAAGCAGAGCTCCATCATACGTAATGGTTACTTGGTTACAAAACACCATAATTCTGAATGAATGTCCTTGCCTGCCTTCTTCTTCCTCCAGCTTTCTATTGCTAAGCATGATGTCATATGGCATGGGGTACCTCTTTGGTCAGTTGGGGTCGCTGTCCCAGCTGTGTCCCCTCCCAATTTCTTGTGCACTCCCAGCCCACTTGCTGGTGGGGTGGTGTGAGAAGCAGAAAAAGCCTTGAATCTGTGTTAGTACTCCTCAGCAATAACAAAACCACCCCTCTATTATCAACAATGTTTTCAGCACAAATCCAAAACATAGTCCCATACAAGCTACTATGGGGGGAGAAAAGTAACTATCCCAGCCAAAACCAGCACATGGTATTAGTATACAGTTATATGCACAGTGTTTGGCAAAGGATTTCACAGAGGGTCCTGTTTTTCCTACCTTCCTTCAAGATATGTAGTTTCATCTAATGGGAGGTTCCTGCTATACCTTTCTGGCAACATCAGTAATGTCTTCACCTACCTGGCTAAGTCATGCACATTGCTTTTGTTATGCTCTAAAACTGGTTTCTCTTCAGGTTGATTTCAAACTCATCAATATATGGACATTTCTCTTTATAGCTCAAGGATCTCTGTTTTCTGCCTGTGTATTTACTTTCAGCCTTAGCTATCATTCTGTGATTGTTCATTTTACATCCTTCAGAGGAGATCACCTCTCAATGAAGTTTTCAGAGATGTTTTCTGACAACCTCAGAACATTTTAATTGAGTCTGTCATACATTTTTGCTGTGGTGTTCCCAGGTTTATCAGGGTTCATGGCAACTCATACTGTACATGCCATGTAACATGAGCCACAGCAGTGGTAAAAGAATTTATGTAAAGTATCTTTCTATCTGCTTATTATTAACAACTATCTAATTACTGGTGTGCATTTTAATTTGATCTCTTGCATATCTAACACTTCTGGCACAGCTGTTTGATGTTATTGCAAACCAGTCATAATTTTGAAGGTGGTGACAACCAGGACAATCTCTAATCTCTGTAAAAAGGCAGAAGTCATGCTGAGCTTCAAAAAACCAAGGACAGTCCCAAGAACTACAGAACTAGAAGCCATGTTCAGGTTTAAAGTAATAGGAAACAACCAGAATGGATTTACTATGGCCAAACTGTGTTTGACCAGCCCGACTTTCTTCTGTAATGAAATTTCTTGCTCTATGTATGAAGTAAGAGCAGTGGATGTCATTTGCTTTGACTTTATCAAGGCCTTACATGGTTCTCTTGTAGCCAAATTGGTGAGATATGGTTTGGGTAGGTAGTCTCTAGATAGGAAGGTGCAAAATTGGCTGGATCACCAGATGTTAAGCATTAGCATTTCAAAATCTGTCAGCCAGTTGTGAGTTATGTTCTTCAGGTGTCAGTACTAGAGCTGATACTAGTTAATGTCTTTATTAACAACCTGGGTGGTGAGGCAGAACTGACTGGCACCTACTTATGTGAATCACACCCCTTTTATCCTTCCTCCTCTATTCTCCTCCTCTTTTTTCCTCCTTATCCTTGCTTTTCCCTACACTCCTTAATAAGCTTTGCATAGTGCCACAGTCCACCCTCAAATATTCATACTTGTCATGTTCCTGCAGCTTCCCCCTCTTATCAGTTACAAAGCCCAGACTGGCCCTTCTTATGCAGTGCCTGGTGTTTCTTAATGGTCTGTCAGTTAGTAGCTGTAGAGTTTTGGTCTTCATTATTCTCTCGTTTATGACTTGTCAGATTTGTGTGTCTGTGTGCTTTGCTTATTTCTTTCCCTGTTACTTTACCTTATAAAAGGTCCTTAACCTAATAACCTTAATGAACCAGATGCTCTCAAGTCCCACACACCGGCCACTGCCCCACTGGGGAACAGCTTTTCAGAAAAGGGCTTGGGGATTGTACAGAACACGAGGTTGAATAAGAGTCAGCAGTACAACTTTGTGACATATTAGCCAACCACATACTGGGCCACATAAATAAGAGTGTAGCCTGCAGGTTGAAAGTAGAGATTATTACCCTTTATGCAGCACTTGTGTGACCCAAGCCCACCATATTGCCTCAGGTTCTGGGCTGGCCAGTACGAGATATTCACATGCTAGAAGGAGCCCAGAAGAGTCACCAAGAAGGTCAAGGGGCTCAGGTACATGACATGCAGGAGTCACTGAGAGAACTGAGTTTGTTCAGCCAGGTGGAAACTAAAGGGGGATGTCTTCAAAGGGATGTGAAAACTAAAGAGGGATGTCTATCAAGACTGCTGTCTTTGAGTACTTAATGGGAGGTCATAGAGAAGACAGACCTATCAGGAGTTCACAGTGAAAGGACAAAAGGTCAAAGTTATATCAGTTGCAGCAAGGGAAAATTTATTACTAGTTATCAGAAGAGAATTCTCCACAGGGAGCATTTAAGCACTGGAACAGGTTGTGCGGAGTCAACTGAACAAGGCACTTAACAGTGTGATCTAACTTTGAAGTTAGCCATGCTTTGTGAAGGGAATAAACTAGATGACCTCTAGCTTATCCAACATGCAACCTAAATTATTCTATGTTTCTAATTTAAAGGCCAGTATTGGCCTGGAATAAAATGTTTTAGAAAAAGGAGAGGGACATTCTTTTTCATCTGTAAGATCTGAAATGTAAAGTTTGAAACTGGGTGGAAAATATTGCTTTAATTTACTTTTTGCAAGAGTTTTGCAGAATTTTTATCAGCCCATTACAACATGTTTGCAAGGAATTCTCCAAGGATCAGTTAGACTTGTTCCTTAACTTGACTGAATCGAAGCCTGATTTCAAATGACTGGACAATAATAAGATATTCCTCATCCAAGTATATTTGAACCTATAAACTAACCCTAGAAACCCTAAGAAGGGCACAAGCTGTCTAACATGTCCTTTACTGAATCCAAAATACGGAAGTATTATTTCTGAGTTCTTGTTTTAGCTGCCTAGCCCTGAGGGGTCAAACAGCTGGTATCACTGAGCTCAAGGGAGGTAGAAGGACTTTGCAATAACTATTAGTGACCCTCTGGCATGCAGTGATGGGGTAAAAGCTTCAACACTGTCTGAATATTACCCACACATTTCAAAATCTGCTTTTGTAAAAATAAGGGTATCATCCATAAATCAGACTTCCAACTTATTTCTTTTTCTTGAACTTTGCCCTACCAAGTGCATTTTGTTTCAAAATGTATTACTCAGATTTTTTCCAAAGCAGCCTGCAGCAGGAGTTCCTGGTCTATGGCCCTTGATCTGCATGCAGCTTCTGGCTGATTCTAATGGGGCTTCTTTTGCTGGGCTGCATAACATGCTTTAAAGTAGAGGAGTACTGGCATAGCAGCTGGTGCAGAATTTCTTCCTGCCTAGGAAGTGGTTCAGCAGAAATCCACCAGAATGAGAATATGGCAGACGATGGCCTTGGTTGGTCTTTCAGGACTTAGCTGCATCTTCAGCCCTTGTCCAAAGTGAAAACTGTTTGGATCCCTTGGGGAGTCACTGTTTACTCCTATATACAAAGCACTTTTAGAGCTCCTCTTCTTAGTTCTTTGAGGAGTATGAAATAACCTTCCAGAACTAAGTCATTTGAAGGTTTAAAAGATGTTTTAAAAAGTCAAGAAGTCTGGCCACCCATCACCAGGAAGTTTACTGTGGGAAACTATGTCACGAAAGTCATCATGAAACATTATGTAAAATTTCTGTATGAATACACAGACTTGAAAAGTAAGCATCTCTTAATTTCCAGGCATTGGACATCAGCACATATTTGCTCTCTTTTTTCATGTTTTAATCTATCACTGAGTCGCCTATCTCTGCATCGAAACGTTCATATATATTTAAGTGTAAAGTCTGGAAAAGCTATGCAAGGAAATGCCCTCTCCTGAGAGGGGAAATTCCTCACATTACAGATATTCTCTTTTAAAACTATGTGAATGGTTTTAGTCTTCAACATACACAGAACAACCAGTTATAATGCTTTAGTTCTCATGGTATCTAGTCCATCTAAGCACACAGCCTTTGTGACCGAGAACAAGAAGAATCAAATGAGGCTTTTAGTGGGGTGTATAATGGGGGGAAAAAAAGTTACAATTATTACATTCCTGTAACATAAGCTGTAAGATATATAGTATAGGTATACAAAGGTGAGCATAGCGACTAGATCAACTTGAAAATAGTTAATTATTTTTATCCAAAGATATCTAAATTACTCATTTCAATATCACCTTGATTTTTAATCATCTACATAACTTATGAAAAAAAAATGTAAAGAAGGAATAAGAAGCTGAAGCAAGACTAAAGTTCAGTTTAGAGTTTCCTGACCTTCTGTACTATACTCACTGTTGCTTTCTCACAGCAGATCTCTTCTAACTGCCGCAAGGACTTCCAGCGTTACAGTAGGAGCTATCAGTTTCAGCTGCAAAGCCAAACTTCTGTAAGTGCTTTAACACAACTCAGATACCTTCTTCCATTCATGTCTTTCCATTCAATCTTATATTCATGTATTTTATTATAAAAACAGTTCCCTTATCTTCAGTAATGTGCACATTTTCACAGTAAATAGATCACATACTATCCTTTAGCCCCTAATAGTGTAAATTAATCACTTACCTCTTTCTAACCCAGAATATTGAGAATATATAATAAAGAAATCTGATGCAAATATTAGCTACATAGTCAGCTATGTCTTTTCTCTATTGGGCAATTTATTACTTTTCCCATAGTTCTCAGATAAATGATAAAACTGATATTGTAATTTCAACATTTTACACATTAGCTTCTGAGAAAAAAAAAAAAAATTGCAGCCTACCTGCTTCTAATTAAGTGGAACTAATTCAGAATGAATAGAGAGTAAAAAATCAACCAGTCAACCAAAACAAAACAAACACACTTTAGGAGACGGGATTTAAGAAGGTGTATTGATGATATTAATATATGTTAGTACACAAAAATCTAATGTCTACTTTTGAATCATAATGTTCTAGCCACAGCAATGTGTGGCGGGATTTTTTTTTTTTTTTTATGATTAGCAAAATAAAAATCTGTTTAATCTCTTATATTTGTTTTACTGCAGTATAGCATGGCTAATACCTGTTTACTTAGTAATAATTTTCTGCATAAACAGGAACAGTCAGAAGCTTACTGTTATCATGTCTTCAATTATTATTGTATTCTATTTTATTTTATTTTAATATTCCTTTGGTTTAAAAACATCGCACAGAACTCCAGGCTTGAGGCTGAGGCCAGTGCTTCAGATTTTCACAATGGGAGTATCCCAAAATCAAATAATATGTGTATAATGTACAATTCTTATGGGGATGGTGATTATAGAATAAGCACTTGTAGACACTAGAAATATACCATCAATTTTTTCTTCAGCTGCAAAGACAAATACAAAGTACTTATCTATAATCTTGCCTTATGTAATGTAAGCCTATAGAAGGATATTTATGAAGCAAGGCACACTCCCTGCATACTCTTCTAGGACAGAAGTCATGAGACAATCAGAACCAGATATAGCAATTTAGATGCCTGAGATATTTTTGAAAAGCTAACAGACAAAATGAAGTGACACAAAACTTACATAACATAAATTCACTTAAACAGTTAGGAAGTTTAGAATTCCTTTAGGTTATTCATTAATAGAATACTACCCAGAATGACACTGAATGTCATCTAGATTTATAGGTGATCAATAGAAAATTAATATTTATGTCTTTAATCAGAACAGAGGCAAGAAATTAACCAAATCTTCTGTGGCAGGTGGCAAATGATCACTGAAGTACTAGAAACAATTCTCAGCCCATATAACTGTAATGCTTCCCAGATAATAGTGTCACAATAGGTGTGCTTTATTTTTCCTGTATCTTCACGTATTGATTTAATCCTGAAAGTCTGATGTATCAGTGGTCTGATCTTGTCCGAAATATCTATATTATTTTTTTTAGTAAATCAGAATATGCCCCCTGAAATAAGTGGGGTGTGTGTGTATGTGTATATATATATATACACACACATACATATAAAATCATTATATTCATGTTGAGAGTGCCACATTTGACTTTAACTTCCTGAACATCTGGCCCAATGATTATATATACTGTATTGAAATGTAGAGATTAATTTCCTTCATCTCTTCCTATCAATTTTGTCATAAACTTCTAACAAACCAAATACATTGGCTTAGGAGTTATTTTAATGCATATTAGCAATATCTGAAAAACTATCATTTTATCGTATTGCAATTATTATAGAGACAATAGGAATACTTCAGCTGTGCTACATAAGTGCTTTACTTAGTCTGAATGAAAAAAAGGTTATGTTGCTTTTTCTATCACCATAAACATCTTTCACCTCCATGTCCTTTTGTGAAAAAAACCTCAAGTAAAAATGCTTTGAAGGCAGGTTTCCTAATCAGATTTTTATAAAGAGATATCCTTCATAGCTCAACTTAACAGGGCAGTTGAATGCCAACTGGTAATTGAAGTCCCTCTGAAGAAAAATAAAATATCAATCACTCTTGTCATTAAAAAAGAAGTAAAAAGGTATACAAATGAATGTGATTTTGTTTTGAGTCAAGGATTTTTCTAAACAGAAATACTGATTTATGCAACCCTCAGGTTTGAATGCATGCAACACAACTTTCACAGATTGAATGCCATTGATTTTCTATAACAATGTCAAGCATTCAATGCATCACAGCAGTCATGAGACTGAAATAAATAATCCCTTCAGAAAGAAAGTGATTCTTCTCTTTTTAAACACATAGGTGAACATATTTTTCTCCTGCTCCCTTGCTCTGTTGTAGCTTAAGCTGTAAGGCTTTAGAACTTCCTAATTCTGTGTCTTCATTTTCATTTAGGATAACATTCTTTGTTTTTCTTATGACCTTCTTTATGCTCTTGCCTCTGGGACAAGTTGTTAAACTGTATTCCATTCTGTTTATGAAATGTGAAGAGATGTAGAGAACAAAATAAATGCCAGCAAATTCAGCTTTGAATGTAGCAATATGTGATACTGCCAGAACCTGAGCAGCACAAAAATAGCCTTGAAAGCTGCTGTTTCACAGATAAGATTCATGTTCAAAAGTACAGCAGACTTGTAATACATACTGCATACACAAATTAATATTTCCAATGAGATCTGCAGTGCTTCTGATCACACTGTAAGTCATAATCACTTTTCTGATATTGTTAGTTCTGGTTATTTGAGCTTAATATTTATAGCCAGGACTGTCATTTACACATTTGAGTTTGACAGGTTTTGTACTCCACGCTAAATTTATCACTTGCTTTGTTATTGATTTGTTAGTCATTTACTATTCTTTTTCACACATATGATTTAGAGTTGGTAAATTGCACTAGGACATTCATTTTAGGCACCTTCAGATGTTATTTGGAATGCTTACCATGAACATAGCACCACGCTACTTCTTACAAGGAATGAGGTACAGTTTTCAACTGTTTCCATGCAAAAGGCTACTACAGTCCTGAAAATAATTAACTGATACGCAATGTGGTTGATTTGAAATACATAATACATGCTTTTCAGGTGACACTAAATATAAAAAGAATTCCAAGTGTTTTGTAAGAAATATAATGTAGAGGATTGGATTATCTTCTCACCTTGTTATTCAAGAATAAGACAAGACTTAAGTCTTTATTTTTGCTTTGTGTGATTCCCTGTATGTCAAGGAGTTCCAATGTCTATTCTGCAGTTTCCACAACTACAAGTAGGCTTTTTATTTTAATTAGAAATAGCAGGCCAATACTGATACTCATTTGTAATCATAATGGGTCAATATTTGTACCTAATACTGAAATTGTACAAGCATAGAACTGATTGTTTCCCCTGGTTCTGATTTTTTCTGCCATCTTCACAGCCTCAAACAAGAAAGCCCCATTTGAAAAGGATGACCAGTGAAAAAGCAGTGCAAGAGTGATTGCTAACTTATTAACGCTATCTACTTTAGACTCTTGCCTCAGAGATTTTAGTTAGCTCAATGTCCCCGGGGTTTTTTTGGGGGTTTTTTTTGTTTTGTTTTGGTTTTTGGTGGTTTTTTTTACACAGAGGAAAGGATGACAGACATCTTCAGTGGTATATTTGAGCAGACACATAGGTTGAGTGTTCCGATTCATCTCCTACAACACTTGTCTCCATTGATTATAAAGTAAGCCCATAGCAACTACATTCCTTGATGTCTGAAGCTTGACACTTTGAACCCTGTCCTTTTACTATATTCCTCTGTATTTTAGCGTGGTTTAGAGTAGGAAAGGAAGATGTTTACCAGGCTGCAATGTCTAATACAACTTAAACTAGCATATGAATGACCATAAGTTTCACTGAACGTACAAATTAGCTCTGTGGTAATGCATAAAAAATGGAACAGGAATGCAATATAGCACTACGTATGGTGAACAGAAATTGATAGAGGTTTAGAAAAAAAAGTAGTACTTTTATCTGAGAGCCTATTCTTTTTTTCAGAAGTTTTATGAAAGCCTGTTTTCATAATTATGTAATACCCAACTGGGCAATTAATTAGTGACTATACTGTAGGACATCATCTGGAACTGTATACTGCCAGAGGACGGAGAAGGGAATGGAATAGTTTTGTGTATTTCTTTATTTTGCTTCTGCATGTCTTTCTTATTGTGCTATAGATAAGGAAAATCAGTTGTCTCTGAAATCTTCTACTTGTGTATTATGTTTCCCTGTCCTTGGGAGAAATGATGGTCTTCATCAGCACAATGGTTGATACAAATAGAGCACGTTGTGTGTAATTTAACAGACATGTAAGTTAAAAATTACTATGTATTCAGTACTGGAATAAGGTGATGGAAAGTTATGTTTATTGCTTCATTATTACAATGGAACTTATTTCATCAAATTCATAAAAGAAGTGTGGTATCTTTTAGATACTAAATTTAAGTAAGCTCGTAGCCATCTTCTTTAGCCAACAGTAAGAGATAAGCATCTTTAGACAAGATAAATCACAGATTCACGGACTAGAGAATCACAGAACAGTTGAGGTTGGAAGGAACCTCTTGCCATAATCTAGTCAAGCCTGTAATTTAAACACAGTCAGCTAGAGCAAGTTACTTAGAGCCAGGTTGGTCCAGTGGTATTTTCAGTTCAGTGACTGTCTAAAACCCTAGGGCTGGAATGTGACTCACTAAATAAACCCCTACAATAGAAGAAAGATCAGTGGAAATGGGCAAGGGTGATTTGCCCCATGAAGCTCAGAGAATAATGCAAAGCAGCTGATGATATCTCAGCAGAAAGCGGGGTAGAGGGTGGCATTTGTTTTAGATAAACAGCTGTCAACAGCTGAGTAGATCACCTGGTAGTGAAAAGGTCTCCCTGATTTAGCCAGAGGATCAAGAGGGGACTGAATACATGGCTCAGCCCAACAAAGAGCATAAAAACTAGACAACTAGTAAAAGGATTGAGCTGGCTTCAGCCCACATATTTCTTCCTGGTTACACGGACACCCAGCATCATGACATTGACCATATAATAGAAACTAGTAATTGGAATCATATCAATATTGTGATTGAAATGTATATTGCAACATATTTGTAATGTGTTTTCAGTATATTTCGTATTTCTCTGTTAAATTGCAACTCCTATGTAACTTCAAACATCCTCAAATACATAAATTTGATATTAACATTACACTAGCCACACATGTGTTATCCCAAATCTGGGTTCTTCACCCAGTGTGCAAGAGCTGATCCACACACAGAGCCTAGATATTTGTTTATTGTATGTCTGCACAGAGATAGCTGCTAGGTGGTATATCAGCAAAGTGAGCACACCTCTTAAAATGTGGTAAAACATTTTATACACTTTGAACAATTGTTTACAATTATGCTTAGTAATACTTAATTCTCATTGGTTCTTATGAGCCTTGCCTCCATTTAAAGGTACAGTTTTTCTTTACAGCAGGCATGTTCTCTGGGGAGAGGGTTTTGTTAGTAGGGGATTTTCTTTGTGGGTGGGTGGGTGGATCTTTTAGTATGCTAATTAGGATAGTTCACACATAGTTCAAGTAATTTTCTGTTTGGTCTCATTAACCATTTGGTTCTCCTTGAGCTTATCTTGTTTCTTAGCTTGAGGTATTTATGGTGTCTATTCCTTCTCCCTAGGCCATGTCTTGTTAAGTATTCATAAAGATTAACTAACATCTTCTATTTTTCAAATTCTTTCTTGTTTTCCATTATAGGTATTTACATATTTCTTTTTTTTAAAGAGAGTAATTCTTATATCACATGGAATATCTAAAGGAAACTGGTCAGAGAGTATTGGACTCTGACAAGTACTTTGCCAGGTCGAGACCTCTGGCAACCTGTTACAGTGCACAGTCACTTTCATACTAAAGACATAGTTTCTTATGTTCAGATAGACCTTCAAGTTTTTCAATTTGTGCTCATTGTCCTGTCACTGGGAACCAGAGAGAAGAGTCTGTTTTTACACCCTCCCATGAGACGTTTATAAATGTTTGTGATGAGCTGATGCCAGACAGCAGCTAGGCCCCACCCCGTCTCTCATGCACTCAATTGCAGTAGGGTGGGGGAGAAAATCAGACAAGCAAAGGCTGAAAACTTATGCATAAAGATAGCAGTTCAGCAGTTGAATATGTGAAGCAAAGTTGCACATGCAAGCAAAGCAAAACAAATAACTCATTCACCACTTCTTGTCAGTTGGCAGATGTCTACCCAATTCCTGGGAAGCAGAACCTCAGCATGCACAGCAGTTATTTGGGAAGACAAATGGCATAATCATGAATATCCCTCTTTCCTTTTTTCCCTGAGCTTTTATTGCTGAGTACTATGAAATGGAGTATCCCTCTGTTCAATCTGGGTCAAGCTGTCCTGATTTTATTTCCCTCCCAAGCTCTTGCCTAGCTCCAGCCTACTCACTTGTGGGGCAGAGTGTGAAACAAAGAAAGCCTTCACACTGCAAGCACTGATCAGCAATAATCTAAACATTACTGTGCCATCAACATTGGTTTATCCACAAATCCAAAACACAGTACTTTACAGGCTGCTGCGAAGAAAGGTAACTCCATCTCATCCAGGCTTGACTGCCTTTTGCTAGACTTTGCCTAGTATTTCCATGTCTGTCTTGTACTAGGAGGCCAGAACCAGACCCAAGACTCCAGGTGTGGCCTAACCAGGGCTGATTAGAGAGGAAGGATCATCTTCTTCAATCTACTGGCCACTTTCTTTCTAGTGCAGCCCAGGATGCTGTTGGCCTTGAAAATGACCAGGCCCGTCGCTGGCTCAGCTGAGTCCTTCCATTCAAAGCTGCTTGCCAGCTGGTCTGTGCCCTCTCATGAACTAGTGCATGGAGGTTATTTTGGCCGAGGTGTGATTTCATGCACCCTTTTCTGAAGTTTCCAGGAAACTTCCATGAGTTTCCTGGCTGTTCAGCTCTCTAGGTTGCTGAGGTTCCTCAGAATGGCAGCACACCCATCTGGTGTATCAGCCACTCCCTGATTTTGTAACATCTGCAAACTTGCTGACAGTGCACTCTGCCCTATCATCTGTGTCATTAACGAAGATGTTGAATAACTGGCCCTGGTCTCTGGGATCAATAAATGAGAAATAAGATAAATTAAACATCCTCTAAAAGCATTTTTATTCTACATTGTTTATATGGAACCTAAAGTAACTAGCTCAAAACTAGAGATGCAACTAGTTTCTAGGCATAACTCCATTTCTGACAGAAAGACAGGAAGACTTTATTTGTAAGCCATGAACACAGCATGGCTGCATCCTGCTGTAATATTGATCTGGTTTCACTGGAACAGCAGAAGAGGTGGCAGAACATCAAATAAAAATATTAGAAGTGACAGGAGATGCAAAATAAGCTCTTGTTTTGCTTTATAATGTCAGTTTTACCTAGCAGCTTACCTACTGTAAGACACCTGAGTGCATCAAAAGATTCTATATCCTTTTCTTCCTCTGCTAGGAATTTAGCTTCCCATGTTCAAGGTAAGCTCTGATAGGGTACAGCTGTGTAATCCTGGGTCAGAACTGTGAAAACAGCTAATTCATGAAGAAAGAGCTGAGAAGCGTTGTCTGGAGTCTCCATCCCTCATCCTGGGAGTTGCATTTAAACTCAGGCCTTTGCCCATGGTCTTGCCCAAGCTATGCTGCAGGTATGTTGTGCCTGGTCTTATGCCTTGCAAGCTTTGTCTTGCCTTACTGACTTGATGCTTGGCTTTACCTTAGATATGCCTTATCTCTATGGCATTGTCTGGTTACAGCCAGACTGTTGGCTGAATTGGCTGAACCTGCTTTCCAGCACTAGACGTGCTTTTCTCTTTCAGTTGTTGGATCTTTGTCAGTGGCCTTCCTGCTTTTCTGTCACCCTCGCATCCTGAATTTCATTGCCTTGTGGAGCAACCCATTCTGCTGCTCCCTGATGCATATAGCATCACCTCTTTCACATTGAGATGTCCTCTTCTCCCTGTAGTTGGATGTGAGGCTGCTTTGGCTCCATGTCCCTGCGTTCAGCCAGTAGTGAGTGTGAGTACATATTCCTGATTCACAAACAAACACAGCTGGTCACACAGATCAACACAGCAGTCACATAAACACAAACAGCACACCCACTTCTGTTTCACATTTTCAGCTGATCAGGATTAAAGTCTACTTGTAGAATATTCACAGGCACAATGCGGTTCTCCCCTGTTGCTTGGCCCCAGAGCCTGGTCTCCTCCATTTACTTGAATCCAGACCCACTGGACACCAGATCTGCGCGCTGTCTCTCTGGATGCAGTCACTCACACACCTTACTCCACTCACTGGCTAGTCCATCTTGAAGTTCACTAGTGACTCATGCACATATGCACGTGGAAACTGTTGTGGCTTAATCTGAGGTGGCAACCATGCATCATACAGCCACTCACTTACTCCCCCCACGGTGGGATGGGGAGAGAGTGAGAAAACTCATGGGTTGTGATAAAGACAGTTTAACAGGCAAAGCAAAAGCCATGCAAGCAAAGCAAAGTAAGGATTTCATCTACTGCTTCCCATTGGCAGTTCAGTCATCTCCAGGAAAGCAGGGCTCCATCATGCATAATCTCTGAAAGTCCCCCCTTCCTGCTTCTTCCCCCAGCTTTCTATTGCTGAGAATGATATCATAAGCTATTGAATATCCCTTTGATCAGCTGGGGTCAGCTGTCCCAGCTGTGTCCTCTCCCAGTTTCTTGTGCACCCTCAGCCTACTTGCTGGTGCGGTGGTATGAGGAGCAGCAAAGGCCTTGGCTCTGTGTAAGTACTGCTCAACAATAACGAAAACATCTCTGCATTATCAATAGTTTTCAGCACAAATCCAAAACATAGCCCAATACTAGCTCCTATGAGGAAAACTAACTCTATCTCAGCCAAAACACATGAGCAGAGAGCACACATATGAGAAAAAAGTAAGAGAGTATCATAACATGATAGTACAGACTGCAATGATCAGGCAGAAGACTTCTTCAGACAAGTGCGCTGAGCCACAGGTTGCTTACACACAAGCAGTAACCATTAGCCCCTTTCCCCTGTCGCCCCCGACTTGTTCATTCCAAACACCTTCATCCCTGCCTTTGATCCTTTTCCTACTCATCCCATAACAAATATCACACATTTCCACAACCTTCTTAAAACACCCCACACTAAGATTTATACAAAACACAGTGTCTTTGTTTTGTGCCAAAATTGTCTTCTCCCTGCATCCTAAAAGAAGTCCTATTGTCCTTTAGACAATAACCACATCTAGTTTGTATGGTTTTCTGGGGAATGTATTTAGCCAACTCATTTTTGTAGGCTTCATACCAGGGAAAATGATCTAATAATTGTCTTTTAATACTCTAAGGAGTACCTGAGCAAGTGTACTCAAACTTCTGCTATGTTGCCTGGCTTCCTTAATTTGTTTTTGCTTTTCTGATCCTTTCCATGTTTTTGTTCAATGTGATCAACATCTAGTGAGATAATCTAACCATAAAGCACACCAGCTTCTTCCCCCCCACCCCCCACACACACACCCCCCCCCCCCACTTTATGAGCATTCACTGGACAAACCATAGAATTTGAAGTTTTTTTTAAAGTTATGTAACATTTATGCCAAATTCTTGAGAAATTAAGTTGACATGTCATATAGGAGAAGAGTTAGAAGTCAGTTAAAGTTAATAGACCTGGTAGAAAAATACCCTTGAGGCATATTTCTGTGTGGGAAAAAAAACCAAAACAAAACCCAACCAAAAAACACCACAAAGGATGTGACTGCAGACTCTTTGTTGTTAATGACAAAGCAATTAACCCAAATGATATTAATATGTTGTAAGTAACCATTTCAAGCAGGTGATTGGCCAAAACCCATTATACACACCTGAATGCAACCATGCACGATTGTTTCCATACAAGTAGATGGGGATTTACATAGGAAGTAGGTGATTGGAAAAAAAAAAGTCAGACAAATGTAAAAAGTCAAGATATGGTAAAAAAAATAAATCTTATTAAAATCCAGATATAAGATATTGTAGTACCTTGTCCGCATTACCCAATTGTGTAAGATTCCTATCAGTGTAATATTTAATGGGTATTACTCTTCTACCAATTTCCCCTAATTTGATTTTTATTCCAAATGATTTTTTTATCAGTATCTACATGTATTTTCAAGAATGTAGTGTATTTTTGTAATTAATTTTCCTGAAATACTTGTTCAGACAGGTTGTCAGTTTTTAGAAAATGCCAGTATTCCAATACAATTACTATATAACGATCATATTCCTTCAAAATCCCTTTTTCTTTCTCTCAGAAAAAAAAAAAAAAAGAAAACAAGTTCTGCAAAATATTACAACTGGAATAACCTAGAGATGCTGGTAAATATTGGTAGCTTAAATATTTGCTCTAAATTTCATAGTTCCTAACTATCCATTCTATATTGTCATATAGTTTACACTGATGTTAAAAAATCCCACCCAGACATAGGTTCTTTGATATGCTGCATCAGTTGTAAAGTTTCATTTAAGCTTTTTTAATATTAACAACAATAAATTTATAAGGTAGCTTCTATACTTTTGTTAACAATGTTATTTGTGTATGTTAAACAGGTTAGGAGGAAAGGTCCACATGGAAACTAAGTTTGAAACCATAGGCACCACGTGTTTTTTTTTGAAAGTGCTACTTTCTGTAATAAAAGAATATTCTAAATGAAAAAGAGTAATTAATAAATTCTCCTTATTAGTACAACTTAAAGTTTAGACAACCTCACTTGTGCTATCATTTTCTGAACTTTGTCACCATCATAGAAGACTTGAAATTTAAAGTGGAAATATTTCCATTTCCCTTTTCAGTGCAAGATAGATATTGTCAATGTTAGTGATGTTAAGGAAAAAATTTAAGGTTGGTGCTACGTTAAGTGCAATGGGAGGCAGAGAGAGAGTGAAAGTAAACCTGCTGGATACTATGCCTACATGCTTTCAGCCTGGCATATAAATTGTATTCTGCAAACTGAGATTATGCATAAACTATTTTTTTTCTTGTTTTCTTTTGTTGAAGTCTATAATTTTGTTTCTGTAGGTATCTTCAACTTATTGAAGGTAAGTATAATGACTTTTTGCTAGCTAAACTTCTACTATTACTTGGCTCATTAAAGGCATCAGAAGCAGTATGGAAAGGAAGATTTGAAAAAGAATAAAGGAAAGCAAAGACAGTTCATATTAAAAACATAGTTACTAATAATGGCCAGATAATGCTTATAAAAGCAAATTTTTTATCTTTGCAGGATATTAACAATGACTGTAAGTCTCAAAGAATACACTACAGCTGTGAAATAATTGAAACTAGTGATCTTAATGTAATATTTTGGCACATCTTCCAGAACTTAATAGTAACAAAAAACAAAGTTGTATACCTACTCACTCAAAAACTATGGATGCACGTAGTCTTTCTGGTTATTTTCCTATGGGGTTATAATGATTCTTATTAAAGCAGCTGATTTAGATGGGAGAAAAATCCTAAAATCTTCATAACCCTGTAGGAAGACTTAGTCTGAAAGACATGAAATACCGGTCTTTATAAAACATCCTATGCAGTAAATGTCATAAAAACTTTTTTGTGCACCCTTCATTATAGAATAGATACATTTTTAACGTATATTTCATTTTTATATTTAGATACATACATAACAATCCAGATGCAATGTCTGGACTTTCACATATTAAATTGGAAAAAGCTCTTGAAACTTACTGATGAGGTCTAATGTCAATGAATTTTTGATCTGATGGAAGTGAAACAACAGAAGGTAGGTGCTGGAAAAAATGAGCAGTAATCGTCTGAAAAATGAGCAATTAAAAGGTGGTAAAGTCAGGAGAAGTGGAAGAAAGACACAACCAGCAGAGGTCTTGGAAGCAACTGATCATTCTGCATCTTGCTTGAGATGCTGATCCTACCAGAATCTGCAAGCACTCTGCAGTCTCCAGGTTCCAAAGCTGCTTTAGCTACATACTAATTCCATATCAGAGCAAAGTAACTCTGTATGAAGCACATGCCAGCTCTCTTTTCCCTGGTTTCCATCCAAAGAAAACCCACCTGCATGTCCCAGTAACAGGTGCTCTAATCTATACTAGGTGCCAATCTGCAAAGCAGGACACTGTAACAGATTATACAAGTGTGTCTAGACAGAGCCTGAAGTAGCTTTTGCCTTTAGCACAAGTCACAGTTACTCCTTTTCAGTTTTTATTCAGAATTTGGAAAGTATGGGACCAGCAGTCATGAACAGCTATTTGTACTACATGTAATTGCTTGAGAGCCACCAAAATTGGGTTGTAATCGTATCCCAATATAGATAATATATACACAGACATTTTTTCACCATGAAAATTAACATTTAAATAAACAAAGCTTATTTCCTATGACTGCCAGAATTACTGAAATCTCATTTTCAAAAGATTTGTGCCATTTCTTCCCAATGCATTTTACTTCATAAATCACCTGCATTATCCCTGTGTTTACCTATGTGCCTAGCTTGAATGTCTGTATGTATGCTGCTGTATGTTCAGTGCATATATGCTGATTGTCCAGTTCTGCCTGCCAGCTTTACAAAGGTGACATTACAATTTGGATTTTTCTCCTCTACCTGGTCACTGATTTTTATGAAATTATTTTTGACACCTCGATATTTCTCTCATGTTTGGTAAAAACTCAGGTGAAAAGTTACAGAGGTAGATGTATTTAGACAGACTAAAATAAAAAATAGTCATCTGTCTTCCATCAGGAGACCAGTCTGAAAGTAGAAAGTTTGAGAAAGAGAGCTCATCTTTCTCTGTCTATTTATGAACTTCAAAGAATTTAATTGTGAAAGATACTAGAAAGCTATTAAAGACTATTTACCTCCCTTCCATACTTTGTCTGTCAAAAGTAGTTGCTCAGGAAGATGGAGACCTTAGAAAGAGTGCTGGTCTTGGCTGTCTGGCTGCTTAGATGAGTGGGTAGTAGATACATTTTGTCCTGGAAATTTGTTCTGACTTCTTTTCAGTACAATAAACCCCTCAGTGTTTAGTATTTGATGAAAAAAATACATTTTTTCCTGATTGCAGAAAAGCCATTTTTTCTCAAAATCTTCCCTCGGTGCATTGACACAACCACATACAGACTCCTTTCTCTCCCTCTTCTTTATGTGCGCATATTCTTTAGGATCACTCTTATCAGCCACTGGACAGATGATCAGTAATTGATGCAAGAAGCGTGGAGGATATATCAGGAAGCCTTATCATCTGAGGTGGGTAGAGTAACAAAAAGGAACTGAGACAGAAAACTGGAGCAGTACAAGCAAATTAGATTTGAGATGAAGATACACATAGATCCTGAGAGCCACAGGAAAAAGTCATTTCCATCTGGCTTCACCTCTTCTTCACACACAGACCCCTTTTACCACAAGGAGATAGCTAACTGCCCAAGTCAAGCAGGCTGCTGTTATGTAAGAAGTAATGATAGGACTGTGAAGTTTGTATGGTTCAGATGGGGTCAGGGTGAATACTAGAAGTTCCAAATGGATGTCTAAGATGGGCACTCTGCCCAAGATACCCAACGCAATTTACAGTGCAATATGGAAGCATGGAAGGTTATCAGAGAATGCCATATGTGTCCAGACCATGAATAGAAACAAAACACTTGCACCTAGGGCTTCCTCATTGGAATGACGCTCAGTAGCATCTGACAGTTCAGTTTAGCTAGACATACAACCTGTGGAGTCCACTTCTTTTGCCCTTGAAAACTATAACAAAAGAATAAAAGTTTTAAATCATTATTTCTTACTCTTTCACATGCATAGGTTCTCCAAACAGGCTGAGGTAAAACATAAATCAGCTGATATCCTGAGTAGGTCAGGTTTTTTCCATTGTTTCTATATTTTTGCCAAAATTACTATGATCACTGGTACCTAGAGCAGCTTTCTCAGCTTCTAATTAATAAGATACAATCCAAAAGAGTAACAGAGAGAAAAAAATAACACAAAAATGTCATCCTGTTTATGGTTTGGCTAGTTAACTTTGCCAATATTGTGTTGCAGATCATTACTTTTCTATTGATACATAAAGAAATATGGGGAAAATAGCCTTTAAATCATACTACAAAATAAACTTGTTTAAAACTACATAAGAATTGTGATTCTATATGTTTAATGAATTTAATTTCTTTACTAGAAGGAACAGCTCTAGAAATAATTATGTCATTTATTTTCGATAGCTGAAAAACAGGTCTCAGGCAAATCTTTAAGGAAGTGCTGAATTATTTTAGGAGAATTCAGGTGATCTATCCTTGAATTAGGTAGTGAAGATACAGGTTTTAAAAATAGGTCCTTATTTATACAATGATCGTCAGCTATAGACATGAAACTGTTTCATGGAAGAGTACAAGCATTTGCAAAATCTGAGACTGTTTCATATTAAAGATTCAGAAATGGCTCCCTAAAATGACTAGTGTCTCTAACGCAATATGGCCAGATGGAAAGTGACATGATTTCAGGTCTTTATTCCAAAAGATATTTTATCTTAAAGAATCATTGAATAAAAAAGAGAAATCATTCAAGCATAAGAGACTAGCACTCTCAGCTCCCAGAGTGAGGTAATCACTGGGCTACACAATCACGGTCCCCTTTTGTTTCCTAGTCTGTGCATCTGCAGTGCTCTAGTACTAGAAGATGAAGTAATTTGCAATTCCTGAATTCCCATACTCATACAATTAAGTATTCTCATTGAATGCACACCACGTCATCACTGGAGTTTCTTTTCTTGATTCTGTTTACAAGGAGGAAATAACATAGACATTTATAGAGCAAAATTTTTGACATCTGACTTAGGGTGAGGTGAATAGCACCCAAAGGTAAACATTAATTTCCACTAACTATAAATATTTCAGGTTAATGGAGACAAATTGGATTAGGACTTCAACATTCCACCAAAATATTGAAAGTAAAATGCTAAAATATTCCTTTTTCTTCAAGCAGAATGTACACTTCAATATATTTCCTGTGGTCAAATCAGTGGAAAATACTGTCCATGCTAAAAAGTCTTCTGCATCCAGTAGTGATGTTCTAAGAATGATTGTTGGATCCACTGCAAAGAAGAGAATTGGAGGAATGCCTGATTTGCTGTTTGTAATGGGCCTTAGTGATGAGCCCTTGTTTAGCAGTGTCCAAGATTCATATGAGTGTGCCCAGAAGGACAGCTCTAGATAGTGATGGAAACCTGGGATGACTGTAATTGAATGGGGTGAGATATTTTGAATGATGAAGATTGATGACCCGGTAACTTTATAGAGCTTTTCACTGACTATCATACTCCATCCTTCATTCTACTGAGTTGATAAAAATTACTCCTGGCTTTATGTTTCCTTATTCAAACAAACAATGAACACCAAGTAGGAGCATCACAAATCAATTGCCAGCAGGCAAAGACACTCCTGTAATGCTGTTTCTTTTCAGTTATGATCACTACTGCCTAGCAAAAAACAAGGAAGGGATAATGTAAAATTAGAAACCACCTCTTTACCTTCATAAAAAGTCTATACATATGTAACACTTATACAAGTGGGACATCACCCTGGCTTCAAATACTCAATGCTTGACAAGTGGACCTATGTGTCCTGGCCTCTTTTTACTTTTGACTCGGTTGGTAATACAGAACAATTGTGACCCTAAATTTAAACTATGACTTGTATGTCTTGACAAATTTGTTCATGATTCTTTAGACATTTTTGCTGATTCAACATCACTTAAAATTGGCCTGTATCCAGATCTCTGCAGAGATTGCAGTTATGCTGAGCTTGTGAAATATCTTTATTTTGTGCAAAGACAGGGATCTGGGTATTAGAGCAAACCTCAATTTCATTTGAAAACTATCAGGTTTGAACGAAACAGGTGAGTTCGTAACCTTCACTACCATAAATATAGAATAATTCCACAGATTTTATGACAATTTAAGGTAGACATACATCAGAAAAAAAGACCACCTGCCAAATAAAAGGTAGAAGGACCTGATTCTGATTATATATATATATATATATATATATATATATATATATATATATATATATATAAATTTACTATACTACTGATACTTGCAAACTTGCTCTGGTTTTAAACTATTAAAAGACTAGAATGAAACCTTTCTTTACTACCTGTTGTATTACTTATAACTCCATAAATACAAGCAAATATTTCACTTCAAAAAAGAAATAAAAGAAGCCAAGATCTGTAGATTTCCTTGGTATAGTTTAGAAAATATTGACTAAAATAGCTCATGTTATAGATATTGTAGGGGTTTTTTACCTATAAGAAGTGAAATCAAATTTCAGTATGAAGAACAAAAATTAAAAATTCAATGACATAATTTTCCTTTGATTTTCTACTAGCATTTTTTGAGCTGTTGCTGAAGCTGAAGTAATTTAAAAAAAAAAAAACAAAACACAAAGAAGAAAAATTCTGTTCTCACTTATATCAATATAAATCAGTTTTAATTCTTAAGAAAGATTCCATGGCAATATAAATGTAGATCCACATGATCAAACAAAATTATGCCTTTCAAATCTACTTGTAGTAATTTTAAAATTTGTTGCTTTTTAAATCACTGGCTATAGGAACAATAAAGTGAGATTCAATTGCAACTTAGCAGCTCAGCAAGTGCTGATATTTTTCTTGGTGCCGCAGGATACCTATGACCATTTGAAAATGTGTTTTGAAATGTGCCAAATAGTTTTATTCAATATGGACACTTCAGAAAAAGAACTGATCAGCATGTGGGCATTATGGGCATTGCATTGCTCTGACACATTCTAGCAGCATGAGACTTGAAAGAGTTCTTTTATTAAATTTCCGATTAAAAGTCTGAATGCTTGTGGAGAATGAAAAATAGGACTGCCATAAATAATAGCAGAGCAAACTGAATACATTTAATTCACAAAAATATTTGGAAATCTCTTCTCAATCAGTGCTAATCATAGTAGGCATTTTTGTTAGAGAACTCAAATGCATTTGCTTGGAAAAAGCATTTATAAAAATTATGAGCAGTGAACATCTTGTTTATCATGTTCTGTGTCAAAAATATACTCTGAGCAGAAAAGGGGACTAATTTGAACATTTCAAAGAAATACATTGTCCCTAGTATTAATTTTGCACTGAGAAATGTGGAATGCACCATGTTATAAATCCTACATTTCAGTTTGTTTTTGGGCTGATACTAGATAACTATATGCATATAGATAGTATATAGCTATACTAGATCAATCCCATTTAATTCAGTAGAAGTTTATCTTGAATAAAAGCAGAAAGACAAAGATGACAGGCTAGCCAATCCCACCAGTTAGGAATTGTAAAAGAACAGTGGTGTGGTTTAAACCACAGCAGGCAGCTCAGCCCCACACAGCCACTTGCTTACCCCCCACTGCACCCCCAGAGGGATGGGGGAGAGAACTGGGAGGGTAACCATGAGGAAACATGTGGCTGAGACAAAGACAGTGTAAGAGGCAAAGCAAAAGCCATGCACACAAGCAACTAAAAAATAGGAATTCATTCACCACTTCCCATGGGCAGGCAGGTGTTCAGCCATCTCCAAGAGAGCAGGGCTCCATCATGTATAACAGTTACTTGGGAAGACAAACACTATAATGCCGGATGTCCCACCCTTTCTTCTTCTTCCCCCAGGTTTATACGCTAAGCATGATGTCATATGGTATGGAATATCCCTTTGGTCAGCTGGGGTCAGCTGTCCTGGCTGTGTCCTCTCCCTACTCCTTGTGCCCCTCCAGTCTGCTGGCTGGTGGAGGGGTGTGAGGAGCAGAAAAGACCTTGGCTCTGTGTGAGCCCTGCTCAGCAGTAACCCAAACATCCCTGTGTTATCAACACTGTTTCCAGCACAAATCCAAACCATAGCCCATACTAGCTCTGTCCTGATTTCAGCTGAGATATAATTTTCTTAGTAATTGCTGCAGTGCTGTCTTTTTGATTTGGTGTCAGAACATTGATGATAGCACACTGATGGTTTTAGTTTTTGCTAGGCAATGTTTACTTTAAGTCAAGGACTTTTTAGTTTCTCAGGCCTTGCCAGCGAGGAGGCTGGAGGGGCACAAGAAACTGGGAGGCAGGACAGCTGACCTGAACTAGCCAAAGAGGTAATCCATGCCATAGGACAGCATGCTTAGTATATATAAACTTGTGGGGGTTGGCCAGGGCTTGGGGATCATTGCTCAGGGACTGGCTGGGCATCGGTTAGTGAGTGGTGAGCAGCTGTATTGTGCATCACTTGTGGGTTTTTTTTTTTTTTTTCTCCCTTCCCTTTGGATTTCATTCCTCTATCCTCCTTCCCTGTTTTTGTTATAATTATTATTACCATTTTTTAATTTCAATTATTGAATTGTTCTTATCTCAACCCTCGAGTTTTACGTTCCTTTCTGATTCTTCTCCCCATCCCTCTGGGTGAGAGTGAGCAAGCAGCTATGTGGTACTTTAATTACCAGCTGGGGTTAAACCATGACAGTAGCTCCTATGAAGAAAACTAACTATCCCAGTGAAAACCAGCACATAGCTGTAGGGGTATGTGGAGGTTGGAGATCTGCTTCATTAAGGTTATGTGATGAAGGACCTTTTCAATGTAAAAGGGGATAATAAGTAAAGAGGGAAGCAAGAACAGAGACAGAAACATGATGGACAAGGGAGATAGGGGCAAAGACCAAAAGCTTTGTGTTACTAATTGAAGGGCCATTAAGAACTCCAGGCACAGCTTTGGAGAGAGACGACCTGGGCTAAGTGATAAGGAAGTGGAAACAAGAGGACCATGAAGATATGGGATATTCAAAGGTGACCGTTGGGACTACACAACATTTATTAAATATTTTTTTTTTTTTTGTTGGGGAGGGAATTCAGGGAGAAAAAAAAGTGGGGAATAGACAGAAAAGGGTATAAAAAGTGGATTCTCTGGCAAACTCCAAGCTGTACCAGCTGACAGATAGGAGGTGCTGTGTGTGGGTAGGAGTATCAGGAGGTTGGATGGTCCATGCTGGTAATCTGGGGGACCCATGACAATGCAGTGCCTATGGGACAAGTGTGTGAGCACTGCGTGTGTGCAGTGAGCACCCAGCTGGGCCAGGTGACGAGTTGCAGACCCTGGGGGTGGGTAAGAGGGGGTCAGGATCCCAGCAGGGGTGTTGGGCAGGCAGAGGGGCTGTGCTGGTGTTTGGGGGATCCATGAATGTTCATGTGCTTGTGAACCTGGAGAGTGTGGTGTGTGTGCTGCACTAGTGATCTGCCTCTGTCAGCAGAAGAGGAGGAGAGGACATGACTGCCTGTGCCTGCTGTCTGGTGTGATGCCTTGATGGGAACAACACATGATCTCAATCTTTTTACGTTTGTGATTACAGAGTTTCTAGCGACAAAATAGGAAGTATTTTATCTCTCTTTTACAACTATATTACTGGAAGTCAGTTTTGCTTCTTTTGCAGACACAGCTTTGGTGTGCATTGTGATTTTGTCCTACAGTTTTCCTTTCAATATACTAATCCCTCTCATGGAAACACAGATACACTTTTATGTTGACTAATTACCCAAACTTGAATTAGAAGCTCAGATGTTGCTGTTACTTGGATTGGACTTTGCAAGTTAGATAATAATAATAATAATAAAAAAAAAATAATAATACCACCACCACCACAAACTAAACTTCCTTTACTGAAAAGGCCTATTGAAGGAAAAAAATATTCAGCAAATTTTGAATTTGGAAACAAAAGAACTGCCAGAAATTGTAGGCCACCAATAAGCGAGCCAATTTAAATTTTCTTTATTCTTGCTTAGGTTCAAGCTAACCAAAGGATCTCTATATTGTTCTTCAGTTTGCCAATGTAATGGTCACATAAGTTAAAAACTCACAAGAATACTTTTGATTTCCTTTAATTATGAGACAAATTCTCTCATAACACATCAGGAAAGAGACCAGAAGACGTTCATTCATTCTGTAGAAAAGACATGTAAAAAATACAGCACAAGAATAAGTAGCAAAAGAGCAAATTATAAACTTGGCTAAACCTTTTCCATGTGCTGTGTGCCTGTTTCAGTAACCTGTCTTTGTTAGACTAACCTGGTGTCTAGTGACTCAGATTAACCTATAGAGTTAACACACACTAAAGGTTAGAGTAATGAAAAATCCCAGATGCATCATATTCCTAACTGTGATGATATATATCTAAGAATAAACTGTAAATTCTTAAATTAATTCTGAGTAGCTTCTTTGCAGTTCATAAATGCCTTATTCCACAGATGTCAATGGTATAATCTAAGGCCAGTTCAACAATGGCACTGAGGTATTTAATTCTTTGAAAAGCAATGGGGTATGAAGAATTAAACATATCAGGACCTATGTGGATCTGATTCCAGGACAATAAAGTTCTGATCAGAAAGGGCATCTTGTCATCACCTCACATTTAAGCACCTGCAAACTAGTCTCAAAGTTACTCAGACAGTATTTTCTGAATATGAATTATTCCAACAGAGCTGAAGATAGTATCTCCACTCTTTTCTTACAGTAATTTACTCACTCAAGTTGCAGCAGGCTTTAAAGGATTTGAATGAGCATCTTTGACCTCTCAGATGGATACACAGGGATGGAGTAAACTATGATATATGTGTTAATTTTTCAGGCCATTTATAAGTAATAAAATATAAGAGCATGGCTAGGGCATCCAACATGTTAGGAAGAAAATAATTTCCTTTCCCAATACCAAATTACTCTAAAAAAGTTGGACATGGGTAGACCTACTAAGCCAAAATCATACTCTGTGTGGTGCACCCAAGCAGATAATCAATCCATAGAAAGCAAAATAAGTTCAAGAATAGATACTGAGACTCTTTTGACAGTCAAGCACTCTATTACTTGACAAAACTTCCAGACAATTGACTCTAGCTCTTTTGAACCCGGTACTAGTATTCTTCCATTACAGGAATATATGTAAAGTAATAATGTTCAAAACCCTCTATCTCCATTTTCATTTATTGCATTTTCAGTACTTTGCCCTGTAAGTATCCTTTATCTCAAGAACTTTTGTTTGCAAGAATTAACCTTTGAATTCTTTTTCTAAGGTTATGGATAAAAAAAAATAAAATCACACATTGTCTTCTTTAAACAATTTTATAAATTATCATTTCAATTAATAAACTTTTAATTTGTTTTAATTTCAGTCCATAGACATTTTAATCTTTACTAGAAGGGAAGATGTGGCAATAACTGAGAGAAAATGCATTTCCCCTACTGCTAATTTGAGAAAATATAATTTACCCACTCCCCATGTCCCTCATGTATAAGATCACTGTGAATGGGGTTAATTATAAATTTCTTTTTTAAGTCTTTTTTTTCTGTTTTGTTTATTTTCACGTCAAATACATTCAGACAGATACACTTAATTTTCAGTATAAAGGCAAGGGAATAATAGTACTCCTCAGTACCCTAATATATTTGAAAATTAGCTTTATTCTGTAAGCAGAATAAATCCACACTTAGAACAACCAACATACCTTAGAAATAGGTGTGTTTGACAGGAAAAAAATGCACTACTTGAAAATTCAGTTCCTAGACATTTAGACCTATCAATTGGCAAAAGTGTTACTGCTATTGGATGAATCTGTACTGAGGTAACAGCAGCTGGTCCCTCAGACAGCCAGAAGCAAAACTGTATACAAAGCACTGTGGATCAATGTCAGGAGACTGGATTTTCTGTGGAAAGGAGCAAGAAGCTGGAATAGGTTTTTGCAGGTCTCATGTCTTTCTATATGTGTATCAGACATTTGCACGAGCTGAGTGAAAAGCTGTGGGTCTCTGCACTAAAGCCTCCTTCAGCTGTCAGAAGGATTTTACCATCCAATACAGTAATCTCAGTCTATCACTAAAACTCAGGTTGAATCAGGTCACTGGAAGTGGTTGGATTTTCTTCAGGTTCTCCTATAATTGGTTCTGTAAGAAAATTACTCATAAGTGCACCATGTATCTGATACGTTTATTTCTTTAGTTCTCTTTACTGTGAATATTATGGAAAGAAGAAAGCTGTCTAATTAGATATGGATGACCCATTCTTCTTTCCACACCAGGAACATAACTGTGAACATCTTACTGAGAAGTCTTTGCATATTCACTGTTTCTAAAGATAGTCACTGCCTACCACTTGTAGATGCAGATGATTTAAGATTATCTAGTTGGATTTTTTATAGCTATTAATGGTAGGTGTTGCAGAAGTACCTGGAAGTCTTAAAAATTAAACAAGTTAATAACAAATTGGCTTAATTTCCCTCAACTTTAGATACTGCAATCAACAGCTAAACTAGTGCCTTTAGGATCCTCTTACTGTTGATGGTGACTTTTTGTGTGATGTGGTGTGATGGCTTATTCAGGATGTGATTCCTATCTATATCTTATTGTAGGAATTTACAATTAAATGAATAGCCTTTGAAAAGAATGTATTTCTCTCCACTGACTATGAAGTAGTACTGGGATAACTAGCTTAGATATGGATGTTGACATGATAGATATCTGCATTTAGTCATGAATATCAGTCATGAAAAAGGAAGTTCTTGCCCCAATGAACTTACTGTCTAAATAAGAAAGGAAGAAATGGAGATTCAGATAAATTAAATACCTTGCACAAAATCCAAACATAAAATTACTGTTTCGTGAGTCCTATTAAAATGTTTTGAACAGAAAAATATCTGCTTCACTGTTCACTATGCAGTTTTTCTTTCAAAGCTCTTCTCTTTAGCACTAGTGAAAAGGTCTTCATTCTACACTGCTGTGACAGTTCTTATGTTTGTTTTCTTTTCCAGCTTATTTCCATTGTACTAAAAATGCTGTATGATTCACTTCTACATAGAGACCTCATAAAAAATTGAAAGGCTTCAATAATTTTAAATCATTCTACACTGCACATAGAGATTTAAATTTCAGTGCTAATTTTTTTATTAGCACTTTAATTTGGAAGGTGCTAGGTTTCTACAAGATTTAAAATTATTGGAGCATTTCAAATTTTTATAAGCTTTCCAGTAAAGATGTGACTATGGTTCTGGGCTTGTAAAGTGTAGCACAATTTAAATTTAATCTAAATTATTTAAGTGCTTCAGACTTCAGGGAGATTTTCAATCTTTCAAACTGGGATTCATGTTCAGAGACTAGAGCAATATTATAATGCAAACTGCTTTCATCGTTTTAAAGACCTGCGGGCAGCATTCAGAACAGCCCTTTTTTATTGTCAGTTTGTTAATTTAAATTATTTGTTTTCAACTCCAGTGTATGAAGAGGAAACAAGTAAAATAAGACCATAACGGGAAGACAGTTTCCTCTAGAAAGTTTAAGGTAACAATGAGCTTTCCTGTTTAGATAGATGATGGGGTAATGTGAAGAATGATATTTTGCAATGCACATTTTGAAACTTATTATAAGCTGTTACAAGATCCATAGTTTCACCCATGCCCATATGTATTATCTTAAAAAGATCAAAGACATAACTTGCATTTTCACTCTTGCTGAAGACTTTGTTTCACCTAGAAAGGAACCAAAATGTGTTTAATTGTATTTTGTTTAGTTTTAGTCTAATGTGAAAATACTAACTTCCTGTAAAATCAGACCGTAATATGTCATTTCTATGGCCATCTTTGCCCTACAATTAACAAAATATTATGGCATTTAATACATGGATTTCTGATTCATATGATCCTGTGAATCAAAATTTTAAAGACCATTATTGAGTGCCTGGGGAAGAAGTCTGCTAGCACCGCCAGTAATTTTGGAACTGAAATGTCTCCACCCATCTAAAACATGAACATAACTAATTCTGCTGGTCTTTTCCATCAGTCTGATAGTTATTTTTCTGTTACAGGAACATAATTTGCCATTCAGATTGCTCATTCACAGTAATTTCATTTATTTTTTGTGGTGCTGTAAAATTTCTAAAGGCAATAAGCAGTTCTTGTAAAGTTAATACTGAAAGATTTCAGCATCATTAATTTTGCAGGAATTAGCTTTCAGATTCAGTTTGAGCAAGTGATATCAAATCTTTGGTACACATGTTTATCAAAATGTACCAAGAACTGCTGAGAAGTGGTCAACTGTGATAATGAAGCATGCACTAGAAACTCTTGAACTAGAAGCAGGTGGAAAGAGCTTTAGGGATATATTGTTTGAGCCACTAAAGGATTGGAAGATCTAAGATGGTTCTTTTGAGGTGAAATAATTAAGTGAAAAAGCTAATTTTGTCCCTTTCATAAAAGAGCAGTTGTCTTCTGTTTGGACAGTAGGAGCTTATTCTACAATCCCAGGTAAAGCCTATCTATAACTGACTTGGTTCAGGTTTCTGTAGGACATGCAGAAAATATCCACACCAAAGAAGCCATTGATCATTCAGAGTGGAAGTTGATAATTGGTAACAGGCAATGGATTCCTAATCCCTCCATTAATGGTACAAGGGGGAAAAGAAAAAAACAAAAAAACAAACAAACAAATACATTGATTTATAGAAGAGTGTGATTGAGTTTTGTCTTTGCAAGCTTTAGGGCCAGATTCACTGATTTACTGTAAGTACTTTGATTGCTTTTGTGTACCAAGGAGTCAGGAATTCGCTTTAATGATGAACATTAAACTGGGTTTACAGCTGTGTTCTGTTCTTAGGGCAGTATAAACCATCTGGAGAATACTACTGAATCTCACCTGTAGAATCAAAGCCAGGTTCTCAGCTGATTTAAGTTTAATTTTGTCTGATAATGCCAATTTCCATCATTGTCAGTATCAGAATCTCCATTAAGTCATTGTTTTAATTGGAATACATTTAAATGAGGACAAGACAGAAAACTGCGATAATTATTCAATATGAATTGTTGAATGAAATGTACAACAATAATAATAATAATAAAAAAATCTTCCCAACAAATTCACATAATAAGGGACAATCCCCACCCCAGGGTTCCTGCACTGGCTATGCCTAATGGATCATTAATGATATCTGTAGCCAAAGTGAACTAAAGGGGTTTTATGAGGGAGCAAGAATCTATCTGTGGGGTGTCTACCATTGTCTACTGGTTTTGTACAATACTGAGAGGGGATAAAAGTTTTTAAAATGAAAGGCAGAGAGGATAAGACAAGCTGAGAATAAAACTTACGGTAATTTATCCATACTCACAAAACCAGCTGGAATTTATGCTACATGTTCACATTAAGAGATGGAATACAGGGGTTTTTTTTCAGCATTCTAATAGTATTAAGCTGAAAAAACCCTCCAACAAATAAATAAAAAAACCCAAACCAAATCCTTGTTCACAAACCTGTTGTCCATTCGCAGAAAGGAAATGAGAACTAGGAGATGGGAAAAAATCCTGTTCCATTACTCTGCCAATATTATTGTCAAAAGGGTGCTGTTTGATGTAATATTTTTCCTACTAACAAGAACTTCTTTCCATCTTCCATCTTTGGCTGTTTCATTTTAGCCAGAGATCAAAATGTACAAACTCGTAGCTGTGCTAGGAATTGACAAAATAATGCAGATTACCTATGTATGTATATATGTAGTAAGTGTTTGTATATGTATAAAATATTCCTAATTCCTACCTGTATTAATAAATCTTGTCTATTATAGTTAGAAGGATGAGTTTTTTATTCAAATTTGCATTCACTGTTATTCTTTTTTTTCGTCCTTGATTTCTGTTCATAATCACAGTCGCTGTTTTAGTTACATCTATAGCACCTTTTTTTGGGGGGGGCGGCGGGGTGTAAAAATCTGTTTGATCATGTTTGTGAGGAAAAATGCCTCCTTGACTAAACAGAACTTGTAATCAACAAATTAATTCATTGTATAAAGCTTCCATTGAACAGATTTTTCTCATATTATTATCCAGCAGATTAACTGTTTGGTGATTGTTTCTCACTTTTAAATTAAACGGATATTTGAGAAGACATTGGGTTTTTTTGGGAGGAAAAAAAAATAATCCAGGTAGGAAATATATGTAGAATATTGGCTTGATTTTTCACAAAAGCAGAAATAAACCATTTTTTACCTGTTGGTTTTTCTTTGTTCTTTTTTTTTTTGCTTGGGGAAAAAAAACAACAGCCCAAACCCAAAATTTGTATTACAGCAAGGAAAGAAATTAATGGGGAAATATTTACCAGCCATTTTCACGATACAGCCTTGCATTGTTATAAGAAATATTCTTCCTGAAGTCTAGTTATCTATTACTCAATCAAGCAAATTGAAAAATGCAATCAAAATTCATTGTAGTAACCAAAAATTTCAAACGATAGTAAATTCAGGGTGGTAATTACAGCACAAACAGACCTATAAAACCTTGAAATACACACTGTAAAAATACTTGTGTACTGTTAGTTTCACTGTTCTATAAATTTTAAATTCTTTATAATTATTAATTCATCTTTACTGATACTTCTGCTCCTTTTTTTCTGAACTGACAGTAGTATTGTAAAACCTAGAATGTACTATAGTACTGTAACAGCAGATTCTCTCAGAGAGAAGGTACTGCTGCATAGACTATGACAACATCTTAATCTTTTCCTTCTGGATCTTCTTTAAAGTGTTGGTTTTCCTTTATTTCCATAATTATTTCAGTCACGAGATGCTTTGCTCTTTCACTGCTAAACGTTTCCTGTATTTTCTTTTCATTTTTAATGATAAAATTTTTCAGTATATTAAAATTTGAAAATTTTTGTTTTCTTCCATTTACAGTGTGATTTAAATCTTCTCTAGCATTGGTCCCGTGTATACCACTATGAATACAGCCATAACCCTAGTTTTCTATTTGGTTATTTAATATGAGATTAAAATTACTATAGTTTTCTGGGCCATAGTTCTGCCTTAGGCAATCCACCTAGGTATTGGTCTCCCTGCAATCTGTTTGACAAGGTGGGAGATCTTCAGCATGAAGATCTAAAATTGCAGTCTATCTTGGCTTCAATAAAAACCCCATCCCTCTACAATAATAGTTTTATGATTCTTTTATATCACAGTCTCTTAGACTCAGTAAGTCATTTAGAAGGCACTCCTCCAAACATCCTGTAGTCCCCAAATGTATTTGCCTGGTGTGACACTTGATATATCAAGAATTATGAAAAATTGTGCTCTCTTTCTGTATAAGCAATAGTTTGCTAGAGGATTTTGTGGTCCACAACTAAAGAGTACCAAGAACACTCCTGAGCACTGTAACTCTACTGCTTGTGCACACATATTGGTAAATGCTTTAAATTGCTTTAATTATTTCCTAGCATGATTTTTGTTTTTTGCTTGCCAGTAGTCTCCCAAACAATTTATATTAAATGCTTGCAAGTTAGGATGGGTCATGGGCCATACCCAACAGACAAATTAGGGGGGTCCATACTTTCTCTGGAATGTAAAAAATGTAATAGTATGGATACCAGCTGTTCAGAGTCAGCTGATGTGACTCAGAGAATGAGTCCCAGTGCTTTTAATTTATTAATTTAACTCAAAATCAAAATTTATTTTAATTCTTTGAGATGTGGTTTTCAACTTATAAAGAATTATGTATAACTTTCTTTACAAAACTGAAAGATTTAATTTGTTGGGAAAACAAATTTTAGTCAGGATTACTGTCAAACCATTTGTCCAGCCATTGTTTCCACCCTTCATAAATGGTATGTTTACTACTTTCCAGGTAACAAGACAGTCTAGTAATATCCTCAAGACATCAGTGTTCCTAATATAGCTTGGCAGGTTAACCATTTTCTGAGAGAAGTGCTAAAAGCTAGTATTGTGATCATGTATCATGTTCATGGATTACAGAAAACCCTTGGAGGAGGGTGTGTGCATGACACTAACCTCAGGAGACAAGAAGTACGTAAGAATACCTGTCCTCTGACCACCATCTACCTCAGAGAAGGCAAGCCTGAGGACGGGTCTTGTTTTGGGATTGCATCCTAGCTGAAAGAGCAGTCCCAAAATAAGATGTACTCTCTCTAGTCAACTTGTCAGCTGAGCTACATCAAAAGAGATGATTGGAACTGAACTAAAATACAGGCAGGCAGGCATAGTCTAATTTTTTCTCCCTGTATATTTGTCTTTGAACATAATCACCTCATTAAGATTTGAAAAGCAGTAAATGTTAGTAAGTCTTCATGTGTGTTATGGTGTTGGTCTAATCTTAACAATGGTTTCAAAACTCATGATTCTAAGCAGGAGCATTGCCCAGTTCTGCAGGGTTCAGAATCCCCAGTCAAGATAGGGGATGGGAAGTGCTATAATGCTAAACTTACAGATCTTATCTCAGCAGTACAAAACATTCTGCAGAAGATGTCTGCAACAAGCAACCAGAAGACCAAAAGGAGAGTAACTGAAAAAACAAGTCTCTTCTGAACTGTAGCTTTTCTGCTGTCTCTCTTCTGTGTGAAAAAGAATCAAAATAGGGTAGAAGCTCTCTAAATTTACACTTTTCTTCATTTTACAGTAGAAATAATGAAATTCATATTTTATTTATTCTAAAGTATTTTTGAAGCAAGAGTTCACTGTATTGTCAAACATTTTACTAGCTTTCATATACATCACATCCATAGCAGTTCTTCATAAACTAATTACATTATAATTCAGAATTACGTTGTCATTATTATTATCATGGCTTGTAAAACTCCATTCCTTAAAGGGGCTTTAAATTCTGTAAATCTAGGTTTACTATTTTTCCCTGTTAACTGCTCTCTGAGTGGCTAGGTCCAAATTGTTACAGGCATTTGTAGGGATGAACTTTGGATATACCATTCTAGTTAAACACTTGGGATTAGTACCTATGTTGTTCTGCTACACAGATGTGTGGGAGGGACACTGAATATGAAGAGGAACTGAGCAGGAAAAGGAACAGTAGGGTGCAGTAGATAAGTGCAACTGTGGACACTGAAAACTGCATAAACTCATGCAGATCAGCTATGGGAGTTTCTTACTTACCAGCCCCAATGACTTAGCATGAAATGTCCCAGGAAGCTTCTCTTACAGTCACTATCCTGGGAACTTTTCCAGAAATTTGCCTGGCTCCTCAGTTATTGTGGATTTAAGCCTAATTTTCTTTAAATCCAGTATACCCTTGTACCATTGTGTTTTGTGAACTCATTATTTCTCTGGATTTGGCTAGTTCATTGTGGATGGTTCCACATGTCACTATCTTTCTCACATTTTCAGTCAATTCCTATTTGCAAGTAGGTCAAGGATGGCTTCTCCTCTATTTGGTGCATGGCTGTCTGTCTTTGGTTTCTAAAAGATAATCCCTCTGTAAATGTCTTGTGATTCTGAGTACCTTGAGATTTGGTCCAGGAAATTTTCAATCCTGCAGGTCTCTAGTCATATACCATCTGTCATTTCTTCTTTTGTTTTTAATTCCTTGCAACTTTACCTAAAAAGTGAACCAGTACACTCATTAATAAGGATTTGTGTAGTTCCCTGATATGTAGGTCTTCAGTTTTCAAATGGCTTAAATGAACCAGGCACCTATTTTTGATTGGTTTTTCTTTTTTCTTTTCTTTTCTTTTCTTTTCTTTTCTTTTCTTTTCTTTTCTTTTCTTTTCTTTTCTTTTCTTTTCTTTTCTTTTCTTTTCTTTTCTTTTCTTTTCTTTTCTTTTCTTTTCTTTTCTTTTCTTTTCTTTTCTTTTCTTTTCTTTTCTTCTCTTTTCTTTTCTTCTCTTCTCTTTTATTTTGTTTTGTTTTGTTTTGTTTTATTTTATTTTACTTTATTTTATTTTATGTTATTTTTCTTTCTTGTAGTATGGGGTAACTTACATCTACCCAACAATATTAAGCTATTTAAAATCTAAATAAAAATTCTGCCTCCAATTAACTTTTCCTGTACATATACAGTTCTGTCTATAATATATTGGAATTCTTGTTGTAAGAATCATCAGACATACATCCAATAAAGCACATTATTATTGTAATACTATCATTTAATATTATTTCTGTGTCTTCTTGTTGTCTCCTCTGTTCTGCTTTTGCAGTCATTAAAGTATATATTTATTACTTATTCTTTTTTTCCCCAGATTTTTTTTCACCTTCTGCTTTATATAAATACTTAGGCAGATTCAGTATTTTTTAGCAACAATTTGGTATCTCAGTACGTACCAGATGGAGTTAGAAGAAAGCTGATTTTCCCTCCTCTAACTGCTAACAGTAGTTTAACAATTTTCAAAAGAAATGTACCAATTCTGAACTTAGGCTAACTAGTCATATGTCAAAATAGGGTAAATCTCAGCTCAGGCTATTGCAACATGCAACACTTGCAGCTGTTAGCATTAATAATACAGAACATAGAAACAATTGTAATCTCTGTTATGATCCTCAGTATTACAGAGATTATGATAAGCAAATCTTTGACATGATTATTGTACCAGTCTATAGTTTGCAAATATTAATAAGATGTACTTTGACACAAGGCATCATGTTCGAACTGAAAAGCCATTACCAAAATTCTAATATAAATAAAATTGGAGTGAAAGGCTAATAATGAGTGTGCCAGATGTTATGCTCTGAAAGCATAGAATATTTACCTGCCTTTCCAGTCAGGTGTAATGGATGCTGTGGACACATGAAACATTTGAGAAATACAGCATTCAAATATACTGAATAATACAGTATGATGCAGATGTTTTCCAGGGGATGCTAGTTACTGCATTCCTGACTAAGCACTAGAAAACGCTGGATATTCAGTGATGTGGAAAAGAGGACATGATTCAAATTCTACTACTGGTTAAACAGTATGCATCTTTTTACCAATGACTGAAAAAGAGGACTGTTTTCGACTGATTAAAAAATCGAGACAGACAGGAAGAAAACAACCTAAAGAGGTAGCTAAACACTTTCACAGACCATCATTCTAGACCTATTAACTGACTTGTGGACTTAATCTTCCAATTTCCTACATGATAAATAGGTAGTAACTCTTAAATATATGCAGAAGCTATATATTCATTTAGTCTTAGTCTATATTTTTTGTTTGTGATTTATCCCAAACAATGTCTGAGTTATTTGGGAGCTTGGCTGGTCATTGATTAACTCTGAGAAGCAGGCAGTATATTTCTGTGTAGATTACAAATATTAGGCCATAAGAATTGACCACTGCAGTTATAAGAGGACTGAAGTTTTGTATCTTGGTCTAGATGGAAAGCATCAATTTCTTCAGGAGAAATGATGACCAAAGGCTTAAACCTAACTATAAGTATTACAGGAGATCATGAAGACATGAGAGGGACAAGTAACTCTGAGCTTTATCAATGTTTCATTATTTTTCCTAAAATCCTGGAATTCATTAGTCTAAATCAAATGCTATTGGCTACTTTGGGCTAGTTTTGGGAAGATGGGGAGCATCCAGAAGGAGGGATGTAAATGAAGCCTAAAAAGGCATGCTAATTGGCTCCCATATTAGACAGTATATGCTATTGTCAAGCTCTGTTTTTGTTTGGAAGTTGGAGAATACTACTTCTTGATGTTGTAAGGTAATGCTGTTGGCTGATGATTTCCTGACAGGCGTAAGAAACCTGTATGCACTAGATGGTTAAAAATTAGATTTACATAAAAGTTAGAGCTGTGTTCCCTACTGGAGTGGTGTAGGCTTGGATAAATTAGCTTAAATGTGCCTAGCAGAACAACTGCCTTGGACTTCCAGAAGGCCTGATTTGGTCTGTTTAAGAGCCAGATTGACAGAGTCCCTTGGGAGATAATTCTGAAGGGCCAAGGGGTCCGGGAAGGCTGGACATTCTTCAAGAAGGTAGTCATAAAGGTGCAGGAGTCCCCATGTGCTGAAAGACAAGCCAGTGGGGAATAAGACCACCTTGGCTGAACAGAGAGCTTTGGCTGGAGCTTAAGGGAAAATAGGTGAGTTTACCACCTCTGGAAGAAGGGGCAGGCAACTCTGCAGGACTGTCATGAGGTTATGCAGGGCAAAGATTAGAGAAGTAATAACCCAGATAGAACTAAGACTGGCCACTGGCATAAAAGATAACAAAAAGTGTTTTTACAAATACATTAGAAACAAAAGGAGGGCCAAGAGTAATCTCTATCCTTTCTTGGATGTGGCAGGGAACATTACCACAAATAATGAGGAAAAGGCTGAGGTGCTTAATGCTTTCTTTGCTACATTCTTTAATAGCAAGACCAGTTTCCCTCTGGGTACCTAGTCCTCTGAGCTGGAAGACAGGAGTGAGGAACAGCAGAATGCAGTCCCCACAGTCTAGAAGGAAACATTTAGTGACTTGCTGCTCCACTTACATACATATATGCCTATGAGTCTGTATGGGATCCATCCAAGGGTACCGAGGAAGCTGGCAGAAGTGCTCACCAAGCCACTTTCCATCATTTATCAGCAGTCTTGGCAAAATGGAGAGGCCCCAGAAGACTGAAGGGTAGCCAATGTGTTGCCCATCTTCAAGAAGGACAGGAAGGAGGATCCAGGGAACTACAGGCCTGTCAGCCTGACCTTGGTGCTAGGGACGGTTATGAAGCAGATCATCCTGAGCACCATCATGTGTCATGTAAAGGAAAACCGGGGGATGAGGCCCAGCCAGCAAGGATTTATGAAAGGCAGGTCCTGCTTGACAAACCAGATCTCCTTCTATGACAAGATGACCCGCCTAGTGGATGAGGGAAAGGCTGTGGATGTTGTCTATCTGGACCTTAGTAAAGGTTTTGGCACTGTCTCCTACAATATTGTCCTGGAGAAACTGGCTGCTTATGGCTTGGATGGGTATACTCTATGCTGGGTTAAAGGCGAGCTGGACAGCCAAGTCCAGGGAGTGGTAGTGAATGGAGTTACATCCACCTGGTGACCAATCACAAGTGGTGTTCCCCAGGGCTCAGTATTTGGGCCAGTTCTGTTTAATATCTTTATCGATGATCTACATGAAGGGATTGAGTGCACCCTCAGTAAGTTTGCAGATGACACCAATTTGGGTGGGGGAGTGTTAATCTGCTTGAGGGCAGGAAGACTCTGCAGAGGGATCAGTACAGATTGGACTGATGGGCTAAGGCCAATTGTATGAGGTTCAACAAGGAGAAGTGCCGGGTCCTGCACTTGTCACAACAACCCCATGCAAGGCTACAGGCTTGGGGAAGAGTGGCTGGAAAGCTGCCTGGTAGAAAAGGACCTGGGGGTGCTGGCTGATGGCCAGCTGAACATGAGCCAGCAGTGTACCAAGGTGGCCAAGAAGGCCAATAGCTTCCTGGCTTGTATCAGAAACATTGTGGCCAGCAGGACAAGATCGTCCCCCTATACTGGGCACTGGTGAGGCTGTACCTTGATAATTGTGTTCGGTTTTGGGCCCCTTACTTGAAGAGGGATGTAGAGTTGCTGGAGTGTGTCCAGAGAAGGCCAATGAAGCTGGTGAAGGGTCTGGAGCACAATTCTTGTGAGTGGCTTGAGGGAACTGGGATTGTTTAACCTGAAGAGGAGGAGGCTCAGGGGGGATCTTGTTGCTCTTTACAACTACCTGAGAGGAGGTTGTAGGCAGGTGGGGGTAGGTCTCCCAGATAACTAGCGACAAGACAAGAGGAAATAGCCTCAGGTTATGCCAGGGGAGGTTTAGATTCGATATTAGGAAAAAAAATTACAGAAAGTTTGGTCAAACACTGGAATAAGCTGCCCAGGGAGGTGGTATTATCACCATCCTTGGAGGAATTTTAAAAATGCATAGGTCTTGTGCTTAGGGACATGGTTTAGTGATGGACTTGGCAGTCCTGGGTTAACAGTTGGACTTGATGATCTCAAAGGTCTTTTCCAACCTAAATGATTCTATGATTCCATGATTCTAATTTTAACTGATACAGAAGATCAGTAAGTTACAGAAGTGTTAAGATCTGGGCAGGAGTTTGCTTCCTAATCTCAGGTCCACCCATACAAGGCAAGGTGTTCAGGGTAAAGGCAAAGAGACCTACTCAGGGCACTAACAGGCCTTATTGGCTCCAGCCAGACTCACCTGGACCTCATCCCAACCCTTCCTGAGGCCCAATGCCCCTTTCCAGCTCAGCCTGGGGGCATCAGTAACTGCTGATCTCAACTCCCTAAATGTGACTAAGGTCTCTAGGGCTGCCCTGCTCCTGGGATGGGGCAGTGGTATGCAGCCTGCTCTGCCAAATCCCGTGAGGAGCCCCTGATGCTCCCTGGCCCTTAGGGAGCTGCTGGCTCTGCTGGCAGAAGAGACACATTATTCTGTTTAAAGTATAAGTGAATGCAGGAAAAGTAAGGCTGGATTTTCTAAACTTGTACAGTCACTTTACAGTTCTGCTAGTGGAGATGAGTATTCTGCTCAATAGTATGAGCAAGGGCCCAAGCCTGAGCTAATTTTTGAGCTTTTCCACTTTTCTGTTTTTTTTTGTTGTTGGTTTTGTGGTTTTGTTTTGGTTTTTTTTTTCAGGCAGGCACTGGATGACTTTCCCTTCTCTATTGACCTATTGCATACTTGCTTCTCTATGTACTTCAGCAGCTTTTCAGTTAACATTAGAAAGCTTTTAATAGCCATATCAGACCTCATGTTGTTCAAGATGGAAATGTCCAAATAAAATTAGACCTGAAACACATTTACTACTCCAAGCATCAGTGTCCAGTTTCTGTGTCACTTAGCTTTTGTTAGAGCAAAGCTGAACATCATAGACATTTTCACATCCCCAGGACCAGATGAAAGAAAATCTTTAATATGCATGCGTGCTAGGCCACGTGCTTCCCATACTGTACATGTGTTAAAGTTTTAAACCTTTTTTCTAGGATCATCTAAAAAATAAAAATAGCAACACTCATTAAAATCTACATAATGCTTTGAAATTTATTTTCTTAGCTCTTTGTAGAAATTTTTACCTTGATAAAAATTCACATACTATCTTTAGCCAGTTTCATCAGACAAATTGATAGTGTGGATAAATCAATAGTGTCAATAAACTTATAGTGTTGTGAACTTTGGTTCTCCCTCCCTCAATGGCTATTTTAGCTGAATATTTCAGATAAGTACATGCAATTCTGATATAAGGAAATCAATTATGAATATATTTGTCATATATATATTTGAGTGCTGCTTCAAGCCTTACTGTCACACATAGAACAGGATGAAGATCCAGACTGTAGGCATTTGGCTGTTACATGTCTGTATGTAAGTGTCAAAACTCCCATTATAGTTGAAGGAAAAAAGGAGCTTTGTGGTATTGTTCACACATTTGTGTCTCATGCCATTTTACTTCCCTGACAGTATCCAGGACATCAACGTGGACCTGAAAAATGTGGCACAAGAACTACAGGATACTTGCAGACTTCTGGACTAGAAGATGAAGGTCAGTGGGGTTACCTACACTGTGGCAACTGGCACTAGATGTCTGTGCTTCAGCAGCTGATTCCTGTCCTTATTTGTTAAAGTCAGTGGAGTCTAGACAGTAACTTAGCTTAAGTGGATCACCACTTAAGCTTATGTATATAGCTTCTTTGTGAAGACTTAAATACAGGCAAATTGAATCACACTCCTATTATCCTGTCATTTGGTCCTCAAATCAAGTACTGAATTACAAAGGTCATCTGGCCCAGCCCTCCTGATCAAGCAAGGCCACCTACAGCCAGTTGTCCAGGACAATATCCTGACAGCTTTTGAGTATCTCTAAGGAGGGAGATTGACAACACAACTGGGTGACCTGTGCCAGTGCTTGGTCATCTTCAGAGTAAAAATTGCATTTCCTGATTTTCAGATAGAACTTCCCTTGATACCCATTGCTTCTTGTTCTGTCACTGGGCGTCACTGAAAAGAGCCTGGATCTGTCCTCTTTACACTCTCCTTTCAGGTATTTTTATATATTAATAAGAACCCCGCCTCAGACTTCTCCAGGCTTAACAGTCCCAGCTCTCTCAGTCTTTCCTCATAAAAGAGATGCTCCAGTCCCTCAATCATCTTTGCAGCCCTTTTCTGGACTTTCCAGTTTGTCCATGTTTCTCTTGTGCTGAGGAGCCCAGAACTGGACTCAGCACTCTAGATGTGACCTCACCAGGGCTGAGTAGAGGGGAAGGATCACATCCCTCCTGCTGGCAATGCTTTGTCTAATGTAGCCCAGGACACAATTGACCACCTTTGCAACAAGGGCTCATGGCTGGTGCCTGTTCAAATTGGTATCTGCCACAACCCCCAGGTCCTTTCCTGCCAAACTGCTTTCCAGCTTTGTGGCCCTCAGCATATACTGGTGCCTGAGGTTGTTCCTCCCTTGGTGTAGGACTTAGCACTGCTCCTTGTGGAACTTCATGAGGTTCCCATCAGCCCATTTCTCCAGCATGTCAGGATCCTTCTGGGTGATTGCACAACGCTCTGGCGTATCAGTCACTCTGTCCAGTTTGGTGTCATTAGCAGACTTGCTAAGGATGAACTCTGCCCCACCGTTTAGATCATTAATGAAGATGTTAAACAGGACTGGACCCAGTATTGAATCTGGGGCTACACTGCTAGTCACTGGCTTCCAACTAGACTTTGCACCACTTATCACCATTCTCTGGGTCTATCCATTCAGCCAGTTTTCAGTCCACCACACTGTCTGCTCATCCAGTCCATACCTCATCATCTTGTCTATGAGGATCTTATGGGACACAGTGTCAAAGGCCTGACTGAAGTCCAGGTAGACAATGTCTACTGCTGTCCCCTTATCTACCAGTACAGTCATTTTGTCATAGAAGTTCATCAAGTTGGTCAAGTGTGAGTTGCCCTTGTGGAATCCTTGCTGGCTACTCCTGATGACTGTGTTCTTGTTTATGTGCCTGGAAATGTTTTTTTAGGTTTAGATGCTTCAACACCTTCCCAGGGATGGAGGGGAAGCTGACCAGCCTGTAGTTCCCTGGGTCCTCCTTGCCCTTTCTGAAAATAGGAGTAGCATCTACTTTCCTCACAATGACGTCAGCCAGCTCTTTTAGAACTTGTGGGTGTATCCCCTCAGGGACCATGGACTTATGTATATGCAGTTGGTTCAAGTATTCTCTAACCTGTATATGCAGTTGGTTCAAGTATTCTCTAACCTGATACTCTTTCACCAAGTGTGCGTCTTCTTTGCTCCAGATTATTGCCCTGTTTTCTGGGACCTGGGATTGCTGAAGGCTGGTCTTACTGGTAAATACTGAGGCAAAGGTGGTGTTCAGCACTTCAGCCTTTTCCATATCCCTTGTCTCATTCAGCAGTGGGCCCATTTGCATCCTTACATCTTTATACCATCTCTGTTTTTGTAAAAGCAGATTGAAACAGAATGTAAACTTCAGTGACAAAATATTTAATACTGAAACACACAAAAAGAAGGTGGCGGCAATTGCCAAAGGGAGGTAGATTTCTGAAATGCTCTGTGTCAGCCAGTGAAATACAAAAGATGACTTCTAGTCTACTAAAGAATCTTCATAAAAGAAGCATGAACGTTATTTTAATTAAGAAGGATGGCCAAATGATACCATTGTGTCTGTGATAAGGGTTAAATAGAATGAGTTTGTCGTGAAAGATTAAATTTTTTTGGGAACCTGTAGGGGATTTGGTGGGGGACAAGGGGATGTCTGGAAGAAATAACATCCTCTACCATTAGGGAGTTTTAGGATGCTCCCAGAATGTGAAAACTAGCTGACATTTCTCTTGGAATCTCCAAAGGGAAGCTGTTACAGGTAGTTCTCTAATAAAGGTGCAAAACCACTACTCTAAAGGCAGCAGCTGTCTGTCATACAATAATATTTTGGACTGAATGCTTAAACCCCAAGAGTCCCAATGTGGTGCATCACAATCATTAAAAGAATATTGAAGGGAAACTAATCTCAAAGCTGGTCATTAAGTAACAGTCCTGAGAAGTAGACTTGAGTTTCCCAAATTCATTGAGGAACAAAAGTGCCATTTAATTAAACAGAGAAAAAAGAAAAGAAAAGAAAACAAACAAAATCCTGTATGCCTTTGGGAATCTTTGCCTCAGGTGGGGCAAAATTGGTTTAAATGACCTCTTTTATTCCGGCTGTGAAAGGTTTTGAAATGTGTAAGGTTGTGTTTTGTATGCTTTTTTTCAAAGAAAAATGGATTATAAGCCTAGGACTTACCAGGAAGGGGTAAGAACTGAAGGTCTAGTGCATCTTTAGATATACTTAGTTATTATTTGTATTATATTTAGATTACTCAGTCGAAAACGTGGACAGACATGTAAGTTTAACATCTTCACTTAAACCACCATGCTAATTTTTAAACATACAGAATTTTCTGGAATGATTAAAACTGTATTTTCCAGCAAATCACAGCTTGCCAAAATACAAAAGTTTAGCTCTTTTTCATCCATTAAACTGATATACCTAGTGAAGTAAAGTACCAATTTTCCTAAGACAAGAAAGCTACCGCCTCTCTGGTAAGGCTTGCAATTAAGATTTTGTTTGATTCAAGGTTAATGAGTTTGAGGCTCATCAGAATTTTTCTTGAATTGCCAAATTATTTGGCACAAATCATTCCAGAGCCAGCACATGATGTAATACATTTTGGTCAGTATTAATCTGAGCTAGACTTGAAACAGTGACCTAGAGGTAAAAGTGTCTGTACGCTATTTCCAATCCCCTGAGTGAAATAGCTCCTGTAGGGTTCATACTTAGCAATAACAACAGTTATACTGAGCACACAAACTGTAGAAGCTTTTTATTTGCTTCTCTCTCTTGACTTGTTGCAGCCAAATTTCATATTCACACCTTACAGGCCTTTGGGTATTAGAGCTTGTGTCAGAAAAATCATATTCAGCAAAACTAAGGAGTTTCACTTTTTTGTTTAACTTCATATTAAAGGAGCTTTTGGTGATAAAACCAGATTTGAAGGTATAACACCAAAACTAAAAAAGTATGTATGTCTACAATTACAAAGCAATTGTGAACGAAGTGGGGTGCTTGAAATACTGCAAGGCTTGAGACCTGTATAATCTAAATCTCAATGTTTTCCTTCCAGAACAATTTACTCTAGAGGTCATTCTTCTATTCCATTAACATTCTATTTTTTTTTTTACTCTAAAAATGGGCAAAGCAGCTGTAAACATCTGTAAACCAGCTGTATAGTGATACTTTATGCTTATGAATGGATTCCGCTGCATGAAGAGATGATGTGAAGGGTACCCATGTTACCTGCTGTGAGTGTTCTTTTAGGTTACATATGGGTAAATATTAAGAGAAGAAAAGAATGACATCCTTTGTAGCCTGAGCTGCTTGAGTTCTGTGGAACAGTGACAATTTGCATTGACATGACCATTCAGCCTACACATACATAAATACTTTGTAGACCATAAAATCTTCTGGTGTTTAGTAGAATACTTGAGAGTCTACTCCAGGTTTTTAATGCCATACAGGAGCACCCACACTATGGAGAGTTGCTTCGACTCTTATATTTGAATTCAAACTCCATAGAAGTTTAATAATGAAGAATAAATCCAGACTCCCTCTGTAACTGATATTCTTCAGCAAAGGACTAGGTTGGCACGTGCCAGAGCAGAACGAAACTGTAAACAAACTCATAGGTGTTATATACATCGGGGGCAAAGCAACGAAACTTGAGTACCAAATTGCATGTGCCTACATTGAGTAATATGCAGCAACACTAGGCCTGTTTCTTCTGCTATTTTTAATACTTCTATAAAAAACATACTAGTTAAGCCAATGACTTTTTATATTAATATTTATGCACATTTTTCAGTTTTATTTTGTCTCTTTCTTTCCTGTAGTTCTTTAAGTATCCTGGTGGGTATTTATTGATAGCACAGGACATAGTTTCACACATAGTTTTTAATAGTTAATATTAATTTCTCCCCCCCCCCACACACACATTTCTGATGGAATAAGTGTCCTGGGGATAAAATGCTCTAGAGAAAACTTGGTGGAAAAAACAGTTTTCTAAGTCTCTAAACGCAAAGTTTTCCTGCACAGTTTCTATTAGTCTTGGGGTGTTTTTTAATAGACTGAGAAGAGATTAAAATGGGTAATTAAGCACTTTAGTTACAAATCAGAATACAGACAATAAGGACATGATTGCCTAAACATCATTTTGGTACTATTTGATATGCTTAAGATGATTGAGATATTTACTTGGGACAAACAAGTACTAGACAATATTTATGGAAATTTATGGCTGCCTTACTGCTGCTAAAGAAGCTGCTAGAAGAAAGGCAAGAACCCTAAAAGAAGAAAGGCGAGAACCCTGAAGCATTTGAAATGGTCCTAGTTACTTAAGTTTAAGTGACTTAATAGGCCACTAATAAACATCAGAAATTATCTAAGTGTGATTTTAACCAATAAAGCTTAATCTTTCTTTTTAGGCTAATATAAGTATTCAGAAATGGAAGCCCCTTTTTGGTTTATATGGAAGTTCGTTTATGATTCATTGGCATTTTCTTGCTGCAAAGCAAATACCCTGAATTTGGGATTTTTCCATATTTTGTCATTAACGAGTTTGACTATTTCAAATTATGTTTTCCTTGCTGTTTGTGTATTTCATTTTGTAAACAAACACAAGAAACCCCATGTATTTTTGCATTCAGCTCACAGAGGTATTAATTTGTTCTTTTTGCTGGAGGAAATCCTCAGTGACGTGTTGCCAATATTTTAGCAAGAGACTCTCATGAACAATTCTCCCCTTAAGCCTATGTTAAATCTGTGCATCAGGAGTATGTGTGCTTCAGAGAGGAAAGGTGACAGACTAATTTTATTTCCAATTTAATGTGAAAATGCATTCTCATAAGCATAACTAATAAAGATGGGATCTTACTTGGGGATAAAAACCTGGTATTAAGCTCCTGCAACTATCTAGGCTATATTCCTTGGCAAAAACAAGCGGATGAAAAAATATCTGTGTGGATAGGTTTACTAGGGTAGCACTATGCTTTGAAATAACATGTGAGCAATACACTTACTTATTATCTATTGAGATGTAATACATTGTGAGATGTTTGTTTTCCTCACTATGAACTCCTAAGAGTTCCCAAATGCAAAATGTTACAGATATTGTACACACAAAACTAAGCCCCACTAAACAATTGCATTCTGAAAATTCTTCCTCCATCTCAATTACATTATGACACCCTTATAATACCATGTATGTATGTATGTGTGTTTCAGTACTTCCCAGGGCAATTACAAGGTCTTAGGAAAGCACTATTGCATGAGGAATATCCCTAAGAGCTTTAAGAGAATGGGGCTAGCACAGTGTTATATTCCTAAGGATGTTCACACAGATAAATTCTATGGGGAAAATGAGAACACTGCCTAGGTCTTCCTCTGCCAGTGGTTGAGACACTCTCAACAGTGTCATAACCTTTAGGCTACAGTAAATTTTTGGAAAGCAAACTGTCATTTTTTGTTGTTAGAGCTGTTTCACATTAGATGGATAAATGAAATATTTATTGGCTGAAAAAAGAGAGATGCAAAAGCAGCAAGTATGACATATCCTGTACTAATACTCACATGCACTAGCAGGAATGTTGTGAGATTTAAAATGGTGGCATACAAGCTTTAATTTTTTTTTTAAAAAAAGAAGTCCTGAAGTATACTATCTCCTCATTTTTACTTTTAATCTTGAAGTATAGTATTAATTTTTTAATTTTATTTTAGAATTAAAAAGTACTTAATAAAGCTACCCATATCCTAACCATGAATAGTTCCCAGCAATTTGACTTAAGCATTATACTCACTCCTTCAGACCAACAGGTGCATAATGAATTTAATGCAATGGGAATTACTTGCAAGAATGAAGAAATGTGGGTAATCTATCTATTTATTTATTTATCCCAAGATACTTGAAAAGGTTGATTTTGAGTTTATCTCCTAGAAGATAAAATTTCCTTAAGCAGTGAAAAAAAGAAACATTTTTCTTTTCTTTCTCTATTCACAAGCTGAGAGGCTCTACGAGCTGAATTAACAGCTAAAATAGTTCTTTGCTGTCTTGCTGAGCAGGTCTTCATCACTATGTTAGCTCCTAGTATGACAACTGGCTGCAACAAAGAATGCCAAGTTTCTGGATCCCTGAATCCACACAGAGGTAGCCTCTATAGTAACAGATTCCTCTGAAAGTAAACCCAGTTTTGGCCTACTTTATAGCATTCCAAAACATTACTATGAGCCTTAAAAATCATTAAGCTGATCAGTGCCTGAAAATGTACAGAAACAAAAAAGTTTACGATATTCATGATTTTGTAGGTGGGACCCTATAATGTTTTAGACTCTGTTTCTTTCCCTTCCTTCTTATGAGAGGAAATAAATTCATCTTACAGATCTATAGGGAATGACATTTAAAGGCACTGTTCTAGATAATAGATTTCTTCAACAGGTAGCCATTGAAGTCTGAGGTAGAACTCACACCTATCTGACTGCTGTGCTGATTTCTATCAAATAAAATTTCTAAAATTATTACAAATTCTCTACTAAGTATATGGTAGATTTGCATAGAACAGTTTTATGAAGGACTCAGAGAGAAATGAAGTATCTTTTTCCTTCTGATCAGACCTTACCTTTCTATAATTTATGTTAAAGGAAAAATTTAAAAGCTTTTTGGATTAAAACACAGCATCTTTTTGGACACTAAAAAGAACAGATTTTGTTTTACATGAAAAATGTTTTGCATGGAATATAGGCCAAGGTTTCAGAACTGGAACCCCTGTTTCACAGTATTTGATTCAGCTGTTTAGTACAGACACATCATATGATTTAAGATGAGGCTGGCAGATATCACACATAGCATTGAAGGACATGAATATAAGTTGCCTTTGTGCCAACAGCATTATGGGAATCCACCTTCCAGTAACTGAGGCAATGAGGAACAGGTACAGTTACCCCAAGATAACTGCCTAGAGCTTTTTGAAATGTCCTGTGGTAACTGGTGTGAACCCACCACTCCAGCAGTGCTCCAGCCTCATGGACTCTTGGTGTTGTGTCTGCCAGACACACATAGATATCCCGATTACTTATAGCATACACAGACAGCTCTAGGGCCTTCTGTGCAGGCAACTGGATGAGGACCTTCATGTCAGAACATTAAAGCTATTTATCAATTTTGGGTTTAAGTAGCCATTACTTTATATTTTTTGGAGAGGAACGTAGTTGCTGAGAAGTATCTAAATGCTACAATAGTGATATAATAATTTTAAAAATATAGGTCATTAAACTGAGAAATGAGGTAATATCTGGGCTACCTAAATCTTGGCTACATTGGGATTTAGGTCCTAGAATTACACTTAAATTCCTGACGGCAAGACAGTATATCCTATTTTCCAGAACTTTCTAACTCTACATGTAAAAATTTCAGCTACCGTTATAGAATGCATCTCTCATAAAAAGGAAAATGGGAAAAATCTTAACAATGATTCATTCCTTTTTAACATAAAAACCTACAATAACTGAGATTCCTTGTCAGCTGTAGATGCCTTTCTCTCTCTCTATTTTTCTTTCTTTCCACACACCCCTCCTCACCCAGGCCCAGACACTGAAAAAAACATCCCCAGATGCAAACAGACACACAAAACAAACATGACCAGCAACACAGATCAAAAAGGGGGTAGTAGAACACTTTACTGGTACCCACATAAACATGAGTAACAGCTCATCAGGCCTGAAATTCACTAGTAGAATATAAACAGGCTTTTGGTTCAGAAGTCAAACTTTCCAACCCCAAACCTGATGTGAGGTTTTTCCAGAATACATGCGTTGTCCCTGGGTCCTATTATGTGGTCTCTAACTCCAATCCTGGGTCCTTCCAGTAACCCTACCCACTGAATAACCCAACTTGAAGATCTATAGGAGGTCATCATATACTCATTCACTGCTCACTCAACCACCCACCTAGCTCACACGCATAGAGCATGGATTGTTACGTGAAAGGATAGAAAGCTCCTGTATAGAACAGAAAATGAGAACAGGGTTTAATAAAAAGACGGGGCAGACTGGTGATGAAGCGCAGGACTCAGCCTAACAAGCATACTGACTAGCAGCTTTCTTACACAAAACTAGTAGCAAATTATTATTAAAACTTGCCTTGAAACAAAAATAACAATACTGAAAGTGTAACCAAGAACAGTATACAATTATTTTGTAACATTATAATTGCATAGCCAGACACAATATATAAGCATTTTACATCAGTATGTGACCAATAGGACCGCAAAAGATCAAAACCAGACATGGTGCATGTAGGGGACAGCCAAATGATAAAAAGAAGAGAGGATTGCTAATCGGCAGTTAATTTTCCTCAATATACAAAAACAGTGAATGGAAAAAACCAAAAATGAGATACAAAGCATTGGCAGCAGAAAAGAACTCCTTTTGGGAGGGATGCAAATAGCATGAAAATGCCAAGCAAAAAAAGGAAAGTATGGAGAGGAAGGAAGACAGGTCTGCTTCAGTTTTGGCTTTTCATTCCAAAGAGCTCTCAAGCCTAATTACCTTGGCCTCAGAGATCCACCAAGGATCATTGCCTTCAGATATAACTATGCAGAAACTTCTCTGTGGTAGTATTATAGACTGAAGAGTCATGTATATAGTGATGATGATTAATAATGTGTAAGAACTAAGAGTGAGTACTTGTGTGTTATTAATCAACTGATTTAGTAAGGTTTACTTTTAAAGTTTAAAACTTGCATGATTTTGTCAGATTTTTAAATGCCCCATCCCAGCCAGCTCTAATTTCCTTAAAGAAATATATATATACATACAAACACATATAAAAGTATATGTACATCTAGTATAAACAATTCCTTCCTATGTGATTCATGATGGCTTGTTTGTTTTCCATATCAGTTCAAAGGTCTGGTTAAATCTCTTCAGTGCTGCACTTGAATGATTAATTTGGTAGCCTCTCACTAAGCTGATAATTCTGCTCTTTGCTATTGTCTCTGTTATGTGCTATTTATTAGGATGTGCATATCTCTGTGTGTACTTAATTTATTACTGTTCGTGTCTCTTTTATTTGTCTCTTATGCTGAATAGCCCATAACATAGTGACCTGATAGAACAGATCCATATATTTTAGGTATCTTTACAAGGTGTTATATCAGATAAATTTTGGCCTCACTGAAGTTAGTGAATATTTTGACGTGGAAGTCAATTAAACCAGCATTTCATTCATCTCACATCTTCTCTGAGATGTGTAATATTAGTCATTCAGATTATATGTTACAAAACCACAGTGTTGAGTATGTCCTTCTTTATTTTTTCCTGCCCATAGACTACTATGACAGTGGTGCATATTCAGTTTCACTTAATGATCAGCAAATTAATTAGGATGCAAAGAAGGATAAGAAAGTTGATTAAAGCCTTCCCAAAATTATTTTGCAGTGAAAAGCTTTACAAACTAAATGCATCTAGCTTTGTTAAGATATAACAGAAAGATGTTCTGATAATGTGCAGAAATATCTGATGCCTGTCAACATTTCAGATGAAAATGTAACAGACTGTTATAGGAAGAATTGGAAGGAACAGTATGAAAATACCCTCATAAAAAAATATTTTGAAATTCACAGAATAAAATTCAGGCAGTGCATCTGATCAACAACAGACTGAAAATTACAGAAAGCCTCAAATATTATACCTTGCTTCATCTTTTGAAAATACTGTTATAAGAAATAACAAAATGGCATTGTTTAGAGTGGAGCTAAGAATGGTGAATTCTTAATTTGAGTATGGTTACAAAGTCATCAAAGAAAGTGAAGGGATTATTTACTTAAAGGCAAGAATTTCCTAATTATAATGTAGTAATAACAAAGAACTTACTTTTAGGAATGTGAAGAAGAGAATGTAAAGTAAACTTGTAAAAGTGAAATGGCATATGTATCAAGATTTTCTGACTGTTGCCTAAAGGACTAATTTGATTGCTTAAAGGCATCATAGACTATAGATATTGGAGCAGAACACTGAGGCTAAAAGAGAAGTTTTTGAGTTTTACTCTGGAGCTGATGTCAGTTTAAATGTCAGTTTAAAAAAAAACCAGAATGTGTATAAGAAAGATTAAAACATTGTAATGTCTCTAAAGCAATCTATATGTAATATAAATTATTTTAATATATACATAAGGTCAGAAATGTAAAACCAAGGCAGTAGAATTATCTCTCTACAGCTGTACAAAAGTTCCTCAACTCATGTACTCATGGACTAGGTAAACAGGAAGGTATGCAAAACCAAATTCAGAAAACAAATCATTCAGAAATACTGGAGGTGCATTCATATCTGAACAGCTTGTAAAATAATTACTGTGGCCAGTACATTTGGTACAACCAATCATGAAGATCAGACTGTATTTATTTTGTTAGGTTACATGCTCAGCAGCCCCGAAAGCAGAATGGAATTGAAAGAGGGTGTTTAATCTTACAAGCAATGGGCTATTATAGATTTGATTTAATTAAATTAAATTAGAGTCATTTAGGTTATTCTTTTCCCATATAATTTTCTGAATTGTGAAAAAAGTCAATTATTATAAATAATAAAATCCTCAAGGCTCTGTGATTATGACAACCCTTTAAAGTTGATATAAACAATATCTGTTTATTACAGGTAATAAAATAGGGCCTACCATTCTTCCATTCACATGAAAGAAAACTACTAAAGCATCTATTGGTCAGATTATATTTCAGATTATTTGTTACTGTGACTTCCTTAATACTTTTAAAGGATTAATTACTGTTAAGAAACTTAGTGTCTGTAAATCCTTAGATAATTGCTTTAATTCAAATAACCATTTCAGAAGATAGGACACAAGTTACTTTCTCCCAGTGGTCACCAGGAATCAGGTTCAGTAAATCTGGGTGCGTGTTTGCTTGCAATAGTGTCCCATATGAGATAGCATTAGTGAAAGAAAAACATAATAAATAAAGCTGAAAATAACAGACAAGAGAGCATGGATAGCAGTGAGTTTCCCCTCCTAAATCTGACTCTTAAGCCAACTATCAATAATAATTCCTTAATTTCTCCCATATCCTATTCTATCCTATGGCAAATATAGCACAGGGGAACTCGTGTGGCTAGCGCCAGTTTTCTCCTTCCCTTCTCGATGAACTGAGGATCACAGTTTCAATGGATCTAGTTTTATAAACATCACAGAATCTAAATTCATTTAAATAAGATATGTACTTATGAAATGGCAATCTTAAATAATGACAGATTTAAGGTGGATGGAATATGTTGCAAAGTATGTTGAATGTCATGATGCTAAAACTGGGGAAAACAATTTAGGCTATTTAAAATCAGATCATTAAAAGGTTTATAATAGCTGAATTATAAATCCCTCATGAGTGGGGAAATTGATTTTCTAAAGAAAATACTAAAAATTATGTAAGATGTTTCCCACAAGTGTGATTGTGAACACCTTCTGAATACATTTCTGTAAACCCTATGAGAAACTTTATAAGATTCAAAAAGAATAAAACCCACATAAAATGAAGTGAAAGCATTCTGTGCTCTGTTAAGAAGTTTTTCATTTTTGCAGTGAATAATGGCCAGATAAAATCAGTTATTAGAGATTACTTAAAGATGAAATCATGGTGTAAAAGCTTAACTAGGACCATCTGATCAACTTCTCTCTCCTGTGTATTACAGATCAAATTTTTTAATTTTATGCAGTTATCTCAAAGTCAAGATTGCATCAAAGTCAATAATAATGTGTATGACTAAGACTTATTTTGTCTAAGTATTGTACTTAGCTAGACTGAAATAACCTTTTTCCAGTTACTGTTTGATATTTGTGTCTTATGCTTAAAGTGAATTTTCCTGGCTTCAGTTTCCATTGATTTTTACTTGATTTTCCTTTCTCTTCTAAGATAAAGAGACCTTTATTAATGAGTGTTTTTCTTCTAAGGAATATATAAGCAGTAATCGAGTAATTTCTCAGTCTTCTTTTCATATGCTGGATAGGCTTACGTTTTAGCTATATTTCTCTGAAAAAGCTTCTTTTCAGTTGTAAAGAGCAAGGTATACTTGTTTTCTTGCCCAGTTCTGTTCCATATGATATGTATAGTCATACAAGTCCTGTGGGCAAATTTCAAGAACAGTGCTTGGCTGCACTTCCAGAGTTGTTTTCTGTAAGGACAGTAAGCAGGACACCTTGAAGATACTCACAGTACCATCCAAAAAGTAATACAGATATCCAATGAATATTTTATTGTCATCTGTTTTTGAACAATTCTGTGAAAGTTATTTTAACTTTTTATATTTTAGCAGCTCTGATAAGGTGGTTATTAGAATACTGAGCAACATTTCAGTACTAACAATAATACTATATGAAAGAAAAAGTAAAATCTCTTTCCACATTCCCAAGTTCCTACTCTGTACTTGGTCCATTTATAATGTCAAGGATTACAGGTTTGTTGTGGTTTTTTTTTGTTTGTTTGTTTTAATACAACATAGCTGCAGAATGTTATACAGAGATGTACAGGTGTCTGGCCACTATGATCCTTAATGTTTTGTCAGAAATACTAAGAAACAGGAGACTCATTCCTGTTTTATCAAGTTATGAAGTGTATAATTATGCCCTAACAGTTCTGTTTCTGTGTTATTTAAAAGTATATAGGTTCATGTGGGATCCAAATCCCCAGTATAATTCCTACATTCTAACCACTATTTTCCTGACATTTGTGGCATTTGAAAATGTTACCACCACAGATTTTGTTTTTAGATTCAGGCTAATGATTAGAATTTTGATCACAATATATATTTTTATATAACTACCCACACATAATACATATAAATTTGTTCTATTAATATAAATTATTAATATATTATATTAATATAGCATTATATATTATGTATTATACTATATAACATGTATTAATATATAGTATTAATCATGGTATCACTCTCAGAAAAATGCTATCAGAAACATCACCGGATGGTGATTTTCATGGATAATGACTTCTTGATGTCCAAGTGAAGAACAACGATGAGTGCAATTCCTCAGGGGTTGGTACTGGGACAAGTACTGTTTAACATCCTTGTTGGTGACATGAACAGTGGAATTGAGTGCACCCTCAGCAAATGTGCCAATGACATCAAGCTGAGTGGTGTGGTCAACACACTGGAGGGAACGGATGCCGTCCAGGGGAACATTAACAGGCTTGAGAAGTGGGCCCATGGTAACCTCATGAAGTTCAACAAGGCCAAGTGCAAGGTCCTGCACATTGGTGAGGGCAATCCCAAACACAAATTCAGGCTGGGCACAGAATGGATTGAGAGCAGCCCTGAGGAGAAAGACCTGGGGATTGTTGGTGGACTATAAGCTCAACACAGCCCAGCAATCTGCACATGCAGCCCAGAAAGTTAACTGAACCCTGGACTGCATCAAAAGAAACATGGCCAGCAGGTCATGGGAGGTGATTCTACTCCTCTACTCTGCTGTCATAAGACCCCACCTGGAGTACTGCATTCAGCTCTGGGGCCTCCAACGTAAAAAGGACGTGGACCTGTTGGAGAGAGTCCAGAGGAGGGCCACGAAGATGAGGCCGAAGCACCTCTCCCATGAAGACAGGCTGAGGGAGTTGAGTTTGTTCAGCCTGGAGAAGGGAAGGCTCTGGGGAAGCCTTATAGCAGCCTTCCAGTACCTCAAGAAGGCTTACAAGAAAGCTGGAGAAGGACTTTTTACAAGGGTATGTAGTGATAGGACAAGGGGTAATGTTTTAAGCTGAAAGAGAGAGGGTAGATTTAGATGAGGTATTAGGAAGAAATTCTTTACTGTGAGGGTGGCAAGTCTCTGGAACAGGTTGCCCAGGGCAGCTGTGGATACCCCATCATTGGTAGTATTCAAGGCCAGGCTGGATGGGGCTTTGAGCAACTTTGTCTAGTGGAAGGTGTCCCTGCCCATGGCAGAAGGGTTGGAACTAGATGATCTTTAAGGTCCCTTCCAACAAAAGCCATTGTACAATGATGACTTAATCATTTCTCATTTTTTTTAATGTAGACATTATCTTTACTCTACATTTTTATTTTTTGAAAGAAAGTACTGTTTTTCACTTCTCAAATAAAAAAAAAAAAGTACCTTTATCATCTAACATTCTAATTCGACTGAACAATTAGTTCAAGTCTTTTGGCAAAGCCTAATTTCTGTTAAACTAAATTGGTGGGGTCTAATTATATTCTTTCAATTCTTCATCAGTTGAGTCACGTATTGGTATTCCATGAATGTGTTAATACTAGATGTCACACTAAGAGTCCTGAATTTATGCAATTATCACCTTCCATTTTGTTAAAGAATATTTAATGTGCAGTGTTAGTTTCCAAATGCCAAAGATTTAAGGTATTGCCTATTTAACCGATAATTACAATTGAAAGATAAAGAAATAGAGCAAAAAACCTATACTGTGTTACGTCAAATATGCTCTTGACACCTACAGGGAAGTGTACAGCAATAAAAGGCATCGAATACAGGAAGAGATTATGTTACCTAATAAAACATTCTCTATCATTAAATGAAGGTATATTCCTTGAGATCTGAGTAATAAAACTGTTTTGTAAGAAAGAAATAGGGTAACATGAAGTCTGTCATCTGAAAACTTTCCTCTGTATTTTAATGCAAAGTTTCAGGAGCGTGTGGAATTCTCATTACATTCCTTCTCTACATATTTCCTTTTTCTAAGCAGACAACTTCACAGAGACTCCATGAATCTGGCACTACCTCTCATCTTCATTCCCCTTGAATGAGGGTGGGGCAATTACACGTTAAGCTGAAAGAGAGATGAAGAAAGGATGTGTCAGGTCTTTCAGCTATAAAGCTGTTAACTCTAGAAGAGCTTTTGTTGTGCACATCATAAAGTAGCTGCAGAATTTTATTGTGGAATGATTATACTTTCAACTTCAGCAATAATTTAACAAGGCTCCACAGCCCATGTATCTGCATCCAGAAATGCTCTGCAAACCCTGAAAGTGCATGCCTATCTTTAAGACAATGCAGGGAGGAAGGTTATCTGGTTTCTATCTGGCAAGTGAACTCACAAGGGAAATGTATGTCTTTAAGCTTCCCAACCCCTTACTTATTGCTAGTATAGTCTTGAATCTTCTTTTCTGTTAACAATGGGAAAATGGACTGAGAAACAACCAACATTCTACTCTCCTTGTGAACAAACATACTTGGCTTTGCCATCAGAGTCAGAGGATAGTGTTTGGGAAGCAGTTCTGTTGCTCTACTGAACCTCTGTTGATGGAGCATAAAGCCAAAGACACTGCTGGTACCTCGTTCTCTCCCACTCATGACTATGATTTTCCTGGTTTATCTGTCTGCCATACTCAGTGTTTTCTTATTTGTCTATTTGAAAGCAGGCCTTATTGTCCTCTTTCTCCAGTGTAGCAGAGAATCAGATGTATTTAGGAATAAGAAGGATTGGGAAATAATTTTCAGCTACAGCTCAAGTGTGTGTGTCAAGATTGCATAACTTTTGCCAAAGAAAGTAAGATGAATCCTTAGCTGTAGCAAAAAGACTCATCATTTTTTTTTTTTTTTTATTTGCTGGAGAGGAATTGGAATGGTGCTGTATATATCATTGGGCTAATTCTTACATCCTGTTCACCTGTGTGCTTTCATCCACTTTGACATACCTAGCATGCATGGATGGTTTCTCCATATGAGCCCTTGGGATTATAAGATGCTGTTTATTCATTAACTAGGAATAAATGATTCAACATCAGCAATTGAGATAATGAGCCAAATAGGGGAATGTTAACCTCTATTAACCTCTATTTTACACTTCCTACACCTTGTCCAAATTGCTTTGATCTTTTGGTAATGTTTCATGACAGCCTTTTTGACAATAGGATTTTTCAAATTAGGAAAAGGATAATCATTTGTTTGTTTCATTATATAATTAAGGAAGTATAGACCGTATTTCACAAGCCAGAACCCAAAAGATATTGCTTGCTAATTCTGTAAGTATGTAACTAACATAAAGCAGTGAACTTTTTACTAGCTGAATATTGTTATTATAAAGCAAGCATAAGAAAACCAAAATTGAAATAGTTTTTAAAAATAGTCAATCTGACTTATGATGAAGGATCACAGAATCTATCAAGAAAAAGTTAAATGGAAGCACTTTTTATTCTAAACTTCAGATATAAAAAAAAAATAACCTATGTTACTATATAATTTTAGCCAGATGGCTTTCCATCAGTATGATTTAACAGTGAAACACTGCATACAACTTCACATACATGTTCAAAAAGTTATTTTCATTTTTACCAGAATATTTAACATGTTTTTTGTTTATAGTAATAGAAAGGAAAGGACTTCAAGTCTGCAAATAACTCCTCTGGCAAAGATAGAAGGTATGTCAGCCCTTTTCCTTTTTTTCCTTTGTGTCTTAAGTTTGCTGTTTCTAATACACTTAGTAATAAGTAATTTATTTCTCTAGATGATAGAGCTTGGTGTACAAGGACAGCTTTTTACATGACGTTGAATGAGCATTCTGAATATTTGGGGAAAGAAATTATCATAACTCTACTTTATTTCTACCATTGTAGTGCTGGAAGGTATTTATACACTCTGGAGCTGAACAAATTAAGGAAAACATGACATAGGAGATGTCAATACTGCTGAATGAGTACCCTGTTCTACAGTATTGTAATTCCCAGCTAGAGATGCCTCACACAGGCTTAAACCTGGGTATGCATCATCACTTTATCTCATTTCATAGTTTCAGAGTAAAAGAGTTTTGGTGTTCATCTCTGTTGTGGATTAACACCAGCAGGCAGCCAAGCCCCACAGAGCTGATCACTCACTCCCCACAGTGGGATGGGGAGAAGACTGGAAGAGCAGAAGCAAGAAAACCCATGGGCTGAGATAAAGACAGTTTAATAAGTAAAAGAAAACAAAACCAGAAAACCAACAAAAATCCAGCAAAACAAAGCAAAGAAAAACAAGTGATGCAAACCCAATAATGCACCAGTCAACGCAGCAATACAACCCTGGCTGACTCCCTCACCAATTTCATTGATATGCATGACGTTATATGTGGGGCACCTCCTTTTGGTCAGTTTGTATTGGCAGTCCCAGCTGTGTTCCCTTCTAGTCTCTTGGCTTCCCCTAGCCTACTTACTAGGGGAAGAGTGAGAAATGTAGAAAGCTGTATAAGCAATGGAATGCTGTATAAGCGCTGCTTAAAAATAGCTAAAAAATTGGTGTATTATCAACACTCTTTTGATCATAAATGCAAAACATAGCACCATATGGGCTGCTATGGAAAAATTAACTCCCTCCGAGCCAAAACCAATATGATTTCATATGGGAGCCACATGTGCCTCAGTGAGGTGTTAGATTTAATTCTTAGGAGAGGAGATCAGGACCTAAAACCAAATAAAAATTCACATTAAAATTAAGTCTAGACACAGTTGTCATTCCAGCCTATCTTTCCTGGATGTTAATGATAGCAGCTGCCCTGCTGAATGAAACTGCATGTGTCATTAAATCTTGTTTTAGTCTTCTGTAGAGGGGAGGGGAGTGTTGTTCTCTGTGGAAATCTGAGCTGATTCCTTCAGTCTTTAAGATCTATCAGAATTTTCACTGGAAGGCATTTTACTTTCGAAGTTCAGCATCTTTCTAAACATGTGTGTTCTTGAAAAGAAGTGAATTCTTTATTACTCTGCCTTCTTAGGGCAATTAATGAGCATAGAGGGAATATGCAAAAAGGGAAAATAAATTAAATAAATATGTGTGTAATCCTGACAGTACACTGTAAGTCAACAAAACCACACTGTTGGGACCATGTTGAAGAGAGTCCCAAACTACTTTTTTGATGCACTTAGCAGATGTTTCCCCCAAAATATCTTGTCCCTTCAGTAAATATTATTTGCACATTCCCTAACCTATCTTTTTCTTTGCCAAGTTGAGATTTAATGCACTTGCTTATGTGGTTTTCCTAATGTGAAAAAAAATAGTGTGTGTTCATGTATCCAGATTGTATACAAATATTTGCATTTGTTGTAACCCTCTTACTCATTTGAGAAACAGAAATAAAAAGTAAGCCAACAAACAAAACCCCTAATGTTAACTGTTGTCATGTATACTACATGGCATGCCTTTTCAATAACTTTTACAATGAGTCAATCTGCACGCCAATTCATTTTTAGCTTTGTATTATTTTAATATTTGATTTCATGTCTCTCTTCAGTGAGCATTTTATCAATATTTGACTTAGGTCAGTATTTGTCACCTTACTAGCTTTTTTCTTAACATTTTCTGTAGTTATCAAATCTGTCTCACAACTATTGAAAAGAATAAATTGATTGAATTGTGGATCTGATAGCTACTATTCTTAATAAACCTGTGTGGTTGGTTGGCCTCAGCTAGCAGCCAAGTGTCCACACAGCCACTTGCTCACCTTTCTTTGCCCTGGTGGGACAGAGGAAGAAAAAGGGGAAGGACAAGAGTGTGACAACTTATGGGTTTAAGGAAATACAGGGATACAACTTGTCAAGCACTATTATGGGAAAAACAGACTTGAACTGGCGAATGTGACTTCATTTTTTGGCAATTAGCATAAATATTTAATTTCTGATTTAGGTATTGGGAAACTGACACCACGTCACCTGACTGACATCAGCAGCATAAGCAGGATGCTGCCCACATTAGCAATGTAAGATGTGAGTCTCTCAAATCACACCACCACTGGTGGAGCCAAGGGGTGGCATGACTCCTGCCTGCATTCAAGTGTCATTTGCACAGTTGGCTCTTACTGCCAGATGACCTGGGTACCAAGTATTCCCAGCAGTCCACCAGGGCCACAGCATCACTTACAATCCTGTGTTCATTATCAGTGATTGGGTGAGTTGCCATATGGGTGCGTTGCTGCTCATCTTTCTTACTGCCTCAATAAATCTTCGTTAATAAGTTATTGTCAGACTCTATTACTATTCAGACCACTGAAACAAAGCTGACAAACATTAAATCACTTCTCCTCCTCCTCCTTTCCCAAACTAAGTTTCACTCCAAACTCCTTTCTCCACCACTGCCCCCTCCTCCACATCTTTTTTTTGCTTTCACTTCAGTATTTCATTTTAGATACTTGTTGTCCTGTCTTGTTATCATTATAGCATACACTCAGTCCCTTCAATGAAACGACAAATACTGCAGGAGGTTGGAGTCTGTACACTGTGGTTTCTCTGTGCTGTTCCTTATTTCTCATCTTTTTCATACACTTTAACACAGCTCCTCCAGTGCCATAGTCCCTTCATATGTGTAGTTACTCTGCCATGGAGTACCTCTTCTGACCTTATTATTCCCTCATTTCCTCTGTTTTTCTCTCTGTTGTCCCCTCCTCTCTTTTAAATGTTTTTTGCCCTTTCTTAAATACGTTTTCACAAAGGCACAACCATCTTTCTGTATGTTTTGCTTTGCTATGTGTTCAGCTGTGGTCTGTGCTGGGTCCGTTGGAGCCAGCTGGGACTGATTGTGTCCTGTGCAGGGCAGACTCTTGTCTGTTCTCGCAGAGGCCACCCCTGCAGCCCGTCACTACCAAACACTTGGCATTTACACAGAACACAACCTTTCAAATTATATGAGCAGACTACAATGACTATAATTAAAAACAGGATGAAAAATCAAGCTGGACAACTAACAGAACCACCAGTCTGACCTCAGTGGGAGGCCACAGTCAGCAGAACAAATTATGAAGGAAACAATAATTAAATAAGTTTAAGTGAATGGAAAACAGACAGACTGAAGCAGGGGATTAGCAAAGGCAGATTGTGTCAGACTGATATAATATTTTCTTTAACAAAATATCTGCTTTTATAGACAAAAGAGTTGTGGTAGATCTAATCTATCTTGACTTCTTTACAACTCTTGATATGCTACCCCGTGGGAAAATTCACTTAAGATGGTGGTTAGTACAAGAATTGTAAGTTGAATAAAGAATTATTGTGTGATAGGGAGATTGCTAGTGGAGTACTCAATGGATTCATTTTGTGGATAGACTTAAAGATCTTGGTTAATGGCAGTGATATAGTTGATACTAATTGATTTTTTATGATGACAGTAATGAAATGTACAAAGCAATAGGAGCACCTGAATGTCTCCTGGGAAGAATGAGATGACCTTGGGGGTGTGTGTGGGTGTGTGCATGCAGAAAAGCAAAATAAAAATGATAACATGAAGTGCAATCCACCTTTGCTACCTATGCTAATAGGTAAAGATCTGGATGGCAAAGCAGATAAAGGATTTTATAACATTTATTGATGACAGGGTGATTGTAAGTCATTGGTGTGAAATGTTAAAGCATTATCTTAAAGGGTATCAGGCAAAATCAGTATCAAAATTATTGTAAAAGCATTTGTAAAATCATCTCAGGAATTTTGTGTACTCTTCTGGTGACTTATACAGAAGTAATTCAAAGGTAAAGAGTATAACTACTAAGAAGACTGAAGACAAAACCCACCTTATGCAGACCCACATTATACAAAGACATGTAAAACAAAGACACAGTTTAGCTAGCCAAATAAGCTCATGGATTTTTTTTTTTTTTTAATTTACAGAGACATTTAGAGTAGAAATCAAAGACATTGAAGATGATTATGTAGGTTACAGCACCTTGCTAACTGGAAAGAAAATATCAGCACCTGTAATTTCGTATTTATTTATCCAGAAATCAATTTGTAAACCAGTGGAAATGATAAACACAGATGGACTGGAAGGAGAATATTCAGTTCATCATCTGATTAGACTTAGACTGAGCTTTTTTGTCCACATTCTTTACTCAAAGTAACTTCTAAAAAAGATTTATATTATTGGAAAGATGTAACTTGAATGCTTTCATAATTGGGTTAAATAAGGTGTGTGGGCTGAGGCCAATGATGGTAATTTTTTTCAATTGCCCAGGATTCTTGGGGGCAGCTCTGCAGTTGATTATAACTTCCTCAAACTGAATCTGAAAAGTAAAAGCCAGCAGTGGGTAAAGAAAATGCATTCATAATACATACTTGTGTTCCCACTCTTAAAATCATTGCTGCTTGGACTGTCTCTGTGAGACAAGGAGGGGAACAGCTTACTGACAAGTTCTGGGTAGTGATAAGCATCTTGATAATACTACAGACAACAACAAATACTTAGTTTGATGAAAAGCTTGAGATTCTATATTGCTTTCAAACATGAAGACAATAGACTCAGTAGTTATGAAGTCAGTATCTTAACTATCTAGTTCCTGTTTTGACAAGTTTACTTCCTAGCAGGAACAATTCTCTTCTACTATCCTTTTTATGTAAAGATAATTATCTTGTTACTGTCTCTCTTAAAGTCACCACTCTTACAATCTATCAGATTCCTAGTAGGCAGTCAAAGTTTAGAGAATCATTAGATTTTTTTTCAAATTCTTTTTACAAGTATAAATGTTGGAGATGTATGAGCAAGAATGAGCAAGATAACAAAAAAATCGCTTCCTGTTCCTTTAAAGATCAAAGTAGGATGGGAATATTGAATATGCCATCCACTTATTCAAAGATCAGTTTCTGCCAATTAAGGCATAGGTGAAACTGAAAAAAATGTGTACTCAATATGAAGGCATGAAGAGGAAAAAACTGTCACTTTCCTGAAAGAAATTGAATATGACCAGGATGCTTTATGATGTAATAATAGATGCCACATAAGAGCCAAATACCGTTTCATCACTTAAAAGCTCATGTAAAGATTTTGGAGTTTGAAACAAGTGGATGAAAGCTGTGCATTAATAGAACTTAAGAGTGTGTGAAAGAGAGAAATGCAAAGGGAAACAGCACAAACTTAGAAAAGAAACAGAAGAAAAAAGCTGTAAAATAATAATGGTAGTGTAAGCTTCCCTAAGAAGGAAAATGTATGGTTAGGTCTTGACTCTAAAATAGGATACAGGAAGTGGGAAAAAGCAACTATATGTTTTGATTACTCTTTGTTGAGGTAAATGAAAAGTGTTTATTCCTTGTAGGGAGAATTCATAAAAGAGACCTTGCAACGATGTCAGTTAATCTCTCTCACTGAGAGAGCCAAGCAACAAGGCCATGAATTTTGAGATAAAAAAATGATAGAAATATATAGATAGAGATAAAAATATACTTGAAAATCAGATGGCTGTTGATAGGGGAAGAGACTAGAGTGATAATTACGAATCTTTCTTGTGTTCTGTGAAAGGAGATACTGTTAATAGAAATACTGTAACAATGTATAGGTATTCCATACATGGGCAATGATTCCTGTTAAACACAGTAGATGACAAATAAAAATGGCTCATATATTCAGAGTTTTGAATCTAAGAGTATTATTTCATGTTGGGAAAATTAAAAGCTACATTTACATGGCTAAATAACAACTACCACAGTGAATAAACAAAGGTTTTGTAATCTAGTTGAGTGGCCCTTTTGCACAGATTTTTTTTCTTTTTCCTCAGAAGACTGATCCAGACTTCTTATCTGAAAACATAGAAAGACATATTGATAACAATAGATTATTTATTTATCTCTAGACATAAAGACACATACAAACAGCAGAAGCACTCCAGTTTATTAATTTTCTTTGAGCTGTTGTGCAATCTAATGAAAAAGCTGTACTTCTCCCTGCCTGCCTGAAATGTGGTGAGGACATCTGATCACACTCTTTTCAAAGTAGATGGGAGTGGTAAGAACTGGGAGCAAGGCAGCTGTGGGTGGTAATGCTGCATGCGAACTAAGGGATGCTGGTACTTACCAGCTGGGACAGTGGATTAAGGGAACACTTGATCCATCATTCAACGGGTTCTTCAAGGAGGTGTGTGAGGAAATTCCTTCAATGAAAGCGATGAGGTTTTTTGACTTACTGTGCTACTTCACAGGATATATAGATTCACACATTGTGCTGTCAGTGACCTAATGTGTATCCTAAAGTGTATGTCAAATTAGCAGACTTAGCATCTACAACAAATACACAGAACCATGGGTCAGTGAGATTTGATCAGACCTTAGGAAGCAGCATAGGACAATGAGAATTCTTGTTTTGTATCTCACTTATGGTAGTGTTATTGCATGTTACATTTTACTTTTATGTTGTTCTATAGAGAATGTTCTTCTGCTATTTTCTCATTTCTCTTACATTTTTCAGTTACGTTTTATAGTCATCAGGTACTATACAGAATTAGTTTCTTTCATTCATAGCCTTTCTTATGCCTGCCCTAACCAGTCACCCTTCAGTTAACATTTTTCTCAATTCCCTGATACAGTTTATGTTATCACTGATTTAGGTTGTAGGCAAGTATTGCATTCTCTGTTGCAAGATCAGCTATTTCACAATTCCTTCCTAGGAAGCTGTCTGGCTGGTTAATTTTGGGATTTACAATACTAATTAAATAATAATACTTCTCGCTGATTATTAAAAAACCCCACAAAACAACCACAAAACCAAATATTCAACATATAGAGTGCTGAAAAACTCCCTATTTATAATGCTGTTGCATAGTCCCATGTTTTTTTTAAAATTGGTTAAGTGTTTAGTTGACTATCATTTAGGTATGTGAAGAAAAACTATAGTAGCCTCTTAAAGTTTACTATTTGCATGACTTCAGTAAACAACTACTTAAGATTTAAGATTTTTTTTCTCTTTAAAAAAAAGGAAAAAATATGTTTACTGTTACCCTTGCTTAGTTCTGTTTTGTTGTTATTATTCTAATTTACATTTTTTAAAGTCATGGAAGCCTAACCATTATGCACCTCTTTGGATGAAGCTGTTAAACTTTCTCACTTCCTTTTTCTTTAAAGCATGGATAATATAATGTACACCTCATTTATAAAACCATTACAATTAATGTGATGTAGGTGCCAAATAATGTATCTATAAATGTGCCAGATCTTCTGTCAATGAATTTGCTATAATTTATCATTAAATGCAAATCTGGAAAAACTGGATTTTTTATATAGAAAAAGGAATAGATTTTGGCCAAGAATCATGCCTCTTAGTTTTAAACACTGAATAATTTCTCTCAATTTTATTACAAGTTATGGAGCAATAGAGGAAAATTTAAAGGTAGAACAAGTGATACAAAAGACCTGATATCTACATCATACATGTTTCTCAAGTTTTACTCCAGTGTAGGTCATGTCTGTTCTGAAAAGCTAAATGCTGGTTGTGGTTGAGGAGCACTAGGTAAACTTTTTGCAATATGTATTGCTTTTGAAAAGATTCCAGGCCATAGCTTTTCAAGAAAGATCTACAACATGAACCATAGCGTCTTAAACAGAAATAATCAGATTTGTTTCAGAATAGTAGTCTGGATTTAAATTAAGAAAGTAATTTATGTGCATCTTTATGTGTAAAAATGAGAAATTGTTTGCCTTACATGTTTTCTAGTGTCAAAAGAAAGAAAAATCAAGAGATAATTTTAGCCTTATTAATCACCTTTTTGATGCAACAAGTTATCTATGTGCCTGAAGTAAGAGATTAATATAGTGTTGATTATAGAGACTTCAGTTAGCTACAGAGAAATTGGAAAACAACTAAGATACTATCACAGAATTCTTTCAAAGTAAAAAGATCATATACTATCTTCACATGTGCTTATCATAAGTATGTTTATTGTTTTGGAAGATTCTCAGAAAAGCATCTACTTCAAGGAGGCACAGAAGTTTATTCTTAGAGACAAGATCATAATTTTTGCCACACATTGGAAAAATATTTTGAGAAAAGCAATGAAGAACTTGAAGAAAAGAAAATGAAGTAATTCTGTAACAAATTATATTAGAGAACTTAGGTGCATAGGTACCTACCATTTTCTTCTTCTTAAAAAGAAGGATATGTGGAAAACTTCTAACTTGTGCCAAAAGTAGTACATTGATCAAATTAAAGCCAGCAGACTTTAAATTCCCAATGATTTGTCCCATACAAGACATTAGATGTCTCAATATTCACTACTGGAAAGTCTGAGTTCTAGATACCATCAATATTGAGTGTAGAGCCTCTCAAGCTGGAACTATTTTAATTTAATGGAGAAGGAGAGGAAAACCTTTTTAACCATATGTTTATTCTGAACATTTGTCTTAGGATGAGACAAATTTCTTTCTAGGAATATCTACTTTTTGTTAATGTTGAGAAAGAGACTGCCAAGATCTTCCTTGAACATAAACATGTACCTTGAGTATATCTACATTTTTTTCAGTTATATTCTACTCCTGTTTCTAGTGGAATCCATACTTGCAGTTAGACATTCATGTTCCCAATGAAAATGAGACATATCTTTTGCAGAAAGGTCCAAGAAAGAAAAATAAAAAGAAGCAACTTTCTCTACCTACTGCCATCTAAGGAAATATGTGCCTACACTCCTAAAAACAGTTTATTTGAATTTCAGAACTCTCATAAAATAGACACTAGGACTAAGTTTTCTTTATTTTTACTCTTGAAATAAAAGGGGAATACAAACCTAAAGTACACCTTATTTTAGCACACAGTGATTTGAATACTTATGTATTTAATGGAACAGTGCATTTAGCAAAATGTGTTGAAGTATTCTGCTTGGGTTTGGATAGATTCAACTCCTCAATGTATCATTTGATATTAGTGGCTTCATGATCTGAACAAACTTAGTTGTTTCTAGAAATGTGAAATCCTTAATAACACATAGTCTCATTATGCCTGTGGGTTTTAGGTCAAATCAGCTTCTGAGTGGAAAATGAGAAACTGCGCTGTAAGGTTATAAGAAATAATTCTGAGGACAAATTTTCAGTATAGTATATTTCTTGTATTATATATAGAAAATATACATCTGTGTAATAAAATAGAAACTTCATAATAAATACATTTTTTCTAACATTACAGTACAAGTTGGATTCTCTATAAAACAATATGGGGAAATTATTTAAGATAGTAAGCCTTAAGATAGTAGTAATGGTCTCATAGAAACATCTTCAGAGGCATAATGGTTAGGCCTCCTGGCTTTTAAAAAAGTAAATTAGAATAATAACAGGAAAACAGAGCTAAGCAAGGGTAACAATAAACATATTTTTTCCCTTTTTTTTTTTTTTAAGAGAAAAAAAACCTCATACATATATCTTCAGAAAGAGATCCCTTTCAGACAGGTTGTTTGCATACCAAGTGTCAAACATTTGACTGTAGGAATCTCAAAGATGACAGTGAAAGGCTAGGCACGTCATCCCACAGTCTGTAACAAGCTGGTAAGTTCCTGTTAGTTGAAATAAAGAACAACAAGACCATTTTTCTAAATTTGAAATTAATTGCCCAGAGAATGTTTTAAATATTTGAATTAGTGATGAAGATTTATGATATTTCATGTACATTTTTCACTTAAGAAACAGATTCTAAATTATAATTTAAATAGATCATCTCAAAAGGTTTTGAAGGACTTACAAATCACCTTGATCTACTAAATGGTTTAACATTGCAGGCCTTCAAGACTCAGATAAACATTCAAGTACTCACATCTTAATTTCAGTCTGCATTGTGAATCTATGAGATTCAGTAATGAGAAGGAGAATGAAAGATGAGTTATGAAAAAAAATGAAAAGGTGAAGCACTGGTAGGAGATGAGGGTGAAATGGCTGTAATTAAGAGCCTGGCATTGGTAGGAAATGCAGGTGAAATGTCTATAATTAAGAGTCTGACTGTCAGGCCTTCCCTGATGTATCAGTTAAGCTCTAATGAAATATTAATACAGTCAAGTGAACTACTCAGATGATGTACCTATGAAATGCTCTAAAAAGCTGAGAAAAGGCCAAAAATAAAGGGACAAACAAAGACATAAAACATGTCTGAACAGAAGGTGTGAAACATGATGGCGTGTGAAATAAACTAAGACATGTAATAACAAAGTGCCGTCTCATTTGTTTCATTTATTTTTCTTTTAGTGAATGAGCTATAAAACAGATATAAATGAGCCCATGTAAGCTCTCCTGTTTTCAAATGAGTAAATCAAGTTACTTTAACATCCTTAACTTGTATGGAATTAAGTCAGATGACAAACAATGAGTTTGTAATCCATATCTCATGTGAGAATCAACCTATTTATGATACATTATTTGAAAAGCTATTGTATAACAGATGATGGAGAATGAAACAGGAAGAAATTTATTAAAGATAATCTAATTAGCCAGTAAGAACTCCCTACAATCAGTTAATCACACTGTAACTAAATAATTTCATAGCATTGAGAAAAGTAACTTAGTAACTATCCAATTATTCACTATATTTATAATTGGTGAAAAAATCCTCATATTACACTTATTGCCTCTAGGGGTATCATAAACTATATTTTAATAGGTCGTTTGACTTAAGCTTTAATTCCAGAATGTATTTATACAGACATTAAATCTTTAAATCTTTTACTAATAGGATATTTTTTTCTGTTCTTTTCACATCTCCATCCTTAAAACTATCAGAAAAGACAAAGTCATGCTCTTTAAGATAAATGAGAATCTACCACCTTTGTATAGTAGGCTTTAGATATTTTTTATTCAACCACACAGCTTGGAAAAAAAAAATATTCTAGTAATACATCAACCACATAAACCTAAGAAGGCCTATCAGATAAATATATAATAAATCACTGCAATAACACCAGTTCTGGCATGTAAAGTTTGCATTTAAACTGCCATTCTATAAAGAAAGAGAATTTAATTAAAATTTTGATTTTAGTCTAACTTTTCATCATCATTTTAAGGTGAAACCATGACAGGAAATTTCATGATTAAGTATGCTTGGTTTGGAGTGGTTTTATAGCTTTGCATATAATGTTTTAACTGGGAGTGGTGTGACTGCTTTTACATATCTGAAAAATGTCTAATGACATTAAATTCCCTAGCATATCTGGCCCAGCCTCCAGCTGGCTTTCCGGAAGATCTCTCTCTTGTAGGATTTGTGCCATGTCATCTGGTTCCTTACAGATGTCTCAGATACCCTATGACATCTCAAATGAGAGCAGGTCTTTATTGTTTAGACAGGTGAATGCTATCCATGACGTCTTTCAAGGCTTTTTGTCTGTCTCAGACCAGTTCTGAGAGCCACCACAGATCATGGTACAGAGCAAGGCTACATTACAGTGAATTTAGATGAAATATAATTGGAATAGAGTAAGAATCAGTCTTGTTGTGTATACACTCCCTGTGAGCAGCAAGTCAGAAGATTTTGACTTATGAAAGCATACATTGCATATTAATACCAGTTGTGGAGTCTCTTTCAAGCTGCAGGCCCTAGACGTGTATTATAGACTGCCTTGTTCTTTCTGAAGAAAATTCTTTAACTTTAAAAGTAAACACTTCAGATGTCAAAGTCCTGCTGTTGAAAATCCTGCAAGTCTGAAATTGAAATTATAAATTCTGCTTGGATGATAATGATTAATTCTGTGTGATTATTCTTTTCACATCTATGCATATGACTGAGGTGAAAATATTGCAACTTAAATTCATAGTATGGATCTGTGGTTTTTTTTCCTCTATGAAATTCCATATTCAAATATCTTTTAAGTTTTTCAGAAATGATTTTATTCTTATCTTCCATCTTGCTTGGAGACAAACAGAAAAAAAAATCAAACCAATTAAATCATTACAATATTTGTTTTACGAGTGTAGCACTTTGATCTGCAGCCTATTATATTGTATTGATTCCATCATGTTCACAAAGTTTCTCTTTTTAATCTGGATTTTGTATTTTGTAACTTCTTTACATTCAAAGGATATCTGTCCGTGGATGCAAATCTTTAATGCAGAGCTTCTATTGGTTTTTGATGTGAATTTGTTCTTTTTGGCAGCCCATCTTTTCATTTGGCCCAAGAGGATCTCACAAAACAGTTTGATTAATGGCATCTTTATAAAATATTAGGCTTTTATTCATGTGCTAGAAAGAAAAGAAGTAATTATGAAAATTTGTTCCCTAAAAAAGGATAGTGAATGAAAGTACCAAACCCTGTCATGACAGGCAGAGATATGAAACAATAGTAAACAAGAATTTACTGCAAATATGCAGCAACAACAGTTAAGAAGGTAGCTCTACAGCATAAAACTAATGACTATTCATTGACACTTAAAATATTTATTCACAGAAGTTTGATTGGATTAATAAATTATTTTCCAGAGTAATTCTAATTCACCTACCACCCCCCCCCCACCCCACCCCCCGCCAAGAGAAAAAGCATTAAGCAGAGTGCCAACCAGTAGTTTGTCTGAGCTTACAAAGCACAAACCCTGCCCTTGAAAGATAGCTATCCTGATATACATTTCACTCACATATCCTTCATATTGCAGAGGGATTATTTTTTGGGGGGTCTGTTTATTGTATGTAGAAAATGAAATATTCTTATAAGTAAACATCAAATGTAAATAGTTTCATTTTTCTTCTATTTTTGAAAACCCTTTATACATATTACTATAGTATTATAGGATATTACTGTAACATCTAAATGTTACTAAAACATCAAGGAGAAAAATGTTTGGGTTTTGAATTCCTCTCCCCCTCCCCCCCAGCCTATGCCCTTGAACAAGTAACAATAAAGTAGAAATGTCATATGAACACTTCTGTAAGCAGATGCCTTGTGACAGAGAACTATCGGGAAATGTCTGATCAGCACAGGTAGATGGCAAAGCTATCTTAGAATTTCCTTTTCAGGTAACAAAAAGAGTGCTGTTGATTAGATGGGTGTATGGAGTGAGAAACTAATTTGACCTTTGATTAAATGATCTCACTTTCCTGGCACCATCACCTATACCTCAATTATATTCTGCTAAGAGAAAAAATAAATTTGGCCATTATTTTAACTGACATGAAAGGGCAGAATAGAAGGGTTTCAGCTTTCACTAGCTCCTGCAGACAGTGAAATGGGAAAATGAGTGGCCCCTAGAATTTACAGCCTCTTACTTATTACAGGCTGTGACTGCTGCAAGCACAGAGGGGATAATCAGCTTGTCAAGAGCCTGCCGCTGAGAATGCCAACATATAATCACTTATATTGCTTCAGAAGACTTCTTAGGAAGCTGTGGCACTGCATTTGCATTTAAAAAGCTATGTTGTACAATTGTGAAGAAAGTTTATTTCAAAAAATACTGTAAAATAGTCCTTAAAATGATTAATTCATTCTTTCCCATGAATGCCGTATAAAGATATATAAAAGTCGATATTGTTGTTTTGAAAAGTCAGGTCAAAATCATTAGACTAGTAGATATTTGCAGGAGATAAAACCTCGTTCACTGGTGAGTGTTTCTTGCACAGAGGATGGTCAGTGTCATATCTACAGATTAATAAAACCCAGCTGAATCAAAACCTGTGTATGTCAAGTGTTTCAGAACTTCAGAATGTATGGCATTGTAGCAACTGTTAGTAGCTCAAAGTTGTACTTAGGCTTTCTGGTAGCAATGAAACACCTTAACTCAGAGAGCTCCATTTCACAGAGCCAAGTGCTAAACAATTGCCTACAAAGTAGAAACCTTGTAAGCCACTCAAAAGAAAAATAAAAGGGAAAAGGAATTTTATCAGAACCTAAGGGCTACAAAGAGATAGATGAAAGACTTTAGTAAAAAAGGTCCAATAGCAACAATTTGTAAGGAAATAAAAGGAGGGACAGCTTTGTAAGTCCCTGAAGCTCCACTGAACTGAAGCCAGGACAATATTGGAATTCCAGACAAGTATAGTCAGTTAAAAATACTGTGAGCAAGTGAAAAACAATGCTAGAGCTCTATTAAGTTGAAGCCATATACAAACTGCAGAAATCTTCTGGAGTCATCTGGAAAGGGTACATATAAACAAAGAACAACATTGAGGGGTTAAAAGATACACAAAAGGGATTAGATTTCTGAAATAGGATGCTAATCTGTTTTAGTTTCAGCTCCTATATCAAGATTAGAAAAAGGGATAAAGAGACTTAAGGACAAACATTGTGAAAACTAAAGGGTGCAGTCAAATATTAAACCATGCCCATTAACATGCCTGACCAAAACCATTCAAATACAAAACTAGGAGTAAGTGAATTATAAGCAAATTATTAAAGGAAAGGCCAGATGTTGCACTTCTTGAAGAAATCTATTATACCAGAATATAAACTGGCAAGCAATTAGTTTGTGCAGGTATTATTTTTCAGTGATTAAATTAAAGAAAAAAAAACCACAAAAGGAAAAAGAGGAGTAACTTAATATCAAAAAAACCTGACACTTGTTAAAAGAAGAGATTAAATCAGATACAGAGAAAAGTTTTATAGTAATAAGGAAAAATAACTATGTCAATCTAGTCTACTCATTTCAGATAGGGATTTTTTTAAGATTTTGATTTAACATCATAAATTTTGCAATAGGGAAAAATCATACATGGAAGACATATGAACAATAAATGACATTCCCTACAGGGGATGCACTTATAAAGACTAGACTGAAAATGATACCTTGATTTTGTAGGCTTAAACTCCAAGGCAAAACCAATAAGATTTAAGAATACTTGAAGTCATTGTGATCTTGTTAAAGATACTATCTTTCTTTTGTAGCTGTAGAAATGTATGCGTCACATTCTGTTACAACTCTATTTTTCTTCAGAACTATTTTAAACTTAGGGTAAGTTTCAGCATATCTAAATAGGTATTCTAGAGAAGATGCAGTGCAAAGAAATAGGTAATGCAGCAGAGCCGGGGGACTGAGAAGGTTCAGACAGACCAAGTTCACCAGGATCAGATTTAGTCTGGCATAGAAAGGCAATCAAGGCCAGCAATCAGACATCATCATCATCATCTCATCATCATGGAAGCAAATACAAGAATCAGAAGAGGTATCTGAAGTAAAGGCAGAACACATTATCTGAGTACTTTGCCATACTTCACTATGCGAAGCTATGTGGCTTTTAGACACACCTACCTTGT